>NC_134273.1:49551686-50151686 GCF_031893055.1 Leptodactylus fuscus | reverse complement strand
TTATTTAAGACAATGTGAAGTTAAACAGCAGCAGACAAAGGAAAAGAGATAAGAACAGCATAATTTCTCCTGATTGGTGTAAATACATCTTAATCACTCAAAAAGAAAGTTTAAGCAGTTCCATATATAGTCAGCTACTTCCGTCCCTGGTGGTGACTCCTGGTGGAGGTCTCCTGTCAGCCAGCCAAGCATGTGCTCTTCTTTACACAATGGGGTCTTATCCTGGGTGAAGCCACCATCTTGTATTTCAGTTTCAAACATAAACAACTATGTATAGCATTCAACTTTTTAAGGATAACAATGTTTTTCATACATTACTTAAATATAAACTTCACAGTCCCCCCTAAAAACATTGTTATACTTTCTCTAAGTCCCTGGGGCCAATCACAAGTCTGGACCCAGACAGATTTGGGGCAGGGGATTTCTTTATTAGGTTGAGACAAGCGACCCCTAATGGGCCACCTCCCTTTATACTTAGACTTATCCATGGTTCAGAAGCCTCCACTAACTGCCCCTTCTTCTCTCACTACTGGACTGTAAAGAAAATGCCCTTCTGATCTTACAAAAAGCATATACATTGACTATTGTCAGACCTATAAACAGTATGAATGTATGAATGAATAGGCTGGTACATCAGTCGTCCTCGGCTTATAACAGCTTGTTGTTTTACTGTTTGTGTTTTAACCCTTAAATACTTAATTGGATATACCGTATATACTCGAGTATAAGCTGACCTGAATATAAGCCGAGGTCCCTAATTTTACCACAAAAAACTGGGAAAACTTATTGACTCGAGTATAAGCCTAGGGGGGTGAAATGCAGCAGCTACTGGAAAATTTCAAAACTTAAAATGGTCGGAGTTTTTGGGTGCAGTAGATACTGGGTGCTGGGAAAGGGGAGGGGGTGTTTTGGTTGTCTGTCTGCCTCTTCCCTGAGCTTGAGGACTGTTTCCCCCCCACACTTGGAATTCAGTCTGGCTGAATATAGGGTATCTGCAGTGCTCCTATTAACCCCTTTCCGACGGAACAGGAGCTCTGCAGATACCCTATATTCAGTAGACCGGGCACTTTCAGACACAGGGATACCTAATGTGTTTGTGTTCACAGTAATTTTCTACTTTTGTATGTATTCTAGGGAAAGGAGGGATTTAGAACTTTTATTTTTTTTAAAACTTCTTTTTTTTCCCCACTATTTTATGGGAGATTCTATACATTGATATTGCGGCTGGTCATAGACCCCCCCCCCCTCCTAAAAAAATAATAATAATAATTTTTTTTTTTTTTTTGCTGACTTGAGTATAAGCCGAGGGCGGCTTTTTCAGCATAAAAACTGTGCTGAAAAATGCGGCTTATACTCGAGTATATACGTATATATATCCTCAATAGGGGTCATATTCACTTATTTCTCCTTCTTACAAATAGTACATTTCTCTACAATAAATATGATCAGTCCGTACATTGCATAAAAGCATAACAGGGACATAAATGCAGATTCATCCAATAGTCCAACAGTCTTTTAGGTTTCCTTCTCAGGATCCATATCCTCTAAGTTTATTGTCCAATTTGTCTTTAAGAACATTATGGAGTGGGCAAAGGTTTAAGGTTTTCCTTATAATCTCACAGTTGTACTGGCTATCAACAGGAACTGGATGTGACCATTGAATCTCATGTGTCTCTTATCACCATCCAATCTTTAGGTTTTACTTTATGAGTTCCTTCCACTGACTTAGAATCTGGAGGGAAGGAGAAAAACTCGAGAATATACATTAATCATATGTTTTTGATGATTCATCACATAGTCAATCAGCACACCATATTACATCTGGAACAATTGTGAAAAATACAACCCAAATATAGTGCTAAGGCCAATTTTCCTGTATAAAATGTACCTTACAGGAAAGACAAATACAAGTGACAATCGATAAATACTTTCCAATACTCTAAGAATAGTATGGGGTACGAAACACTTGTTATATCCCCACAGCCTTCATTATTTCTCATTACCTGTCTTGTTTATGGTGGTTTTATTCACCAGATATGCCCTAGGCCTAAGCACGTACTTATAACTTCCCACCTTTAGTAACTGCATATAGTTAACCTGCAATCTCTGGAACAGGTACAAGGGCTCCGGGCATGGCTCTGAGAAACGTTTCACTTTTTGGCCTACATTGTGGTTACCACATGCCATGCAGGCTCACGTATATCTGACTGTAGTCATGCTAAATCCTGCAGCCGCCCATCCTCTGCTCACCAGGTCACACATGGCTACTTCTAAACAGTGCACTTAGGAATGTGCTGCTTATGCCATCAGTGGGGACAATGCTCTCAGTAAAAATACTCTCTTACCACCGGACCCATGTACATCCTCTTTTGATCCTTGCTGTTTCCAAGTGTCCTTTCCTCCTGGACCATTTTTGGTCTCTGAAAAGAGAGCTAAAAGGTTTGGTCTATTATCGTGACCACTTATCATTAAAACATGTCCCCTAGGCTTGTGCAGCTGGGTTAATGGCAGTGTCTGCCCACATATTACCTCTACTTTCTTTCGTATCAGCCTTGGTGTGTGTCCTGACTTTCGACTATACCCACCTGTGTGGGGAGCAGCAAACTTCACAATATAAAGATATTTACTGTCATAATATGCAATGTCCGATGCTACTAACATTATATAAATCTATATTTTTTTCTGTAAACATATGTAAATATGTAAATGTAAATATGTAAATATATGCCTTGTGAAGGAAAAAAAAACCCCAAAGATGATGAGGGAGAACAAAACTGCATAAACACCAGTGAAAAGATGATGGAAGACTATAGTAGATCTGTCAAGAATTTCAGCTCTGATGCTCTAAACACACATGAAGAGCTCAATAGATCTACATCTCAGAGTCACACTTGCCACCAGTAGAAATCTAAAAAAAAACCTGACATCTCCTTGGAAGAACCTGGCACCTCTGTGGAGTCATTTCCTGGTACCTCGCCCTTATCATTGGACGCCTTTATATTCCACCGGACACTGGGTGAAGGAGGCTTTGGACAAGTCTACTTGGCAAAATACATCATACGCAAAGATCCTGTTGCCATTAAAATAGAGGATAAAAGTGGTTTTATACAACTTGGATGCAGTTTAGTAGAACGCCATATCTTTCAACTTTCTCATGAAAATCCTTACATAATCATATGTAATCATACATAATGGCCTGGCAGCCTTTCACACGCTGAACTTTGTGTATTATGTGATGGAAGTAGCCACCGGAGGGGAGCTGCTACACATAGACATAAAGAACTTTCCTCTTGACACTGCCACTATCAAATTCATCACAGCAGAAGTGATCTGTGGCACAGACTTCCTGCATACAAAAGGCATTAATCGTCAGGACCTCAAGCAAGAAAATATCCTTCTGACCAATAACGGTCACAACAAAATAACAGATTTTGGCCTTGCTGTGACAGGCGTGTACAAGAGGACCAAAGAAAAGTGTAGAGGTACACCAGGATATGCAGCCCCAGAAATGGCGAAGTACCAAGCATACGGGAGACTTCTTTGCTATTGGCATAATCCGCTATAGATTTTTTGCTTTTGCACCTCCCTTTCCTGGAAAAGATCCAGAAGAAAAAGACAATTCTGTCCTCTACCATACAGAGCCTCTATTTTCTGATGCAGTCACACAAAGTATCATAGAAGGACTGCTATGTAAAGTCCAGTTTAAGCAGCTTGGAGTCAAAGAAGAGGTCAGAAAACATCAGTTTTTCTCAGAGATCCATTAAGAAGATATAGAAGCCAGGAGAATGGCATCACCAGTGATCCTAATGGCAGGTTCTGTTGACCCAAATGTGAAAGAAATTCTGGACTATGCTGAACCACCAAAACAGAAGATGGTCAATCAGCTTTGTATGTCCTGAGTGGTCAAAGCAGTACCATCCTGTCATCACGCAGACCAAGGATTGGATGGCCAAACTTTTCTCCAAGAGGTCATCCAGAAAGTAAAAAAAACAAAACAAAACAATGGTCAAAACAGCATTGCTGGTGGATGACCCAATCAAACGCAAAATCCATCCTTATCCCAGGCTACTACTACCTCCATAACAGATTCCATTAAGGCTTATGGATTCTTCATTCCTCTTGCTATAACCTACCATCCTAGAAGACTGATGTAATGTGGTGTTTAGCAGAGTCACCCACCTTTACTATTGTAAGTATAACACCCAGTCATATCCATAGTGTTACCACTGCTCAGTAGTAATATACACTCATATACAATACACACAAATTCATTGACAATTCATATCCTGTAGCATCCCCAGTTATAGCTCATAGATCCTCTATACTACACCACACAGGAGAGCAGACGGATCCTTATCCTAGAGCAGTCCCTTATAATGTGTGTGTGTGTAATCCTTTAACCAGTATATTCTACCTATTGTCCCCCTCCAACATTTATACAGTTGATATATGAAGAGCTTATTTCAGACATATGTATTTGTCTTCTTACAGGAGTCAACTGGCTGATGTCCTAGACCGCCCCTCTCTTAACGGATTTGAGACAAAGTAACCAAGCTGCCACCACTTAAAATCCAGATAGCAGCAACAATCCAGGGATTTATTCCGATCGCCATATTTGGGGTCAGGAAGGAGTTTTTTTTTCCCTAAACTGAGGTCAACCCAATAATTAGTCCTTAGGGGGTATTTTTCAACTTTCTTTGAATCAACATAGAATTATAGGGTTGAAGAAGCATTTATTTCAACCATACTTGCTATGTTTCCAACCAGGCCAGAACAAAGATAACAAGCGTCCATATGTCAGCCCGGTCGGCTGTGATGGTAGGCATCCTGACTGATGACGGCTCATACAGCATTTTTATGCGTCTATCACAAGAAAAGTCTGAATCATTGCAATTCTACCTCCTCTGTCACCCCTGCTAACTCATATATTGTAGGCTCTTGCAAGCAGGGCCCTCAGTCCCATTGTGGAGACCATTTCTCTGTAATGTATCTTTTTGTTTGTACTTGAACTCTACATTTTGTAAAGTGCTGTGGAATATGTTGGCACTATATAAATAAAATGTATTATTATTATCATCATTATTATTATTAATAATAATATTTTTAATACTGGTGTTATAGATCTCCGAATCAAAGATTAGAAAAGGTAGACAAATCACTAAAACTAACTAAAATTGCACAAGATTCATATATAAAAAATATATGTCAAACAAGCAGCCTAAAACCGAAGGCGAGACGATAAAAGGGATATGAACATAGAAGAAATTACTGGATGCGGTAGAGAGGGTAATAACCCTATTAGTATTCATCAGGAAGTTCAGAATTGCTGAGAGATGCAGTGAAGTGTTCAATCATACAAATGTCCCTCAGTCTAACTAACAGATCATGAAGGCCAGTCTGCTTCCAATGGCTAGCAATATTGGTCTTGGCCAAAGTGAGGACATTCTGAAACAACTTGACTGTTTGTTGGTCCATGTTTTTTTAGGGGGTACACTCAGCAAATAATGTAGTGGGTCCAATGGAACATTGGTGCTGCAACCATTTTGGCGTCAGATACAGGTAATGATAAACACATTTGTCCAACAGACGTGGCCAAAAGACATGAAGTAACGTATCCACATCCTGCCAACACCTCCAGCAAACTGAGAGGATTCCGGAGTTAAATTTTATACAAAAGGGTAGGGGTGTGATACCAGAACATTAAAATTTTGTATTGGTTTTCTTTGTTAGTGTTGCAATGCCCCTATATTAAATATATTTCATACTCCTTCTGCATTAAAAATTGAATGGCCCCTTCTCTGGGGAGGGCACATTTTCGAGCTGCGCCTTGATTCGTGCTTTCTGGACAGAGTTTTAACTGACAAACTCTTTCTCCAGGGTGTTTCGCTGGATCCTCTAGTTTATCTACTTAACCCCTTCCCGACATGCGCCGTAATAGTACGGCGCGTGTCGGGTCTGTAACTATGGCGACCGCCCGGGAGCCGGGCGGCCGTCATAGCCGCCGGGTGTCTACTGCTTTAAGCAGTAGACAACCGGCTCTAATGCCTCCGATCGGTCCCCGGACCGATCGGAGGCATTAACCCCTCCGGCGCTGCTGTCAACGGCACCGGAGGCGCCATCTTCCCGGCGGCGCATGGGCGCCGCCATTTTGGCAGGGATCGCCGGCTCCTGGAGCATGCTCCAGGGCCGACCCCCGTTGCCATGACAGCCGGGAGCCTTGTTAAAGGCTCCCAGCCGGTCTGCAAATTCTCTCTTTTGCAGGCTGGTGTATACAGCCTACAAAAGAGATGATGCTTTTTTGCAATGCATTGCAATGCATTAGCATTGTAATGCATTGCATTAGTGATCAGACCCCCTGGGGTTCAACACCCCTAGGGGGTCTAATAAATGCAAAAAAAAAATAAAAAAAAAAAGTAAAAAAAATATAAAAAAATATAAAAAGTATTAAAAGTTCAAATCACCCCCCTTTCCCTAGAACAAATATAAAAGTAGTTAAAAACTGTGAAACATATACATGTTAGGTATCCCCGCGTCCGAAATCGCCCGCTCTACAAATCTATAAAAATATTTTTCCTGTTCGGTAAACGCCGTAGCAGGAAAAATAGTCAAAAGTGCCAAACCGCCATTTTTTCACTGTTTTAATTCTGATAAAAATTTTAATAAAAAGTGATCAAAGCAATAACATTTCCCGAAAATGGTAGAACTAAAAAGTACACCCGGCCCCGCAAAAAAAGACGCCCTATGCATCCCCGTACACCTATGTATAAAAAAGTTACGGCCGTCGGAATATGGCGACTTTTAGAAAAAAAATTTTTTAACACCGTTTTGGAATTTTTTTTAGGGGTCAAAATGTAAATAAAACCATATAAATTTGGTATCCCTGGAACCGTACCGAAACACAGAATACAGGGGACATGTCATTTTGGCTGCACAGTGAACGCCGTAAAACCAAAGCCCGTAAGAAAGTCGCAGAAATGCATTTTTTCTTCAAATCCACCCCATTCTGAATTTTTTTCCTGCTTCCCAGTACATTCTATAGAATAATTAATGGTGGCATCATGAAGAAAAAATTGTCCCGCAAAAATTAAGACCTCATATGGCTCTGGGAGCGGAGAAATAAAAAAGTTATGGGGTTTAGAAGGAGGGGAGTCAAAAACGAAAAACGAAAATCAAAAAATGCCATCGGCGGGAAGGGGTTAATTTACCTCCCCGGCACCTTGGTAGAAAGGCCTCTAGTTTCTTACTGTATCTCTGTACTTCTGATAAGACGCTTACGACCCTCCACTGAAAGAGTGTACAACCTCCTACTGGTCCTACCCTTGTGACCCATGTCAAGGATGTATGCAGCCTGGAGTACTTTACTGCTATGCTCAATAACACAATGGATGCCTTCCAGTCGATCTGGTTCCCATGGGATACGTACTGCACTCTGCAGGGTCTCCGATAGATCTCTTCCCTTCCTCTCCTCTTGCTGTTTCTCGACCCTGTACATGACTTGCCTTTAGTCTTATGTTGTGTTCATCCTGTTTTTTCTTGATTAGGCTATGTCGTTTTATAATGCAGTTTGTTTTCTAAAACTTTTCTGAAAACTTAATAAAAATTACAGTTAAAAAAATAAATAAATTTGAATGGCCCCCACCATTTCATGTCTGAAGAGTGAGTGGTATACATGTGTACTGCTCATTTTCTGGCTCTGCAATGAGCACTACCACCAAATTAATGGAAGTTTCTCTACCAGGCACTCGCCCACATGCCATATACTCCATACCACACCCAGACAGCCCCTTTCTTCCCCTAGAGACAGCCCCTTTCTTCCCCTAGAGACAGCCACTTTCTTCCCCTAGAAACAGCCCCTTTCTTCCCCTAGAAACAGCCCCTTCTCATACAGGAAATATTCCAGAGCATCCCTTATCAAAGGTCCCACAATCACACACATCTCCCACACACAAGCAGAAGCCCCCCAGGGACCCTTCCTCCTTACAGATGGCAGCCTCAAGGACCCACACACACAGGTGGAAGCCCCCAGGACCACACTATCCACACACACAAAGGAGGCAGCCCCCCCACACACAGGCAGCAGCACCTCAGGGACTACTCCCTCCACACATAGGCAGCAGTACCCAGGGAGCACTGCCTCCACACACACGCAGGCAGCACCCAGCAAGGGACACCACACACACATAGTCAGCAGAACCCCAGGGACATCTCTCTTCACACTCACACATGGACCCCCCCAAACAGACATTTGCCCAGGGACCCACACACACACGCACAGATAGCAGCCCTTCAGGGACCCCCTGCTACACACTAGCACAGGTGGAAGTGATGTCACACCTGATATCAACCACTTCAGTTTAGGTTGTGTCTAGAATGAAGTTTCTCCTGGTAGGTCCTCCCTCCAGAAAGTCCAATTTAGTCACCTCACTAGTGAATGTCTTAGAAGGGAGTTAGTGGAGGGAGGATTTAACAGAAACAACTCTATTCTAGACCATTCACTAGTGAGATGACTAGATTAGTTGGTGGGGGTAGGGCAGGCTAAGGCTAACCCCAACTTAGGTAGTTCATTACTGAAATGACTAGAATGTTTTTTTTTGTTTTTTTTTTAATGTAGATTGTGAGCCCACATAGAGCTCACAATGTACATTTTTGCCTATCAGTATGTCTTTTTGGAATATGGGATGGAAATCCATGCAAACACGGGGAGAACATACAAACTCCTTGCAGATGGTTTTTTGCCCTTGGTGGGATTTGAACACCAGGACTCCAGCGCTGCAAGGTTACAGTGCTAACCACTGAGCCACCGTGTGGCCCCCTTGAAATGACTAGAATGTTGTTGCTTGCAGAAGCCGCCCACAGACGTTCCTAGTCACCTCACTACAGGACAGACTAAAATGGAGTTTCTACAGGGTGGGTCTTGGGAGGAAAAACTAATTCCCAGACATTTATATGTATATATGTGCCATATTGCATATCTATCTATCTATATACACACATAAACAAACATAACCATGGCATCCAAAGGGATTCCGCCATGTGAATAATCTCCTCGGCGAAATCGGGGTGTGCCGATATCTATTATCGACAGCCCAGGGTCTGGCCAGTGACCCCTGGCTATCTGGATCCCCAGTACCTGGTTGATCCTGCTGGGACTTAATCTATATACTGCAATATGCTCTATAGTACTGAACCAGCGATCAGAGCATAACTGGTTCAGGTGTACTAAAGGGACACATGAAAAAGTAAAAAAAAAGTGAAAAAAAAAATGAGTGTGAAATAAATTAATAAAATTGTAAAGCCCCCAAAATTCCCTTATTTGGTATCGTCGCGTCCGTAACAACCTAACCAATAAAAGTGAAACAACATTTAACCTGAAAAGTGAAACATCGTGAACCAACCCCCTCCCCCTAAAAAAAAGCCGGAAGTAATGAATTGTTCCCATTTCACCTTACAAAATATGCTAGAGAAAGTGATCAAAAAGTCATATGTAACCCAGTACCAATGTAAAGCACAGGTCATCCCGCAAAAAGTAAGCCCTCAACCAACCCTTTCAACCAAAAAATAAAAATGTTATGCAGTAAAGGGAACAGCAACGTCATTCTGACACTGTCCAATTAGCAGAGGACAGTATCAGAGCAGATTCAGCAGCATGATCATGAGACTTCTCGCAAGATCACGCACTTCTCTCTTTACAGATCTGAGAAGAAGAGCCGGAGGATTCTCAGTCCTGTAAAGAGAGAAGTGCTTGATCTCGCTGCTGAAGCTGCTTTGACACTGTCCTCTGCTAATTTGACAATGTTAGATGACGTCGCTGCTCCCTTCAGTGTCAGAAATGCCCTTCTGACAGTGAAGGGCTTAATTAACATACAGGGCGCCAAAAATAATGGGGTTCAGATCTCCATAACGAGGGGGGCTAGAGACAAAATTCAAAGTGCCCCAGAGTTTGTGCAGCAGCGCCTATAACATTGTGCAGAAAATTGCACAGGCTTGGGGTAGTGAAAGGTTCTCTTTAATAGTTTTAGGATTTCATGTCTGTGATGACAAAAAGTGGGTACAATGTATTGGGCACTGAAATAGCATATTTCTTTTTAGGCTCAAAATGATAATGCCACTTGAGAAATTCCTTCAGGGGTGTAGTTTTAAAATAGGGTCACGTGTGGGGGATTTCCATTGTACTGGTACTTTTGGAGCTCTGCAAATGGCACCTGAAAAATTTTCCAGCAAAATTTATAGCTCTTTCCATTCTCAGCTACGCCATGTACCCATACAGCAGTTAAAACAACCACATTTGGGGCATTTCTGTGTTCTGAAGAAATGTAACAAACTGTGAGGTTTTTTCTTCTTTAACCCCTTGTAAAAATTAAAAATATGGTACTAAATGGATGGTTTATTATAAAAAAAGGAATTTCTACATCCCAGTGCTAAAAGAATCTGTGAAACAGCTGTAGGGTGAAAATGCTCACAATACCTCTTCAGAAATTCCTAAAGGGGTGTAGTTTCCAAAATGCTAATTTTTTCGGGGGGTTTCCATTGGACTGGTCCTTTAGGGGCTCTGCAAATGTGACATGGCGCCTGAAAACTATATTCCAAATTAAAATCTGCCCTCCAAAAACCAAATAGGGCTCTTTCTATTCTGAGCCATGCCATGTACCTATACAGAAGTCTGCAACCACATGGAAGAGGTGTGTTCAAAAGAATTTGTGTAACAAACTTTGTGGAGTTTATTCTCCTTTATCCTATTGTGAATATGAAAAATTTGGGGCTAAACTAACAGTTTATTGGAAAATAAAAAGGAATTTTTCATTTTCACATCCCAATGTTAACAAAATCTGTGAAACAGCTGTAGGGTCAAAATGTTCACTATGCCCATTGATTTGTATACCTCCATATGCATCACCAGAGCCACCCTGCTTAATCCCTTCATAGGCAACTCCTTAAAATGTCCCAATTAGGCAGCCCCCAGAGCACTCCAATCAGCCCCTTGAAAGGCAGCTCCGGACCCCTTCTGCTTAGCCCTCTCCAAAGGCATCCCCCTAAGCCAATCTGCCCTGTACCCCTCTGCTCACCCCCCCCCCTCCACCCTTTTGCTCAGTCATAGGAAGTTCCCCACCCTCACGAACGAAGTTCCCCACCCTCACGAACAGGCTGTTCAAATGTCTTTTTCCAGTGCGCCTCCAATAGCAACAACTGTGAAGTCCTATTGTACAAGTTTTCAGGTTTTATCACGTGACCACTTGTGGCAGAAGTGTTGTCAGACCTAATCCTACTCACATACAGTCAAATGTTTAAAGGAATTCTATCATTAAAATTGTATTTTTTCTGCCTACCACGTCAGAATAGCCTTAAGAAAGGCTATTCTTCTCCTACCTTTAGATGTCTTCTCCGGGTGGCCGTTCGCAGTGCCGCACCTCCCATGAGGCGACCTGAAGCGAGCGCTTCAGGCGGCGCTATGCCAGAGCCTCAGGGAGGGCGGCATTTTTGCTAACCTAAGCCAGTCCAGGACAAGCTGTCCGGGACTGGCTTAGCACGGAGCGGTGGTTTGGGGAGGCCACTTGAGCAGCGCTGCTCCGGCAGCCTCCCCTCACGCTCAGGCAGAGCGCAGGCAGTCTCCAGGCCTGCTCTCTGCCGGCGAACGGTGCTAAGCCCTGCCCCCCTTCGAGTCGCCACACCCCTCCGCTAAGCCACGACCCTGCTCCACCCCCTCCGCGGCGGGGGGCGGTTTTCTGTACTTCGCCTCGGGCGGCGAAAAGAACAGGTTCACCCCTGGCCGTTAGGTAGAAACCCGGTTTTCGTCAGTATGCAAATGAGCTCTCTCGCAGCACTGGGGCGTCCCCAATGCTGCGAGAGAACTCTCCAGCACCGCCTCCATCTTCGTCTGGAAAGGCCTTTCTTCGCGTCTTCCTTCCAGAGCTGGGTTCAAACTTCTAGGCCTTGGGCAAAGCCAACTGTGCAAGCCGACGGGTCACAAGAAAATGGCCGCTTACACAGTAAGTGTAAGCGGCCATTTTCTTGTGCCTGGTGAGCATGCGCAGTTTGAACCAAGTACTGGAAGAAGACGTGAGGCTGTTCCAGACGTGGATTGAAGGCGGCGCTGGAGAGTTCTCTCGCAGCATTTGTGACACCCCCAGTGCTGTTTGAGTGCTGGGGCCTGCCCCCAGTGCTGCGATATAACTCATTTGCATACCGAAGAAAAACAGAATTTCTACCAAATGGCGGCCCAGAGAAGACATCTAAAAGGTAGGAGAAGAATAGCCTTTCTAATAAGGCTATTCCGACGTGGTAGGCAGAAAAAATACAATTTTAATGACAGAATCCCTTAAAAAAAATAAAAAATAAACTGATCCTTTTCCCTTCAGCCTCCTTCAACATACAGTCCCCTGTAAAAAAAAACAAAAAACCTCAATCCCCTTCCACAAACCTTCTATGAAACAGTGCCATCTCAAAAGCATCTCTCTCCCTTCAACCTCCTTCATACATACAGTAAAAAATAAAAAAAAATCCTCAATCCCCTTCAACAGACCCTCTAACATCCAGTACATATAAATTCATTATTCCTCTCCAACATACAGTCCTATACAGAAAACTTCCATTCTCCCCGCTGCCCTTTCCATTATGGAGACCAATGTAAAAGTGTCACTCCTCTCTCCACTGCCATGTCCATCACAGTCCCATACAAAAATATCACTCCTCTCCCTCCATCACGCAGTCTCTCCACTAGGCTTACCACCACACAGTCCCAAGTAAAAGCATCATACACTTTGGTCCTGCCATCATGCAGTCCCTTGTAAAAAGCATTAATCTTCTCCCCTTGGCCCTATGCAGTCTCACATAACGGCATCACTCCTCTCTACACTGGGCATTCCATTATACTGTCCCAGGTAAAAGCATCACTCCTCTCTTCTTTAGTTTAGATGTTCTGTCACAACAGTCCAATGTAAAACCATTTCACCTCTCACCTTTGACCCTTCCGTCACACAGTCCCATGTAAAAGTTTCCCGCCTTTCCCTTTTGGCCTTGTATCATACAGTTCCATGTAAACATCCCTTCCTTTCCACCTGTTTATCATGAAATCCTACACTATAGCGATCAGTAGCTGTGGGCGCTCTGCTGCCTTTACCTCGATAGAACACACAACTGCAATACAAGAGACCCCGCCCCTCCTCCGAGATGATCCGCCCCTTCCTGTGACATCATACCTACTAGCAGCAACTCCATACTAGACACGAGCCTCCATTCTCGCCTCTACTCGGAGGTGACGGCTGTCAAGGTGAGCGGGTGTGAGTTGAGAGGGTTTTAAGGTGTTTGCTGGAAGTCTCCGCTGAATTGTGCGTACGTACAATGGGCCGGGAGCGTCACAGTGAAACCTATCATCCCAAGTGTTTTGGACAACTTTTATTCCTTTGCACATGATCAATGTAACCTTATGCGTTCGGCTGCAGCTTTTGCTCTTTCACGTGTGCTCCAGTAATTAAAGCTCCTCGTCATCGTCCTTACAGGAATTTCGCTACAATAAAGGAGTTAACTTCTTCGTTAGGCCGAACTCACGTTTTCCTTTTCACTGCGTTGTTTACACAATTTTAAAACCGTACCATCAGGATGTTACATAAAGGGGGGGGGGGGTTGTCGTATTGCGTGCTTGAAAGTCATCGGGATCCATAAAAACAATTAAAATTAAGCATCATCTTAAACGGGGATTCCGCCAACACTACTACTGATCAAGAGAATGGGGACTTTTATCTCTTTAGAGGGATCCCATCAGTCAGACACAATTTTTTGTAGGTACCACGGCAGAATAACCTTAAGAAAGGCTATTCGTCTCCTACCTTTCGTCGTCTTCTCCGCACTGCCGTTCGCCTACGATCCCGGTTCTCGTCGGTATGTAAATGAGTTCTTTCGCAGCACTGAAGCGGGTCCCAGCGCTCAGACAGCACTGGGGGCGGCCCCAATGCTGCGAGAGAACTCTCTCCAGCGCAGCCTCCTCTTCTTCAGCAGCGTCATCTTCAGCCTCTTCTTCCGGCGATGGCTTGTAACTTCTAGGCCTTGGGCAGAGCAGACTGCACATGCCCACAGCCAATACTGGCTGCTTTCACAGTATTGTAAGCGGCCATTTTACACGTCAAAATACAGCATTTTTTGGCAGTGACTCACTAGATGGGGTCTTAGCCTTCAGGGGATTTTCCAGAGAAAACTTTTATTAGGTATTAGGCTAGTGTCCGCTGAACGAATTTGCTGTGGGATGTCTGCAGCTGCATCAAAAAACGGTCAAAATGGACTGCAGAAGTTGAAAACCATGGCTATGGCTGTTCTTGCAGCAGTAATTTGTGGGTTGAGAACCCGCATTGTACTTGGTTCTATAGGTTTTTTCTACAGTGTAAATGGGATTTGTTTGAATCCCATCCAGTACACTGCTGCAATATATACAGCCACCAGCAATTCTGCCACAACCAACCAGCTGTGAACTTGATATGGGTGTTTCTTGGTTATCAGTATCAGATGGGTAGTGGTCAAACATCAAGCTCTTTTGCTTCTTATGACGTGTTGCAAGTCGGTCCCGTTCAAGTGAAGGGGGTTAAGTTGCAATACCAAGCACAGACACTACACAATGTATAGTATTGTGTTTAATAAGCAGTAAAGAAGCTTCAGTTCTTGGTCAAATACTGTAGCCGTAAAACAGCACTATGGTAGGAGAGTTGGATTTACACCCATCTGAAATTGATTATCTATTGTAAGTAATCAGTTTTAGAGTTCCAGAAAAGTCCTCAAATATTGGTCAATAGTAGCAAGAAAAAAATAACTGTGCTGTCCACTTCTGCTGATTTAACTCCTCCCCCACCACCTACAATGTTAGGCTGGGGCCCCATGGGGTCGGAAACACCGCTGGAAAAATCGCGTCGTTTTAAGGTACAGGCAAAGTGGATGAGATTCTAGCAAATCCTATGCCCACTTTGTGGTAAAAAGTGCCATGCGGACATGTGCGGGAGGCTGCGTCACAATCCGGTCCAAAAAGTGCCGCCTGCCGCGACTGTTGCAGATTCCGATAGTTGTGGCATTCCGCTCTGGATTAGGCCCAAATTAATGGGCCTAGTCCCAAGGGAGTGTTGCGAGGCGGACATCCGCAGCTGAATCAGTTGCGGAATCCACCTGAAAAAACGGCAGGTCGCTTCTTGTTTCACGACTAGAAAAAAAAACGCTCGCGGAAAAAGGAAATGACCGACTCCCATTGATTTCAATGGGAGGTGTTTTTTTTGGTCAGGATTTTGACGTGAATTCCGCCTCAAAATCCTGACCAAAAAAACCCTGTGTGAACCCAGCCTTATAGTTCCGTGCTGCCTGGTCCCCACTGCTCTTTGATATTATACAAGAGGAAAAGAGCAGGAGTCTTGGACAACCTTGGTACAGTATGGGATTGGTGGAGGTGATTAGTGCTTATAAGGTGTATTTCGCTCCAAGATCAGCAACAAATTCTGTCCTGACTCTGATCAGGATGCTGAAAAAAATGTGTCCTGCTTGCTGTAGATTCAGAGGCCAATTCAGCCATAGAGTCAAGGGGGTAGACTGCACACTGACTAGGCCCAAGCTTTGATTCAGCATTTCACCACAGGATAAAAAGAAAATGAAGAGCAATTTGAGGTGGGTATTTTGTAGTTCCCAAAATGGGATCCCTTTTAGGGAGTATCCATTGTATTGGTAAGCTAGGGGCTCTGCAAATGAGACATGGCACCTGAAAACTATTCCAGCAAAATCTGCTTTTCAAACACCCAGCGTTGTTCCTTTCCTCCAGCGCACTGCCGTTCGCCCAGATATCACTTTACCCCCCACTAGAGATGAGCGAGTAGTATTTGATCGAATATCGAATAACATTATAGTCTATGGGGAAAAAACAGGAATGTTGTTCTCGTTTCCATGGAAACCAAAGTTCGATACATTGGATCCTCCAAGTTCTGGAAGTAGCAGGACGAGGAGCACGAGGAGGTTTTTGCATTGAATTCAATGGAATTTTCCCGCGTGGTATAGTCGTATTCGTTCGAATACTACTCGCTCATCTCTACCCCCCACGTGTGGGGTATTTCTGTGTTTGTGAGAAACTGCATAACAAACTGTTCTTTGCATTTCTTCCGTTAACCCTTTGTAAATGTGTTAATTTTAGGGCTAAATTAATGTATTATTGAAAAACAAAAATTAAATGTCTAAATTTCACCTCCATATTGTTTTAATTCCTGTGAAATGCTTAAAGGTTTAATAAACTTCCCAAATACTGTTTTGAATTATTTGAAGAGTGCAGTTTTGAAAATGGGGTGACTTATAAGAAGTTTCTCATATATAGGCCTTTATAATCCCCATCAGAACTGAAGTCGTCCCTAATTAGTTTGAGAAATTTTGTTGTAAAGCTGTTACAATTGTAAGCCTTCTAACATCCCAACTGTACTTTTCAATAGATTTGTACTGTCAGTGGGGCATGCTTCACAGCCCAACAATGACACTGAGCCCACCCTTCTGACAGAGGGGAGATGTTTGTGTCGAAATTAATGGCACTGATATCTCCTGCGCTGAGAGAGCCATCAATGTGCTGAATTTAGCACACTGTCGGTTTTCTAAGGATGGGTTCACATCTGCGCTTGGTCTTCACTTTGTGGGTTTCCGTCTTCTGCCGACAGGAACTGGAAACCTGGTAGTCAGTATCCACCCGTGAGCGTCTTTTGGTCTCCACAGCGTTTTATTTTAACCAGACACAAAGTCCTGCATGTCCGACTTTGTGTCTGGTTAAAAAAAAAAAAAAAAAAAACTGTTTCGCTGCGGAGACCAGAAGACGCTCACGGGTGGACACTTTGCAAACCCATTCAGATGAATGGGTTTGTAATCTGACTGCCGGTTTCCGTCTCCTGTCCAGTTTCTCACGCAAAAGGCGGAAACCTGCAAAGCGAAGACCGGGCACAGGTGTGAACCTGCCCTGACGGTGTATAATTCTGCAAGGTCAGCTTTCTGATCACTATTAAGATCCTAATATCCTGGCTGAACGCTTCATAGAAGCCTGGAGAAGGTATTAATAATAGCATGGGGTTAGAAGGCAGGACAGATGGCCCAATGTATGATCAAATGGAACAGACTGCTGGGAATCTTTCCAGTAAAGTATATGGCTAGTCCACCTCACTATAATGTTAAAATAACAGATAAGAAAAAAAACACATGATCCCCAAAAAGTGGCTATATCACTGGTTGACTTTTCATTTCTCTTTCCAGATGGCACAGAGGTTTACATTGAGACGAATATACTCTTTCTATGGCAGCAGTCTAACAGGACCAATGCGAGCAGTTCCGAACATTTTATCACAGTGCACACATACACATGGGTTACTCCCTACGACCTCAGCAAAATCTGTGCTTACAACTGTTCGTAAAATTCATGTATCACATACCTGTGGAGTGACATTCAATGTTCAGAATAAAGATGACTTTCAGGATCGAGTTGTTGGAAGTGAAACACCCATGATTGTGGATTTCCATGCGCAGTAAGTTAAAGCTAACCTTGCATGTTGATATCTGAAAGTGAAATGAGAGAAACAATGAATCCTTAACCTTTGGATATGTTTAACATATTCTCATGTCATTTATAAACCTAACTGCTTCATTCTCTGTACTGTTACATTAGGGACAGGTGCCTGTTGCTGCAAACTGAGAAAATTTTATGGCATGAGCCAGCGTCTTGTACGATTACTACTTGCTGAAGGGCCCTATATCACTATACAACTAATAGTTGATGTAAGGGTATGTTTATAGTCACAGGTTCCGTTTGGTGACATTTACGGCCAGTTATCATGGCCAGTTAGAGAATGCTGTTGGGGGAACACCCCAGGGAATGCATGCCGTCGGTTAAAAATTAAAGAAAGATAATTTTAACGGGCTCGGAGAACACAGACAGGCATACTCAGATGCTGTATATCAAAAGTGTTCTATAGTTTATTACATGTTATTAGCTTATATAGAGGAATAATGACTTTGTGCTAATTTAGGCATAACAAACTACATCACATAGAAATATGAATTATCATTGGTCAGAGTACAGCATGTGCGTTTACAAATGATAAATACGTGCATTCCTATTCCATGATTGTCTTTGTCCACCATTTTAGTCTTATGAAAGTGTTTGAACAGACCACTAAAATGGATGGTATGTCCTTGATCTATTAGAACTGTTTAGACTGATTCATATCTTGTGGACATTGCGTCTCGTTATAGGACATGATATACTTAGGAACATTCCGAACAAAATAACAGAATATCAATTTCTTTCAAGGAGAGTATTAGATACGACTACATCTTCTAATATAATGGAGGATATAGAACAAAATGGAGTATTCAGACCAAGATGGCGGAAAACTAATCTCTGTTTTATTTGCAGACCTCATGCTAGCTATATATGCTCTGCTGGGGCCCTACGTCTCTTGCCTCTGAGCTGGCTTTCACCAGTAGAAACGCGTCAGCTGGGTTATGGAGTTTATTATGTACAGTATGTCAGTTTAAATGTATGTTTGTTTTATTTGGCAGTAGTTAGCTACCTATGGGAGTGTAATTTAAGCTCCTAAGTTAGGGGGCGTTCACACTAGCGTCGGTGTCCGACAGCTAATGTCCGTGCAAAATTGCACGGACATTACCATCAGACACTAGCTCTGTCCGTTACATTTTGCATTATTTTAAATGGAACATCATGTAGGATTTAGCTGTCTGCTTGAAAAATCGGACATCTTTGTGAACGGACCCTGAAGGATAGACACGGACAGTAAAGGACACACGTGATGTGCCATTTAAAATAATGCAAAATTTAACGGACATAGCTAGTGTTCCATGCATATGTCCGCGCAAGATTTTGCACGGACATTAGCATTGGACACCGACGCTAGTGTGAACCCTGCTTTAGTGGTTAGTGAGCTATCTCAGGTTGGTCTTTTACAGGCCCACTAGCCAGTGTGTGTGATTAGTATCCTTGGGTTGCCCCATTCATGTATTCTTCCATATAGTGGAGGCACAATTATTCCTTTACTGCAGATGGAATCATGGTACTTTGGAGGATTTGCTGCATATTATTCAATAAAGGAGATTGAGATATTTACATCACACCTCCGTTATTTGGTACCTACTTTGTCTTTTTTTTCCCCCCAGTTTTTTTGGAGTACCTTTTTTATTATAGGCGGCTCTAGACAAGTTATCATATTTATTATTAAAAATTTTGTGTACATCTTTTATTAGTATAAGATTGAATACAAGTAAAAAAAAAATACTGTAAAGTATTAAAAAAAAACCAAAAAAAAAACCCCATAAACGGCACCTTTTCCATTGTTTTTTTGGTGGGACATGTGACATTATCACATGTGAAACTTGCAAGTCTTTCTATTGGTCCAAATCATGAATAAGTCTCTCTGTCTTCTCCCACAACGTCATGATTTTTTGGAAGATAGTCTCGTTGAGACACAATTTCTGCTGATCCTCTTTGAGCCTGCTCAAGTAGCAGCTCAGTGGTTAGCACTGCAGCGTTGGAGTCCTAGGTTCAAAGCCTGCCAAGAACATGTGCAAGAAGTTTGGATGTTGGATGTTCTCCCCTTGTTTACGTGAGTTTCCACTGATAAGGAAATGTAGATTGTGAGTCCTAAATAGGACAGTGATTGACCATGTCTGTAAAAGCGCTGCGGAATATAATGGTGCTGTACAAGCAGTTGTCTATCTTTTTGTTGCTGTGAGAGATGAGACTCTCTTCTATTTGAACAACTCTGAGTTATAGAGAAGGATGCAGGATCCAGTACCTCCCCCTCTCTTTATGTAGGCCACTGTTCCCATATTGTCTTGAGAAAACACTTAGACTGGGTTCACACAGGGTTTATTGAAGCAGATTTTGACGTGCAAAATCCGCTCCAAAAAACCACTCCCACGGCTAGCCATGACTGGATGCCGGTGCAGTGCACACAGTTTTTCGGCATCCAGTCGCTCCGAGTTAGGCTTAAATGAATGGGCCTAGTCGGAAGGGAGTGTCGTACTGCAGCTGAATCAGCTACTGAATCCATGTCAGGAAAAGGCAGGTCGCTTTTTTTTTCCGCGAGCAAGCACAAACTGCTCGTGGAAAAAGGAACCTATTGAAGTCAATGGGAGGCAGTTTTTTGAGCCAGATTTTGACGCGGATTCCGCATCAAAATCGGGACCATAAAACCATGTGTGAATCCGGCTTTATATTTCTTCCCACAAGCTGTGGAAGGAATGCCTGGAGAACTTTCTGTACAGCTAATAATTCTTTTGCATGTGAGAATAGGCACATCTCTGTCTGAGACCACTGCCACTGAATATAAAGATCCTACACATGACCTCTCTAACCCCACAAGCTGGTAACCAAGGTCTCCAGAATGGTCCTTGAGGGACCACTGAACTCTGTCCCCCACACGGGTTCTTTCCCTTGGACCACCAAGATGGAAATTGAATTGTCCTGGAAGAGAATCAGTCTGTCCCATTTTTTCAGGATGTCCATTTGCAAAATCCTTGTGTGTCTTTGCCCATGTTACTAAGGGAATGTAGGCTCTCAGGAGGCCTAAGGCTGACATTGCAGATATGAGGGATACCCTTGAGTTTGTTGATGGAGCCATCTGACATACTGCCAGGATTATTAAAGGATTATTTTATCTTAAAAGTATATGAAAAAAAAAAAGCAAACATTTAACTGTCCTACAAAGGGTCTTGAACCTGAGATCTCTTGATCCACTGTACATTTCTGTATTGCAGTACATGGTACATAGCTTCTCTATGTGAGATAGGGGAAGACAGCAATGAGACCATTAATTGGCCTCTAGTTTGCCATCCCATTCAGACCCTGCAAATCTCAATGGTGGTGACCGGGGAAGTGAATTAGAGGGATGATCATAGGGCTTTAAGCTTTTCTGACTTTGCAGCTACTCCTGTGTCTTCTGCTCTGTGCCGTACAAATACTACACTAGGAATGAACTACATGCTCAGTGCAACATAATAGCATGGTGTAGAGGGTTAAGGTGAGGAAAGTGAAGTAGTACAGTTTGAAGGGAGTTTCAGTGGACTAAAAAATGCCAAAAAAGGCAGAAAATTCATGGTATGTTAAAGGCCCTTTTATGTTTGTTTATCTATATTAGGAAACATGTGACTGGCATGTAACGTGCTTATATTACTTAAGGACCTGAGAAACAGAAGCTTAATCTGTTTAAAAAGTGGTTATCCCTACTTAAAAGCGGTTACCCGTGGAAACCCGCAGACCTTATAGACTATAATGCGGTTTGCTGGGTTTCCACCACAAAAATGCGGAGAAAAATGCAGAGAAAAGTTTTGCTGGCAGGACTTTTCTCTCCACATCTCTCAAACTGAGGGGACAGAATCCCCGAACAGTGGGCAGTGATGTTAAAGTGAACAAGAAAGATAAATGTAGGGGAAAAAAAAAAAAACTTCAGTATAAAAGTACAGTGATGACTTCTGTTAAATAATATGAATAAAAAAAGTAAGGAGGGCTACAGACATGTCATTCTTATTTTATTCATTCTCTAGCCATCGCAGCTCCGTTTAATGTGACTGCTATCCCTGTAGTCTCCATGAATATATCCTTCTTAGGGTAAACTGTAATACATTTTGCTTAAACCCTGAGCAGGGTTCCTTCACAACTGTAGGACGTTAATGACTCTTATAACCAGTCCTCTAACCTACACAAATACAAGTAACATTATGTCTATTCTTAAAGCAACAAGTAAGGTTTTACTTGGCTAGTAAATGGGTTGGTAATATAAATGCTGACAATATGCCCTATCTATTAAACATTGTTGAAGTGGAATATTTGTTTTCTGTAATTTCTCAGATGGTGTGGTCCATGCAAGATTTTGGGACCCCGATTGGAAAAGATGGTTGCTAAACAACAAGGGAAAGTTCAGATGGCCAAAGTTGACATTGATGAACATACTGATCTTGCCCTTGAGTATCAGGTATGTTTTACCCATGTAAAAGCTTTTTCTTTAGGCCACTGCAATCTATACCCCTTGTAAGAAAACATGAATATAAAGGGGTTGTCGAGGCTAAACTTTTAAAGTTTAATTTTGCTGGGGGCAGTAAAAAAAAACAAAAACATACTAGCAGGGAACAAAAAAAAAATTAAAAACCTGCTCTATCTGCCTTCCATTGAAAAGATGTTTGTTTGCGCTTAATGTGAAGGATGTAAATCCTTGTGGGTGGAATTGCATAAGCATGTGACCACTGATAAAATACTTTTTTGGTATAATCTATAGACCGCCTAACATAACTGAGGAGTTAGAAAGTCAGTTGTAGAAGGAAATTGAGTGGGCGCTGCAGGTGGGTATGGTGGTTTTGATGAGAGATCTTTAACTATTTGGATATTGACTGGGGTCATGGTATTGCATCGTCTGTAAAGGGGAGTAAATTCATCAACTTGTTTCAGGACAATTTTATGTGTCATCACTGAGGGAGTAACCTAAAACATAACTTTTAATAAATATTAGCTAAAAGGACAACACTTTAAAATAGTCCACTAGATATATTGCTAACCATAACCATATATTGCTAACTATGAGGGTATGATATCCCGCCCACTCACTTCCGGTTACATTCCCATTTGCGATATTCAATTCTTTGGTAGACTAGATTGTCACAGTATTATGTGACTAATCTAATTAGCAATTGGAATCCCTCCGGTAGAGTAGCTGAGGGATTTCCCCATATGAGCGCTACAGGGAGAGCTTGGACATAAAACTTAGCCCTACTAATTAATCTGTGATGATATATATGGTTAGCAATATATCTAGTGGACTATTTTAAAGTGTTGTCCTTTTGGCTTATATTTATTAAAAGTTATGTTTTATGTTACTCCCTCAGTGATCACAAATCTAATTGAGTAACCAACTCTGTGACTTTATTTCAGGACAATTTTATGGTCCATCTTGTAGAAGATACAACTAGAGGGGATGCTCTATTGGATCTGATAATCTCTGATAATACAGGACTTGTTGGAAATGTCAATGTTGGTGAAAACCTTGGTGATGGTGACCATCCTATTAATATTATAAATGTGAAAGTTTGTGGGTTTGTGAGTTTTGGATGTTCGGATGTTTGTTCCTCAATCACGCAAAACCCGCTCCACCGATTTGGCTGAAATTTTCCACAAACATAGTTAATACACCCGATTGCGCAATAGGCTACTTTTCGTCACAATAACGCACATACGTTTGTGCCAGGACCCCCACAAAACCCAAACTCACACCACCATCTCTGCAATCTCACACACTTTGGACCATAGCAAGCCACAAAATTCCTATTACCCTCTACAGCCTCACCCCTAACCCCACACAATCTCATATACATATACTTTACCACTTTGCCCCTCACCTTAACGATTCTCCAGGAGGCGCTCTTTAACGCTCTGGAGCAGCCATGTTTGCCGACCCCCACCGCTCTGACAATCCGTGACACCGCCCACCCATGTCAATACCCCTAGGAGGTCTAATACATGCAAAAAAATTTTTTTAAAAAAAGTAAAAAAAATATAAAAAAAAATTAAAAAGGATTAAAAATTCAGATCACCCCCCTTTCCCTAGAACACATATAAAAGTAGTTAAATACCGTGAAACACATACATGTTAGGTATCCCCACGTCCGAAATCGCCCCCTCTACAAAGCTATACAAATATTTTTCCTGTACGGTAAACGCCGTAGCAGGAAAAATGGTCAAAAGTGCCAAACTGCCATTTTTTCACTGTTTTGATTCTGATAAAAATTTGAATAAAAAGTGATCAAAGCAATAACATTTCCCGAAAATGGTAGAACTACAAAGTACACCCGGCCCCGCAAAAAAAGACGCCCTATACATCCCCGTACACGCACGTATAAAAAAGTTACGGCTGTCGGAATATGGCGACTTTTCAAAAAAAAAAAAATTTTTAACACAGTTTTGGATTTTTTTTAAGGGGTCAAAATGTAAATGAAACCATATAAATTTGGTATCCCCGGAATCGTAACAAAACACAGAATACAGGGGACATGTCATTTTGGTTGCACAGTGAACGCCGTAAAACCAAATCCCATAAGAAAATCGCAGAAATGCATTTTTTCTTCAAATCCACCCCATTCTGAATTTTTTCCCTGCTTCCCAGTACATTATATAGAATAAATAATGGCGGCATCATGAAGAAAAATTTGTCCCAGGAAAAATTAAGACCTCATATGGCTCTGGGAGCGGAGAAATAAAAAAGTTATGAGGTTTGGAAGGAGGGGAGTCAAATCAAAAAATGCCATCGGCGGGAAAGGGTTAACTTAAAACTTCTGTCCCAAAGTCACTATGTAAAGTTTCTCACGACACCGTATATATAGCAGCTCAAATACAAATTACATCCAACACAAAAGTCTCACGTATTCTCTGAATTCCAGCAAAAACAAGATACAAACTTACATTTCATATCCCATCCCTTATACACAGTACGAAAACCTTACCCGCGCCTGTATATACCCACTGCTACAATCACCGCAGACGAAGTCGCGGGTACCAGCTAGTAATATAATATTAAATTTCATTTTAAATTGTAACCAAAAAAAAAAAAAAGATTGGGAGGGCAAAATCCCTTCATTTTGAAAAGCCAATTTTTCCAGGTTAAGAGCTGCATTTCAGGGAATAGACTGGGAACCGCTATTGTCAGATAGTGATACAGAGGTTAAGCGGTTTAAATCTGCATTGAACAAGTATAAACGTCTTAAATTAGCACTCGCTGGCTTACAACTTTAGTTTAAAGAGCAATAAACCATAAAAAATGGGCATTTAAAAACCTATAAATCCAAGGGTTCAGCTGTAACCTTTCAGAATTGCAGTGCTTAATAAAATTTGTAAAAGGGTAATAAAATCAGCTAAAATACATAGTAAAAGGCAGGTGGCTATGGAAAGAAAACTAACCCCCCCAAAAAAAATTCTTTAAATATATAAACACAAAAAAAGGACAAGGACAGTACAAGTAGGTCCTCTAAATAATTGTAATGGAGAGTTGGTCACTGGAGATCAAGAAAAAGTATAGCTACTAAATGGCTTCTTTAGCTTTTTATGTACAGAAGAACAGGGGGTAGTTGATGTAAGCGTCACCAATGCCGGTACTACATCAACCAATATACTAAACTGGATAAAGCTAGAACTGGTCAAGCCAAGGTGCAAAAAATAAACATGAACAAGACTCCATTCCAGATGGATTACACGTATGAGTACTTAATCCCTTCCCAACATCAGCCGTACTAGTACGGTGGATGCTGGGTGTTTAACTATGGCGGCCGCCATAGCCGCCTAGTATCTATTTCATACATCAGCCACCATGCGCTAATGCCCCGCATTGATCGCATGCATTAACCCTTTTAGCGCCTCAGTCAACGCTGACCGAAGCACCATTTTCCCAGTGGTGCGTGGGCGCCTTCATTTTGCCGGTTATCGTCACTTTGGCATGACAGCCATGAGTCTTGTAAAGGTTTCCTGGCCTGTCTGCAGTTATGATTTTTTGCAATGCATTTTGCAAAATAAAATATTAAAAATTCAAATCACCCCCTTTCCCTAGAACACATATAAAAATACTTACTGTGAAACACGTACACATTAGGTATCTCTCTGTCCAAAAACGCCCGCTCTACAAATCTATAAAAATATTTTTAAACGGTAAACGCTGTAGTGGGGACAAAAGTCAAAAGTGCCAAACCGCCGTTTTTTCACTGTTTTGCCGCTGATAAAAATTTTAATAAAAAGTGATCAAAGCAATAACAATTCCCCAAAGTAATATAACTAAAAAGTACACCCAGCCCCCGCACAGTATTGTATTTTTAAGGGGTTAAAATGTAAATAAAACCACATAAATTAGGTATCCCTGGAATTATCCCAGAACGCTGTAAAAACCCGTAAGAAAATCGCACAAATACAGTTTTTCTTCAAATCCACCCCATTCTGACTTTTTTTTTCCAGCTTCCCAGTATATTGTACAGAATAATTAATGGTTGTATCATGAAGAAAAATTTGTCCGGCAAATATTAAGACCTCATACGGCTCTGAGAGCGGAGAAATAAGAGTTATGGGGTTTCAGGGAAGGAAGGGGGGGGGGGAGGAGTCAAAAACTAAAATAAAAAAATGCCGTTGGTGTTCACCTATTCTTAATTTTTAGGAATTAATACATTTTATTAATACTTAAGGTTCAAGTACAGACAAAAAGATACATTACAAAGAAATGGGCAATTCACACAATGAGACTGGGGGTCCTGTGTGCAAGAGATTACAATTTATGAGGTAGCAGGAGCGGTATCGGAGGTGGCATTGCTAATACAGTGGTCAGACAACTTTTGTAATAGAGGTTGCTGCGATTACACAAACATAAAACTGTATGAGCCATAACCAGTCGTGTCCTTTAATGTACAGATGGTGCTTGGACATATAGTGTTATTCTCAAACGGCATCATATCATGTCGGGTAATGTGTGAACAGAGGAGGGTTTGTTTTTTTCGTGAATTGTTCCAACTCGGGAAAAGTCTTGCATATGAGCGTGGGAGGTTCTGATAATAGAGGATGTTAGTCTTGGGTCATTGAGTGAATGGAGAGCACGGGTTGGGCGGTAGACAAAGATGAGGGAGGAAATGTATGGAGGTGCAGCATTATGGAGAGCCTTCTGGATGAGGATGATAAGTTTATATTGTGTTCTGCAATGAATAGGCAGCCAATGTAGTGAATGACACACTGGCGGCATCGCTGTAGCATCTGGACTGATAGATGAGCCTGGCCGCTGCATTCCGAATAGATTGTAGAGGAGAGAGTTTAGTAAGGGGAAGACCGATTAGAAGGGAGTTGCAGTAGTCAAGTCAAGAGTGAATCAGCAACAATAAGTGTCTTTAATGTATCTCTGATAAGGAAAGGGTGTATTCTGGAGATGACATGAGTGTGCAAATTATTGGCTATAAGGGGGTTAAGGTAAGGTCTGAGTCAAACATAACCCCAAGGCAGCGGGCATGTTGTGTAGGACGAGTACTGGGGAGGGGGGGTGCGTTCCTCACCACTCAGCGTCATCGCTGAGCAGTAAGGAACGCCCCCTCTCACAGTAAAGAGCAATAGATGCTATCGTGGGGAGGGGCGTTCCTGACAGACTGTCAGAAATGCACTTCTGACACTTAAGAGCTACAGTAATGGCAATGATAGCTCTTCAGCAGGAGCGCAGAATGGGAAAGCCAACAGTGCGCTGAATTCAGCGCATTGTTGGCTTTCTAGCGGTGAAAGGTCCTCTTTAACGATATAGAAAAAGGGATTAATAGCACTGTATTTATGCAGGTTGACATATGTCATATTTTAACCATACTATAGAACCTCCATTATGTAGGAAACATAAAAACTATTTAAATTATCACTGTAATACTAATAAACCAGACCTGGGCAATGTGCGGCCCGCGGGCCACATCCAGCCCTCTGACTGCTTCTATCCGGCCCGCATAGATAGTAGAAGGTTTTTGAAGGACCTGTGATGTTGTCATCACAGCCTATCACCAGGATAGGCTATGACTCGTTAGTGGGCGGAGCCACATGGGACTGTGTGCTTCCTGCAAGCTGTGGGGGCTGCTGGATGATAAAGAGAGAAGAGACAGCATGTGTGAGCAAGAGGGGGAAACTAGGGGCAGATGTAGGGGGGAACTAGGGGCAGATGTAGGGGGGCAGTTAAACTTAATGCACATGTAGGGGGGACATTAAACTAGGGGGCAGATGGAAGAGGATATTAAACCATGGGGGGTAGCTGGAGGGGGACATGTTTGCCTCTAGTTGCCCCCAGCTTAATGTCCCCTCTAGTTTCTACTGGTTTATACTGGGGCACCAGGAGAGGGACTTAATACTGTGTGACATTTGGAGGAAAACGTTATAATGTATGTGCATGTGTGGTGGGCGTTTATAATAGGGGTGTATAATGTTAGGGTGACTGCAGGAGGATTTTACTTTGTGGGGCACATGGAAAAATGATTGAGAATGGGTGGAGTCAGCAGAGAAGTGGGTGGAGCTAAATTTGCCACGACACACATGGCCCTTTAGAACCGTTACAATTTCTCATGTGGTCCCATGGGAAAATTAATTGCCCACCCCTGTAATAAAGCCACACAATATAAATAATGCCATTAATACAAAAAAAGAGTGGATGATAAAACAAAAAATAGAGAAACAAAAATTCTGAAGCTTGTTTAAAGAGGACCTTTCATCAGGCACATGTGGTTTTATATACCACTAGAAAGCCAACAGTGCACTCCCTGTAAGTGCCCTGGGACTGGAGATATTGGTGCTGTTAATTTTGGCACCGATCTCTGCCCACTGTCGAAAGGGAGTTTGTGGCAATCTAGCTGGGCTGTGAGGAAAGCCCCCTCACAGTACTTATCCACAGTCCTGTATTCCTTAGTGCTGAGCGATGACACTAAGCTGTGAGGAATGCCCCCAAGTAAATAGTCTGTGGACGAGAACAGTCAGGGGGAGCTTTCCTCAGTGTCCTATCTGTTTTTTCCACATAGCACACTGACTCATTAATTTCTATGGGCCCATACACCTGACCGTGAATTACATAGCCATATGTGTGGGCTGACAGTTCAGGCTGCAAAATATGGAACAAGTCCCATTCCTGTCCGATTTTTTTTCTGGCCCTGCATCTGTGACTCCTATTCAATAAATTAAAGGGGCTCAGGTGCAAGGGCAGCACACTGGTGACATCCGCACACCGCCCATGGCGTTCATTAATGACATCCGGTTAGCACACGGTCATGTGCTTTTCTGCCAGTGGAGAAAGTTCAAAAAATCAACTTTTTTTTTTTTCTTTTAAAAACTTTAATTCGTGTACTTTATTTTGTTCATATTTGGTGGATGTCAGAAACAGTAGAGGCTTTTGTCCTCAGCACAGTGAGAGTCTTAGCCAGATGGTTACATAATTATATAGTTACATAATAGATGAGGTTGGATGATTACAACAGTCCATCAAGTCCAACCTATAACCTTACAGTCCCGTACAGTGTTAATCCAGAGGAAGGCAAGAAACCCCATGAGGCTTATGCCAGTTGCCCCATCTCAGGCGAAAAAAAATTCCTTCCCGACTCAAATCTGGCAGTCAGTATAAATCTCTGGATCAAGGTGTCCTTAAAATCTAGATTCCATAACCCATAATATTGTTCTCTTCAAGAAGGGCATCCACACCCTCTTTGAACTTGCTCAATGAATCCGCCATCACCACTTCCTGGGGTAGACCGTTCCAAAGCCTCACTGTTCTTACTGTGAAGAATTCCCTTCTATGTTGCTGGTGAAACTTTCTCTCCTCTAGACGTAGAGGATGTCCCCTTGTCACTGTCACTGGCCTAGGAGTAAAAAGAACATTAGAAATGTTTGTGTTTTGCTTCATGTATATGTACATTCTTCTTAGGTCTCCCTGTAGATGTCTTTTCTCTAAACTGAATAACCCCAAGTTTGTTAATCTATCGTTGTACTTCAGTCCACCCATTCCACTAATAATTTTGGTCGCCCTTTGCACTTTTTCAAGTTCAATTAAGTCTTTTTGTATACTGGGGAACAATATTGCGCACAATAGTCTGTGTGACAGTACTAGTGATTTGTATAGAGGCCATAACTATGTTCATGTCATGAGAATTTATACCTCTTTTGATGCATCCCATAATTTTATTTACCTTGGCAGCAGCTGCCTGGCATTGGTCACTAAAGGTAAGCTTACTGTCCACCAAAATCCCAAAGTCTTTTTCATTGGCAGTCTTACTCAGTAATTTAATATTAGGTACATAATCATACATTATATTTCAGAGAACAAAATGCATAACCTAACATTTCTCAACATTAAACTTAATTTGCCAAGTCTCTGCCCATGCTTCCAGCTTCCTTAGATCTCCCTTGTAATATTATACTATCCTCCTCATTTTTGGTTACTGTGTTCCTGGTATGATCGTGACTTAGGTTAAGGCCTTTTTTATTTTTAAATATTATATGTGGAACTAGGTGGCTATTTCTTGATGATCTGTATTTCTAATAAACGGCTTGACTGTTTTTCACAGATGTTTCAACTTGTGTGTGTCATTTTTTTTTTTTCACGAACCCATTGACTTTCAATAGAAATATCAGGTCCATGAAAACAGAGCCCTGTTTCCAAGCCATCAAAAAGTAGAGTATACTGAGACAACAGAAGGGGGAAGACTAACCGCCCAATCCCCAAATAGGAAAGAATCATTTATATAGACCAGGCAACAGGAAAAAAAAAGGGGGGGGGGGGTTACGAGGGTAGAAGACAACCACAAAAGACCAGGGAAAAACAAAGGGAAAAGAACAAGGAATGGTGAAAAGCACATGCTCTGCTTTTTTCAGGGATCAGGAACAGCACTTGAATATGAAACTAAGTAGCAGGAATAGAGCTTAAATTCATAATACATGCCTCTTGATAATTTGCTGATTTTTTTTCCCCATAAAACGGGGTAGTTTGCATTAATAATAATGACTTAGCAAAACTTAAATCTATGCTCAGCTGCCAATTGGTGCGGATAAAGTAACTGCCTGTGGGCATGAAATGTTTGGATAAATAAGGAATTCAATATATATGGTTTGTACAGTGATCTAGATGGAAGACTGGACCACTGTGAGATCTGTTGTTGAAAGATCCTATTTTCACTCTTTTCGTACTCACTTATGTTCGCTTACAATTTTTTGCAATGTTTTTAAAGCTCTTCTTGCTTACTTCTCTCTTTTTGTGCTTTACAGGTGTGTGCCGTGCCCACAGTTCTTGCTATGAAAAATGGTACTGTTATTGATCATTTTGTAGGCATCAAAAACGAAGGTGAATTGGAAGCTTTTCTTAAGAAACTCATCGGGCCATAAATTCATCAGAGATCTACAACCACCTAAAACTGTGATTTATAAGATAGGATATTTAAATGTTTTTTTTTCTTCACACTCTTCTGGCCCAAGTGTTTATTAATACGCAAGTCCTGCCTTTTGTCATGTTATTCTGTTATTTTGTTGTGGTGTTTTATTGTGATATAATAGAACATATATAAATGCATACATATTTGGCCAAAATATTCACTATACAATCTGAGAATCTCTTATTTTCTCACAGTATATGCTGATACAAAAGGGGTAAGCAACGACTGGGAGAGGGATGATGGGTCACACCAGACTGTACATCATGTTCTGGCAAACATTACATATACTGTAGAACAATCAGTATGAACATATTCATCTATGAAAATAGAAATCAAGGGAAACTAAATAAGCACTGTGCATAAGATCAGGAAATTAGGATCTAATCGTGACACTTTCAATGGCTTACATTTAATATCTATTTTAGAATTTATGTATAAAATTAATTGAAATAAAAGTTTAATATAACAACTTGTGATTTCATAATGGCTACTGATCCATGTTTCCACAAGTCTGCTGATCAGCTTCATTGGAAGCCATCAACAAGCTTTTTACCAGATACCAAACAAGGGGTTGTCTGGAGTCTTCTCATTATGATGTTTTCTGGGTCCCTGGACGTTCTATTCTACTTGGTCCCTCTCAACATAAAGAAAATGATTGCAGGGTTCATAAGGTGTTTAGCAACATACACAGGTATGGTAGATGTTAGAATGGAGAGGGTAAAATCAGGTGCTTAGGTATGCTGTAGATCCAGAAGGTGGCGCTGCCTTTTGTGACTGTTAGCATTAGGCACAACCCTGCTGTTTCTTTGTCAGACCAGGCATGTTAAGGTTGTCTATAGGAGAGGCAAAGTTGGCCTCTACATAGACAATGCAACACCCTAAAAATGTAGAGGCACCACGTACTGGATCACTGACTTTAAACCAGTGTTTCCATGACATCCACCATGACGGCTACACAAGGAGGTTGACCCTCTGTAGGTACAGGAACTGAGAGACTCATGAAATACACTACTCCCACTACCATACACAAGTGTTTCCTGTCCCTACAAAGGGTTCGGATGAGAGGCTCTCCTCCATCTGAGGGGGAAAAGAAAATTTTTACCACCCTCCGGTACTCAGTCGTAGTCCGCAGGGCTACCTCCCTGGACCATTAAGGACACAGGGGTCTCGCTGTTGCCTGCCCCCGGGTAGATAAGCTACCCTTCCAGTGGTCCATTAGGGATAATGCAGGGGGAAGAGAGGGTGCTGGCTCCGGTCCGGCACACAGGGGAGGAACAGCTTACTTGTGGGTACCGGCATACCAGGATGTGGTGCATGTGGTATACTCACAGGTGCAAAGGAAGTGATGTCATCGCAGGTGGGAATTTTAAAATGCCGGGCAGTGAGTGAACTATGCGGCATACCTACGAGGTATGTGGTGTATCACTGTATACTTCAGCATGTCGCTCCCTGAAGCACAGCTGTCTGTGACAGATCCCCTGGCTGCTTCTATCTCCTCTGGTGCTGTGAGTACCTGGAGCAGCTGCTCTGTACCGAAGTTATTTTTTAGTGGGGCAGAGTTTAATTTGGGCTTCCTTATCTCTCCATTTTTTGGTGGAGGCTGAAGATTCCCATAGGGGCAAGGGTGTATCAAAAAGACCCAGGAAATGTCCACTTTGTAGAAAAGAGTTGGCTGACTCCTATTCTAAAGCCCTATGCTCAGTATGTATGGCAAAAGTCCTTAAGGAGGAAAAGCTGACGTTTTTGGATGACTTGCGCTCTTTAATTAAAGAAGAAGTCCAGTCCTTCATTTCTAGCTTTCTGCCCCAGTCTAGTTCTGAGCCTCCCAGGAAAAAAACCTAGGGTCCAAGCTATTGTTTCCTCGGACTCTGATAATAATGCCTTTTGCTCATACTCAGGGTCCCTTGGGGAAGATTTCTCAGCTTTTGATCATGATTAGAGATGAGCGAACACTGTTCGGATGAGCGAACACTGTTCGGATCAGCCGATCTGAACAGCACGCACCCATAGAAATGAATGAAAGCATCTGTGACGCTGACTTTGCCGGCGGCCAGCCGGCGTCACAGATGCTTCCATTCATTTCTATGGGTGCGTGCTGTTCGCTCATCTCTAATCATGATGATGGCAGCAAGAAAAAGTATTTTTTGCTTCAGAAGATATGGATGAATTGTTGAATGTTTTATGTAAAATCATGAACACTAAAGAGGTAGTGAAACTTAAAACAATTCAGTATGATATGTTTGGGGGCTTCAAGTCAAGAAAACGGCGGGTGTTCCCTGTTAACAAGGCTCTTAAGGAATTAAAGGGGTTGTCCCATCACAAGGATCCTATCTATACTGCTTGTTAATGTGGATGTAAGACTTTTCCGAAATACACTGCTTCAGCAAAACTGCTTTGTTTGTCCACTATCTTACTTTATTCAATTCATTGTTGACACAGCCCTTGACTTATCTTCTCAAAAGTCAAGTGATGTATCTGCCTGCTCTCAGGGGGAGGGAGGAGTGGCTAAGTGCATGGGAGCGAGCCTGTGTATCTAGCTATTCCTGTGTCTACACCATGTGACCTACCTCCCTGCTATCAGATAGGGGAGAGGAGCTGCTTTCATTTCTGAACGTCTTCTGTTCTCCCAGTTATTATCAGGCTAGCTAATACAATTGTGTTCATTATGCCAGAGACAGGCAGTCTCTGTATGTAACAGAATGGAGTTGCTGCTGCCTGTACTTCATAGTCCACTATGGGTGGGTGGAGCTAAACAGCAGGTTGCCTGTGAAACCCTGCCCACCAAATGATGCAAGAAACCAGGAAGAAAGAAGATTTTACAGCAGTGAAAACTGGTGAGTATGCGACGTGGGAATACCCCTTTAATTAGAGATGAATGGTTAGAGTCAGAAAAAAGGATTCCAGTCTCTAGGGAGTTTAAAAACCGCCTTGTGTTTCAGCCGGATGAGTTTAAAATTTGGGATAATATCCCTAGGGAGGATATTCAACAGACCTTCCATTCAAAGACTCAGCCCAATTAAAGGACCCAATGGACCGTAAAGCTGATGGACTTAAGAATAATTGGGAGACAGCTATGCTGAGTCTAAAGTCTAATATAGCAGTCACTTCAGTGGCTAGGACACTATCTGGCTCTCGCAGTTAGAGACTCTTGAAGACAAACCTCACAGAGAAGATATTATTCAGGCAGTTCCCTTATTAAAATCAGCCACGGTTTCTAGCGGACTCTTCGGCTGAATGTATTAGATTTGCAGCAAAAGAGGGGGCTTTAGCTCCGGCTGGCCGCAGGGCTTAAGTATTGGTCAGGGGGGATGTTATATCCAAAGCCAAATTATGTAGTCTGCCTTTCTCAGGGGAATTCGTGTTTGTACCAGAGCTCGACACGATTCTTGAGAAAGTGGCTGACAAAGGGTTTCCTGAGTAGACACAAGTCAAAAAGCCCTATTCCTTTCGCCCCCAAAAATCCCAGAGGGAAAGTGAAAGGTGGCAGATGGAGCTACCCTAAAGGAGGCAAGGGGAGGGGTTATCTCCTCAACCCAATCTCTTCTTCCTCCATTAGACCAGAAGGCAAGTTATGACGCCAGGGTTGGGGGGAGGTTAAAGGGGTTTCTGGTAGAATGGGGTAAGGTAACCTTAAATCCTTGGGTTTTACAAGTCATAGAGTCAGGGCACAAAACATTTGTGTCAATTCCTCCCCCCAGATTTCAGGTCTCTACCCAGTCTTCAGGGTTTCTACAGCAGCAGGTTCAGGGAAAAGTGGCCAGCCTTCTAGAACTTGGGGTGGTAACACCGGTGCCTGTTCTTCAAAGAGGGAAGGGACATTATTCCTCCCTTTTCCTAGTAAGGAAACCAAACAAATTTTTCAGATTGATCATAAATCCGTAATACTTGAACAGGGGGGTCTGTTATCGCTACTTCGGAATGGAAACAATCAGGTCTGCCATTCCCTTGATTGCAAGAGATGACTTGATGTGTACCTTGGACCTCAAGGACGCATATTACCATATCCCCATAGCGGTAGAGACCCAGCAGTATCTGAGGTTTGCAATTCAGTCCCACTCTGGAGAGGTTCTCCATTATCAGTTTGTGGCTCTACCCTTTGGGATCTCTTCCTCCCCGAGGGTGTTCACCAAGGTGATGGTGGAGGTGGTGTCCTCCCTAAGCCAGCAGGACTGTCTCATTATCCCATATCTAGACAACCTTCTGATAGTAGCAGAGTCGTCCAGGGCCTTAGTCAAGAAAAAGGATTTTGTAAATCTTTCTTGTAGGTCCTAGGTTGGATTATAAATTATGCAAAGTCGGACCTTCAAACACGCCACAGTCACATCTATACTTAAGAAACCGTCCCTCAGGGGCCACACGGTGGCTCAGTGGTTAGCACTGCAGCCTTGCAGCCAGTGGCGTAACTAGGAATGGCGGGGCCCCGTGGCGATCTTTTGACATGGCCCCATCCCAACTGACGCCGAAGACCTCGAACGACCCCCTCCTCCGCACTCTATTATGTCCCTTAATAAGCCCAGCACACAGTATTATGTCCCTTAGTGGCCCCTGCACACAGTATTATGTCCCTTACTGGCCCCTGCACACAGTATTATCCCCCATAGTGGCCCCTGCACACAGTATTATCCCCAATAGTGTCCCTTGCACACAGTATTAATCCCAATAGTGGCCCCTGCACACAGTATTAACTCAATAGTGGCCCCTGCACACAGTATTAACCCCAATAGTGGCACCTGCACATAGTATTAACCCCAATAGTGGCCTCTGCACACAGTATTAACCCCAATAGTAGCCCCTGCACACAGTATTATGTCCCTCTGTGGACACCCATAAACAATTATTATACTCTGGGGTCTTTTCAGACCCCAGAGTATAATAATCGGAGACCCGGGGAATAAGAACATTAAAATAAAACACAGTTGCTTACCTGTTCCCCGGCTCCTATGCTGTCGCCTGAGCTCACGTCCTTCTTTAATGACGTCGGACGTCACATGACCCAGGAAGCATAAAACCATCTGCAAGGAGTTTGTATGTTCTCCCCATGTTTGCATGGAATTCCATCCCATATTCCAAAGACATACTGATAGAGAAAAATGTGAGTTGTAAAAAAAAAGAAACCATCCCTCGACCCATCTCACTGCTCCCGGTACGCCTCAAAACTTCTTGAGTAACATGTCCACTCCATCTCTCCTCCTATCTCTCGTCCAACCTGCTCTTTGACAGACTTCAGTCAGGCTTCAGACCCCGGCACTCCACTGAAACTGCCCTAACAAAAGTCAACAATGACCTGCTAACCGCCAAAGCCAAGCGCCATTACTCTGTCCTCCTCCTCGACCTCTCCTCTGCCTTTGACACAGTTGACCACTCCCTCCTGTTAGAAATTCTCTCATCCCTTGGTATCTCTGACCTGGCCCATTCCTGGATCTCTTCATACCTCACCGATGGCACATTCAGCGTCTCCCACTTGCACACCATCTCCTCACCTCGCCCTCTCTCTGTAGGTGTCCCCCAGGGCTCCGTCCTAGGACCCCTCCTGTTCTCCATCTACACCCTTGGCCTGGGCCAACTCATAGAATCTCATGGCTTTCAGTACCACTGCTATGCCGATGACACCCAAATCTACATCTCTGGACCAGACATTACCTCCCTGCTGGCCAGAGTTCCAGATTGTTTAGCGGCCATAGCCGCCTTCCTCTCCTCCCGCTTTCTCAAACTCAACATGAAGAAAACAAAGTTTATCATCTTCAGCCCATCCTGTATGGCCCCTCCACCTGACCCATCTATCAAAGTTAATGGAACCCCACTTACCCCTGTCCCACAGGCCCGATGCCTTGGGGTAACCCTGGACTCTGACCTATCCTTCAAGCCACATATTCAAACCCTCAACACCTCCTGTCGCCTCCAGCTCAAGAACATCCATCGAATCCGCTCCTTCCTCACCCAGGAAGCTACCAATATGCTCGTCCAGGCCCTTATAATCTCCCGCCTAGACTACTGCAACACCCTTCTCCATGGACTCCCAGCTAACACCCTCGCCCCCCTCCAGTCCACCTTAAACTGCGCTGCTCGCTTAATCCACCTCACCCCCGATATTCATCGGCTGCTCCCCTCTGCCAGTTTCTCCACTGGCTACCTATAGCCCAGTGAATTGAATTCAAGCTACTAACGCTAACATACAAAGCCATCCACAACCTGTCCCCTCCATATATCTCTGACCTAATCTCCCGCTACCTGCCCACACGTAACCTCAGATCCTCCAACAACCTCTTACTCCGCTCTGATCTCATCCGCTCCTCACACAACAGTCTCCAAGATTTCTCCCGTGCATCCCCTATACTCTGGAACTCCTTACCACAACACATAAGACTGATCCCCACAATCACAGGCTTCAAGAAGGCCCTGAAGACTCACCTATTCAGGAAGGCCTACAACCTCCAATAACACTATCACCTCACTGCCATCTGTACAGTCTCCCCCTCTCCTTCTGTCTCTACCCCCTTCCCTCATAGATCGTAAGTCCTCGCGGGCAGGGCCCTCTACCCCACTGTGCCAGTCGGTCATTGTTAGTATTATATCTACCTGTATATTCTGTGTATTGTATGTAACCCCCAAATGTAAAGCACCATGGAATTAATGGCGCTATATAAATAAAATATAAATAAATAAATAATAATAATAATAATCTTCTCCCTCAGAAGGAAAAGAGGTTCTTAGGGGTACTCCTAGACTCAGGATGGCAGGAATCCTTTCTGGCCCAAGACAAAAGATAAATGTTGTGATCCAGCATTCTATCCTTTCAAAAGGCGAGGAGATGTAGGATAAGACAGGCCATGACTCTTCTGGCACAGCTAACAGTCTGTATCTCAGATGGGCAGATGGGCTCAAAATCACACTCGGTGTGTTCACAGGTGGATCCTGGAACAGCTCTCCATTCTCCCTAGATACCAGTATCCACATCCCCCAAAGAGTGAGGGACTCCCTGGGCTGGTGGGTAAAAAGCAGCAGTTTAGCTGTAGGGATTCCATGGCATTTCTGGCCAGTCACCTTGGTTCAGACCGACGCAAGTTTACAAGGTTGGGGGGCAAAGATAGGCTCAAATTACCTTCAGAGGACTTGGTTCTGCGCAGTAACTGCACAGTTGTCAAACTACAGAGAGTTAAGGGCAGTTTGGGAGACGTTAAAAGCAAGGGCATTTATGCTTCAGGGTCAGACTGTGCAGATTTTGGCACAATAACTCGCGTAAAAATCAGCGCTGAAAAAAAGTCAATGGGAGTCTTTTTTTCAGCACTGATTTTTATGCGAGATATTGTGCCAGAATCAGCACCGCATTACTCCGTGTGAATGCCCCCTTACTAGAGATGAGCGAGTACTGTTCGGATCAGCCGATCCGAACAGCACGCTCCATAGAAATGAATGGATGCACCTGGTACTTCCGCTTTGACGGCGGCCGGCCGCTTAACCCCCCGCGTGCCAGCTACGTCCTTTCATTTCTATGCGAGCGTGCTGATATCGGCTGATCCGAACAGTACTCGCTCATCTCTACCCCTTACTGCTCCCAAATGAATTGAGGTGAGCTTACAAAGCACTTTTTTTTTTTACTGAATAACTGCATACAGGTTTTTAATGGAGTTATGAGTAGCAAATTTTTACAGCAGTATCCTAGTGGTTTTCTATTTAAAGGTGCTCTGTCAGTAAAATTTTGCTGTATGAGCCCTACATGTGCGTGAATAGCCTTTAAAAAGGCTACTCAGGCACTGCTAATCTTATTTTAAACCCCCGTCCCGTTTTAAAATAAAACTATAAAAACATATAGGTAAATCATACCTGAATGTGCACCGACGTCATCTCCTGGCACGCCTACCTCTTCTTTCTTCTTCTTTCGGCGATGCCCTCCAGTCCTGGCTCTTCTCTGGCTTCATCTTTATGTTCTACCGGCGGTTCAAATCCTTTTGGTTGAAATCCGGAACGTGCGCAGTAGCGCTCCCTCCGGAGCTACTGCACACACTCCGGCAGCACTGCCATTGAGAAAAATGGCGCCGGAGTGTGTGCAGTAGCTCTGAAGGGAGCGCTACTGCACACACGCCGGATTTCAACCAATCGTATTTGAACCACCGGAAGAAGATAAAGATGAAGCCGGGAAGAGCCAGGAGCGGAGGGCGTCGCCAGAAAGAAGAAGAAAGAAGAGGTAGGCGTGCCAGGAGATGACATTGTATCGTGTACGACCGCCCCCCGTGCATGCAAAGTTATGATTTACATATATGTTTTTATAGTTTTATTTTAAAACAGGACGGGGGTTAAAAATAAGATTAGCGGTGCCTGAATAGCCTTTTTAAATGCTGTTCACGCATATGTGGGGCTCATACAGCAAAATTTTGCTGATAGAGCCCCTTTAATGACCATTGGCATACAAATGTAATGCATAATCTTGTACTACTCACCACTGCGATTAAACACTCAGATTAAAAGCTCCTAATTAAAAGTTCCTAAAGAGGGCCTCTCCACTGATTCAGACATGGTTGGAATTTTTTTTTATAGCCCCCCCCCCCCCCCCCCGCACACCTCCTTCCCGATCAATCAGTGCAGTTAATTTTGGAATGCTAACTAGACTTTCTACTGTCAAGTGTGTGATGTCAGGCAGAATGATTCATAACCCTTGCCTATTCTTGCCTGACATCACCCACTTGATATTAGAGAGTAAAGTTAGCCTATCAGGCACCAAAACTAACTGCGCTGATTGCTCAGGAATAGTGGATGCTAGAGAAAAAAAATTCCAATTGTGTTGGAATCAGTGGCTTGGTGTCTAGTATGATTTGTCCCGCAAAGCTCATACAGCTCTATGAATATAAAATTAAAAGGTTTTGGAAGGTGGGATGTTAAAAACAATCAAATCAAAAAATGGCTGGTGGGAAAGGGGTTAAATGTTGTCACTATCTGTCATTGATATGCTAATTTGAAAACATGGGGCATTTGTCTCAGTCTATCAAAGCACAACATTTATGGTGTAGTCTAGGAGCTGATCACTGGGGTTTCGACAACAGGATCCCCAACAATTACAGGAAGAGGGTCTCTCAGTGCCTCATCTAAACATGTATTCACATAAATTACATTGATTTAGACTTGCATTAATTAGACACTTATGAGCTATAATATGGATAAATGTATATTTTCTCCATTGCGGAAGTCAGGCTGCTCAATCGTTCACTAACGTGGAATCCGGGTGTTAGGGAAGTGCCAGGACAGCAGTTCCCCAGTAACTGCTGGAAACCCTGAGAAGGGGCACAAGAGACAGTGAGCCCTGTGAGAGAGTGAAGGGTGTGGTCTGGGAAGACAGCTACATTCCAGCCAGGCACCTAAAGGGTGTATGGTGAAGATTCACACCAGGGAGGTCAGCTGACTAATCAGGCCCTAATAACAGTCTGAGTGTGAAGACTAGCAGGGTGGCAACACACTGACAGAGTTTAACTGTCCAGACCGGACCTCCAAAGTAGGTACAGTGCCACCCATTGTTGTTGCCAAGGTGGGAGACTGGTAGTACATGTGAATAAAGCCTGAACTTGTGTGCAATCCAGTGTCTGTGTCCGTTTCCTGCACTGCTACACGCATCTACCTGAGCGATTCCCTACAGCCCTAAGCTGAAACCCCCCTCTGTCCCTTCCTGCTTGCCTCGTGCTATCTTACGGAATAGGCGGCAACTGGGCGACAGGCCCTACTTATATACGTGAAACACAAAACGCAGACAAGACAAACAACACAAAGGGAGATCAGCAAGCCAAAGGTTCGGTAACAGTCGAGCTATGCAGTGCCAAATCAAAATCCAAAGAATAGTCAATAGGGAAAACCAGAGGTCGGAAGTCAGTAATATAGTAGTGGAAGAAGAGAAGCTTAGCAGGGACAAAGTCAATAGCCAGCACATCTATGTGGGCTGATGGCCTGTATATAGGAAGCCAAAAACCAGCCCTAGGCTTGATTGGAAGACAGGCTGTCAGTCACACGGCAAGACTAGAATTAACCATTTCATGAACAGAGGCAAACAAGGTGCAGGAGATGGGTTTGGTGGAAATTCACTTTACAGAAATAGAGCCATGTTCACACAGTGCAACCAAAAACTCTAAGCAAGGAATCAAACTGCCCACGCCTCCTACACCGCAGGATGCGAGCAGAGGGTGGTGCAGTGACCCAAACAGGCAGAGACGTTACTCCGGGACAGCTGTTCCAGATTCCCTAGTGAGCAATCCAGTACTGCTTTCAGGTGTATGCATTGCACATACACCTGAAACTGTCAGTACAGGCAAATTACCCTTCATTCACATCTGCGTTTGGTAATACCAAACGCAATTGAAAGTGCTGTGCAGTAAAAGCACACGGACCCCATAGACTATAATTGGGTCCATGAGCATGCCACGCACTGCCGGCACGAATCATGCCGACTGGAAACTAGATTGTGAACTACTCTCCTGTCCGCATGTTCTGTGCAGAGATCTGGCGGCAAGCACATGGACGCCATTATAGTCTATGGGGAACCATGTGCTTTTACTGCACAGCGCTTGCAATTGTGATTGGTATTCCGTTTGGGGGGGTCCCCATATGGACTCCTCCGAATGGAATACCAATGCAGATGTGAACGAGGCCTTACACTGATAGAAGATTATGACCTTTTTCCTGATGCAGGCGCGGTGAGGTCATTAATCAGCGCCTGCTTTGAGGTGGAAGAGGTCTCCCTGCTGCTCTTTGTGGGAGTGCAGGTAAGTACAGGAGCATATTATACCGTGTGGGGGCCACCATGGAGCATATTGGACAGTGTGGGGGCCCTTCACTATTTATATCACACAGTATCTGTTTTATAGCAGACATGTGATTTTACTACATGCTGTAATAACATTACACTATAAATCAGATCCTGTGTGATATAAATAGTGAACATACCAAATGCAAACTTCTACATTTTAGTACAAAGTTATTTGTATAAGTAAAAACTCTGTAAAGCCCAATTCACATGACCGTATTTTGGGGGTTCGTAACGGTCTACAATTGTGGATCCGCACACTATTAAGGTTAAATTGCTATGTTGGCACTTTGCAATAAATTAATGGGATTTGGGTTGCAGTTTGGGCACTTGGTCTCTAAAAGGTTCACCATCACTGCTCTAGAGTAACCCTATTACTGCCCAGTGACTACTGTAATGCAACTGGTACTTACTAGGTTATTAATAGCCTAGCCAAATGAAGTACCCACTGTACTGCCAGCAAGCTGCCACTAGGGTATGCCCCTGTCATGTGGATTTAAGTTGCTTGTACTAAATTAAGTTGGAGCTGTATGAATCTATGGGCGGATGTGCTCAGTGGTTGCTTCAGACAGGCAAAATTTTGTCATGTAACAGAATCTGTCTCTAAAATCAATATTCATTCCTTTGAACATATATTTTAACTTTTATTTTACTACCTGTTTAGGTAAAATTAAATAAGAAAACTTTGATTTGTCTACTTCTGTAGAATACCACTAATAATACCATGAACCGCATTACCAAACTAACACTAAAATTCTTCTTCCTCCTAATTAACGAATGCAATAAAGTCAGTATTGAAAAAAATGGCTTTCTATGTCAAACAGATAGAGAGAGCGTTTTACTGTTTTTGCTTTTTCTACTCCTTACCTAAATGTGAAACCCGACTGTCTGGGGTTTGCTCATTTAGGGGGCGTTCACACTACCGTTGGTGACTGTCAGCAGTGTCCGTAGCTATTGTTCGTTACAAGATTTTAGCAACAGACATTAGCTGAACCGTCACAAATCCCTTAAAATTTCCATTCATTACAATGGCTATTTAACTTGTGTCCGTTAGTGTCCGATTACACCCAATCTGTCAAAAAGTCCTACACGCAGGACTTTTCTGTCCATTAGATGGAACAGTTAAAAAAAACGGACACCTTAACATCAGTTAGGGGGCGTTCACACTTGCACCCTGTGTCCGGGGTGTGCATTCTGCCGGGTTTCTGTCCTCAGCCCTGGCGAGACTCGACAGGGGACAGAAACCCGACGGTCAGCTTTAAAACCCATTCACTTGAATGGATTTGTAAAGGTGACCGCCGGTGTCCGACTGCAGCCTGTCCAGGAGCAGTGTATTTCTTGCAGAAAACATGAGAAACCACAAGTCTCTCTTACTTGGTGCATACAATGCTAACTACCAGCCCTAGGTAGACTAACTGTAAGCAGGCTCGGACTGGCCCACCGATGTACCGGGGAATCCCCCGGTGGGCCCCCGAGCCCTGACTTAAAGTTTCGATTTTTACCAATGCAGATGCATTGGTCGGGGCCCGATCGGGATGGCCAGGGGCCCCAACCGGGCACCTGGCCAATGCATCTGCCTCCACACACAGGGGCCCCCATTATCTGATGCTGAAGAAGTACACATCGGAGGACAACGTGTCTTTCTTCAGCATCAGCTAATGGCTTCTCCCTTCACTTACCTGCAGCTGCTGTGCTGTGAGGTCTCCCCCTGCTGCCCGCACGTACTTCCTCACCCTCCCCCCTCCTCATCACACTGAGTCCTGTTACATCGCAGCGTGTGGGGAGGACAGGGAGCCGACTGCTGCTGGAATAGGTGAGTAAACTCTTTGTAAAATCTGTATGTTTAATATGTATATATGTACATTTGTGTAAAGTATGTGTCCTGTATACTGTGTGAGTACTGTATGTTTGTGTACAGGTATGTGTGAGTATATACAGTATGCTATAATGTGTATGTATATATGTGTGTGTATATATAGTATTCATACAAGTATATATATGACTTATATGGTATATGAATGTATATAAATGTATATGTGCTATAGTATTGTATGTGTATATTGTATTGTATATGTGTGAGTATATATGGTATATGTTTAAGGCCTGGTTCACATCTGCGTTCGGTGATCTGTTTGGGGAGTCTGCATGGGAACCCCCTCCCCCTTTCCCCCGAACGGATTACCAAACGCATTAGCAAGCGGTGTGCAGTGAAAGTACGCAGACCCCATAGACTATAATGGGGTCCGTGTGCTTTCCACGCGGTGTCCGCATGAGTCATGTGGACAGGAAAGTAGATTGTAAAGTACTTTTCTGTCCGCATGTTGTATGCAGATACCGCACGGAAAGCACATGGACCCCATTATAGTCTATGTGTGCTTTTACTGCATACCACTTGCTAATGCGTTCGGTAATCTGTTTGGGAGGGTCCCCATGCGGACTCCCCGAATGCATTACTGAACGCAGATGTGAACCAGGCCTGAGTGTGTAGGTATATAGTGAGTGCAATCCCATCCACACATTGCAGAAAAACACACACGGCGGACACACTGCTATTTCCAAAGCTGTTGCGGTTTTGGAAATTGCAGCATGTCACTTATATCTACAGAAACACCTGCAGTTTCACTATAGGTATAAGGCTAAGTTCACACAGGGTTTTTTGGTCCGGAACCTGAGGCAGAGGCCGCCTCAGGTTCCGGACCAAAAATCGGGTAGCCGCAACTGGATGCACCGGCATCCAGTCACGCACTCTGCTCCAGATTAGGCCCAATAAATGGGCCTAGATGGGAGGAGGGAGTGTCTTCAGGCTGAATCGCGAGGCGAAACGACCTGAAGAATGAGCACCATGCTTCTTTTTCTGGGAGCTGGAACAAACCGGCTCCCGGAAAAAAAAAGAACTGACCGGCTCCCATTGATTTCAATGGGATCCATCTTTTTGGTCAGGATTTTGAGGCAGATACGGCCTCAAAATCCTGACCAAAAATCCCTGCGTGAACTTACCCTAAAGGAAACAAAGTCCTCAGAGGAAACCTCTGCGAAGTTTCTGCAATAAGCGCTGCAGGAAAAACTGATGTGTTGCCGCCGGGGTTTTTCCCGCAGCGCTTTTTGCTTTGTCTTGCTACATGGGGCTTTAGCCTGATGCTAGGTTCACACTAGCGTTCGGCAGTTCGTTCTCAGCTTTCCGTCTTCTGCATGTAGAAGACAGAAAGTTGTCAGACCGGGTGCGGCGGTGTGCGTTTTATGCTCTCCGCCGCAAAACCGTTTAACCGCTAAGGACAGATGAGGATTCTTTTTTTATTTATTTGTTTTTTTATTTTACACCTCTCTCCCACCACATGAGTTTCTCCAATTCCTGGACAACCACTTTAAAGGATTTATCCATCTTTCTAATATTGATGGTCTGTCCTTAGGATAAGCCATCAATATTACATCTGCGATGATACAACAGCCAGGACCTCTGCAGATCAGCTTTTCCAGGACACTTCAGCTACGGGTAATGGTAACATTTCTAGGAGCCATGCTGTTCACTTGTCATACAGGCTGTAGCAGTAGGTATATGTAGTGCGCATGGTATAGTGCGTGAGTAGCATGGCTCCCAACATGTTATTACCTTTAACCGCCCTGTCTCGGTACCGCTGATCTGCAGGGTCCTGGCGGTGGGCCCCTAGAAACAATTCCACTGGTGGGCCCTAGACATCCCAGTCCGACCCTGACTGTAAGGCAGGGTTCACGCTACTGTTGAATTCCGTTATGAAGGTGTCCGTTAAAAAAAGAAAAAAAGACACCTTTCATAACAGACATAAACAGACACTAATGCTTCGTTCACACTTGCACCCCTGTCCAGTGCTTGCCATTCCACCAGGTTTCCGTCCACAGCCCCGACGAAACTGGAAAGGGGACGGAAACTCGATGGACAGCTTTAAAACCCATTCACTTGAATAGGTTTGTAAAGGTGACCGCCCATGTCTGCCTACAGCCTGTCCACGGGGAAACCGTTTTTTTTTTTTTTTATAGCTGGACTCAAAGTCCTACATGTCCACCTTTGTGTCCTGCTACAAAAAAAACGGTTTCCCTGCGGACAGGCCGCAGGCGGTCACCTCATTCAAGTGAGGGGCGCAGGTGTGAACGAAGCATTAGAGTCCGTTTATGTCTGTTATGAAAGGTGTCCTTTTTATTTATTTATTTTTTTTAAACAGATACCTTCATAACAGAATTCAACGGTAGTGTGAACCCTGCCTTACAGCTAGTCTACCTAGGGCTGGTAGTTAGCCTTATATCAAGTTTTAGAGATTTGTGGTTTCTCGTGTTTTCTGCAAGAAAAATACTGCTCCTGGAAACCCTTGAAAGTTCCATCTATTTCCACAATTGGTTGCTTTGCTTAGTGCATTTTTGCTGATGTACAAACTGGCATATTCTGCCAGGGGAACCTTGAAAGATTTTTGCAGATTTTTGCTAAGTGCTCAATCATCTGCTGAGGCCATTACTTTGTGGATCTCTCTGGAACCCATATGAATGGTGTATGAATCAATGCACAAGTGGAACTATGGATATAGTAGCTGCAACTTTAAGGGTCTTGGACAGACCCCTGCTTCTTTTATTTTGTATTACCCCAACAGGTAATTGCAACTATTCACTTACTGATCTCGGCTCTGCTCTTGTCTACAGCTCCCTCCATTTCACCTTCAGCCTCCAGTGGCATATGCAGTGCACATGACGCCCCATAATCGTTAGCGCTGTTCAGCATTGAGACATAATGTGCAACATACTGGGTCTACTGGAGGCTGATGGAAAGGTGGAGAAGATCATGGGCAGAAATGGGGATTGGTGATTGGGGGTGGGTGCAATTACTGTATGGTGGCCACTAAAGAGGGTAGTTACTGCATAGAGGCCAATAAAGGGTTAGTATTCTGAGTGGGGAGGGTAGTAAAGTGGGCAATAACTGTGTGGAAGCCAGTGAAGGAGGCAGAATAGTCTATGTGGGCCAGTAAGGTGGCAATATGCCATGGGGGAGGCAGGAAAGGGAGCTTTATACCATATGAGTGGTAAGAAGAGGGAGTCGTTATACTGTATGAGAGCCAATAAAGGGGGCATGTGTGCACCAGTACACAATTATACCATGGGGGAAGGGGGGGGGGTGAGGGGCCCATTTGAAAGTTTTCTATGGCGCCCAGTCTTTACTAGTTACATGGTTGGTTTTGATATTGCTATTTATACATGTTCGTGAGTTCACTTGATTGTTCTCTTTATTGAAAATATACCTGAAAGCCAATTGGTTGCTATGGGCAACAAAACAGGTTTTTCGTTTAGACCGTTTAATAAATTTCCATGTTCCAGCATTTATGTGGATTTTTCTTTGACATGTATCACTTCCCTAAACATTATTGTAAACCAAGTATGGCAATGGTATTCACTATCAGCAGTGGCCGTTTTCAGCAGGATAATGCTTCCTGCCACAATATTTGCAGTATTTGTTTGAGTTTGAGGAATGTGACAAAGTGTTCAGGCTGTTGACTTGACCTCAAAATTCCCCAGTTTTCAATCTGATCAAGCATGTGTGTGTGGGGAAAAAAGTCAGATCCATGAAGGCAGTACTACAACCACAGTCACAGTGGGTTAGAGTGGTTTTCGTGAACCTGTAATTACAAGGATTATTTTATGGATGTGGCTATTTATAGGTACCGTACCTATAAACAACTGGCTATTTATAGGTACCATACCTATGAACTACTGGCAATTTATAGGTACCTATAGGTACCGTACCTATGAACTACTGGCTATTTATAGGTACCCATAGAACTACTGGCTATTTTTAGGTACCGTCCGTATCTTTAAACTATTTATAGGTACCCATAGGTACCGTACCTATAAACAACTGGCTATTTATAGGTCGTACCTATGAACTACTGGCTATTTATAGTTACTAGAGATGAGCGAACACCGTTCGATCGAATACATATTCGATTGAATATCAGGCCGTTCGAGGTATTCGATTACAATCGAATACCACGAGGCAAACGCAGTAAAAATTTGTATCCCCTCCCACCTTCCCTGGTGCGTTTTTTGCACCAATAACTGTGCAGGGGAGGTGGGACAGGAACTACGACAATAGAGGCAGTTAAAAAAATTTAAAAAACCAATTGGCTGCCGAAATCAGGTGACCTCCAATTTAGACGAATGGTGGATTTAACATTCGATTCATTTGGGACTGTGAACTATGTGACTGTGAGACAGGGACAGATGTACAGGCAGGGTTAGCTAGGGATTAACTTTATTTAGGGGGGAATGTTACTCACCCAGCTCTTTGGGGCTCTATCTGGTCGGGATCCCTGTCAGCTTGTGATATGCGCGAGCTGACTTTTTCCCATAGGAATGCATTGACCAGCGTTGATTGGCCAGTGTACAGCATTCGGCCAATCAACGTTGGTTCTGCCTGAGGAGGTGGAGTCTAAAATCGGTCCACAGCAGTTTCCATTCTAGTCCGATTTTAGACTCCACCAACAGAGTGTAGAAAAGTAGCAGAGCTGAGTGTGCGCTAAGCTCTGTTACACCAGAGATGTGTGTGACAGGAGGAGTAGCTGGAGGGATGGTTTGCAGTAGCGCAGGGCTGTGTGTGTGACAGGAGGAGTAGTTGGAGGGATAGTTGGCAGTAGTGCAGAGCTGTGTGTGACAGGAGGAGTAGCTGGAGGGATGGTTGGCAGTAGTGCAGAGCTGTGTGTGTGACAGGAGGAGTAGCTGGAGGGATGGTTGGCAGTAGTGCAGAGCTGTGTGTGTGACAGGAGGAGTAGCTGGAGGGATGGTTTGCAGTAGCGCAGGGCTGTGTGTGTGACAGGAGGAGTAGTTGGAGGGATGGTTTGCAGTAGTGCAGAGCTGTGTGTGTGACAGGAGGAGTAGCTGGAGGGATGGTTGGCAGTAGTGCAGAGCTGTGTGTGTGACAGGAGGAGTAGCTGGAGGGATGGTTGGAAGAAGTGCAGAACTGTGTGTGTGACAGGAGGAGTAGCTGGAGGGATGGTTGGAAGTAGTGCAGACTGTGTGTGTGACAGGAGGAGTAGTTGGAGGGATTGTTGGGTGCAGCAGAGCTGAGCTCTGCTTCATCTCCGGTGTCCGGAGTAGCCAAGCTGAGCGCACGGCTAGCTCTGCTTCATCTCGCCATAGGAATGCATTGACCAGCGTTGATTGGCCAGTGTACAGCATTCGGCCAATCAACACTAGTTCTGCTGGGGGAGGCGGAGTCTAAAATTGGACCAGAATGGAAACTGCTGTGGACCGATTTTAGACTCCGCCTCCAATGCATTCCTATGGGAAAAAGTCAGTTTGCGCATATCACAAGCTGACAGGGATCCCGACCAGATAGAGCCCCAAAGAGATGGGTGAGTAACATTCCCCCCTAGATAAAGGTAATCCCTAGCTAACCCTGCCTATACATCTATCCCTGTCTCACAGTCACATAGTTCACAGTCCCAAATTAATCGAATGTTAAAAATCCACCATTCGTCTAAATTGGAGGTCACCTGATTTCTGCATTTTTTTAACTGCCTCTGTTGTCGTACTTCCTGTCCCACCTCCCCTGTGCTGTTATTGGTGCAAAAAATGCACCAGGGAAGGTGGGAGGGGATACTAATTTTTACTGCGTTTGCCTCGTGGTATTCGATTGTAATCGAATACCTCAAACGGCCTGATATTCGATCGAATATGTATTCGATCGAACGGTGTTAGGTACGGTACCTATGGGTACCTATAAATAATTTAAAGGTATGGACGGTACCTAAAAATAGCCTGTAGTTCATAGGTACGGTACCTATAAATAGCCACATCCTTATTTTTATTGCATTAGTGAATCTTGTGATGTGCTGTGTTATCACAAGAACTAAAAGATTTTTTTTTTTTGTAATTCTTTATTTATGAAAATTTTACAACATTTTACATTAATGCAGAAAAGTCAAAAAGGATGACAGAGCAATTTAAGAACTAAAAGATTTTATCAATTCCCCCCCAAAAAATTGAAAAAGTTTTTGGTGAATAGAACTTCTTTTTTATAATGCCCTTTTGCGAACCAGCAGGGATTTCTTTATGTTACAGTTAGATTGTGTTGTCATCTGATTGCTGGATTTAGAATCTGTATCACTGTACAGTTATAGGTTGGACTTGATGGACTTGTGTCTTCATCAAACCATACGGTAGGGTGCATTCACATGGAGTTTTGTGGCGCTGTTTTTGCCACAATAACTTGTGTAAAGAATACAAGCTGAAAATAAAACTCCCATTGACTTCAATGAGATTATTTATACATGTATAAAAAAAGAAAAAGATGTCAAAAAACATGTCACGCCTAAAAACGTGATGCGTTTTTGACGTGTTTTTTACACGTGTAAAAATAATCTCATTGAAGTCAATGGGAGTTTTATTTTTATTGTGTATTCTTTACAGCAGTTATTGTGGCCAAATCAGCCACCACTAAACTCTGTGTGAATGGACCCTTACTATGTAAATTAAAATAAAATACAAATAAAAATATATTTCTGTGTTTAATATTTTACATGGTTAGTTGCAGGAAATACTGCAATGTTTTTAGTTTTTTTTTCTCTACTCAATTCAAGTACTGCCCAATCTCAGACTATGAACAAGTTATAACAGCTGACTATTGCTGTGCTCAAGGTATTGGAATTCCATGAATGTAATTTCAGTGTGGGAGGGCATATAAATAAGGGGCAGGAAGTGTACGCATCTGATCCTGACCTCATTATTAGAGACAAGGTACTAGAAAGGGAGGGGATAACGTCTCCACCACTCTTTTAACTAGTTCAAGCTTTCATATCACAAGGAAACCCCTCCTTCAATTCCTTCACATTGCAGGAGCCTGGATCATTACCTTATTAGGGAATTATCAGTGAGCTGTGTTTAACTATGTTGAGAAAAGTTCTTGCACAATCCAGAATTGCACAAGAGAAACATATGCTTTCACTCTGTAAAGCAGCTGATGTTTCTAAACAGTTATTTTCTGGACAGCACAAAAAAGTACATGGTTTTGTTTTTTCTTTTTATAAAATACAATCTTTGGTTAATTTCACAAGCTATAATATTTCACTATAATATTCTCTGCTATCCTCTAATATTCCAAGTAAGAATAGCTGATATAATTCCAATTAATAAGAAAAGTAAAAATAACATTTCCATTGGAATGTCTGCTAATTTCTGCATAAATACTTTCCAACACACTCCCCCTCCCCATTATATATTTTCCCTGGAGCAGCAATTCTTTCTTTTCTGTGACAGCACATTTTCTTCTCTTTTCCTCCTTACAACAGTGGAATATTCTGACTAATAGTTAGGCTTGGGCCATACTGCAACTTTGGCTGGGACTCCCGTTCACCATGTCGCTCTGTGACGCCTTTATTCATATTAGTCACATTTCGCTTGGTTTCAGTTTTTATCAGACATTTTAGTTTATATTTGAGAAATCTGGCACATTCTTAGACTGTCTAAACTAACATTACACCAACTTCTTAGTTGGCTTAATAGTTCTTGGTGAATTTTTGGTGCACAGAGTTACAACTTACGCCACACATTTTTCCTACAAGTTAAAATTTGTGTAAAAAAGCGTTTGAAACACTTGATGAATGTGGTGCACAGCGTGTTAGGCTTCATTCCCACGGAGTAACGCGCTGCTCATTCTGACACATAAACACTAGAGATGAGCGAGTACTGTTCGGATCAGCCGATCCGAACAGCACACTCCATAGAAATGAATGGATGCACCTGGTACTTCCGCGTGCTGGCTACGTCCATTCATTTCTATGCGAGCGTGCTGTTCGGATCGGCTGATCCGAACAGTATTCGCTCATCTCTAATAAACACGTGTCAGAGTGAGGCACTTCAAAACATATCCCATTAACTTCAATAGGTGCCGGCTTATGCATGCTACCCATTGAACTCAATGGGAGGCTTTTTTACGTATTGCTTTCAATGTGATACATACGTATCACATTGAAAGCAATAGGTAAAAAAGCCTCCCATTGAGTTCAATGGGTACCGCATGTAAGCCGGCACCCATTGAAGTCAATGGGATCTGTTTTGCTACTTCAGAAGTGGACTTAACAGAAAGTACTTATGTTCTCAGTACTTCCTTTATTTTTTTTCCATTACTTTTCAAGCCACTCCTGACTTTGGCGCAAAAAAATCTGCAACAAAAAACGCTGGGTTTCCGCAAAGTAGACTGAAGTCCCATGTTGCAGAAAAGCAGCTTTTTTGTTGCAGTTTTTGGAGCCAAAGCCAAAAGGGGTTAAAAAAGAAATGAAACGGGGCGGAGCCTGACCACGGACTGCAATGGACGCTTAGCCTGTGAGCTCCGCTGCAAGTGTCTCTCTTTTTACCTCTATACAGCGATCATCAGCTTCTAGGATGGTTAAAATAGGACGTGACAAGTCTGCCCAACCTCAGGAGACCATGGGACTGCTACCACACCAGGCGGCCATGCACAAGTACCTCAAAAAACAGCTTTTTAACTCACCTGCGGCTGCCCCTAAGATGGCACCGGACGGCACCGCTAGTGTGACGTACACAGCTATGGACTCGGATGGCGAGAGCTCCCAGCCTGTCCCTAATCCAGCGCTGATTTGTAAGACTTACCTTCGTAAGGTCCTCAATCAGGCAATAGCCCCTCTGGTGGAGGAGTTCGCAGAATTCCGTGAAGAGCCCAAATCCACTACCCGCAGAGTTGATTTTCTAGAAGGGGGACAAAATGAACTGGTGAAAACCGCGACCTCTTTGGTTGAACGCGTGGACTATTATTCCTCGCACTTAAATAATACATACCTTCTGATGGAGGATCTTGAAAACCGAGCCTGTAGACGGAACCTTAGGATTCGTGGTTTGCCTGAAAAGTACACTCAGGACTCGCTGCCTACGGTAGCGGCTGCTATTATACCCTCCCTTATGGGAGAAGAAGTGGTCCAGAGAATGGCCATTGAGCGCATACACCGCGCAGCTCGGCCGAAGCCCAGTCCAGAAGAGCCTCCCTGCGACATCGTCTGTGCCTTCCTCTCTTCATCCCACACCACAGAGCTTCTCCGGGCTGCCAGAGGACGATCAGACCTTGCTTATGATAGTTGTCCGATTCAGCTTTTCCAAGATCTCGCATCCTTGACCCTACAGAAAAGACGAGTCCTGAAGCCCTTGCTGGATAAACTAAAAGCCCAGAACATACCTTACGCTTGGTTGTTTCCCTTTGGGATTTCTATCTTAAAAGATGGCAAACGGTTTAACGTGCACCAACCATTAGATGTAGACCCGCTGTGGGACATATTCGGATTCCCTCCTCTCAACTTACCGTCTTGGATGCCGATACAAGATGAACCAATTCCATTGCCTATTCTTCCGACTGAAGAAACTGGGACCCTCCGTACTCCCCGCAGACATAAGTCACCGGGTAGCCGCAAGTCGGCTGTGAAAACACAACCAGCTGTTCCTAAAAATCGCTAGGAACACATGTGAGCCAGCTTCCCTACCACTAGGCTGCAAACTCTTTAAGATCTTTCATATCCCCACTGGTGGGCCTTTCATTCCCTCCTCTTCACTATTTTTGGGACCCTATCGCATGGGTGGTTGCTGATTTTGATGCTGGTTATATACGCGTGTCACAGATGGTGTCCGCACTGTTTTCCTTTCTCACATTTCTTGTTCTACACTCGTTTATTGCACGGTTGTTATGGATTTTAGTGATTTCTTTACTCCCTTATAGATTTCACAAAATGGAGGATGTTTAAACACTGTTTAGGCGGGGGAGGGGGGGTCCCACCTCTGTCTTCTTCTTCCCTCTTCTCCCTCATTTTCCTGGTCTTTTCCTACCCTCCCTTCCCTCCCTCCCCTCCATCCCTCTCCTCCTCCCTCTTCCCTACTTCTGCTTTTTCGCTTTCCCTTCCCGCTCTCTTCATCCGCTTCCAATCCTCCCCCGCCTTCACCTACCCCCACTCCCCCCATATCTCTGCTCACTCCCTCCCTCCCCACCTTGTTGTATACGCTCTTCCCCTTCTTTGCCTGGCCCCCTCTCCCTCCTACCAACTCTCTTGACTCCTCCCACCTATCTCTCCCCCGTTGGCTCGTCTACATTTTCTCGCCACCTCAACTATGCGTAGCTTATACGAATGCTGATAACTAGTATATCCTGACTCCTCTTAATGCTGGCTTTAGCTAAACTGCTATTATCTACTGTCTCTGATTTGTAGCTACAGATATTTTGAGTTGCCCCCTTCCTCTTCGGACATTTTTTATCTGATTCGGTGTCTTATTACCCCCTCTACCCTCTTCCCCCTACTCCTCATCTCTGTACCCCTGTACTCCTGCCATCCTCCTATTTACGTTTTATTGCACCCTTAATATTCACCTACTGCTCTCTCTGTTCGCTGTTAACCTTTGGTTTATTTTGCTTGTTAACTGTCAGAGGCGCTCCAATTTAGCACACTCTGAGTTCTCCCGACACGTCTTTATATTACCTGCGACATTGTACTTCCCGTACTGCTACTATAACCCGCATTGTCCCGGAGCTCCTCTGTTTAAGATATCTTAAACTGAATTGCTGAATACATACTGGTGCTGACTTGGACCGCCACAACTTATACTCCCTCATTATAACCTTGTTTGGCTTAAGTCTTCATTGTCTCAGGCGCTTGACTCCACATGACTTTTGTAGTTGAACAGAATTATAGCTTGTATTCTTACTGTTTTACAGTCTACGACTCCCTGTTAAGTCACACGTTACTCCCTGTCCAAATCTCAATTTCGGACCACGCCCCCGTCTCCGCTGTTAAAACATTGAAAACCCTCCCTTGTCGTCAGTGGACGTGGACTTTGAATGAATCCTTACTAGAGGACCCGGCCCTGGTTAGAGATGTCACTGCTAAACTGTCTGAATATTTTGAATTAAACGTCACACCTGACATATGCCCCACTATAGTGTGGGAAGCTCATAAAGCCTACATTCGAGGTACGTTTATTAAAATTGCTTCTTTTCATAAAAAGCAGAGACAAAAAGAACTGGATCTAACTTTCACCCAGATTGCTCAATTGGAGAGAGCACACAAATGATCTGTAGCTGCCCTTTCCCTGACACCCCTCATTGCACTACGAGAAAAACTCAAAGATCTCCTTAATGTCAGATATTCCAAACAACATCTGCACTACCGTTCACTGCTCTATGCTCATGGTGATAGAGGAAGCAAGCTCATGTCATTTCTGATTAAGAAGGCGAAGTCTAAATCCTTCATATCTTCTGTTAAAACTCAGGAGGGTAATTTGAATTTGGTGCAATCTACTCCGGAGATTGCTGATGCTTTTGTTCACTTTTATTTTGATCTCTACAATCTGAAATTACAACCCTCCGCCCTATCTGACTTAGATTGAACACACCTCACCAATAGATTCTTAGATTCCCTTAACCTCCCAAAACTCTCTGACTCGGATGCCTCATCCTTACTGGCCCCAATCACCATTACTGAACTGAACTCAGTTCTACATAGCTTTCCCCCTGGAAAAAGCCCCGGCCCTAATGGTTTGCCCCTCCAATACTACAAAACATTCCTTAATACTCTCTCCTCTCACCTCTCCCCTTTGTGCAACACACTTCTGAAAGGAGGCTCCCTCCCACCCCAAGCCCAAGAGGCCCACATTACCCTTATTCCTAAATAAGGCAAAGACCCATCCCTGTGTGGAAGTTACCGCCCCATTTCCCTTTTAAATGTAGACCTCAAGCTATGGGCGAAAATAGTCGCCCTCCGACTCAGACCCCATATCCCGACCCTAATCCTGGACGACCAAACAGGATTTGTCCATGGCCGAGAAGGTAAGGACAATATGGCAAAACTTCTCCCGTTGATACAGAATGCAAATGCTCGTAAGACCCCATTAATACTTCTTGGTGCTGACGCTGAGAAAGCGTTTGACCGTGTAGACTGGGCCTTCATGCGATCCACGTTATCTAAATTTGGCATAACCCCCCCCCCCCTTTGTAGAAGCTATCTTTACGCTATATGCCACTCCCCACGCTAGGTTAAAGGTCAATGGCACCCTCTCCAACACCTTTAGGATTACAAATGTCATGCGCCAGGGATGCCCCTTGTCCCCCACCTTATTTATTATGGTCCTTGAAACACTCCTACAGGCAGTACGTCAACAAGATCTAGTACATGGCGTTTCTGTCAAGGGACGGGTTTTCAAGGTTGCTGCCTTTGCGGACGATGTCCTCTTCATCATTTCCAACCCAACCATAGGCCTCCCAGTCCTTACCGACTTACTGGTAGAATATGGCACAATCTCTCGCTATAAGGCTAACTTGTCCAAGTCAGAAATTCTCCCAATAAACTTACCCTCCGCCTCCAAACTATCCCTACAATCTTCTACACCCTATCAATGGGCCACCTCGTCTATCAAGTATTTAGGTGTCCATCTTTCCTCAAATCTAACGGATTTGTTTAGACTTAACTTCGCCCCGCACTTACGAGAACTAACATCAGACCTCAATAGCTATGCCGCCCTTCCATTATCATGGTTCGGTAGGAAGAATTTAATTCAAACTTACCTGGTTTCAAAAATTCTTTATAGAATGTCCATGCTTCCCATCTACCTTCCTAAATATTTTTTTGTACAGCTGAGACGCCTTTTCACCAGGTTCATCTGGAGGAATAAAACTCCGAGACTATCTTGGGCCCTGCTTACTAGGCCGAAGTCTGAAGGGGGCATGGGACTTCCAGATATCTCTCGATATTACTCAGCTGTTCAACTGGGTTGGTGGTCCTCGCTTGTCTTCCCTCTACAACAAACTACATTTCTCACAGACAGGTACCTTCTATCTGCACTCTGGTACCCTCCCTCCCGCCTTCCGCTCCCCCTATCTTCCTCAGTCCTTCTTCGAGGAGCACTAGAAACCTGGCGCGCATTGGCACCTACACTGTCGCCTTCCCCCTCCCCCCTCCCCCCTATTACCTGTAGGTCTTTTGCCCCTTTTATGTCGTCCATATGATCCTGATGATGAAGATCCTTGGAAATTCCTGTTGGATGTACCATTATCTGACATTGCTCTCGAAGATTCATCTCTCTCCTGGGACAAATGCGTTTCCCTCCTCCAAGCTAAAAACCTTTCCTTCTTACATCTTCAAAGGATAAAACTCCACATTGACAAGTTCAATGCTTCCTCCCGCCTTCGTAAGACCCTGTCACCATTTGAAAAAACCCTAGTCTCTAAAACCAGACCTTTGCGGAAAATCTCGGTACTATCTCACAGATTCACTAACCCCCCGAGAAACTTGAAGCCAGCCTATATCTCTAGCTGGGAAATCGAGCTTCAGATCTCATTGTCTGAGGAAGAAGTTCATCAAGTCCTGAGACAATCGCACGGCCCTTCAACCTGCATCCGTCTGTAGGAAGGCCATTTTAAGCTACTCTCCTGCTGGTATCACACCCCCGACTGGCTTTTCCACAAACACCTAGTGGTCTCAGATACCTGTTGGCGTTGCAAAACTCAACCTGGCACCTACCTCCACTTGTGGTGGACCTGTCCGCAGATACAGCAGTTTTGGAAAGAAGTTCAGGCTAACATCAGAAATATTACTTCATCCCGCATCACTCTCTCCCCCAAAATCATATTTCTATTCTTACCCACCCCGTCTTTTAAACCCCATAAGGACATTCTAGCTAATCATCTTATAGAGGCGGCCAGAACCCTCATCCCCAGATATTGGCTTCAAACTACTCCTCCCCTCATTAGTCTTTGGTGGGAAAAAATTTGCGAGATTTCTCGCTTTGAAGAACTCCTGAGCAGATCCCGTAGAACTCACGACCTTTACCTTAAAGTTTGGATTCCCTTCCGTAGATCCCTAAAATCTTAGGACTGCTTCGCTTACCCCTCTACAGAATCTCTCATTCTCTATGGTCCCTCTATTTACCTCTTCTGCTGCTCTTCTGCTTGCCTCTTTACCTCTCCCCCTAACCACTTTCTCCTCTACCTCCCCCACCCCATCCTTTTACTTTTTCTCTCCACCCACCTCCCCTCCTTCCCTACCCTTCCTTTTCCCCCTGGGTCAGGAGAACAGCGAATTATTCTAATACACATTGTTTTGCGTATTCATTTTATTTTTATTTATTTATTTTTCCTTTCTTAAGTGACGCGCTTCTATAAGCGTGTCGATTTCATCTCAGCAATACTTAAGTTGCCCACCCCCGTACCATATACCTTTGGCAACTTCTTGCTATATGATTTCTTCCTCGCTACTCTCTTAATTTTTCACCTAAAGGGTTGCTATGTGCCACACTTCACTGGTCTTATCTACTTGTATTTCATCTTGTTATGTAATGCTTCCTCTGTAATGTTTCGCTACTCGCCTACTTCTACATATTGTTAATGTATTCATATAATATTTTGCTGTAAAATTTTGAAAAATGTTCCAATAAAAACGTTTGAATTTAAAAAAAAAAGAAGAAATGAAACGTTCTGGGCTTTTATTTGCCTTGATCTTTGTTTGTACTGTTTTACATGTTTAAAAACTCAATAAAAATTACAGTTGAGAAATAAAAAGAAATGGAAAATATATAGGGAAGCTCTTGTACTCTATTCTGCTTAGTCCATTCCTGGCTTTGGCTTAAAAAAAAAACAACAACAACAAAAAAAAACGCTAAAAGCTGCTTTTTCCACAACAACAACAATAAAATGCATTTCTGCATCGTGGAGTCTTAGCATGTCAAGTTTGAAGCAGAAAATCCGCAGAGAAAAACTCCACAGGCTTTCTAAAGTTTCTTGGAAGGTGGAACTGATAAGTACCAATTATTACGAGGCCAGATAGAATTCCACTTGTCTTGCCTCCGCTCAGACAATCAAGCATCAATATTAACACAATGATTTACAAAATCATCAAACTTTGTGGGAGCATCAGCTTGTGCCAATTCATCTTTAAATGCATTAGATAGTCCATTCTTGCAGCATTATTCATTCAGTGTCAATGACCCACCTTCTGAATTCTGTGGCATATTCGGCAACTGAGCATTTGCCCTGACACAGAGCCATTAATGTTGCTTCAGTTGTAGCACATCGATTAGGATCATCAAATACCTGGCTCATAGCTGCAAGGAAGGCTTCCAAATTATCAAGACGTGCATCATCGGTCTCAATAAGAGGATTAGCCCAGGCTACAGCCTTATGTGTCAAAACCGTGATAATACACAGCACCTTAGATCTGTCAGTGAGGAAGTGAGAGGGGTCTGTAACACTCAGGAGGGCCAGGGCTGGTATCACGGGTAATATATCAGAGGTGGCTGGCTTTCAGGGGGTCCCTGGGTTCCAAATGTGCACAAAATCTTATTTTTGGTGTCCCCGACTACCCACCCCCACGTGATATCTGACAATGACAACAGACAACCAGGTTTTGGGGGTAGCCGTTGCTCTTTTACTAGCAGGACGAGGTAATACAAATGTACATATGTAGTAATTCTTCACATACAATACAGCGATCTTTGTAGGTAGTGTCCAATTGAGCAGGTGATAGAGTTTAGAGCAGGAATGCTTTGGATAGTTTAATTAGTAGTTGCTTGGGTAGTTAAACTTGTATATACTTGTAAAGGTGGCCTGTATCCAGGGGGTTAGTCCTCAACAAACTGGGTACACGTATGTAGAAGAGCAAATACAGTTCAGCAGCGGGGGACCCTCAATTTCTGCCAGACTACCTATCGGCTTCTTAAATATAGATTTGTCCCAAAGACTTACTTGAATAGAGAGATACGTGTGAGGTTCCCAGATGTATGGATAAGCAGGTCCGTCAACTTTTAGTGCTTGAGGCTTGGAGCTTCAGAGGAAAACACTCTCTGAGGAGAATCTTGAGTACAGAGGAAAAGCCATCTCTGTTGCAAGTGCTCTCAGACTTGGCTGCCATTTTCAGCTTTCCATGTGCTGTGTCTACAGCTAGCTCCACACAAAGAACTGAGACAAATGGTCCCCAACCCCCCTAGAGGGGGCTGTAACTCCTCCTCCTCCAGGCCAGTCAAGGGAGTTTGATGGGTCCTGAAGGTCACCTGATCATACTGGACATTCCTTTACACTGACAACTCAAATTACAATGGCAAAGTATAGGCAGGTGTAGTTCACAAAAACATCCACAAGATGACGCATTAATAGACCCCCTGTGTGCTGGCTCTGATAATATATATAGAAGGAATGAAGGGGGAGGAAACTCTTTACCTTATATGCAAATGTCCATACCATCTCGGTCTGCAAGGACAATTAAAGGGAACTGGACAAGCAGTACCGGGACATTACAGGTCTGCCCCAATATATAACTTGCATTGATTAATAAATCCATGGTATTTATCACGTTCCCCACCAAACCTCAAGCAAGGAAGAGGAAAGGTAGATGCAGGAGCTGGAACCACAGCCCGGTTTTGAAGTTCCTGTACTTGCTCCACATGTTGAGCCTTCCTATTTTGTAAATCCTGAGTTGCTTGTCTGAATTATGAGATGTTTGGTTTTCAAACGCTAAGTATTTAGTTCTCAAAGTTTGTATTTCAGCATAGATGTAAGTAAACAGTTCATATTACTCACACGAACCTACAAGCTCAAGCTTTGGTGGATTTCATAGTAAAGACTCGAGTATCTTGTTACGTTATCGGTATACGCAGCTGGAATCTGGTGACCAGATGTAATCAGCCAGGAGCAGATAGGCATTGAGGAGTAGTAGTGCGGGGTGCAACTTGAAGTATAGATTGCAAGGGTAATACATCAAGTGTGGAAACAGTCTGGGGAAAGACAGTTCTGAGGAGCAGGAGACTGGAACAACTCACAATACTTGAGCAAAGGCTGTACTGCCTCATGGGTGTAAATAGGACCAAAGAGAAAACAAGATAGCTTCACATTGGTACAGATTGGTCATCTATGTTAAAGGCAATTCCTAGGATGAACACAGCAGATTCCAGTGGTGATATAATGTACTAGCATTTCCTGCAACTTCGTCCGTGGCCCCCCCACGCGACCCACCGGCGCGCTCTCTCTTGTTAACAGTCCCAATCCCCCCCTTGCTCTTTACTCCCCCGCGCCGCCCCGCCCTTCATCTAGTTCTCCCCGCCCCATATCAACACCAGCCCCCCAAAACCCTGCGCCCCCACTGTCATGCGGCCCCCCGGCCCCCAAGCTCCCCGTGTCACCACCCTAATGTGCACCCCCACTCCCGCAAGGCCCCCCTCCTGTGGCAAAAGTAACAGTGTAGATTGACCCTGCATACTTACCGAATGTGCGCACCCGATACCGTGTGCGTTGTCTCACACATACGCCATGGTCCCCACAGTCCGGACTGTCCCCCGCCGCACACCCAGGAGAGGCCTGATCACTACAGTCAGCTATCGGAATCACAGAGCGGCACAGCCGTTGTACGCTTCAAGTCCCGCAAAGCATTGCTGCATGTGGCCTTCTCTCCATTGGGTCATATAGACGCCATCTGCTGCCGCATGGACACTCTCCTTAACCCGCCCACATAGTGCCACGATCCAATCAGAGAACGGCCGAAGGGCCTCTGCTGACGTCATCTCAGATCCTTCAGCCTACCAGGAACAGCATTTCGGTGTTAGCGGTCATGCGGTCTGGTTACTTACCGACTTAATACGTAGCCTATGTTTCATTCCAGGGTCCAAGCTATGTATGTGCCAGAGAGATATAATATCAAAAATAAAATCCAGAAAATCACATTGTATAAATTTTATAAATTTATTTGCATTTTGCATAGAGAAATAAGTATTTGATCCCCTACCAACCATTAAGTTTCTGGCTCCTACTGACCAGTTAGAGGTTCCTAATCAACCTGTTACCTGCATTAAAGACAGCTGTTCTAAATTGTCACCTTTGTATAAGATAAGAAAAGATAAGATAATCCCACCATGGGGAAATTCAGTGTGTATAAAAGACTCCTGTCCACAGACTCAATTAATCAGTCAAACTGTAATCTCTATATCTGGGCAAGACCAAAGAGCTGGGGTGTCAGGGACTAGATCATAGACCTGCACAAGGCTTGAATGGGATACAAAACCATTAGTAAGATGCTTTTAACCGAACCTTAAAATTATAGACTATTCAGGCCTTTGTCAGTGGGCAAACGGACAAAATCAGTAAGTAATCAAATGTATTTCCTTCACTGTATACATTTTCCATATAAACCCTTAACCAGTATTTGATCATACCTCCCAAATTATCATTATCTACACTCAATATCATGTACATGGATATAACCTGTAATACTCTTTATATGTGAGATTACAACTGAAACCCATTCCATTTGGTAATTCTGTTCACATTAACCAATAAACAAATATTCTAAGATTATAACCCTGATATATGCATATCTAAAATTTTTCTAAAAATGATTTTAAAAGAAAACCCAATCCACTATCTCTTAATAACTCTATTCTTGACCACTTACAATCTGGTTTCCACACCATCTCCTGATGGTTAAATCCAATCCAATCCAATTCTCTCTTCTTATTCTTCTAGATCTCTCAGTAGCATTTGACACTGTTGGCCATCAACTCCTCCTCACTATGCTCCGCTCATTCGGCCTCAAAGACACTGCGCTCTCCTGGTTCTTCTATTATCTCTCAAACCGCACTTTCAGTGTATCGTTTGTGGGCTCTGCTTCTTCCCCGTTCCCCTTGCTGTTGGGGTTTCTCAGGGCCCCTTGCTCTTATCTCTCCACACAGCCCCCATTGGACAAAGCATCACCAGATTTGTCTTCCGAACCATCTTTATGCTGATGACACCCAATTATACACATCTTCCCGTGACATCACCCCTGCACTAATACAGAACACCAGTGACTGTCTCTCTGCTGTCTCAAATATCATATCTTCGCTCTATCTGAAACTGAATCTCTCAAAAACTGAACTGCTGTTGTTTCACTATCTAATAGATCTGTCTCTGATATATCCATTGTAAACTCCAGCCTTACTATAACTCCTAGGCAGCATGCCCATTGCCTTAAGTTTGTGTTTGACTCAGACCTCTTCTTAACCCCCCATATCCAATCACTCGCACGCTTGTGTCATCTCCACCTGAAAAACATCTCCAGAATACGCCCTTTCCTTACCAGAGATACATTAAAGACACTTATTGTCTCTCTGATTCACTCTCACCTTGACTACTGTAACTCCTTACTAATCGGTCCTCTACTTACTAAACTCCCCCCTCTACAATAGATTCTGAATGCAGCAGCCAGGCTCATCTATCGGTCTAGACACTACAGCGATGCCTCCAGTCTGTGTCAGTCACTATATTGGCTGCCTATTCATTACAGAATACAATATAAGCTTATCATCCTCATCCACAAGGCTCTCCATAATGCTGCGCCTCCCTACATTTCCTCCCTCATCTCTGTCTACCGCCCAACTCGTGCTCTCCGTTTACTCAATGACCTAAGACTAACATCCTCTATTATTAGAACCTCCCATGCTCCCGAGTTGGACTGCTTCTCTGAAATGGTCTATCCCGGACAATCAGATTAACTTCCAATATCTACAGCTACAGCGCAATCAGTCCTATCCCAATTCCTAATGTTCACGCTCCCACATCACCCACGATATGATGCTGTTTCAGGCTAACTTTATATGTCCAGGTACCATCTGCACGTTAAAGGACACGGCTGGTGATGGCTCATACAGTTATATGTTTGTGTGATGACAGTAACCTCTATTACAAAGTTTTCCTACCACTGTATAAGCAATGCTACCTCCGATATCCCCCCCCCCCCCGCTACCTTTTGTGTCACCCCCTTTACCTTATAGACTGTAAGCTCTTGCAAGCAGGGTCCTCAGTGTGAGCAGTGTCAAGTGACAATTTTTTTGTGATGTATCTTTTGGTCTGTATTTGAACCCTACAAATTGTATAGTGCTGCGGAATATGTTGGTGCTATATAAATAAAATATATTATTATTATATTATAAACAAAATGTAAAGTGTTGGCCAAAAGTATTGGCACTCCTGCAATTCTGTCAGATAATACTCATGATTGCAATTACAAATTCTTTGGTATTATTATCTTCATTTAATTTGTCTTCAATGGAAAACCACAAAAAGAATTGTCAAAAAGCCAAATTGGATATAATTCCATACCAAACATAAAAAAGGGGTGGACAAAAGTATTGGCACTGTTTGATGTAGTCATGTGTTGCTTCTCTAAATTGTGTAATTAACAGCACCTGTTACTTACCCGAGGCACCTAACAGGTGGCAATAACTAAATCACACTTGCAGCCAGTTGAAATGGACTAAAGTTATTCTTATTCTTATGGTAGAGTTGGAAGGGACTTCAAGGGCCATCGGGTCCAACCCCCTGCGAGTGCAGGTTTTCCTAAATCATCCCAGCTTATGTTTATCCAGATTCCGCTTGAAGATTTCCATTGATGGAGCACCCACTACCTCCCGTGGCAGCCTATTCCACTCTCTCACTACCCTCACTGTCAGAAAGTTTTTCCTAATGTCTAATCTGTATCTCTTTCCCTTTAGTTTCATCCCATTGCTTCTTGTACTTCCTTGTGCTAATGAGAATAGGGTAGATCCCTCTGCACTGTGACTACCTTTCAGATATTTGTAGACTGCTATTAAATCTCCCCTCAGCCTTCTCTTCTGCAAACTAAACAATCCCAGTTCTTTTAGCTGCTCCTCATAGGACATGGTTTGCAGACCTTCCACCATTTTGGTTGCTCTTCTCTGGACTTGCTCCAATATATCGATGTCTTTCTTGAATTGAGGCGCCCAGAACTGTACACAGTATCCCAGGTGTGGTCTGACCAGGGAAGAGTACAGCGGAATAATGACCTCTCTTGATCTAGATTCAATGCTTGTCTTAATACATCCCAGAATTTTATTAGCCTTTTTTGCAGCAGCACCGCACTGTTGGCTCATGTTGAATTTGTGATCTACTATTATGCCCAAGTCCTTTTCCCCTATGCTATCACTTAGTTCTATTCCTCCCATACTATATATGTTTTTTACATTTCTGTTACCCAGATGTAGAACTTTGCATTTGTCCCTGTTAAATACCATTTTGTTCGCCTCAGCCCATTGTTCCAGTGTGTCTAAGTCCTTTTGAATACACTCTCTCTCCTCTCTAGTGTTGGCTATTCCTCCTATCTTCGTATCATCAGCAAATTTTATGAGTTCCCCAATAATTCCATCGTCCAGATCACTTATAAAGATATTAAAAAGTACTGGGCCCAGAACAGAGCCCTGCGGCACCCCGCTTTTGACTTTCTTCCAGTTCGATGTGTAGCCATTTAGTATTACTCGTTGTGCCCGATCATTAAGCCAGTTGTGAATCCACCTAACTGATTTTTTGTCAAAGCCATACTTAATCATTTTTTCAATAAGAAGGTTATGTGATACTTTATCAAATGCCTTACTGAAGTCAAGATATACTATGTCCACGGCATTCCCTTGGTCCAACCATTCAGTGATTTTGTTGTAGAAGGAAATCAGGTTAGTCTGACAAGATTTATTGGTCATAAAGCCGTGCTGGCTCTGGTTAATTAATGCCTTCCCATCCAGGTACCGAAGTAAATGTTCCTTGACAATTTGCTCAAAGATTTTTCCTGCTATCGAGGTCAGACTTACCGGCCTGTAATTTCCTGGATCGTCCCTTTTCCCCTTTTTGTAGATGGGGACAACATTTGCCCTTTTCCAATCTAAAGGGACCACTCCTGTTTCCCATGACTTACCGAAGATTATAGCAAGGGGTTCTGTTATTTCCTCTGCTATCTCTTTCAGGACTCTAGGGTGTAAATCATCAGGTCCTGGGGACTTGGTTTCCTGTAACTTGGCTAAGTGCTCTCTTACCAGACCTTCGCTTATAGTCAGCTTGGAGTCCTCCTTCCCTTCATCTCCATCACCATTAATGTCGATATTTCCATTAGTTTCTTGGGAGAAGATGGATACAAAATATGAATTTAGTAGCTCCACCTGCTGTTCCACCATGTTAACTGTTTCTCCTTTGTCATTCTTCAGGACTCCAATGGTCTCCTTCACTTTTCTTTTGCTTTTAACATATCCCCAAAATCCTTTTACCTTACTCTTTCCCTCTTTTGCAAGCTTCAATTCGTGTTCAGCCTTAGCTCCTTTGATGTTTGTCTTCCAGAGTCTGCAGACTGCTGTGTACTCTTCCTTAGGTATAGTTCCCATCTTCCACTTTTTGTATGTTTCCTTTTTCCTTTTTAGCAGGTTATGTAATTTTTTGGTCATCCATCCTGATATTTTTAGGTGCTTCCCATTTTTCTTCCTTCTAGGTATTGTTAGTTCCTGTGCTTTAATGATTTCCCTACGGAAAATTTCCCACCCTTCATGTGCATTTTTGTGCTTAAGAATTTTGCACCATGGAATTCTGCTAACCCTTGCCTTCAGGCTTTTGAAGTCTGCCCTGCTAAAGTCGAGCCTTGAAGTCTGTGTCTTCTCAGGTCTTCTTCTTCTTGCAACCCCAAACTCAAGTATAGCATGATCGCTGAATCCCAGTGTCCCTGCTACCCGTAGTCCCTTAACCATGTGCTCTTTGTTGGTTAGGACTAGGTCCAAAATGGATGTTCCTCTCGTGTTTTCTTCTACTAGCTGGGCAATGAAGTTGTCTGCTAGAGAGGATAAAAATTTGATGGAGCCTTTACTCTTGGCTGTGTGGGTTTCCCAATGAATGTCAGGGTAATTGAAGTCTCCCATGATCACTATTTCATGTTTCTTTGAGAGCGTGGTCATTTGCTGTGAAAAAATCTCATCCATGTCTTCTGTCTGTCCTGGTGGTCTGTAATAAATGCCTAGTATGATGTCCTTATCATTGTTTTTCCCTTGAATTACTACCCAAATAATTTCCAGTAGATTATCATTCTGTAAAACTGTAATTTCTGTGGAGATGTGTTCTTTTTTAACATACAATGCAACTCCACCCCCTCTTTTATTAGTTCTATTCTTTTTGAATAAGTTGTATCCTTCCATCTGTATGTTCCAATCATGCATGTCGTTCCACCAGGTTTCTGTGATGCCGATGACGTCATAGTTTTCCTTGTGTATCATCAGCTCTAGTTCTCCTTGTTTGTTTCCCATGCTTTGTGCATTTGTGTAAAAACATTTCAGATTGTGCTCTGTTGTATCCTTTTTCGTAATTTCCTTCTGAGTATCCTGTCTTGGGTCCTCTTTACCACATCTAGTAACCTTGTTTAGTATGTCTTTTAGCTGCATGTACTTATCTTTCTTTTTTCTTCCCATCTCCTCTTCTTCTAGTTTAAAGCCCTTCTGATGAGTGTGGCAAGTCTTCTGGCAAATATGTTTTTCCGAGGTTTTGTGAGATGTATCCCGTCTCTAGCAAGGAGTCCATCGTAGAGGTAATTCACGCCATGGTCCAAAAATCCAATTCCTTGCTCTCGGCACCACCGTCGAAGCCAGGTGTTTACCTCTAGTATTCTATTCCATCTCCTGATGCCATGACCATCAACTGGGAGGACTGATGAGAATACTACCTGCGCATCCAGTTCCTTCACTGTCTTCCCCAAATTTTCAAAGTCTTTATAGATAATTTGTAAATCATTTTTTGCCGTGTCGTTTGTACCCACATGTATCAGTAGGAATGGGTAGTCGTCCTTGGAGCTGAGGAGGCTTGGTATCCTATCGGCCACATCCTTGACTTTTGCTCCTGGGAGGCAGCATACTTCTCGTGCGGTTAAGTCTCGCCTGCAGACAGCTGCCTCTGTGCCTCTTAGCAGTGAGTCACCCATAACCACTACTCTTCTTTTCTTCCTTGCAACACCATTTCTTGTTGCTCCTGATTGTCTCTGGGTGACTTTTTTTTCTTCTTTTGCTGATAGGTTATTTTTGTCATTTTCATCCGCCTGCATGAGAGTTTCATATCGGTTACTTAGCTGTGTGAGTGGTGATGGCCTTGTGATCCATTTGCATCTCTTGGTCACATGTGTCCAGTTTTCTGCCTCTGTAGGTTCTCTCAATTATTCTTCCCTTACTGTATTCGGGGGACTTGCATCAGTCTCTGCAACTGTAGGCTCTCTAGCACTTTCATCCCCTACTGTGTTCTGGAGGCTTGCTTCAGCTTAATCAATGAAGACCTCACTTTCTTTGATGCTTCTCAACGTCACTATTCTTTCTTCCAACCTCTGCACTTTTTCTTCTAAAAGGGCCACTAGTTTACATTTCATACAGGTTTTTTTTTTTTTTTTTTTAAGGTCTCCGTCTGTGCCAAATCAAAAACACCAAGTGCACGAAAAAAGTGTGAGTGCCACACTAAAAAAAACGTGCCCAGGATGCTTGCCAAAAAACACACCCTTCCCCTAAAGGGGAGAGAGGTTCCTGACTCAAACTCTTCCCCACAAGGACCAAAAGGTGACCGAGTGGGGTCGAGTATCCGAAAGGGCCATCTGCCGGAGCAGGATGGCCCTACCCAACACATCCGTTTTCCCCTCGGGCTGCCACCACCAAGGGTACTCAGGATTACCAGTCGCCAAGTTTCTCTCCGGGCTGCCACCACCAGAGATACTCCTTGGCTCAGGCAAGAAGTCTGCGCCTGCCCTGGTTCCCCAGGACAGGTCAGCTGAAAGAGGGGAGAGACCCATTACAGGCCTCATCCCCAGACACCGTCAGGAAGCGTCCCAAAAGGGTACAGCATCCCTTTGTCGACACACAAAAAGGTGACAGAGTGAAAATAAAAAACGTGAGAAAGACACTTAAGTGGTAAAGTGCCCATTCAGAGCCCGGTTTACCGCCGGATCTATAAAAATTACTCCAATGCTGGTAAACCAGGCATTAAGGAGTGGGGTGCTCAAGAGGTGTGATCTAGTGCCACGCAATAGTGCCCAAATCAGTGGGTTTCCCACGCCCAGTGACTTAAGGCACCCTGGGGGCCATTCAACCCCCAGGGCACGACACCAGAGACCTTCGAGCGCTTCACCGACCCATGGTAAGATCCCCAAGGGAGCGTCCTGTCCCCCTTGGTGGTCGTGTCGACAGCGTCTGTGGCGTTCTGCCAGCCCCCTGCAGTGGTGCCATCACCTCCACTGGCGGAGCCGGCGTACTAACCACGTCCCCCATCGACAACGCCTCAAGTGGTTCTCCGTTCAGATCTCCATAGCTTTCGGCCTACTCCTGCTGTGGCCGGTCCCAGACCGCGCTCTCCAGCAGTTTCGCCTACTAACTACTTCTGATAACAACAGATTTTTTTAAGTTGAAATCTACCACAAAGGGTAGCATCTTTATTTAACATTTTATCAATACACATCAACTTAACATTTTATACAAAAATAAATCATTTACACATATAAACACATACTTGTTTACATATCACATCATATTCTGCACTTTTCAACATGTTCATATTTCAACATATTAATTCAATGTCAAATCCGTATTCAATCTCTTTACTAATTCCTCCTGAGCTTCTGCACTTTTCCTATATTTACCTCCATGATTTTCTCCCTTAACACTTGTTGGATATCCTCCCTGCATAGCAAGAAGAAATAACGCAGTCATATGAACCTCACTCAAACATGTCTGATCTAATACTTCCCTAGCCAAAGGGTCATTAATTGAGTGCCTATCAAAAAAACTTTCATGATCACGGTGAAATTCCCTAATTGCATGATATCTTTCCCTATTAAAGTTTTCTAACTCCCCTCGCAAAGCATCCTGGTCTTCAATTGTTTTAAACAAAAATGCATCTTCCATTTCCTCACTAGGCTTTTTGTATTTTGCCTCTAACCCATCCCAATATTCTGCTTCTTCTACCTTTATTATTTCAGTTACCTTTGCCTTCATTTTACATATTTTTTTAAACGGTACAACCTCCTCCAAACATTTTTCTGTGTTAAATTCACACAACACCCCATAAGACAAAGTTTCCCCCACCCTCCGCATTGAAGGTGAACCTGTAAGAGAAACATCAGAGCTGGGCTCTGTTTTTTGAGTCCCACACACAGTCTCTGTTTTTCCCATCTTGGATCCTGAATCAAAAACAAAGTCCTTACAATCAGTCTTTGTTTCTTCTTTGCCAGTCCTTACTTTGTCCATACTGGAGGATCTTTTACCAAGACCCTCCCAATAACAATATCCAGTGTTTCCACCGAACTCAATGTCCCCATCAAACCGGCTTAGGTCCTCCTCTTTAATCCAGACGGAGAACCTCTTTCTGCCAGTCCAAAAACCAACCTTGTTCAACAAGTCTTTCTTGAATCTGCATACTGGTGCACACAACTTCACAAAGTTCAAAATTTCCGAAGTCGTCACAAACGGGTCGTCCATGGATACCACCAATGTTCTCCATCCGTCTTGCAAGGAGGTCAAGCAAGCCACTCGGTCCCTGATCCCAAAGAAACCTCCTTCGTTCCACCTCCGGAAGGCCTCCGAGCACAGGAGCTCCGACTTGAATGTGACATCACAAGAACCTCTGGCGGAGTTCCACTGCATGGCAAGGACGTCATCTCTGGTCATCATCAGATCATCCATCAGGATTTTAGCCATCATCGTCTCATCCCAAGCGTCCAAGGAAGCCTCTTTCTTGTGAAAGAACCGCAAGCAGAACTTCTTCCTCTTTAGCTCCATGGTCACCAACACCGTCTCAGCCAAGCCTGCGAAAATCAATAGATTATCCAGGTGATCGCTCCTCGTTGCCCCGGGACTAAGCCTCAAACCCTATAGCAGCATGCAGTTCCAGCCAGGCTATAAACCTGACTTTCCCTGCAAGACCGAGTAGAGGGTACCCGGGGCACCTCCGGCTAAGATCTGGCAGTCCTGACCCACTGAACAGAACCAGGACTACACTTGATCTTAGCTAAAAGGCCGAGAAGCGATTTCATACAGGTGAAGTTGGATTTATGTTCCGGCAGATCTGTTAACATATAGCAAATGTTGCAGCTCACCATGTGGGTTTTATCCTCTTCCATGTTGCTCATTAAATTTGGATGAATGATCTTGTATATGGGTTTTTTTTTTTTTCCTCGTCTGACGCCGTCTATGAAGCCTAACAGCGCGCGGTTTTGCAATGTCCTCTAACCAGCGAGGCCCAGCGAGTCCCAGCAATCGGGAAGAGACGCTTCTCCTCTTCCCAGAATGCACCAGCAATATTCAGATGAGCCGCCAATCCCAGCTTTTGCCATGTCCTCTAACCAGCGAGGCCCAGCGAGTCCCAGCAATCGGGAAGAGACTATTCTTCTCTTCTCAGAATGCACCAGCAATATTCAGATGAGCTTCCAATCCCAGGTTTTGCAATGTCCTCTAACCAGCGAGACCCAGCGAGTCCCAGCAATCGGGAAGAGACGCTTCTCCTCTTCCCAGAATGCACCACCAATATTCAGATGAGCCGCCAATTCCAGGTTTTGCCATGTCCTCTAACCAGCGAGGCCCAGCGAGGCCCAGCGAGTCCCAGCAATCGGAAAGAGACGCTTCTCCTCTTCCCAGAATGCACCAGCAATATTCAGATGAGCCGCCAATCCCAGGTTTTGCCATGTCCTCTAACCAGCGAGGCCCAGCGAGTCCCAGCAATCGGGAAGAGATGCTTCTCCTCTTCCCAGAATGCACCAGCAATATTCAGATGAGCCGCCAATCCCAGCTTTTGCCATGTCCTCTAACCAGCGAGGCCCAGCAATCGGGAAGAGACGCTTCTCCTCTTCCCAGAATGCACCAGCAATATTCAGATGAGCTGCCAATCCCAGGTTTTGCCATGTCCTCTAACCAGCGAGTCCCAGCAATCGGGAAGAGACGCTTCGCCTCTTCCCAGAATGCACCAGCAATATTCAGATGAGCTGCCAATCCCAGGTTTTGCCATGTCCTCTAACTGGCGAGGCCCAGCGAGTCCCAGCAATCGGGAAGAGACGCTTCGCCTCTTCCCAGAATGCACCAGCAATATTCAGATGAGCTGCCAATCTCAGGTTTTGCCATGTCCTCTAACCGGCGAGGCCCAGCGAGTCCCAGCAATCGGGAAGAGACGCTTCCCCTCTTCCCAGAATGCACCAGAAATATTCAGATGAGCTGCCAATCCCAGGTTTTGCCATGTCCTCTAACCGGCGAGGCCCAGCGAGTCAGCAATCAGGTAGAGACGCTTCTCCTCTTCCCAGAATGCACCAGCAATATTCAGATGAACTGCCAATCCCAGGTTTTGCCATGTCCTCTAACCGGCGAGGCCCTGCGAGTCCCAGCAATCAGGAAGAGACGCTTCTCCTCTTCCCAGAATGCACCAGCAATATTCAGATGAGCTGCCAATCCCAGGTTTTGCCATGTCCTCTAACCGGCGAGGCCCAGCGAGTCCCAGCAATCGGGTAGAGACGCTTCTCCTCTTCCCAGAATGCACCAGCAATATTCAGATGAACTGCCAATCCCAGGTTTTGCCATGTCCTCTAACCGGCGAGGCCCAGCGAGTCCCAGCAATCGGGAAGAGACACTTCCCCTCTTCCCAGAATGCACCAGCAATATTCAGATGAGCTGCCAATCCCAGGTTTTGCCATGTCCTCTAACCGGCGAGGCCCAGCGAGTCCCAGCAATCGGGTAGAGACGCTTCTCCTCTTCCCAGAATGCACCAGAAATATTCAGATGAGCTGCCAATCTCAGGTTTTGCCATGTCCTCTAACCGGTGAGGCCCTGCGAGTCCCAGCTATCGGAATCACAGAGCGGCACAGCCGTTGTACGCTTCAAGTCCCGCAAAGCATTGCTGCATGTGGCCTTCTCTCCATTGGGTCATATAGACGCCATCTGCTGCCGCATGGACACTCTCCTTAACCCGCCCACATAGTGCCACGATCCAATCAGAGAACGGCCGAAGGGCCTCTGCTGACGTCATCTCAGATCCTTCAGCCTACCAGGAACAGCATTTCGGTGTTAGCGGTCATGCGGTCTGGTTACTTACCGACTTAATACGTAGCCTATGTTTCATTCCAGGGTCCAAGCTATGTATGTGCCAGAGAGATATAATATCAAAAATAAAATCCAGAAAATCACATTGTATAAATTTTATAAATTTATTTGCATTTTGCATAGAGAAATAAGTATTTGATCCCCTACCAACCATTAAGTTTCTGGCTCCTACTGACCAGTTAGAGGTTCCTAATCAACCTGTTACCTGCATTAAAGACAGCTGTTCTAAATTGTCACCTTTGTATAAGATAAGAAAAGATAAGATAATCCCACCATGGGGAAATTCAGTGTGTATAAAAGACTCCTGTCCACAGACTCAATTAATCAGTCAAACTGTAATCTCTATATCTGGGCAAGACCAAAGAGCTGGGGTGTCAGGGACTAGATCATAGACCTGCACAAGGCTTGAATGGGATACAAAACCATTAGTAAGATGCTTTTAACCGAACCTTAAAATTATAGACTATTCAGGCCTTTGTCAGTGGGCAAACGGACAAAATCAGTAAGTAATCAAATGTATTTCCTTCACTGTATACATTTTCCATATAAACCCTTAACCAGTATTTGATCATACCTCCCAAATTATCATTATCTACACTCAATATCATGTACATGGATATAACCTGTAATACTCTTTATATGTGAGATTACAACTGAAACCCATTCCATTTGGTAATTCTGTTCACATTAACCAATAAACAAATATTCTAAGATTATAACCCTGATATATGCATATCTAAAATTTTTCTAAAAATGATTTTAAAAGAAAACCCAATCCACTATCTCTTAATAACTCTATTCTTGACCACTTACAATCTGGTTTCCACACCATCTCCTGATGGTTAAATCCAATCCAATCCAATTCTCTCTTCTTATTCTTCTAGATCTCTCAGTAGCATTTGACACTGTTGGCCATCAACTCCTCCTCACTATGCTCCGCTCATTCGGCCTCAAAGACACTGCGCTCTCCTGGTTCTTCTATTATCTCTCAAACCGCACTTTCAGTGTATCGTTTGTGGGCTCTGCTTCTTCCCCGTTCCCCTTGCTGTTGGGGTTTCTCAGGGCCCCTTGCTCTTATCTCTCCACACAGCCCCCATTGGACAAAGCATCACCAGATTTGTCTTCCGAACCATCTTTATGCTGATGACACCCAATTATACACATCTTCCCGTGACATCACCCCTGCACTAATACAGAACACCAGTGACTGTCTCTCTGCTGTCTCAAATATCATATCTTCGCTCTATCTGAAACTGAATCTCTCAAAAACTGAACTGCTGTTGTTTCACTATCTAATAGATCTGTCTCTGATATATCCATTGTAAACTCCAGCCTTACTATAACTCCTAGGCAGCATGCCCATTGCCTTAAGTTTGTGTTTGACTCAGACCTCTTCTTAACCCCCCATATCCAATCACTCGCACGCTTGTGTCATCTCCACCTGAAAAACATCTCCAGAATACGCCCTTTCCTTACCAGAGATACATTAAAGACACTTATTGTCTCTCTGATTCACTCTCACCTTGACTACTGTAACTCCTTACTAATCGGTCCTCTACTTACTAAACTCCCCCCTCTACAATAGATTCTGAATGCAGCAGCCAGGCTCATCTATCGGTCTAGACACTACAGCGATGCCTCCAGTCTGTGTCAGTCACTATATTGGCTGCCTATTCATTACAGAATACAATATAAGCTTATCATCCTCATCCACAAGGCTCTCCATAATGCTGCGCCTCCCTACATTTCCTCCCTCATCTCTGTCTACCGCCCAACTCGTGCTCTCCGTTTACTCAATGACCTAAGACTAACATCCTCTATTATTAGAACCTCCCATGCTCCCGAGTTGGACTGCTTCTCTGAAATGGTCTATCCCGGACAATCAGATTAACTTCCAATATCTACAGCTACAGCGCAATCAGTCCTATCCCAATTCCTAATGTTCACGCTCCCACATTACCCACGATATGATGCTGTTTCAGGCTAACTTTATATGTCCAGGTACCATCTGCACGTTAAAGGACACGGCTGGTGATGGCTCATACAGTTATATGTTTGTGTGATGACAGTAACCTCTATTACAAAGTTTTCCTACCACTGTATAAGCAATGCTACCTCCGATATCCCCCCCCCCCCGCTACCTTTTGTGTCACCCCCTTTACCTTATAGACTGTAAGCTCTTGCAAGCAGGGTCCTCAGTGTGAGCAGTGTCAAGTGACAATTTTTTTGTGATGTATCTTTTGGTCTGTATTTGAACCCTACAAATTGTATAGTGCTGCGGAATATGTTGGTGCTATATAAATAAAATATATTATTATTATATTATAAACAAAATGTAAAGTGTTGGCCAAAAGTATTGGCACTCCTGCAATTCTGTCAGATAATACTCATGATTGCAATTACAAATTCTTTGGTATTATTATCTTCATTTAATTTGTCTTCAATGGAAAACCACAAAAAGAATTGTCAAAAAGCCAAATTGGATATAATTCCATACCAAACATAAAAAAGGGGTGGACAAAAGTATTGGCACTGTTTGATGTAGTCATGTGTTGCTTCTCTAAATTGTGTAATTAACAGCACCTGTTACTTACCCGAGGCACCTAACAGGTGGCAATAACTAAATCACACTTGCAGCCAGTTGAAATGGACTAAAGTTATTCTTATTCTTATGGTAGAGTTGGAAGGGACTTCAAGGGCCATCGGGTCCAACCCCCTGCGAGTGCAGGTTTTCCTAAATCATCCCAGCATATGTTTATCCAGATTCCGCTTGAAGATTTCCATTGATGGAGCACCCACTACCTCCCGTGGCAGCCTATTCCACTCTCTCACTACCCTCACTGTCAGAAAGTTTTTCCTAATGTCTAATCTGTATCTCTTTCCCTTTAGTTTCATCCCATTGCTTCTTGTACTTCCTTGTGCTAATGAGAATAGGGTAGATCCCTCTGCACTGTGACTACCTTTCAGATATTTGTAGACTGCTATTAAATCTCCCCTCAGCCTTCTCTTCTGCAAACTAAACAATCCCAGTTCTTTTAGCTGCTCCTCATAGGACATGGTTTGCAGACCTTCCACCATTTTGGTTGCTCTTCTCTGGACTTGCTCCAATATATCGATGTCTTTCTTGAATTGAGGCGCCCAGAACTGTACACAGTATCCCAGGTGTGGTCTGACCAGGGAAGAGTACAGCGGAATAATGACCTCTCTTGATCTAGATTCAATGCTTGTCTTAATACATCCCAGAATTTTATTAGCCTTTTTTGCAGCAGCACCGCACTGTTGGCTCATGTTGAATTTGTGATCTACTATTATGCCCAAGTCCTTTTCCCCTATGCTATCACTTAGTTCTATTCCTCCCATACTATATATGTTTTTTACATTTCTGTTACCCAGATGTAGAACTTTGCATTTGTCCCTGTTAAATACCATTTTGTTCGCCTCAGCCCATTGTTCCAGTGTGTCTAAGTCCTTTTGAATACACTCTCTCTCCTCTCTAGTGTTGGCTATTCCTCCTATCTTCGTATCATCAGCAAATTTTATGAGTTCCCCAATAATTCCATCGTCCAGATCACTTATAAAGATATTAAAAAGTACTGGGCCCAGAACAGAGCCCTGCGGCACCCCGCTTTTGACTTTCTTCCAGTTCGATGTGTAGCCATTTAGTATTACTCGTTGTGCCCGATCATTAAGCCAGTTGTGAATCCACCTAACTGATTTTTTGTCAAAGCCATACTTAATCATTTTTTCAATAAGAAGGTTATGTGATACTTTATCAAATGCCTTACTGAAGTCAAGATATACTATGTCCACGGCATTCCCTTGGTCCAACCATTCAGTGATTTTGTTGTAGAAGGAAATCAGGTTAGTCTGACAAGATTTATTGGTCATAAAGCCGTGCTGGCTCTGGTTAATTAATGCCTTCCCATCCAGGTACCGAAGTAAATGTTCCTTGACAATTTGCTCAAAGATTTTTCCTGCTATCGAGGTCAGACTTACCGGCCTGTAATTTCCTGGATCGTCCCTTTTCCCCTTTTTGTAGATGGGGACAACATTTGCCCTTTTCCAATCTAAAGGGACCACTCCTGTTTCCCATGACTTACCGAAGATTATAGCAAGGGGTTCTGTTATTTCCTCTGCTATCTCTTTCAGGACTCTAGGGTGTAAATCATCAGGTCCTGGGGACTTGGTTTCCTGTAACTTGGCTAAGTGCTCTCTTACCAGACCTTCGCTTATAGTCAGCTTGGAGTCCTCCTTCCCTTCATCTCCATCACCATTAATGTCGATATTTCCATTAGTTTCTTGGGAGAAGATGGATACAAAATATGAATTTAGTAGCTCCACCTGCTGTTCCACCATGTTAACTGTTTCTCCTTTGTCATTCTTCAGGACTCCAATGGTCTCCTTCACTTTTCTTTTGCTTTTAACATATCCCCAAAATCCTTTTACCTTACTCTTTCCCTCTTTTGCAAGCTTCAATTCGTGTTCAGCCTTAGCTCCTTTGATGTTTGTCTTCCAGAGTCTGCAGACTGCTGTGTACTCTTCCTTAGGTATAGTTCCCATCTTCCACTTTTTGTATGTTTCCTTTTTCCTTTTTAGCAGGTTATGTAATTTTTTGGTCATCCATCCTGATATTTTTAGGTGCTTCCCATTTTTCTTCCTTCTAGGTATTGTTAGTTCCTGTGCTTTAATGATTTCCCTACGGAAAATTTCCCACCCTTCATGTGCATTTTTGTGCTTAAGAATTTTGCACCATGGAATTCTGCTAACCCTTGCCTTCAGGCTTTTGAAGTCTGCCCTGCTAAAGTCGAGCCTTGAAGTCTGTGTCTTCTCAGGTCTTCTTCTTCTTGCAACCCCAAACTCAAGTATAGCATGATCGCTGAATCCCAGTGTCCCTGCTACCCGTAGTCCCTTAACCATGTGCTCTTTGTTGGTTAGGACTAGGTCCAAAATGGATGTTCCTCTCGTGTTTTCTTCTACTAGCTGGGCAATGAAGTTGTCTGCTAGAGAGGATAAAAATTTGATGGAGCCTTTACTCTTGGCTGTGTGGGTTTCCCAATGAATGTCAGGGTAATTGAAGTCTCCCATGATCACTATTTCATGTTTCTTTGAGAGCGTGGTCATTTGCTGTGAAAAAATCTCATCCATGTCTTCTGTCTGTCCTGGTGGTCTGTAATAAATGCCTAGTATGATGTCCTTATCATTGTTTTTCCCTTGAATTACTACCCAAATAATTTCCAGTAGATTATCATTCTGTAAAACTGTAATTTCTGTGGAGATGTGTTCTTTTTTAACATACAATGCAACTCCACCCCCTCTTTTATTAGTTCTATTCTTTTTGAATAAGTTGTATCCTTCCATCTGTATGTTCCAATCATGCATGTCGTTCCACCAGGTTTCTGTGATGCCGATGACGTCATAGTTTTCCTTGTGTATCATCAGCTCTAGTTCTCCTTGTTTGTTTCCCATGCTTTGTGCATTTGTGTAAAAACATTTCAGATTGTGCTCTGTTGTATCCTTTTTCGTAATTTCCTTCTGAGTATCCTGTCTTGGGTCCTCTTTACCACATCTAGTAACCTTGTTTAGTATGTCTTTTAGCTGCATGTTCTTATCTTTCTTTTTTCTTCCCATCTCCTCTTCTTCTAGTTTAAAGCCCTTCTGATGAGTGTGGCAAGTCTTCTGGCAAATATGTTTTTCCGAGGTTTTGTGAGATGTATCCCGTCTCTAGCAAGGAGTCCATCGTAGAGGTAATTCACGCCATGGTCCAAAAATCCAATTCCTTGCTCTCGGCACCACCGTCGAAGCCAGGTGTTTACCTCTAGTATTCTATTCCATCTCCTGATGCCATGACCATCAACTGGGAGGACTGATGAGAATACTACCTGCGCATCCAGTTCCTTCACTGTCTTCCCCAAATTTTCAAAGTCTTTATAGATAGTTTGTAAATCATTTTTTGCCGTGTCGTTTGTACCCACATGTATCAGTAGGAATGGGTAGTCGTCCTTGGAGCTGAGGAGGCTTGGTATCCTATCGGCCACATCCTTGACTTTTGCTCCTGGGAGGCAGCATACTTCTCGTGCGGTTAAGTCTCGCCTGCAGACAGCTGCCTCTGTGCCTCTTAGCAGTGAGTCACCCATAACCACTACTCTTCTTTTCTTCCTTGCAACACCATTTCTTGTTGCTCCTGATTGTCTCTGGGTGACTTTTTTTTCTTCTTTTGCTGATAGGTTATTTTTGTCATTTTCATCCGCCTGCATGAGAGTTTCATATCGGTTACTTAGCTGTGTGAGTGGTGATGGCCTTGTGATCCATTTGCATCTCTTGGTCACATGTGTCCAGTTTTCTGCCTCTGTAGGTTCTCTCAATTATTCTTCCCTTACTGTATTCGGGGGACTTGCATCAGTCTCTGCAACTGTAGGCTCTCTAGCACTTTCATCCCCTACTGTGTTCTGGAGGCTTGCTTCAGCTTAATCAATGAAGACCTCACTTTCTTTGATGCTTCTCAACGTCACTATTCTTTCTTCCAACCTCTGCACTTTTTCTTCTAAAAGGGCCACTAGTTTACATTTCATACAGGTTTTTTTTTTTTTTTTTTTTAAGGTCTCCGTCTGTGCCAAATCAAAAACACCAAGTGCACGAAAAAAGTGTGAGTGCCACACTAAAAAAAACGTGCCCAGGATGCTTGCCAAAAAACACACCCTTCCCCTAAAGGGGAGAGAGGTTCCTGACTCAAACTCTTCCCCACAAGGACCAAAAGGTGACCGAGTGGGGTCGAGTATCCGAAAGGGCCATCTGCCGGAGCAGGATGGCCCTACCCAACACATCCGTTTTCCCCTCGGGCTGCCACCACCAAGGGTACTCAGGATTACCAGTCGCCAAGTTTCTCTCCGGGCTGCCACCACCAGAGATACTCCTTGGCTCAGGCAAGAAGTCTGCGCCTGCCCTGGTTCCCCAGGACAGGTCAGCTGAAAGAGGGGAGAGACCCATTACAGGCCTCATCCCCAGACACCGTCAGGAAGCGTCCCAAAAGGGTACAGCATCCCTTTGTCGACACACAAAAAGGTGACAGAGTGAAAATAAAAAACGTGAGAAAGACACTTAAGTGGTAAAGTGCCCATTCAGAGCCCGGTTTACCGCCGGATCTATAAAAATTACTCCAATGCTGGTAAACCAGGCATTAAGGAGTGGGGTGCTCAAGAGGTGTGATCTAGTGCCACGCAATAGTGCCCAAATCAGTGGGTTTCCCACGCCCAGTGACTTAAGGCACCCTGGGGGCCACTCAACCCCCAGGGCACGACACCAGAGACCTTCGAGCGCTTCACCGACCCATGGTAAGATCCCCAAGGGAGCGTCCTGTCCCCCTTGGTGGTCGTGTCGACAGCGTCTGTGGCGTTCTGCCAGCCCCCTGCAGTGGTGCCATCACCTCCACTGGCGGAGCCGGCGTACTAACCACGTCCCCCATCGACAACGCCTCAAGTGGTTCTCCGTTCAGATCTCCATAGCTTTCGGCCTACTCCTGCTGTGGCCGGTCCCAGACCGCGCTCTCCAGCAGTTTCGCCTACTAACTACTTCTGATAACAACAGATTTTTTTAAGTTGAAATCTACCACAAAGGGTAGCATCTTTATTTAACATTTTATCAATACACATCAACTTAACATTTTATACAAAAATAAATCATTTACACATATAAACACATACTTGTTTACATATCACATCATATTCTGCACTTTTCAACATGTTCATATTTCAACATATTAATTCAATGTCAAATCCGTATTCAATCTCTTTACTAATTCCTCCTGAGCTTCTGCACTTTTCCTATATTTACCTCCATGATTTTCTCCCTTAACACTTGTTGGATATCCTCCCTGCATAGCAAGAAGAAATAACGCAGTCATATGAACCTCACTCAAACATGTCTGATCTAATACTTCCCTAGCCAAAGGGTCATTAATTGAGTGCCTATCAAAAAAACTTTCATGATCACGGTGAAATTCCCTAATTGCATGATATCTTTCCCTATTAAAGTTTTCTAACTCCCCTCGCAAAGCATCCTGGTCTTCAATTGTTTTAAACAAAAATGCATCTTCCATTTCCTCACTAGGCTTTTTGTATTTTGCCTCTAACCCATCCCAATATTCTGCTTCTTCTACCTTTATTATTTCAGTTACCTTTGCCTTCATTTTACATATTTTTTTAAACGGTACAACCTCCTCCAAACATTTTTCTGTGTTAAATTCACACAACACCCCATAAGACAAAGTTTCCCCCACCCTCCGCATTGAAGGTGAACCTGTAAGAGAAACATCAGAGCTGGGCTCTGTTTTTTGAGTCCCACACACAGTCTCTGTTTTTCCCATCTTGGATCCTGAATCAAAAACAAAGTCCTTACAATCAGTCTTTGTTTCTTCTTTGCCAGTCCTTACTTTGTCCATACTGGAGGATCTTTTACCAAGACACTCCCAATAACAATATCCAGTGTTTCCACCGAACTCAATGTCCCCATCAAACCGGCTTAGGTCCTCCTCTTTAATCCAGACGGAGAACCTCTTTCTGCCAGTCCAAAAACCAACCTTGTTCAACAAGTCTTTCTTGAATCTGCATACTGGTGCACACAACTTCACAAAGTTCAAAATTTCCGAAGTCGTCACAAACGGGTCGTCCATGGATACCACCAATGTTCTCCATCCGTCTTGCAAGGAGGTCAAGCAAGCCACTCGGTCCCTGATCCCAAAGAAACCTCCTTCGTTCCACCTCCGGAAGGCCTCCGAGCACAGGAGCTCCGACTTGAATGTGACATCACAAGAACCTCTGGCGGAGTTCCACTGCATGGCAAGGACGTCATCTCTGGTCATCATCAGATCATCCATCAGGATTTTAGCCATCATCGTCTCATCCCAAGCGTCCAAGGAAGCCTCTTTCTTGTGAAAGAACCGCAAGCAGAACTTCTTCCTCTTTAGCTCCATGGTCACCAACACCGTCTCAGCCAAGCCTGCGAAAATCAATAGATTATCCAGGTGATCGCTCCTCGTTGCCCCGGGACTAAGCCTCAAACCCTATAGCAGCATGCAGTTCCAGCCAGGCTATAAACCTGACTTTCCCTGCAAGACCGAGTAGAGGGTACCCGGGGCACCTCCGGCTAAGATCTGGCAGTCCTGACCCACTGAACAGAACCAGGACTACACTTGATCTTAGCTAAAAGGCCGAGAAGCGATTTCATACAGGTGAAGTTGGATTTATGTTCCGGCAGATCTGTTAACATATAGCAAATGTTGCAGCTCACCATGTGGGTTTTATCCTCTTCCATGTTGCTCATTAAATTTGGATGAATGATCTTGTATATGGTTTTTTTTTTTTTTTTCCTCGTCTGACGCCGTCTATGAAGCCTAACAGCGCGCGGTTTTGCAATGTCCTCTAACCAGCGAGGCCCAGCGAGTCCCAGCAATCGGGAAGAGACGCTTCTCCTCTTCCCAGAATGCACCAGCAATATTCAGATGAGCCGCCAATCCCAGCTTTTGCCATGTCCTCTAACCAGCGAGGCCCAGCGAGTCCCAGCAATCGGGAAGAGACTATTCTCCTCTTCTCAGAATGCACCAGCAATATTCAGATGAGCTTCCAATCCCAGGTTTTGCAATGTCCTCTAACCAGCGAGACCCAGCAATCGGGAAGAGACGCTTCTCCTCTTCCCAGAATGCACCACCAATATTCAGATGAGCCGCCAATTCCAGGTTTTGCCATGTCCTCTAACCAGCGAGGCCCAGCGAGGCCCAGCGAGTCCCAGCAATCGGAAAGAGAAGCTTCTCCTCTTCCCAGAATGCACCAGCAATATTCAGATGAGCCGCCAATCCCAGGTTTTGCCATGTCCTCTAACCAGCGAGGCCCAGCGAGTCCCAGCAATCGGGAAGAGATGCTTCTCCTCTTCCCAGAATGCACCAGCAATATTCAGATGAGCCGCCAATCCCAGCTTTTGCCATGTCCTCTAACCAGCGAGGCCCAGCAATCGGGAAGAGACGCTTCTCCTCTTCCCAGAATGCACCAGCAATATTCAGATGAGCTGCCAATCCCAGGTTTTGCCATGTCCTCTAACCAGCGAGTCCCAGCAATCGGGAAGAGACGCTTCGCCTCTTCCCAGAATGCACCAGCAATATTCAGATGAGCTGCCAATCCCAGGTTTTGCCATGTCCTCTAACTGGCGAGGCCCAGCGAGTCCCAGCAATCGGGAAGAGACGCTTCGCCTCTTCCCAGAATGCACCAGCAATATTCAGATGAGCTGCCAATCTCAGGTTTTGCCATGTCCTCTAACCGGCGAGGCCCAGCGAGTCCCAGCAATCGGGAAGAGACGCTTCCCCTCTTCCCAGAATGCACCAGAAATATTCAGATGAGCTGCCAATCCCAGGTTTTGCCATGTCCTCTAACCGGCGAGGCCCAGCGAGTCCCAGCAATCGGGTAGAGACGCTTCTCCTCTTCCCAGAATGCACCAGCAATATTCAGATGAACTGCCAATCCCAGGTTTTGCCATGTCCTCTAACCGGCGAGGCTCTGCGAGTCCCAGCAATCAGGAAGAGACGCTTCTCCTCTTCCCAGAATGCACCAGCAATATTCAGATGAGCTGCCAATCCCAGGTTTTGCCATGTCCTCTAACCGGCGAGGCCCAGCGAGTCCCAGCAATCGGGTAGAGACGCTTCTCCTCTTCCCAGAATGCACCAGCAATATTCAGATGAACTGCCAATCCCAGGTTTTGCCATGTCCTCTAACCGGCGAGGCCCAGCGAGTCCCAGCAATCGGGAAGAGACACTTCCCCTCTTCCCAGAATGCACCAGCAATATTCAGATGAGCTGCCAATCCCAGGTTTTGCCATGTCCTCTAACCGGCGAGGCCCAGCGAGTCCCAGCAATCGGGTAGAGACGCTTCTCCTCTTCCCAGAATGCACCAGAAATATTCAGATGAGCTGCCAATCTCAGGTTTTGCCATGTCCTCTAACCGGTGAGGCCCTGCGAGTCCCAGCAATCGGGAAGAGACACTTCTCCTCTTCCCAGAATGCACCAGCAATATTCAGATGAGCTGCCAATCCCAGGTTTTGCCATGTCCTCTAACCGGCGAGGCCCAGCGAGTCCCAGCAATCGGGAAGAGACGCTTTTCCTATTCCCAGAATGCACCAGCAATATTCAGATGAGCTGCCAATCCCTGGTTTTGCCATGTCCTCTAACCGGAGAGGCCCAGCGAGGCCCAGCAATCGGGAAGAGACGCTTCGCCTCTTCCCAGAATGCACCAGCAAATTTCAGATGAGCTGCCAATCCCAGGTTTTGCCATGTCCTCTAACCGGCGAGGCCCAGCCAGTCCCTGCAATCGTGTAGAGACGCTTCTCCTCGTCCCAGAATGCACCAGCGATATTCAGATGAGCTGCCAATCCCAGGTTTTGCCATGTTCTCTAACCGGCGAGGCCCAGCGAGTCCCAGCAATCGAGAAGAGACGCTTCTCCTCTTCCCAGAATGCACCAGCAATATTCAGATGAGCTGCCAATCCCAGGTTTTGCCATGTCCTCTGACCGGCGAGGCCCAGCGAGTCCCAGCAATCGAGAAGAGACGCTTCGCCTCTTCCCAGAATGCACCAGCAATATTCAGATGAGCTGCCAATCCCAGGTTTTGCCATGTCCTTTAAGCGGCGAGGCCCAGCGAGGCCCAGAAATCGGGAAGAGACGCTTCTCCTCTTCCCAGAATGCACCAGCAATATTCAGATGAGCTGCCAATCCAAGGTTTTGCCATGTCCTCTAACCGGCGAGGCCCAGCAATCGGGAAGAGACGCTTCTCCTCTTCCCAGAATGCACCAGCAATATTCAGATGAGCTGCCAATCCCAGGTTTTGCCATGTCCTCTAACCGGCGAGGCCCAGCGAGTCCCAGCAATCGGGAAGAGACGCTTCGCCTCTTCCCAGAATGCACCAGCAATATTCAGATGAGCTGCCAATCCCAGGTTTTGCCATGTCCTCTAACCGGCGAGGTCCAGCGAGTCCCAGCAATCGGGAAGAGACGCTTCCCCTCTTCCCAGAATGCCCCAGCAATATTCAGATGAGCTGCCAATCCCAGGTTTTGCCATGTCCTCTAACCGGCGAGGCCCAGCGAGTCCCAGCAATCGGGAAGAGACGCTTCTCCTCTTCCCAGAATGCACCACCAATATTCAGATGAGCTGCCAATCCCAGGTTTTGCAATGTCCTCTAACCAGCGAGACCCAGCGAGTCCCAGCAATCGGGAAGAGACGCTTCTCCTCTTCCCAGAATGCACCACCAATATTCAGATGAGCCGCCAATTCCAGTTTTTGCCATGTCCTCTAACCAGCGAGGCCCAGCGAGTCCCAGCAATCGGAAAGAGACGCTTCTCCTCTTCCCAGAATGCACCAGCAATATTCAGATGAGCCGCCAATCCCAGGTTTTGCCATGTCCTCTAACCAGCGAGGCCCAGCGAGTCCCAGCAATCGGGAAGAGATGCTTCTCCTCTTCCCAGAATGCACCAGCAATATTCAGATGAGCCGCCAATCCCAGGTTTTGCCATGTCCTCTAACCAGCGAGGCCCAGCAATCGGGAAGAGACGCTTCTCCTCTTCCCAGAATGCACCAGCAATATTCAGATGAGCTGCCAATCCCAGGTTTTGCCATGTCCTCTAACCAGCGAGGCCCAGCAATCGGGAAGAGACGCTTCGCCTCTTCCCAAAATGCACCAGCAATATTCAGATGAGCTGCCAATCCCAGGTTTTGCCATGTCCTCTAACTGGCGAGGTCCAGCGAGTCCCAGCAATCGGGAAGAGACGCTTCGCCTCTTCCCAGAATGCACCAGCAATATTCAGATGAGCTGCCAATCTCAGGTTTTGCCATGTCCTCTAACCGGCGAGGCCCAGCGAGTCCCAGCAATCGGGAAGAGACGCTTCCCCTCTTCCCAGAATGCACCAGCAATATTCAGATGAGCTGCCAATCCCAGGTTTTGCCATGTCCTCTAACCGGCGAGGCCCAGCGAGTCCCAGCAATCGAGAAGAGACGCTTCTCCTCTTCCCAGAATGCACCACCAATATTCAGATGAGCCGCCAATTCCAGGTTTTGCCATGTCCTCTAACCAGCGAGGCCCAGCGAGTCCCAGCAATCGGAAAGAGACGCTTCTCCTCTTCCCAGAATGCACCAGCAATATTCAGATGAGCCGCCAATCCCAGGTTTTGCCATGTCCTCTAACCAGCGAGGCCCAGCGAGTCCCAGCAATCGGGAAGAGATGCTTCTCCTCTTCCCAGAATGCACCAGCAATATTCAGATGAGCCGCCAATCCCAGGTTTTGCCATGTCCTCTAACCAGCGAGGCCCAGCAATCGGGAAGAGACGCTTCTCCTCTTCCCAGAATGCACCAGCAATATTCAGATGAGCTGCCAATCCCAGGTTTTGCCATGTCCTCTAACCAGCGAGGCCCAGCAATCGGGAAGAGACGCTTCGCCTCTTCCCAAAATGCACCAGCAATATTCAGATGAGCTGCCAATCCCAGGTTTTGCCATGTCCTCTAACTGGCGAGGTCCAGCGAGTCCCAGCAATCGGGAAGAGACGCTTCGCCTCTTCCCAGAATGCACCAGCAATATTCAGATGAGCTGCCAATCTCAGGTTTTGCCATGTCCTCTAACCGGCGAGGCCCAGCGAGTCCCAGCAATCGGGAAGAGACGCTTCCCCTCTTCCCAGAATGCACCAGCAATATTCAGATGAGCTGCCAATCCCAGGTTTTGCCATGTCCTCTAACCGGCGAGGCCCAGCGAGTCCCAGCAATCGGGTAGAGACGCTTCTCCTCTTCCCAGAATGCACCAGAAATATTCAGATGAGCTGCCAATCCCAGGTTTTGCCATGTTCTCTAACCGGCGAGGCCCAGCGAGTCCCAGCAATCGGGTAGAGACGCTTCTCCTCTTCCCAGAATGCACCAGCAATATTCAGATGAACTGCCAATCCCAGGTTTTGCCATGTCCTCTAACCGGCGAGGCCCTGCGAGTCCCAGCAATCAGGAAGAGACGCTTCTCCTCTTCCCAGAATGCACCAGCAATATTCAGATGAGCTGCCAATCCCAGGTTTTGCCATGTCCTCTAACCGGCGAGGCCCAGCGAGTCCCAGCAATCGGGTAGAGACGCTTCTCCTCTTCCCAGAATGCACCAGCAATATTCAGATGAACTGCCAATCCCAGGTTTTGCCATGTCCTCTAACCGGCGAGGCCCAGCGAGTCCCAGCAATCGGGAAGAGACACTTCCCCTCTTCCCAGAATGCACCAGCAATATTCAGATGAGCTGCCAATCACAGGTTTTGCCATGTCCTCTAACCGGCGAGGCCCAGCGAGTCCCAGAAATCGGGTAGAGACGCTTCTCCTCTTCCCAGAATGCACCAGAAATATTCAGATGAGCTGCCAATCTCAGGTTTTGCCATGTCCTCTAACCGGTGAGGCTCTGCGAGTCCCAGCAATCGGGAAGAGACACTTCTCCTCTTCCCAGAATGCACCAGCAATATTCAGATGAGCTGCCAATCCCAGGTTTTGCCATGTCCTCTAACCGGCGAGGCCCAGCGAGTCCCAGCAATCGGGAAGAGACGCTTCTCCTATTCCCAGAATGCACCGGCAATATTCAGATGAGCTGCCAATCCCTGGTTTTGCCATGTCTTCTAACCGGAGAGGCCCAGCGAGGCCCAGCAATCGGGAAGAGACGCTTCCCCTCTTCCCAGAATGCACCAGCAAATTTCAGATGAGCTGCCAATCCCAGGTTTTGCCATGTCCTCTAACCGGCGAGGCCCAGCGAGTCCCAGCAATCGAGAAGAGACGCTTCGCCTCTTCCCAGAATGCACCAGCAATATTCAGATGAGCTGCCAATCCCAGGTTTTGCCATGTCCTCTAACCGGCGAGGCCCAGCGAGTCCCAGCAATCGGGAAGAGACGCTTCCCCTCTTCCCAGAATGCACCAGCAATATTCAGATGAGCTGCCAATCCCAGGTTTTACCATGTCCTCTAACCGGCGAGGCCCAGCCAATCCCAGCAATCGGGAAGAGACGCTTCTCCTCTTCCCAGAATGCACCAGCAATATTCAGATGAGCTGCCAATCCCAGGTTTTGCCATGTCCTCTAACCGGCGAGGCCCAGCGAGTCCCAGCAATCGGGAAGAGACGCTTCGCCTCTTCCCAGAATGCACCAGCAATATTCAGATGAGCTGCCAATCCCAGGTTTTGCCATGTCCTCTAACCGGCGAGGTCCAGCGAGTCCCAGCAATCGGGAAGAGACGCTTCGCCTCTTCCCAGAATGCACCAGCAATATTCAGATGAGCTGCCAATCCCAGGTTTTGCCATGTCCTCTAACCGGCGAGGTCCAGCGAGTCCCAGCAATCGAGAAGAGACGCTTCTCCTCTTCCCAGAATGCACCAGCAATATTCAGATGAGCTGCCAATCCCAGGTTTTGCCATGTCCTCTGACCGGCGAGGCCCAGCGAGTCCCAGCAATCGAGAAGAGACGCTTCGCCTCTTCCCAGAATGCACCAGTAATATTCAGATGAGCTGCCAATCCCAGGTTTTGCCATGTCCTTTAAGCGGCGAGGCCCAGCGAGGCCCAGCAATCGGGAAGAGACGCTTCTCCTCTTCCCAGAATGCACCAGCAATATTCAGATGAGCTGCCAATCCCAGGTTTTGCCATGTCCTCTAACCGGCGAGGCCCAGCAATCGGGAAGAGACGCTTCTCCTCTTCCCAGAATGCACCAGCAATATTCAGATGAGCTGCCAATCCCAGGTTTTGCCATGTCCTCTAACCGGCGAGGCCCAGCGAGTCCCAGCAATCGGGAAGAGACGCTTCGCCTCTTCCCAGAATGCACCAGCAATATTCAGATGAGCTGCCAATCCCAGGTTTTGCCATGTCCTCTAACCGGCGAGGTCCAGCGAGTCCCAGCAATCGGGAAGAGACGCTTCTCCTCTTCCCAGAATGCCCCAGCAATATTCAGATGAGCTGCCAATCCCAGGTTTTGCCATGTCCTCTAACCGGCGAGGCCCAGCGAGTCCCAGCAATCGGGTAGAGACGCTTCTCCTCTTCCCAGAATGCACCAGCAATATTCAGATGAACTGCCAATCCCAGGTTTTGCCATGTCCTCTAACCGGCGAGGCCCTGCGAGTCCCAGCAATCAGGAAGAGACGCTTCTCCTCTTCCCAGAATGCACCAGCAATATTCAGATGAGCTGCCAATCCCAGGTTTTGCCATGTCCTCTAACCGGCGAGGCCCAGCGAGTCCCAGCAATCGGGTAGAGACGCTTCTCCTCTTCCCAGAATGCACCAGCAATATTCAGATGAACTGCCAATCCCAGGTTTTGCCATGTCCTCTAACCGGAGAGGCCCAGCGAGGCCCAGCAATCGGGAAGAGACGCTTCGCCTCTTCCCAGAATGCACCAGCAATATTCAGATGAGCTGCCAATCCCAGGTTTTGCCATGTCCTCTAACCGGCGAGGCCCAGCCAGTCCCTGCAATCGTGTAGAGACGCTTCTCCTCTTCCCAGAATGCACCAGCGATATTCAGATGAGCTGCCAATCCCAGGTTTTGCCATGTCCTCTAAACGGCGAGGCCCAGCCAATCCCAGCAATCGGGAAGAGACGCTTCGCCTCTTCCCAGAATGCACCAGCAATATTCAGATGAGCTGCCAATCCCAGGTTTTGCCATGTCCTCTAACCGGCGAGGCCCAGCGATTCCCAGCAATCGGGTAGAGACGCTTCTCCTCTTCCCAGAATGCACCAGAAATATTCAGATGAGCTGCCAATCCCAGGTTTTGCCATGTCCTCTAACCGGCGAGGCCCAGCGAGTCCCAGCAATCGGGTAGAGACGCTTCTCCTCTTCCCAGAATGCACCAGCAATATTCAGATGAACTGCCAATTCCAGGTTTTGCCATGTCCTCTAACCGGCGAGGCCCTGCGAGTCCCAGCAATCAGGAAGAGACGCTTCTCCTCTTCCCAGAATCCACCAGCAATATTCAGATGAGCTGCCAATCCCAGGTTTTGCCATGTCCTGTAACCGGCGAGGCCCAGCGAGTCCCAGCAATCGGGTAGAGACACTTCTCCTCTTCCCAGAATGCACCAGCAGTATTCAGATGAACTGCCAATCCCAGGTTTTGCCATGTCCTCTAACCGGCGAGGCCCAGCGAGTCCCAGCAATCGGGTAGAGACGCTCCTCCTCTTCCCAGAATGCACCAGAAATATTCAGATGAGCTGCCAATCCCAGGTTTTGCCATGTCCTCTAACCGGCGAGGCCCAGCGAGTCCCAGCAATCGGGTAGAGACGATTCTCCTCTTCCCAGAATGCACCAGCAATATTCAGATGAGCTGCCAATCCCAGGTTTTGCCATGTCCTCTAACCGGCGAGGCCCAGCGAGTCCCAGCAATCAGGAAGAGACGCTTCTTCTCTTCCCAGAATGCACCAGCAATATTCAGATGAGCTGCCAATCCCAGGTTTTGCCATGTCCTCTAACCGGCGAGGCCCAGCGAGTCCCAACAATCGGGTAGAGACGGTTCTCCTCTTCCCAGAATGCACCAGCAATATTCAGATGAACTGCCAATCCCAGGTTTTGCCATGTCCTCTAACCGGCGAGGCCCAGCGAGTCCCAGCAATCGGGAAGAGACGCTTCCCCTCTTCCCAGAATGCACCAGCAATATTCAGATGAGCTGCCAATCCCAGGTTTTGCCATGTCCACTAACCGGCGAGGCCCAGCGAGTCCCAGCAATCGGGTAGAGACGCTTCTCCTCTTCCCAGAATGCACCAGAAATATTCAGATGAGCTGCCAATCCCAGGTTTTGCCATGTCCTCTAACCGGTGAGGCCCTGCGAGTCCCAGCAATCGGGAAGAGACACTTCTCCTCTTCCCAGAATGCACCAGCAATATTCAGATGAGCTGCCAATCCCAGGTTTTGCCATGTCCTCTAACCGGCGAGGCCCAGCGAGTCCCAGCAATCGGGATGAGACGCTTCGCCTCTTCCCAGAATGCACCAGCAATATTCAGATGAGCTGCCAATCCCAGGTTTTGCCATGTCCACTAACCGGCGAGGCCCAGCGAGTCCCAGCAATCGGGTAGAGACGCTTCTCCTCTTCCCAGAATGCACCAGCAATATTCAGATGAGCTGCCAATCCCAGGTTTTGCCATGTCCTCTAACCGGTGAGGCCCTGCGAGTCCCAGCAATCGGGAAGAGACACTTCACCTCTTCCCAGAATGCACCAGCAATATTCAGATGAGCTGCCAATCCCAGGTTTTGCCATGTCCTCTAACCGGCGAGGCCCAGCGAGTCCCAGCAATCGGGATGAGACGCTTCCCCTCTTCCCAGAATGCACCAGCAATATTCAGATGAGCTGCCAATCCCAGGTTTTGCCATGTCCACTAACCGGCGAGGCCCAGCGAGTCCCAGCAATCGGGTAGAGACGCTTCTCCTCTTCCCAGAATGCACCAGCAATATTCAGATGAGCTGCCAATCCCAGGTTTTGCCATGTCCGCTAACCGGTGAGGCCCTGCGAGTCCCAGCAATCGGGAAGAGACACTTCTCCTCTTCCCAGAAAGCACCAGCAATATTCAGATGAGCTGCCAATCCCAGGTTTTGCCATGTCCTCTAACCGGCGAGGCCCAGCGAGTCCCAGCAATCGGGAAGAGACGCTTCTCCTATTCCCAGAATGCACCAGCAATATTCAGATGAGCTGCCAATCCCTGGTTTTGCCATGCCCTCTAACCGGCGAGGCCCAACAATCGGCAAGAGACGCTTCTCTTCTTCCCAGAATGCACCAGCAATATTCAGATGAGCTGCCAATCCCAGGTTTTGCCATGTCCTCTAACCGGCGAGGCCCAGCAAGTCCCAGCAATCGGGAAGAGACGCTTCGCCTCTTCCCAGAATGCACCAGCAATATTCAGATGAGCTGCCAATCCCAGGTTTTGCCATGTCCTCTAACCGGCGAGGTCCAGCGAGTCCCAGCAATCGGGAAGAGACGCTTCCCCTCTTCCCAGAATGCACCAGCAATATTCAGATGAGCTGCCAATCCCAGGTTTTGCCATGTCCTCTAACCGGCGAGGCCCAGCGAGTCCCAGCAATCGGGTAGAGACGCTTCTCCTCTTCCCAGAATGCACCAGCAATATTCAGATGAACTGCCAATCCCAGGTTTTGCCATGTCCTCTAACCGGCGAGGCCCTGCGAGTCCCAGCAATCAGGATGAGACGCTTCTCCTCTTCCCAGAATGCACCAATAATATTCAGATGAGCTGCCAATCCCAGGTTTTGCCATGTCCTCTAACCGGCGAGGCCCAGCGAATCGCAGCAATCGGGTAGAGATACTTCTCCTCTTCCCAGAATGCACCAGCAGTATTCAGATGAACTGCCAATCCCAGGTTTTGCCATGTCCTCTAACCGGCGAGGCCCAGCGAGTCCCAGCAATCGGTAAGAGACGCTTCCCCTCTTCCCAGAATGCACCAGCAATATTCAGATGAGCTGCCAATCCCAGGTTTTGCCATGTCCTCTAACCGGCGAGGCCCAGCGAGTCCCTGCAATCGGGTAGAGACGCTTCTCCTCTTCCCAGAATGCACCAGAAATATTCAGATGAGCTGCCAATCCCAGGTTTTGCCATGTCCTCTAACCGGCGAGGCCCAGCGAGTCCCAGCAATCGGGTACAGACGCTTCTCCTCTTCCCAGAATGCACCAGCAATATTCAGATGAACTGCCAATCCCAGGTTTTGCCATGTCCTCTAACCGGCGAGGCCCTGCGAGTCCCAGCAATCAGGAAGAGACGCTTCTCCTCTTCCCAGAATGCACCAGCAATATTCAGATGAGCTGCCAATCCCAGGTTTTGCCATGTCCTCTAACCGGCGAGGCCAAGCGAGTCCCAGCAATCGGGTAGAGACGCTTCTCCTCTTCCCAGAATGCACCAGCAATATTCAGATGAACTGCCAATCCCAGGTTTTGCCATGTCCTCTAACCGGCGAGGCCCAGCGAGTCCCAGCAATCGGGAAGAGACGCTTCCCCTCTTCCCAGAATGCACCAGCAATATTCAGATGAGCTGCCAATCCCAGGTTTTGCCATGTCCACTAACCGGCGAGGCCCAGCGAGTCCCAGCAATCGGGTAGAGACGCTTCTCCTCTTCCCAGAATGCACCAGAAATATTCAGATGAGCTGCCAATCCCAGGTTTTGCCATGTCCTCTAACCGGTGAGGCCCTGCGAGTCCCAGCAATCGGGAAGAGACACTTCTCCTCTTCCCAGAATGCACCAGCAATATTCAGATGAGAAGCCAATCCCAAGTTTTGCCATGTCCTCTAACCGGCGAGGCCCAGCGAGTCCCAGCAATCGGGATGAGACGCTTCCCCTCTTCCCAGAATGCACCAGCAATATTCAGATGAGCTGCCAATCCCAGGTTTTGCCATGTCAACTAACCGGCGAGGCCCAGCGAGTCCCAGCAATCGGGTAGAGACGCTTCTCCTCTTCCCAGAATGCACCAGAAATATTCAGATGAGCTGCCAATCCCAGGTTTTGCCATGTCCTCTAACCGGTGAGGCTCTGCGAGTCCCAGCAATCGGGAAGAGACACTTCTCCTCTTCCCAGAATGCACCAGCAATATTCAGATGAGCTGCCAATCCCAGGTTTTGCCATGTCCTCTAACCGGCGAGGCCCAGCGAGTCCCAGCAATCGGGATGAGACGCTTCCCCTCTTCCCAGAATGCACCAGCAATATTCAGATGAGCTGCCAATCCCAGGTTTTGCCATGTCCACTAACCGGCGAGGCCCAGCGAGTCCCAGCAATCGGGTAGAGACGCTTCTCCTCTTCCCAGAATGCACCAGAAATATTCAGATGAGCTGCCAATCCCAGGTTTTGCCATGTCCTCTAACCGGTGAGGCCCTGCGAGTCCCAGCAATCGGGAAGAGACACTTCTCCTCTTCCCAGAAAGCACCAGCAATATTCAGATGAGCTGCCAATCCCAGGTTTTGCCATGTCCTCTAACCGGCGAGGCCCAGCGAGTCCCAGCAATCAGGAAGAGACGCTTCTCCTATTCCCAGAATGCACCAGCAATATCAGATGAGCTGCCAATCCCTGGTTTTGCCATGTCCTCTAACCGGCGAGGCCCAACAATCGGGAAGAGACGCTTCTCTTCTTCCCAGAATGCACCAGCAATATTCAGATGAGCTGCCAATCCCAGGTTTTGCCATGTCCTCTAACCGGCGAGGCCCAGCAAGTCCCAGCAATCGGGAAGAGACGCTTCGCCTCTTCCCAGAATGCACCAGCAATATTCAGATGAGCTGCCAATCCCAGGTTTTGCCATGTCCTCTAACCGGCGAGGTCCAGCGAGTCCCAGCAATCGGGAAGAGACGCTTCCCCTCTTCCCAGAATGCACCAGCAATATTCAGATGAGCTGCCAATCCCAGGTTTTGCCATGTCCTCTAACCGGCGAGGCCCAGCGAGTCCCAGCAATCGGGTAGAGACGCTTCTCCTCTTCCCAGAATGCACCAGCAATATTCAGATGAACTGCCAATCCCAGGTTTTGCCATGTCCTCTAACCGGCGAGGCCCTGCGAGTCCCAGCAATCAGGAAGAGACGCTTCTCCTCTTCCCAGAATGCACCAGCAATATTCAGATGAGCTGCCAATCCCAGGTTTTGCCATGTCCTCTAACCGGCGAGGCCCAGCGAGTCGCAGCAATCGGGTAGAGACACTTCTCCTCTTCCCAGAATGCACCAGCAGTATTCAGATGAACTGCCAATCCCAGGTTTTGCCATGTCCTCTAACCGGCGAGGCCCAGCGAGTCCCAGCAATCGGTAAGAGACGCTTCCCCTCTTCCCAGAATGCACCAGCAATATTCAGATGAGCTGCCAATCCCAGGTTTTGCCATGTCCTCTAACCGGCGAGGCCCAGCGAGTCCCAGCAATCGGGTAGAGACGCTTCTCCTCTTCCCAGAATGCACCAGAAATATTCAGATGAGCTGCCAATCCCAGGTTTTGCCATGTCCTCTAACCGGCGAGGCCCAGCGAGTCCCAGCAATCGGGTAGAGACGCTTCTCCTCTTCCCAGAATGCACCAGCAATATTCAGATGAACTGCCAATCCCAGGTTTTGCCATGTCCTCTAACCGGCGAGGCCCTGCGAGTCCCAGCAATCAGGAAGAGACGCTTCTCCTCTTCCCAGAATGCACCAGCAATATTCAGATGAGCTGCCAATCCCAGGTTTTGCCATGTCCTCTAACCGGCGAGGCCCAGCGAGTCCCAGCAATCGGATAGAGACGCTTCTCCTCTTCCCAGAATGCACCAGCAATATTCAGATGAACTGCCAATCCCAGGTTTTGCCATGTCCTCTAACCGGCGAGGCCCAGCGAGTCCCAGCAATCGGGAAGAGACGCTTCCCCTCTTCCCAGAATGCACCAGCAATATTCAGATGAGCTGCCAATCCCAGGTTTTGCCATGTCCACTAACCGGCGAGGCCCAGCGAGTCCCAGCAATCGGGTAGAGACGCTTCTCCTCTTCCCAGAATGCACCAGAAATATTCAGATGAGCTGCCAATCCCAGGTTTTGCCATGTCCTCTAACCGGTGAGGCCCTGCGAGTCCCAGCAATCGGGAAGAGACACTTCTCCTCTTCCCAGAATGCACCAGCAATATTCAGATGAGCTGCCAATCCCAAGTTTTGCCATGTCCTCTAACCGGCGAGGCCCAGCGAGTCCCAGCAATCGGGAAGAGACGCTTCCCCTCTTCCCAGAATGCACCAGCAATATTCAGATGAGCTGCCAATCCCAGGTTTTGCCATGTCCACTAACCGGCGAGGCCCAGCGAGTCCCAGCAATCGGGTAGAGACGCTTCTCCTCTTCCCAGAATGCACCAGAAATATTCAGATGAGCTGCCAATCCCAGGTTTTGCCATGTCCTCTAACCGGTGAGGCCCTGCGAGTCCCAGCAATCGGGAAGAGACACTTCTCCTCTTCCCAGAAAGCACCAGCAATATTCAGATGAGCTGCCAATCCCAGGTTTTGCCATGTCCTCTAACCGGCGAGGCCCAGCGAGTCCCAGCAATCGGGAAGAGACGCTTCTCCTATTCCCAGAATGCACCAGCAATATTCAGATGAGCTGCCAATCCCTGGTTTTGCCATGTTCTCTAACCAGAGTGGCCCAGCGAGGCCCAGCAATCGGGAAGAGACGCTTCGCCTCTTCCCAGAATGCACCAGCAAATTTCAGATGAGCTGCCAATCCCAGGTTTTGCCATGTCCTCTAACCGGCGAGGCCCAGCCAGTCCCTGCAATCGTGTAGAGACGCTTCTCCTCTTCCCAGAATGCACCAGCAATATTCAGATGAGCAGCCAATCCCAGGTTTTGCCATGTCCTCTAACCGGCGAGGCCCAGCGAGTCCCAGCAATCGGGAAGAGACGCTTCTCCTCTTCCCAGAATGCACCAGCAATATTCAGATGAGCTACCAATCCCAGGTTTTGCCATGTCCTCTAACCGGCGAGGCCCAGCGAATCCCAGCAATCGGGAAGAGACGCTTCTCCTCTTCCCAGAATGCACCAGCAATATTCAGATGAGCTGCCAATCCCAGGTTTTGCCATGTCCTCTAACCGGCGAGGAACAGCGAGTCCCAGCAATGGGGTAGAGACGCTTCTCCTCTTCCCAGAATGCACCAGCAATATTCAGATGAGCTGCCAATCCCAGGTTTTGCCATGTCCTCTAACCAACGATGCCCAGCGAGTCCCAGCAATCGGGAAGAGACGCTTCTCCTCTTCCCAGAATGCACCAGCAATATTCAGATGAGCTGCCAATCCCAGGTTTTGCCATGTCCTCTAACCGGCAAGGCTCAGCGAGTCCTAGCAATCGGGAAGAGACGCTTCCCCTCTTCCCAGAATGCACCAGCAATATTCAGATGAGCTGCCAATCCCAGGTTTTGCCATGTCCTCTAACCGGCAAGGCTCAGCGAGTCCCAGCAATCGGGAAGAGACGCTTCCCCTCTTCCCAGAATGCACCAGCAATATTCAGATGAGCTGCCAATCCCAGGTTTTACCATGTCCTCTAACCGGCGAGGCCCAGCCAGTCCCAGCAATCGGGAAGAGACGCTTCTCCTCTTCCCAGAATGCACCAGCAATATTCAAGTGAGCTGCCAATCCCAGGTTTTGCAATGTCCTCTAACCGGCGAGGCCCAGCGAGTCCCAGCAATCGGGAAGAGACACTTCCCCTCTTCCCAGAATGCACCAGCAATATTCAGATGAGCTGCCAATCCCAGGTTTTGCCATGTCCTCTAACCGGCGAGGCCCAGCGAGTCCCAGCAATCGTGTAGAGACGCTTCTCCTCTTCCCAGAATGCACCAGCAATATTCAGATGAGCTGCCAATCCCAGGTTTTGCCATGTCCTCTAACCGGCGAGGCCCAGCGAGTCCCAACAATCGGGAAGAGACGCTTCTCCTCTTCCCAGAATGCACCAGCAATACTCAGATGAGCTGCCAATCCCAGGTTTTGCCATGTCCTCTAACCGGCGAGGCCCAGCGAGTCCCAGCAATCGGGAAGAGACGCTTCTCCTCTTCCCAGAATGCACCAGAAATATTCAGATGAGCTGCCAATCCCAGGTTTTGCCATGTCCTCTAACCGGCGAGGCCCTGCGAGTCCCAGCAATCGGGAAGAGACGCTTCTCCTCTTCCCAGAATGCACCAGCAATATTCAGATGAGCTGCCAATCCCAGGTTTTGCCATGTCCTCTAACCGGCGAGGCCCAGCGAGTCCCAGCAATCGGGAAGAGACGCTTCCCCTCTTCCCAGAATGCACCAGCAATATTCAGATGAGCTGCCAATCCCAAGTTTTGCCATGTCCTCTAACCGGAGAGGCCCAGCGAGGCCCAGCAATCGGGAAGAGACGCTTCGCCTCTTCCCAGAATGCACCAGCAATATTCGGATGAGCTGCCAATCCCAGGTTTTGCCATGTCCTCTAACCGGCGAGGCCCAGCGAGGCCCTGCAATCGTGTAGAGACGCTTCTCCTCTTCCCAGAATGCACCAGCGATATTCAGATGAGCTGCCAATCCCAGGTTTTGCCACGTCCTCTAACCGGCGAGGCCCAGCGAGTCCCAGCAATCGGGAAAAGACGCTTCGCTTCTTCCCAGAATGCACCAGCAATATTCAGATGAGCTGCCAATCCCAGGTTTTGCCATGTCCTCTAACCGGCGAGGCCCAGCGAATCCCAGCAATCGGGAAGAGACGCTTCACCTCTTCCCAGAATGCACCAGCAATATTCAGATGAGCTGCCAATCCCAGGTTTTGCCATGTCCTCTAACCGGCGAGGCCCAGCGAGTCCCAGCAATCGGGTAGAGACGCTTCTCCTCTTCCCAGAATGCACCAGAAATATTCAGATGAGCTGCCAATCCCAGGTTTTGCCATGTCCTTTAACCGGCGAGGCCCAGCCAGTCCCTGCAATCGGGTAGAGACGCTTCTCCTCTTCCCAGAATGCACCAGCAATATTCCGATGAGCTGCCAGTCCCAGGTTTTGCCATGTCCTCTAACCGGCGAGGCCCAGCGAGTCCCAGCAATCGGGAAGAGACGCTTCGCCTCTTTCCAGAATGCACCAGCAATATTCAGATGAGCTGCCAATCCCAGGTTTTGCCATGTCCTCTAACCGGCGAGTCCCAGCAATCGGGAAGAAACGCTTCGCCTCTTCCCAGAATGCACCAGCAATATTCAGATGAGCTGCCAATCCCAGGTTTTGCCATGTCCTTTAAGCGGCGAGGCCCAGCGAGGCCCAGCAATCGGGAAGAGACGCTTCGCCTCTTCCCAGAATGCACCAGCAATATTCAGATGAGCTGCCAATCCCAGGTTTTTCCATGTCCTTTAAGCGGCGAGGCCCAGCGAGGCCCAGCAATCGGGAAGAGACGCTTCTCCTCTTCCCAGAATGCACCAGCAATATTCAGATGAGCTGCCAATCCCAGGTTTTGCCATGTCCTCTAACCGGCGAGGCCCAACAATCGGGAAGAGACGCTTCTCTTCTTCTCAGAATGCACCAGCAATATTCAGATGAGCTGCCAATCCCAGGTTTTGCCATGTCCTCTAACCAGCGATGCCCAGCGAGTCCCAGCAATCGGGAAGAGACGCTTCTCCTCTTCCCAGAATGCACTAGCAATATTCAGATGAGCTGCCAATCCCAGGTTTTGCCATGTCCTCTAACCGGCAAGGCTCAGCGAGTCCTAGCAATCGGGAAGAGACGCTTCCCCTCTTCCCAGAATGCACCAGCAATATTCAGATGAGCTGCCAATCCCAGGTTTTGCCATGTCCTCTAACCGGCAAGGCGCAGCGAGTCCCAGCAATCGGGAAGAGACGCTTCCCCTCTTCCCAGAATGCACCAGCAATATTCAGATGAGCTGCCAATCCCAGGTTTTACCATGTCCTCTAACCGGCGAGGCCCAGCCAGTCCCAGCAATCGTGTAGAGACGCTTCTCCTCTTCCCAGAATGCACCAGCAATATTCAGATGAGCTGCCAATCCCAGGTTTTGCCATGTCCTCTAACCGGCGAGGCCCAGCGAGTCCCAACAATCGGGAAGAGACGCTTCTCCTCTTCCCAGAATGCACCAGCAATACTCAGATGAGCTGCCAATCCCAGGTTTTGCCATGTCCTCTAACCGGCGAGGCCCAGCGAGTCCCAGCAATCGGGTAGAGATGCTTCTCCTCTTCCCAGAATGCACCAGAAATATTCAGATGAGCTGCCAATCCCAGGTTTTGCCATGTCCTCTAACCGGCGAGGCCCTGCGAGTCCCAGCAATCGGGAAGAGACGCTTCTCCTCTTCCCAGAATGCATCAGCAATATTCAGATGAGCTGCCAATCCCAGGTTTTGCCATGTCCTCTAACCGGAGAGGCCCAGCGAGGCCCAGCAATCGGGAAGAGACGCTCCGCCTCTTCCCAGAATGCACCAGCAATATTCAGATGAGCTGCCAATCCCAGGTTTTGCCATGTCCTCTAACCGGCGAGGCCCAGCCTTCCCTGCAATGCACCAGCAATATTCAGATGAGCTGCCAATCCCAGGTTTTGCCATGTCCTCTAACCGGCGAGGCCCAGCGAGTCCCAGCAATCGGGAAGAGACGCTTCCCCTCTTCCCAGAATGCACCAGCAATATTCAGATGAGCTGCCAATCCCAAGTTTTGCCATGTCCTCTAACCGGCGAGGACCAGCGAGTCCCAGCAATCGGGTAGAGACGCTTCTCTTCTTCCCAGAACGCACCTTCAATATTCAGATGAGCTGCCAATCCCAGGTTTTGCCATGTCCTCTAACCGGCGAGGCCCAGCGAGTCCCAGCAATCGGGTAGAGACGCTTCTCCTCTTCCCAGAATGCACCAGAAATATTCAGATGAGCTGCCAATCCCAGGTTTTGCCATGTCCTCTAACCGGCAAAGCCCAGCGAGTCCCAGCAATCGGGAAGAGACGCTTCCCCTCTTCCCAGAATGCACCAGCAATATTCAGATGAGCTGCCAATCCCAGGTTTTGCCATGTCCTCTAACCGGCGAGGCCCAGCGAGTCCGAGCAATCGGGTAGAGATGCTTCTCCTCTTCCCAGAATGCACCAGAAATATTCAGATGATCTGCCAGTCCCAGGTTTTGCCATGTCCTCTAACCGGTGAGGCCCTGCGAGTCCCAGCAATCGGGAAGAGACACTTCTCCTCTTCCCAGAATGCACCAGCAATATTCAGATGAGCTGCCAATCCCAGGTTTTGCCATGTTCTCTAACCGGCGAGCTCCAGCGAGTCCCAGCAATCGGGAAGAGACGCTTCTCCTCTTCCCAGAATGCACCAGCAATATTCAGATGAGCTGCCAATCCCAGGTTTTGCCATGTCCTCTAACCGGCGAGGCCCAGCGAGGCCCTGCAATCGTGTAGAGACGCTTCTCCTCTTCCCAGAATGCACCAGCGATATTCAGATGAGCTGCCAATCCCAGGTTTTGCCACGTCCTCTAACCGGCGAGGCCCAGCGAGTCCCAGCAATCGGGAAAAGACGCTTCGCCTCTTCCCAGAATGCACCAGCAATATTCAGATGAGCTGCCAATCCCAGGTTTTGCCATGTCCTCTAACCGGCGAGGCCCAGCGAATCCCAGCAATCGGGAAGAGACGCTTCACCTCTTCCCAGAATGCACCAGCAATATTCAGATGAGCTGCCAATCCCAGGTTTTGCCATGTCCTCTAACCGGCGAGGCCCAGCGAGGCCCTGCAATCGTGTAGAGACGCTTCTCCTCTTCCCAGAATGCACCAGCGATATTCAGATGAGCTGCCAATCCCAGGTTTTGCCACGTCCTCTAACCGGCGAGGCCCAGCGAGTCCCAGCAATCGGGAAAAGACGCTTCGCCTCTTCCCAGAATGCACCAGCAATATTCAGATGAGCTGCCAATCCCAGGTTTTGCCATGTCCTCTAACCGGCGAGGCCCAGCGAATCCCAGCAATCGGGAAGAGACGCTTCACCTCTTCCCAGAATGCACCAGCAATATTCAGATGAGCTGCCAATCCCAGGTTTTGCCATGTCCTCTAATCGGCGAGGCCCAGCGAGTCCCAGCAATCGGGTAGAGACGCTTCTCCTCTTCCCAGAATGCACCAGAAATATTCAGATGAGCTTCCAATCCCAGGTTTTGCCATGTCCTTTAACCGGCGAGGCCCAGCCAGTCCCTGCAATCGGGTAGAGACGCTTCTCCTCTTCCCAGAATGCACCAGCAATATTCAGATGAGCTGCCAATCCCAGGTTTTGCCATGTCCTCTAACCGGAGAGGCCCAGCGAGGCCCAGCAATCGGGAAGAGACGCTTCGCCTCTTCCCAGAATGCACCAGCAATATTCAGATGAGCTGCCAATCCCAGATTTTGCCACGTCCTCTAACCGGCGAGGCCCAGCGAGTCCCAGCAATCGGGAAAAGACGCTTCGCCTCTTCCCAGAATGCACCAGCAATATTCAGATGAGCTGCCAATCCCAGGTTTTGCCATGTCCTCTAACCGGCGAGGCCCAGCGAGTCCCAGCAATCGGGAAGAGACGCTTCACCTCTTCCCATAATGCACCAGCAATATTCAGATGAGCTGCCAATCCCAGCTTTTGCCATGTCCTCTAACCGGCGAGGCCCAGCGAGTCCCAGCAATCGGGTAGAGACGCTTCTCCTCTTCCCAGAATGCACCAGAAATATTCAGATGAGCTGCCAATCCCAGGTTTTGCCATGTCCTCTAACCGGCGAGGCCCTGCGAGTCCCAGCAATCGGGAAGAGACGCATCTCCTCTTTCCAGAATGCACCAGCAATATTCAGATGAGCTGCCAATCCCAGGTTTTGCCATGTCCTTTTAACCGGCGAGGTCCAACGAGTCCCAGCAATCGGAAAGAGACGCTTCGCCTCTTCCCAGAATACACCAGCAATATTCAGATGAGCTGCCAATCCCAGGATTTGCCATGTCCTCTAACCAGCGAGGCCCAGCGAGGCCCAGCAATCGGGAAGAGACGCTTCTCCTCTTCCTAGAATGCACCAGCAATATTCAGATGAGCTGCCAATCCCAGGTTTTGCCATGTCCTCTAACCAGCGAGGCCCAGCGAGTCCCAGCAATCGGGAAGAGACACTTCCCCTCTTCCCAGAATGCACCAGCAATATTCAGATGAGCTGCCAATCCCAGGTTTTGCCATGTCCTCTAACCGGCGAGGCCCAGCAAGTCCCAGCAATCGTGTAGAGACGCTTCTCCTCTTCCCAGAATCCACCAGCAATATTCAGATGAGCTGCCAATCCCAGGTTTTGCCATGTCCTCTAACCGGCGAGGCCCAGCGAGTCCCAACAATCGGGAAGAGACGCTTCTCCTCTTCCCAGAATGCACCAGCAATATTCAGATGAGCTGCCAATCCCAGGTTTTGCCATGTCCTCTAACCGGCGAGGCCCTGCGAGTCCCAGCAATCGGGAAGAGACGCTTCTCCTCTTCCCAGAATCCACCAGCAATATTCAGATGAGCTGCCAATCCCAGGTTCTGCCATGTCCTCTAACCGGCGAGGCCCAGCGAGTCCCAGAAATCGGGTAGAGATGCTTCTCCTCTTCCCAGAATGCACCAGAAATATTCAGATGAGCTGCCAATCCCAGGTTTTGCCATGTCCTCTAACCGGCGAGGCCCAGCGAGTCCCAGCAATCGGGAAGAGACGCTTCTCCTCTTCCCAGAATGCACCAGCAATATTCAGATGAGCTGCCAATCCCAGGTTTTGCCATGTCCTCTAACCGGCGAGGCCCTGCGAGTCCCAGCAATCGGGCAGAGACGCTTCCCCTCTTCCCAGAATGCACCAGCAATATTCAGATGAGCAGCCAATCCCAGGTTTTGCCATGTCCTCTAACCGGCGATGCCCAGCGAGTCCCAGCAATCGGGAAGAGACGCTTCTCCTCTTCCCAGAATGCACCAGCAATATTCAGATGAGCTGCCAATCCCAGATTTTGCCATGTGCTTTAAGCGGCGAGGCCCAGCAAGTCCCAGCAATCGGGAAGAGACGCTTCTCCTTTCCCAGAATGCACCAGCAATATTCAGATGAGCTGCCAATCCCAGGTTTTGCCATGTCCTCTAACCGGCGATGTCCAGCGAGTCCCAGCAATCGGGAAGAGACGCTTCTCCTCTTCCCAGAATGCACCAGCAATATTCAGATGAGCTGCCAATCCCAGGTTTTGCCATGTCCTCTAACCGGCAAGGCTCTGCGTATCCCAGCAATCGGGAAGAGACGCTTCCCCTCTTCCCAGAATGCACCAGCAATATTCAGATGAGCTGCCAATCCCAGGTTTTGCCATGTCCTCTAACCGGCAAGGCTCTGCGTATCCCAGCAATCGGGAAGAGACGCTTCCCCTCTTCCCAGAATGCACCAGCAATATTCAGATGAGCTGCCAATCCCAGGTTTTGCCATGTCCTCTAACCGGCGAGGCCCAGCGAGTCCCAGCAATCGGGTAGAGATGCTTCTCCTCTTCCCAGAATGCACCAGAAATATTCAGATGAGCTGCCAGTCCCAGGTTTTGCCATGTCCTCTAACCGGTGAGACCCTGCGAGTCCCAGCAATCGGGAAGAGACACTTCTCCTCTTCCCAGAATGCACCAGCAATATTCAGATGAGCTGCCAATCCCAGGTTTTGCCATGTCCTCTAACCGGCGAGCTCCAGCGAATCCCAGCAATCGGGAAGAGACACTTCTCCTCTTCCCAGAATGCACCAGCAATATTTAGATGAGCTGCCAATCCCAGGTTTTGCCATGTCCTCTAACCGGAGAGGCCCAGCGAGGCCCAGCAATCGGGAAGAGACGCTTCGCCTCTTCCCAGAATGCACCAGCAATATTCAGATGAGCTGCCAATCCCAGGTTTTGCCATGTCCTCTAACCGGCGAGGCCCAGCGAGTCCCAGCAATCGGGTAGAGACGTTTCTCCTCTTCCCAGAATGCACCAGAAATATTCAGATGAGCTGCCAATCCCAGGATTTGCCATGTCCTCTAACCGGCGAGGCCCTGCGAGTCCCAGCAATCAGGAAGAGACGCTTCTCCTCTTCCCAGAATGCACCAGCAATATTCAGATGAGCTGCCAATCCCAGGATTTGCCATGTCCTCTAACCGGCGAGGCCCAGTGAGTCCCAGCAATCGGGAAGAGACGCTTCTCCTCTTCCCAGAATGCACCAGCAATATTCAGATGAGCTGCCAATCCCAGGTTTTGCCATGTCCTCTAACCGGCGAGGCCCAGCCAGTCCCTGCAATCGTGTAGAGACGCTTCTCCTCTTCCCAGAATGCACCAGCAATATTCAGATGAACTACCAATCCCAGGATTTGCCATGTCCTCTAACCGGCGAGGCCCAGCGAGTCCCAGCAATCGGGAAGAGACGCTTCCCCTCTTCCCAGAATGCACCAGCAATATTCAGATGAGCTGCCAATCCCAGGTTTTGCCATGTCCTCTAACCGGAGAGGCCCAGCGAGGCCCAGCAATCGGGAAGAGACGCTTCGCCTCTTCCCAGAATGCACCAGCAATATTCAGATGAGCTGCCAATCCCAGATTTTGCCACGTCCTCTAACCGGCGAGGCCCAGCGAGTCCCAGCAATCGGGAAAAGACGCTTCGCCTCTTCCCAGAATGCACCAGCAATATTCAGATGAGCTGCCAATCCCAGGTTTTGCCATGTCCTCTAACCGGCGAGGCCCAGCGAGTCCCAGCAATCGGGAAGAGACGCTTCACCTCTTCCCATAATGCACCAGCAATATTCAGATGAGCTGCCAATCCCAACTTTTGCCTTGTCCTCTTACCGGCGAGGCCCAGCGAGTCCCAGCAATCGGGTAGAGACGCTTCTCCTCTTCCCAGAATGCACCAGAAATATTCAGATGAGCTGCCAATCCCAGGTTTTGCCATGTCCTCTAACCGGCGAGGCCCTGCGAGTCCCAGCAATCGGGAAGAGACGCATCTCCTCTTCCCAGAATGCACCAGCAATATTCAGATGAGCTGCCAATCCCAGGTTTTGCCATGTCCTTTTAACCGGCGAGGTCCAACGAGTCCCAGCAATCGGAAAGAGACGCTTCGCCTCTTCCCAGAATGCACCAGCAATATTCAGATGAGCTGCCAATCCCAGGATTTGCCATGTCCTCTAACCAGCGAGGCCCAGCGAGGCCCAGCAATCGGGAAGAGACGCTTCTCCTCTTCCTAGAATGCACCAGCAATATTCAGATGAGCTACCAATCCCAGGTTTTGCCATGTCCTCTAACCAGCGAGGCCCAGCGAGTCCCAGCAATCGGGAAGAGAAACTTCCCCTCTTCCCAGAATGCACCAGCAATATTCAGATGAGCTGCCAATCCCAGGTTTTGCCATGTCCTCTAACCGGCGAGGCCCAGCAAGTCCCAGCAATCGTGTAGAGACGCTTCTCCTCTTCCCAGAATCCACCAGCAATATTCAGATGAGGTGCCAATCCCAGGTTTTGCCATGTCCTCTAACCGGCGAGGCCCTGCGAGTCCCAGCAATCGGGAAGAGACGCTTCTCCTCTTCCCAGAATCCACCAGCAATATTCAGATGAGCTGCCAATCCCAGGTTCTGCCATGTCCTCTAACCGGCGAGGCCCAGCGAGTCCCAGAAATCGGGTAGAGATGCTTCTCCTCTTCCCAGAATGCACCAGAAATATTCAGATGAGCTGCCAATCCCAGGTTTTGCCATGTCCTCTAACCGGCGAGGCCCTGCGAGTCCCATCAATCGGGAAGAGACGCTTCTCCTCTTCCCAGAATGCACCAGCAACATTCAGATGAGCTTCCAATCCCAGGTTTTGCCATGTCCTCTAACCGGCGAGTCCCAGCGAGTCCCAGCAATCGGGAAGAGACGCTTCCCCTCTTCCCAGAATGCACCAGCAATATTCAGATGAGCTGCCAATCCCAGGTTTTGCCATGTCCTCTAACCGGCGAGGCCCAGCGAGTCCCAACAATCGGGTAGAGACGCTTCTCCTCTTCCCAGAATGCACCAGAAATATTCAGATGAGCTGCCAATCCCAGGTTTTGCCATGTCCTCTAACTGGCGAGGCCCTGCGAGCCCCAGCAATCGGGAAGAGACGCTTCTCCTCTTCCCAGAATGCACCAGCAATATTCAGATGAGCTGCCAATCCCAGGTTTTGCCATGTCCTCTAACCGGCGAGGCCCAGCGAGTCCCAGCAATCGGGTGGAGACGCTTCTCCTCTTCCCAGAATGCACCAGCAATATTCAGATGAACTGCCAATCCCAGGTTTTGCCATGTCCTCTAACCGGCGAGGCCCAGCGAGTCCCAGCAATCGGGAAGAGACGCTTCTCCTCTTCCCAGAATGCACCAGCAATATTCAGATGAGCTGCCAATCCCAGGTTTTGCCATGTCCTCTAACCGGCGAGGCCCAGCGAGTCCCAGCAATCGGGTAGAGACGCTTCTCCTCTTCCCAGAATGCACCAGCAATATTCAGATGAACTGCCAATCCCAGGTTTTGCCATGTCCTCTAACCGGAGAGGCCCAGCGAGGCCCAGCAATCGGGAAGAGACGCTTCTCCTCTTCCCAGAATGCACCAGCAATATTCAGATGAGCTGCCAATCCCAGGTTTTGCCATGTCCTCTAACCGGCGAGGCCCAGCGAGTCCCAGCAATCGGGAAGAGACACTTCTCCTCTACCCAGAATGCAGCAGCAATATTCAGATGAGCTGCCAATCCCAGGTTTTGCCATGTCCTCTAACCGGCGAGGCCCAGCGCGTCCCAGCAATCGGGAAGAGACACTTCCCCTCTTCCCAGAATGCACCAGCAATATTCAGATGAGCTGCCAATCCCAGGTTTTGCCATGTCCACTAACCGTCGAGGCCCAGCGAGTCCCAGCAATCGGGAAGAGACGCTTCGCCTCTTCCCAGAATGCACCAGCAATATTCAGATGAGCTGCCAATCCCAGGTTTTGCCATGTCCTCTAACCGGCGAGGCCCAGCGAGTCCCAGCAATCGGGAAGAGACGCTTCCCCTCTTCCCAGAATGCACCAGCAATATTCAGATGAGCTGCCAATCCCAGGTTTTGCCATGTCCTCTAACCGGCGAGGCCCAGCCAATCCCAGCAATCGGGAAGAGACGCTTCTCCTCTTCCCAGAATGCACCAGCAATATTCAGATGAGCTGCCAATCCCAGGTTTTGCCATGTCCTCTAACCGGCGAGGCCCAGCGAGTCCCAGCAATCGGGAAGAGACGCTTCTCCTCTTCCAAGAAAGCACCAGCAATATTCAGATGAGCTGCCAATCCCAGGTTTTGCCATGTCCTCTAACCGGCGAGGCCCAGCGAGTCCCAGCAATCGGAAAGAGACGCTTCTCCTTTTCCCAGAATGCACCAGCAGTATTCAGATGAGCTGCCAATCCCAGGTTTTGCCATGTCCTCTAACCGACGAATCCCAGCGAGTCCCAGCAATCGGGAAGAAACGCTTTGCCTCTTCCCAGAATGCACCAGCAATATTCAGATGAGCTGCCAATCCCAGGTTTTGCCATGTCCTTTAAGCGGCGAGGCCCAGCGAGGCCCAGCAATCGGGAAGAGACGCTTCGCCTCTTCCCAGAATGCACCAGCAATATTCAGATGAGCTGCCAATCCCAGGTTTTGCCATGTCCTTTAAGCGGCGAGGCCCAGCGAGGCCCAGCAATCGGGAAGAGACGCTTCTCCTCTTCCCAGAATGCACCAGCAATATTCAGATGAGCTGCCAATCCCAGGTTTTGCCATGTCCTCTAACCGGCGAGGCCCAGCAATCGGGAAGAGACGCTTCTCCTCTTCCCAGAATGCACCAGCAATATTCAGATGAGCTGCCAATCCCAGGTTTTGCCATGTCCTCTAACCGGCGAGGCCCAGCGAGTCCCAGCAATCGGGAAGAGACGCTTCGCCTCTTCCCAGAATGCACCAGCAATATTCAGATGAGCTGCCAATCCCAGATTTTGCCATGTCCTCTAACCGGTGAGGCCCAGCGAGTCCCAGCAATCGGGAAGAGACGCTTCTCCTCTTCCCAGAATGCACCAACAATATTCAGATGAGCTGCCAATCCCAGGTTTTGCCATGTCCTCTAACCGGCGAGGCCCAGCGAGTCCCAGCAATCGGGAAGAGACGCTTCGCCTCTTCCCAGAATGCATCAGCAATATTCAGATGAGCTGCCAATCCCAGGTTTTGCCATGTCCTCTAACCGGCGAGGTCCAGCGAGTCCCAGCAATCGGGAAGAGACGCTTCCCCTCTTCCCAGAATGCCCCAGCAATATTCAGATGAGCTGCCAATCCCAGGTTTTGCCATGTCCTCTAACCGGCGAGGCCCAGCGAGTCCCAGCAATCGGGAAGAGACGCTTCTCCTCTTCCCAGAATGCACCACCAATATTCAGATGAGCTGCCAATCCCAGGTTTTGCAATGTCCTCTAACCAGCGAGACCCAGCGAGTCCCAGCAATCGGGAAGAGACGCTTCTCCTCTTCCCAGAATGCACCACCAATATTCAGATGAGCCGCCAATTCCAGGTTTTGCCATGTCCTCTAACCAGCGAGGCCCAGCGAGTCCCAGCAATCGGAAAGAGACGCTTCTCCTCTTCCCAGAATGCACCAGCAATATTCAGATGAGCCGCCAATCCCAGGTTTTGCCATGTCCTCTAACCAGCGAGGCCCAGCGAGTCCCAGCAATCGGGAAGAGATGCTTCTCCTCTTCCCAGAATGCACCAGCAATATTCAGATGAGCCGCCAATCCCAGGTTTTGCCATGTCCTCTAACCAGCGAGGCCCAGCAATCGGGAAGAGACGCTTCTCCTCTTCCCAGAATGCACCAGCAATATTCAGATGAGCTGCCAATCCCAGGTTTTGCCATGTCCTCTAACCAGCGAGGCCCAGCAATCGGGAAGAGACGCTTCGCCTCTTCCCAAAATGCACCAGCAATATTCAGATGAGCTGCCAATCCCAGGTTTTGCCATGTCCTCTAACTGGCGAGGTCCAGCGAGTCCCAGCAATCGGGAAGAGACGCTTCGCCTCTTCCCAGAATGCACCAGCAATATTCAGATGAGCTGCCAATCTCAGGTTTTGCCATGTCCTCTAACCGGCGAGGCCCAGCGAGTCCCAGCAATCGGGAAGAGACGCTTCCCCTCTTCCCAGAATGCACCAGCAATATTCAGATGAGCTGCCAATCCCAGGTTTTGCCATGTCCTCTAACCGGCGAGGCCCAGCGAGTCCCAGCAATCGGGTAGAGACGCTTCTCCTCTTCCCAGAATGCACCAGAAATATTCAGATGAGCTGCCAATCCCAGGTTTTGCCATGTCCTCTAACCGGCGAGGCCCAGCGAGTCCCAGCAATCGGGTAGAGACGCTTCTCCTCTTCCCAGAATGCACCAGCAATATTCAGATGAACTGCCAATCCCAGGTTTTGCCATGTCCTCTAACCGGCGAGGCCCTGCGAGTCCCAGCAATCAGGAAGAGACGCTTCTCCTCTTCCCAGAATGCACCAGCAATATTCAGATGAGCTGCCAATCCCAGGTTTTGCCATGTCCTCTAACCGGCGAGGCCCAGCGAGTCCCAGCAATCGGGTAGAGACGCTTCTCCTCTTCCCAGAATGCACCAGCAATATTCAGATGAACTGCCAATCCCAGGTTTTGCCATGTCCTCTAACCGGCGAGGCCCAGCGAGTCCCAGCAATCGGGAAGAGACACTTCCCCTCTTCCCAGAATGCACCAGCAATATTCAGATGAGCTGCCAATCACAGGTTTTGCCATGTCCTCTAACCGGCGAGGCCCAGCGAGTCCCAGAAATCGGGTAGAGACGCTTCTCCTCTTCCCAGAATGCACCAGAAATATTCAGATGAGCTGCCAATCTCAGGTTTTGCCATGTCCTCTAACCGGTGAGGCCCTGCGAGTCCCAGCAATCGGGAAGAGACACTTCTCCTCTTCCCAGAATGCACCAGCAATATTCAGATGAGCTGCCAATCCCAGGTTTTGCCATGTCCTCTAACCGGCGAGGCCCAGCGAGTCCCAGCAATCGGGAAGAGACGCTTCTCCTATTCCCAGAATGCACCGGCAATATTCAGATGAGCTGCCAATCCCTGGTTTTGCCATGTCTTCTAACCGGAGAGGCCCAGCGAGGCCCAGCAATCGGGAAGAGACGCTTCCCCTCTTCCCAGAATGCACCAGCAAATTTCAGATGAGCTGCCAATCCCAGGTTTTGCCATGTCCTCTAACCGGCGAGGCCCAGCGAGTCCCAGCAATCGAGAAGAGACGCTTCGCCTCTTCCCAGAATGCACCAGCAATATTCAGATGAGCTGCCAATCCCAGGTTTTGCCATGTCCTCTAACCGGCGAGGCCCAGCGAGTCCCAGCAATCGGGAAGAGACGCTTCCCCTCTTCCCAGAATGCACCAGCAATATTCAGATGAGCTGCCAATCCCAGGTTTTACCATGTCCTCTAACCGGCGAGGCCCAGCCAATCCCAGCAATCGGGAAGAGACGCTTCTCCTCTTCCCAGAATGCACCAGCAATATTCAGATGAGCTGCCAATCCCAGGTTTTGCCATGTCCTCTAACCGGCGAGGCCCAGCGAGTCCCAGCAATCGGGAAGAGACGCTTCGCCTCTTCCCAGAATGCACCAGCAATATTCAGATGAGCTGCCAATCCCAGGTTTTGCCATGTCCTCTAACCGGCGAGGTCCAGCGAGTCCCAGCAATCGGGAAGAGACGCTTCGCCTCTTCCCAGAATGCACCAGCAATATTCAGATGAGCTGCCAATCCCAGGTTTTGCCATGTCCTCTGACCGGCGAGGTCCAGCGAGTCCCAGCAATCGAGAAGAGACGCTTCTCCTCTTCCCAGAATGCACCAGCAATATTCAGATGAGCTGCCAATCCCAGGTTTTGCCATGTCCTCTGACCGGCGAGGCCCAGCGAGTCCCAGCAATCGAGAAGAGACGCTTCGCCTCTTCCCAGAATGCACCAGTAATATTCAGATGAGCTGCCAATCCCAGGTTTTGCCATGTCCTTTAAGCGGCGAGGCCCAGCGAGGCCCAGCAATCGGGAAGAGACGCTTCTCCTCTTCCCAGAATGCACCAGCAATATTCAGATGAGCTGCCAATCCCAAGTTTTGCCATGTCCTCTAACCGGCGAGGCCCAGCAATCGGGAAGAGACGCTTCTCCTCTTCCCAGAATGCACCAGCAATATTCAGATGAGCTGCCAATCCCAGGTTTTGCCATGTCCTCTAACCGGCGAGGCCCAGCGAGTCCCAGCAATCGGGAAGAGACGCTTCGCCTCTTCCCAGAATGCACCAGCAATATTCAGATGAGCTGCCAATCCCAGGTTTTTCCATGTCCTCTAACCGGCGAGGTCCAGCGAGTCCCAGCAATCGGGAAGAGACGCTTCTCCTCTTCCCAGAATGCCCCAGCAATATTCAGATGAGCTGCCAATCCCAGGTTTTGCCATGTCCTCTAACCGGCGAGGCCCAGCGAGTCCCAGCAATCGGGTAGAGACGCTTCTCCTCTTCCCAGAATGCACCAGCAATATTCAGATGAACTGCCAATCCCAGGTTTTGCCATGTCCTCTAACCGGCGAGGCCCTGCGAGTCCCAGCAATCAGGAAGAGACGCTTCTCCTCTTCCCAGAATGCACCAGCAATATTCAGATGAGCTGCCAATCCCAGGTTTTGCCATGTCCTCTAACCGGCGAGGCCCAGCGAGTCCCAGCAATCGGGTAGAGACGCTTCTCCTCTTCCCAGAATGCACCAGCAATATTCAGATGAACTGCCAATCCCAGGTTTTGCCATGTCCTCTAACCGGAGAGGCCCAGCGAGGCCCAGCAATCGGGAAGAGACGCTTCGCCTCTTCCCAGAATGCACCAGCAATATTCAGATGAGCTGCCAATCCCAGGTTTTGCCATGTCCTCTAACCGGCGAGGCCCAGCCAGTCCCTGCAATCGTGTAGAGACGCTTCTCCTCTTCCCAGAATGCACCAGCGATATTCAGATGAGCTGCCAATCCCAGGTTTTGCCATGTCCTCTAAACGGCGAGGCCCAGCCAATCCCAGCAATCGTGTAGAGACGCTTCTCCTCTTCCCAGAATGCACCAGCAATATTCAGATGAGCTGCCAATCCCAGATTTTGCCATGGCCTCTAACCGGCGAGGCCCAGCGAGTCCCAACAATCGGGAAGAGACGCTTCTCCTCTTCCCAGAATGCACCAGCAATATTCAGATGAGCTGCCAATCCCAGGTTTTGCCATGTCCTCTAACCGGCGAGGCCCAGCGAGTCCCAGCAATCGGGTAGAGATGCTTCTCCTCTTTCCAGAATGCACCAGAAATATTCAGATGAGCTGCCAATCCCAGGTTTTGCCATGTCCTCTAACCGGCGAATCCCTGCGAGTCCCAGCAATCGGGAAGAGACGCTTCTCCTCTTCCCAGAATGCATCAGCAATATTCAGATGAGCTGCCAATCCCAGGTTTTGCCATGTCCTCTAACCGGAGAGGCCCAGCGAGGCCCAGCAATCGGGAAGAGACGCTCCGCCTCTTCCCAGAATGCACCAGCAATATTCAGATGAGCTGCCAATCCCAGGTTTTGCCATGTCCTCTAACCGGCGAGGTCCAGCGAGTCCCAGCAATCGGGAAGAGACGCTTCCCCTCTTCCCAGAATGCACCAGCAATATTCAGATGAGCTGCCAATCCCAGGTTTTGCCATGTCCTCTAACCGGCGAGGCCCAGCGAGTCCCAGCAATCGGGAAGAGACGCTTCTCCTCTTCCCAGAATGCACCAGCAATATTCAGATGAGCTGCCAATCCCAGGTTTTGCCATGTCCTCTAACCGGCGAGGCCCAGCGAGTCCCAGCAATCGGGAAGAGACGCTTCGCCTCTTCCCAGAATGCATCAGGAATATTCAGATGAGCTGCCAATCCCTGGTTTTGCCATGTCCTCTAACCGGCGAGGCCCAGCGAGTCCCAGCAATCGGGTAGAGACGCTTCTCCTCTTCCCAGAATGCACCAGCAATATTCAGATGAGCTGCCAATCCCAGGTTTTGCCATGTCCTCTAACCGACGAGTCCTAGCGAGTCCCAGCAATCGGGAAGAGACGCTTCGCCTCTTCCCAGAATGCACCAGCAATATTCAGATGAGCTGCCAATCCCAGGTTTTGCCATGTCCTCTAACCGGCGAGGCCCAGCGAGTCCCAGCAATCGGGAAGAGACGCTTCGCCTCTTCCCAGAATGCACCAGCAATATTCAGATGAGCTGCCAATCCCAGGTTTTGCCATGTCCTCTAACCGGCGAGGCCCAGCAATCGGGAAGAGACGCTTCTCCTCTTCCCAGAATGCACCAGCAATATTCAGATGAGCTGCCAATCCCAGGTTTTGCCATGTCCTCTAACTGGCGAGGCCCAGCGAGTCCCAGCAATCGGGAAGAGACGCTTCGCCTCTTCCCAGAATGCACCAGCAATATTCAGATGAGCTGCCAATCCCAGATTTTGCCATGTCCTCTAACCGGCGAGGTCCAGCGAGTCCCAGCAATCGGGAAGAGACGCTTCCCCTCTTCCCAGAATGCACCAGCAATATTCAGATGAGCTGCCAATCCCAGGTTTTGCCATGTCCTCTAACCGGCGAGGCCCAGCGAGTCCCAGCAATCGGGAAGAGACGCTTCTCCTCTTCCCAGAATGCACCAGCAATATTCAGATGAGCTGCCAATCCCAGGTTTTGCCATGTCCTCTAACCGGCGAGGCCCAGCGAGTCCCAGCAATCGGGAAGAGACGCTTCGCCTCTTCCCAGAATGCATCAGGAATATTCAGATGAGCTGCCAATCCCTGGTTTTGCCATGTCCTCTAACCGGCGAGGCCCAGCGAGTCCCAGCAATCGGGTAGAGACGCTTCTCCTCTTCCCAGAATGCACCAGCAATATTCAGATGAGCTGCCAATCCCAGGTTTTGCCATGTCCTCTAACCGACGAGTCCTAGCGAGTCCCAGCAATCGGGAAGAGACGCTTCGCCTCTTCCCAGAATGCACCAGCAATATTCAGATGAGCTGCCAATCCCAGGTTTTGCCATGTCCTCTAACCGGCGAGGCCCAGCGAGTCCCAGCAATCGGGAAGAGACGCTTCGCCTCTTCCCAGAATGCACCAGCAATATTCAGATGAGCTGCCAATCCCAGGTTTTGCCATGTCCTCTAACCGGCGAGGCCCAGCAATCGGGAAGAGACGCTTCTCCTCTTCCCAGAATGCACCAGCAATATTCAGATGAGCTGCCAATCCCAGGTTTTGCCATGTCCTCTAACCGGCGAGGCCCAGCGAGTCCCAGCAATCGGAAAGAGACGCTTCGCCTCTTCCCAGAATGCACCAGCAATATTCAGATGAGCTGCCAATCCCAGATTTTGCCATGTCCTCTAACCGGCGAGGTCCAGCGAGTCCCAGCAATCGGGAAGAGACGCTTCCCCTCTTCCCAGAATGCACCAGCAATATTCAGATGAGCTGCCAATCCCAGGTTTTGCCATGTCCTCTAACCGGCGAGGCCCAGCGAGTCCCAGCAATCGGGAAGAGACGCTTCTCCTCTTCCCAGAATGCACCAGCAATATTCAGATGAGCTGCCAATCCCAGGTTTTGCCATGTCCTCTAACCGGCGAGGCCCAGCGAGTCCCAGCAATCGGGAAGAGACGCTTCGCCTCTTCCCAGAATGCATCAGGAATATTCAGATGAGCTGCCAATCCCTGGTTTTGCCATGTCCTCTAACCGGCGAGGCCCAGCGAGTCCCAGCAATCGGGTAGAGACGCTTCTCCTCTTCCCAGAATGCACCAGCAATATTCAGATGAGCTGCCAATCCCAGGTTTTGCCATGTCCTCTAACGGACGAGTCCTAGCGAGTCCCAGCAATCGGGAAGAGACGCTTCGCCTCTTCCCAGAATGCACCAGCAATATTCAGATGAGCTGCCAATCCCAGGTTTTGCCATGTCCTCTAACCGGCGAGGCCCAGCGAGTCCCAGCAATCGGGAAGAGACGCTTCGCCTCTTCCCAGAATGCACCAGCAATATTCAGATGAGCTGCCAATCCCAGGTTTTGCCATGTCCTCTAACCGGCGAGGCCCAGCAATCGGGAAGAGACGCTTCTCCTCTTCCCAGAATGCACCAGCAATATTCAGATGAGCTGCCAATCCCAGGTTTTGCCATGTCCTCTAACCGGCGAGGCCCAGCGAGTCCCAGCAATCGGGAAGAGACGCTTCGCCTCTTCCCAGAATGCACCAGCAATATTCAGATGAGCTGCCAATCCCAGGTTTTGCCATGTCCTCTAACCGGCGAGGTCCAGCGAGTCCCAGCAATCGGGAAGAGACGCTTCTCCTCTTCCCAGAATGCACCAGCAATATTCAGATGAGCTGCCAATCCCAGGTTTTGCCATGTCCTCTAACCGGCGAGTCCCAGCGAGTCCCAGCAATCGGGAAGAGACGCTTCGCCTCTTCCCAGAATGCACCAGCAATATTCAGATGAGCTGCCAATCCCAGGTTTTGCCATGTCCTCTAACCGGCGAGGCCCAGCCAGTCCCTGCAATCGTGTAGAGACGCTTCTCCTCTTCCCAGAATGCACCAGCGATATTCAGATGAGCTGCCAATCCCAGGTTTTGCCATGTCCTCTAAACGGCGAGGCCCAGCCAATCCCAGCAATCGTGTAGAGACGCTTCTCCTCTTCCCAGAATGCACCAGCAATATTCAGATGAGCTGCCAATCCCAGATTTTGCCATGGCCTCTAACCGGCGAGGCCCAGCGAGTCCCAACAATCGGGAAGAGACGCTTCTCCTCTTCCCAGAATGCACCAGCAATATTCAGATGAGCTGCCAATCCCAGGTTTTGCCATGTCCTCTAACCGGCGAGGCCCAGCGAGTCCCAGCAATCGGGTAGAGATGCTTCTCCTCTTCCCAGAATGCACCAGAAATATTCAGATGAGCTGCCAATCCCAGGTTTTGCCATGTCCTCTAACCGGCGAATCCCTGCGAGTCCCAGCAATCAGGAAGAGACGCTTCTCCTCTTCCCAGAATGCATCAGCAATATTCAGATGAGCTGCCAATCTCAGGTTTTGCCATGTCCTCTAACCGGAGAGGCCCAGCGAGGCCCAGCAATCGGGAAGAGACGCTCCGCCTCTTCCCAGAATGCACCAGCAATATTCAGATGAGCTGCCAATCCCAGGTTTTGCCATGTCCTCTAACCGGCGAGGCCCAGCCTTCCCTGCAATCGTGTAGAGACGCTTCTCCTCTTCCCAGAATGCACCAGCAATATTCAGATGAGCTGCCAATCTCAGGTCTTGCCATGTCCTCTAACCGGCGAGGCCCAGCGAGTCCCAGCAATCGGGAAGAGACGCTTCTCCTCTTCCCAGAATGCACCAGCAATATTCAGATGAGCTTCCAATCCAAGGTTTTGCCATGTCCTCTAACCGGCGAGGCCCAGCGAGTCCCAGCAATCGGGAAGAGACGCTTCCACTCTTCCCAGAATGCACCAGCAATATTCAGATGAGCTGCCAATCCCAGGTTTTGCCATGTCCTCTAATCGGCGAGGCCCAGCGAGTCCCAGCAATCGGGAAGAGACGCTTCCCCTCTTCCCAGAATGCACCAGCAATATTCAGATGAGCTGCCAATCCCAGGTTTTACCATGTCCTCTAACCGGCGAGGCCCAGCCAATCCCAGCAATCGGGAAGAGACGCTTCTCCTCTTCCCAGAATGCACCAGCAATATTCAGATGAGCTGCCAATCCCAGGTTTTGCCATGTCCTCTAACCGGCGAGGCCCAGCGAGTCCCAGCAATCGGGAAGAGACGCTTCGCCTCTTCCCAGAATGCACCAGCAATATTCAGATGAGCTGCCAATCCCAGGTTTTGCCATGTCCTCTAACCGGCGAGGTCCAGCGAGTCCCAGCAATCGGGAAGAGACGCTTCCCATCTTCCCAGAATGCACCAGCAATATTCAGATGAGCTGCCAATCCCAGGTTTTGCCATGTCCTCTAACCGGCGAGGCCCAGCGAGTCCCAGCAATCGGGTAGAGACGCTTCTCCTCTTCCCAGAATGCACCAGCAATATTCAGATGAACTGCCAATCCCAGGTTTTGCCATGTCCTCTAACCGGCGAGGCCCTGCGAGTCCCAGCAATCAGGAAGAGACGCTTCTCCTCTTCCCAGAATGCACCAGCAATATTCAGATGAGCTGCCAATCCCAGGTTTTGCCATGTCCTCTAACCGGCGAGGCCCAGCGAGTCCCAGCAATCGGGTGGAGACGCTTCTCCTCTTCCCAGAATGCACCAGCAATATTCAGATGAACTGCCAATCCCAGGTTTTGCCGTGTCCTCTAACCGGCGAGGCCCAGCGAGTCCCAGCAATCGGGAAGAGACGCTTCTCCTCTTCCCAGAATGCACCAGCAATATTCAGATGAGCTGCCAATCCCAGGTTTTGCCATGTCCTCTAACCGGCGAGGCCCAGCGAGTCCCAGCAATCGGGTAGAGACGCTTCTCCTCTTCCCAGAATGCACCAGCAATATTCAGATGAACTGCCAATCCCAGGTTTTGCCATGTCCTCTAACCGGAGAGGCCCAGCGAGGCCCAGCAATCGGGAAGAGACGCTTCTCCTCTTCCCAGAATGCACCAGCAATATTCAGATGAGCTGCCAATCCCAGGTTTTGCCATGTCCTCTAACCGGCGAGGCCGAGCGAGTCCCAGCAATCGGGAAGAGACACTTCTCCTCTACCCAGAATGCACCAGCAATATTCAGATGAGCTGCCAATCCCAGGTTTTGCCATGTCCTCTAACCGGCGAGGCCCAGCGCGTCCCAGCAATCGGGAAGAGACACTTCCCCTCTTCCCAGAATGCACCAGCAATATTCAGATGAGCTGCCAATCCCAGGTTTTGCCATGTCCACTAACCGTCGAGGCCCAGCGAGTCCCAGCAATCGGGAAGAGACGCTTCGCCTCTTCCCAGAATGCACCAGCAATATTCAAATGAGCTGCCAATCCCAGGTTTTGCCATGTCCTCTAACCGGCGAGGCCCAGCGAGTCCCAGCAATCGGGAAGAGACGCTTCCCCTCTTCCCAGAATGCACCAGCAATATTCAGATGAGCTGCCAATCCCAGGTTTTGCCATGTCCTCTAACCGGCGAGGCCCAGCCAATCCCAGCAATCGGGAAGAGACGCTTCTCCTCTTCCCAGAATGCACCAGCAATATTCAGATGAGCTGCCAATCCCAGGTTTTGCCATGTCCTCTAACCGGCGAGGCCCAGCGAGTCCCAGCAATCGGGAAGAGACGCTTCTCCTCTTCCAAGAATGCACCAGCAATATTCAGATGAGCTGCCAATCCCAGGTTTTGCCATGTCCTCTAACCGGCGAGGCCCAGCGAGTCCCAGCAATCGGAAAGAGACGCTTCTCCTTTTCCCAGAATGCACCAGCAGTATTCAGATGAGCTGCCAATCCCAGGTTTTGCCATGTCCTCTAACCGACGAATCCCAGCGAGTCCCAGCAATCGGGAAGAAACGCTTTGCCTCTTCCCAGAATGCACCAGCAATATTCAGATGAGCTGCCAATCCCAGGTTTTGCCATGTCCTTTAAGCGGCGAGGCCCAGCGAGGCCCAGCAATCGGGAAGAGACGCTTCGCCTCTTCCCAGAATGCACCAGCAATATTCAGATGAGCTGCCAATCCCAGGTTTTGCCATGTCCTTTAAGCGGCGAGGCCCAGCGAGGCCCAGCGAGGCCCAGCAATCGGGAAGAGACGCTTCTCCTCTTCCCAGAATGCACCAGCAATATTCAGATGAGCTGCCAATCCCAGGTTTTGCCATGTCCTCTAACCGGCGAGGCCCAGCAATCGGGAAGAGACGCTTCTCCTCTTCCCAGAATGCACCAGCAATATTCAGATGAGCTGCCAATCCCAGGTTTTGCCATGTCCTCTAACCGGCGAGGCCCAGCGAGTCCCAGCAATCGGGAAGAGACGCTTCGCCTCTTCCCAGAATGCACCAGCAATATTCAGATGAGCTGCCAATCCCAGATTTTGCCATGTCCTCTAACCGGCGAGGTCCAGCGAGTCCCAGCAATCGGGAAGAGACGCTTCCCCTCTTCCCAGAATGCACCAGCAATATTCAGATGAGCTGCCAATCCCAGGTTTTGCCATGTCCTCTAACCGGTGAGGCCCAGCGAGTCCCAGCAATCGGGAAGAGACGCTTCTCCTCTTCCCAGAATGCACCAACAATATTCAGATGAGCTGCCAATCCCAGGTTTTGCCATGTCCTCTAACCGGCGAGGCCCAGCGAGTCCCAGCAATCGGGAAGAGACGCTTCGCCTCTTCCCAGAATGCATCAGCAATATTCAGATGAGCTGCCAATCCCAGGTTTTGCCATGTCCTCTAACCGGCGAGGCCCAGCGAGTCCCAGCAATCGGGTAGAGACGCTTCTCCTCTTCCCAGAATGCACCAGCAATATTCAGATGAGCTGCCAATCCCAGGTTTTGCCATGTCCTCTAACCGACGAGTCCTAGCGAGTCCCAGCAATCGGGAAGAGACGCTTCGCCTCTTCCCAGAATGCACCAGCAATATTCAGATGAGCTGCCAATCCCAGGTTTTGCCATGTCCTCTAACCGGCGAGGCCCAGCGAGTCCCAGCAATCGGGAAGAGACGCTTCGCCTCTTCCCAGAATGCACCAGCAATATTCAGATGAGCTGCCAATCCCAGGTTTTGCCATGTCCTCTAACCGGCGAGGTCCAGCGAGTCCCAGCAATCGGGAAGAGACGCTTCTCCTCTTCCCAGAATGCACCAGCAATATTCAGATGAGCTGCCAATCCCAGGTTTTGCCATGTCCTCTAACCGGCGAGGCCCAGCGAGTCCCAGCAATCGGGAAGAGACGCTTCGCCTCTTCCCAGAATGCACCAGCAATATTCAGATGAGCTGCCAGTCCCAGGTTTTGCCATGTCCTCTAACCGGCGAGGCCCAGCGAGTCCCAGCAATCGGGAAGAGACGCTTCGCCTCTTTCCAGAATGCACCAGCAATATTCAGATGAGCTGCCAATCCCAGGTTTTGCCATGTCCTCTAACCGACGAGTCCTAGCGAGTCCCAGCAATCGGGAAGAGACGCTTCGCCTCTTCCCAGAATGCACCAGCAATATTCAGATGAGCTGCCAATCCCAGGTTTTGCCATGTCCTCTAACCGGCGCGTCCCAGCGAGTCCCAGCAATCGGGAAGAAACGCTTCGCCTCTTCCCAGAATGCACCAGCAATATTCAGATGAGCTGCCAATCCCAGGTTTTGCCATGTCCTCTAACCGGCGAGGCCCTGCGAGTCCCAGCAATCAGGAAGAGACGCTTCTCCTCTTCCCAGAATGCACCAGCAATATTCAGATGAGCTGCCAATCCCAGGGTTTGCCATGTCCTCTAACCGGCGAGGCCCAGCCTTCCCTGCAATCGTGTAGAGACGCTTCTCCTCTTCCCAGAATGCACCAGCAATATTCAGATGAGCTGCCAATCCCAGGTTTTGCCATGTCCTCTAACCGGCGAGGCCCAGCGAGTCCCAGCAATCGGGAAGAGACGCTTCTCCTCTTCCCAGAATGCACCAGCAATATTCAGATGAGCTTCCAATCCAAAGGTTTTGCCATGTCCTCTAACCGGCGAGGCCCAGCGAGTCCCAGCAATCGGGAAGAGACGCTTCCCTTCTTCCCAGAATGCACCAGCAATATTCAGATGAGCTGCCAATCCCAGGTTTTACCATGTCCTCTAACCGGCGAGGCCCAGCCAATCCCAGGAATTGGGAAGAGACGCTTCTCCTCTTCCCAGAATGCACCAGCAATATTCAGATGAGCTGCCAATCCCAGGTTTTGCCATGTCCACTAACTGGCGAAGTCCAGCGAGTCCCAGCAATCGGGAAGAGACGCTTCTCCTCTTCCCAGAATGCACCAGCAATATTCAGATGAGCTGCCAATCCCAGGTTTTGCCATGTCCTCTGACCGGCGAGGCCCAGCGAGTCCCAGCAATCGGGAAGAGACGCTTTTCCTCTTCCCAGAATGCACCAGCAATATTCAGATGAGCTGCCAGTCCCAGGTTTTGCCATGTCCTCTAACCGGCGAGGCCCAGCGAGTCCCAGCAATCGGGAATAGACGCTTCGCCTCTTTCCAGAATGCACCAGCAATATTCAGATGAGCTGCCAATCCCAGGTTTTGCCATGTCCTCTAACCGACGAGTCCCAGCGAGTCCCAGCAATCGGGAAGAGACGCTTCCCCTCTTCCCAGAATGCACCAGCAATATTCAGATGAGCTGCCAATCCCAGGTTTTGCCATGTCCTCTAACCGGCGAGGCCCAGCGAGTCCCAGCAATCGGGAAGAGACGCTTCTCCTCTTCCCAGAATGCACCAGCAATATTCAGATGAGCTGCCAATCCCAGGTTTTGCCATGTCCTCTAACCGGCGAGGCCAAGCGAGTCCCAGCAATCGGGAAGAGACGCTTCGCCTCTTCCCAGAATGCACCAGCAATATTCAGATGAGCTGCCAATCCCAGGTTTTGCCATGTCCTCTAACCGGCGAGGCCCAGCGATTCCCAGCAATCGGGTAGAGACGCTTCTCCTCTTCCCAGAATGCACCAGAAATATTCAGATGAGCTGCCAATCCCAGGTTTTGCCATGTCCTCTAACCGGCGAGGCCCAGCGAGTCCCAGCAATCGGGTAGAGACGCTTCTCCTCTTCCCAGAATGCACCAGCAATATTCAGATGAACTGCCAATCCCAGGTTTTGCCATGTCCTCTAACCGGCGAGGCCCTGCGAGTCCCAGCAATCAGGAAGAGACGCTTCTCCTCTTCCCAGAATGCACCAGCAATATTCAGATGAGCTGCCAATCCCAGGTTTTGCCATGTCCTGTAACCGGCGAGGCCCAGCGAGTCCCAGCAATCGGGTAGAGACACTTCTCCTCTTCCCAGAATGCACCAGCAGTATTCAGATGAACTGCCAATCCCAGGTTTTGCCATGTCCTCTAACCGGCGAGGCCCAGCGAGTCCCAGCAATCGGGAAGAGACGCTTCCCCTCTTCCCAGAATGCACCAGCAATATTCAGATGAGCTGCCAATCCCAGGTTTTGCCATGTCCTCTAACCGGCGAGGCCCAGCGAGTCCCAGCAATCGGGAAGAGACGCTTCTCCTCTTCCCAGAATGCACCAACAATATTCAGATGAGCTGCCAATCCCAGGTTTTGCCATGTCCTCTAACCGGCGAGGCCCAGCGAGTCCCAGCAATCGGGAAGAGACGCTTCGCCTCTTCCCAGAATGCATCAGCAATATTCAGATGAGCTGCCAATCCCAGGTTTTGCCATGTCCTCTAACCGGGGAGGCCCAGCGAGTCCCAGCAATCGGGTAGAGACGCTTCTCCTCTTCCCAGAATGCACCAGCAATATTCAGATGAGCTGCCAATCCCAGGTTTTGCCATGTCCTCTAACCGACGAGTCCTAGCGAGTCCCAGCAATCGGGAAGAGACGCTTCGCCTCTTCCCAGAATGCACCAGCAATATTCAGATGAGCTGCCAATCCCAGGTTTTGCCATGTCCTCTAACCGGCGAGGCCCAGCGAGTCCCAGCAATCGGGAAGAGACGCTTCGCCTCTTCCCAGAATGCACCAGCAATATTCAGATGAGCTGCCAATCCCAGGTTTTGCCATGTCCTCTAACCGGCGAGGTCCAGCGAGTCCCAGCAATCGAGAAGAGACGCTTCTCCTCTTCCCAGAATGCACCAGCAATATTCAGATGAGCTGCCAATCCCAGGTTTTGCCATGTCCTCTAACCGGCGAGGCCCAGCGAGTCCCAGCAATCGGGAAGAGACGCTTCGCCTCTTCCCAGAATGCACCAGCAATATTCAGATGAGCTGCCAGTCCCAGGTTTTGCCATGTCCTCTAACCGGCGAGGCCCAGCGAGTCCCAGCAATCGGGAAGAGACGCTTCGCCTCTTTCCAGAATGCACCAGCAATATTCAGATGAGCTGCCAATCCCAGGTTTTGCCATGTCCTCTAACCGACGAGTCCTAGCGAGTCCCAGCAATCGGGAAGAGACGCTTCGCCTCTTCCCAGAATGCACCAGCAATATTCAGATGAGCTGCCAATCCCAGGTTTTGCCATGTCCTCTAACCGGCGCGTCCCAGCGAGTCCCAGCAATCGGGAAGAAACGCTTCGCCTCTTCCCAGAATGCACCAGCAATATTCAGATGAGCTGCCAATCCCAGGTTTTGCCATGTCCTCTAACCGGCGAGGCCCTGCGAGTCCCAGCAATCAGGAAGAGACGCTTCTCCTCTTTCCAGAATGCACCAGCAATATTCAGATGAGCTGCCAATCCCAGGGTTTGCCATGTCCTCTAACCGGCGAGGCCCAGCCTTCCCTGCAATCGTGTAGAGACGCTTCTCCTCTTCCCAGAATGCACCAGCAATATTCAGATGAGCTGCCAATCCCAGGTTTTGCCATGTCCTCTAACCGGCGAGGCCCAGCGAGTCCCAGCAATCGGGAAGAGACGCTTCTCCTCTTCCCAGAATGCACCAGCAATATTCAGATGAGCTTCCAATCCAAAGGTTTTGCCATGTCCTCTAACCGGCGAGGCCCAGCGAGTCCCAGCAATCGGGAAGAGACGCTTCCCCTCTTCCCAGAATGCACCAGCAATATTCAGATGAGCTGCCAATCCCAGGTTTTACCATGTCCTCTAACCGGCGAGGCCCAGCCAATCCCAGGAATTGGGAAGAGACGCTTCTCCTCTTCCCAGAATGCACCAGCAATATTCAGATGAGCTGCCAATCCCAGGTTTTGCCATGTCCACTAACTGGCGAAGTCCAGCGAGTCCCAGCAATCGGGAAGAGACGCTTCTCCTCTTCCCAGAATGCACCAGCAATATTCAGATGAGCTGCCAATCCCAGGTTTTGCCATGTCCTCTGACCGGCGAGGCCCAGCGAGTCCCAGCAATCGGGAAGAGACGCTTTTCCTCTTCCCAGAATGCACCAGCAATATTCAGATGAGCTGCCAGTCCCAGGTTTTGCCATGTCCTCTAACCGGCGAGGCCCAGCGAGTCCCAGCAATCGGGAATAGACGCTTCGCCTCTTTCCAGAATGCACCAGCAATATTCAGATGAGCTGCCAATCCCAAGTTTTGCCATGTCCTCTAACCGACGAGTCCCAGCGAGTCCCAGCAATCGGGAAGAGACGCTTCCCCTCTTCCCAGAATGCACCAGCAATATTCAGATGAGCTGCCAATCCCAGGTTTTGCCATGTCCTCTAACCGGCGAGGCCCAGCGAGTCCCAGCAATCGGGAAGAGACGCTTCTCCTCTTCCCAGAATGCACCAGCAATATTCAGATGAGCTGCCAATCCCAGGTTTTGCCATGTCCTCTAACCGGCGAGGCCCAGCGAGTCCCAGCAATCGGGAAGAGACGCTTCGCCTCTTCCCAGAATGCACCAGCAATATTCAGATGAGCTGCCAATCCCAGGTTTTGCCATGTCCTCTAACCGGCGAGGCCCAGCGATTCCCAGCAATCGGGTAGAGACGCTTCTCCTCTTCCCAGAATGCACCAGAAATATTCAGATGAGCTGCCAATCCCAGGTTTTGCCATGTCCTCTAACCGGCAAGGCCCAGCGAGTCCCAGCAATCGGGTAGAGACGCTTCTCCTCTTCCCAGAATGCACCAGCAATATTCAGATGAACTGCCAATCCCAGGTTTTGCCATGTCCTCTAACCGGCGAGGCCCTGCGAGTCCCAGCAATCAGGAAGAGACGCTTCTCCTCTTCCCAGAATGCACCAGCAATATTCAGATGAGCTGCCAATCCCAGGTTTTGCCATGTCCTGTAACCGGCGAGGCCCAGCGAGTCCCAGCAATCGGGTAGAGACACTTCTCCTCTTCCCAGAATGCACCAGCAGTATTCAGATGAACTGCCAATCCCAGGTTTTGCCATGTCCTCTAACCGGCGAGGCCCAGCGAGTCCCAGCAATCGGGAAGAGACGCTTCCCCTCTTCCCAGAATGCACCAGCAATATTCAGATGAGCTGCCAATCCCAGGTTTTGCCATGTCCTATAACCGGCGAGGCCCAGCGAGTCCCAGCAATCGGGTAGAGACGCTTCTCCTCTTCCCAGAATGCACCAGAAATATTCAGATGAGCTGCCAATCCCAAGTTTTGCCATGTCCTCTAACCGGCGAGGCCCAGCGAGTCCCAGCAATCGGGTAGAGACGCTTCTCCTCTTCCCAGAATGCACCAGCAATATTCAGATGAACTGCCAATCCCAGGTTTTGCCATGTCCTCTAACCGGCGAGGCCCTGCGAGTCCCAGCAATCAGGAAGAGACGCTTCTCCTCTTCCCAGAATGCACCAGCAATATTCAGATGAGCTGCCAATCCCAGGTTTTGCCATGTCCTCTAACCGGCGAGGCCCAGCGAGTCCCAGCAATCGGGTAGAGACGCTTCTCCTCTTCCCAGAATGCACCAGCAATATTCAGATGAACTGCCAATCCCAGGTTTTGCCATGTCCTCTAACCGGCGAGGCCCAGCGAGTCCCAGCAATCGGGAAGAGACGCTTCCCCTCTTCCCAGAATGCACCAGCAATATTCAGATGAGCTGCCAATCCCAGGTTTTGCCATGTCCACTAACCGGCGAGGCCCAGCGAGTCCCAGCAATCGGGTAGAGACGCTTCTCCTCTTCCCAGAATGCACCAGCAATATTCAGATGAGCTGCCAATCCCAGGTTTTGCCATGTCCTCTAACCGACGAGTCCTAGCGAGTCCCAGCAATCGGGAAGAGACGCTTCGCCTCTTCCCAGAATGCACCAGCAATATTCAGATGAGCTGCCAATCCCAGGTTTTGCCATGTCCTCTAACCGGCGCGTCCCAGCGAGTCCCAGCAATCGGGAAGAAACGCTTCGCCTCTTCCCAGAATGCACCAGCAATATTCAGATGAGCTGCCAATCCCAGGTTTTGCCATGTCCTCTAACCGGCGAGGCCCTGCGAGTCCCAGCAATCAGGAAGAGACGCTTCTCCTCTTCCCAGAATGCACCAGCAATATTCAGATGAGCTGCCAATCCCAGGGTTTGCCATGTCCTCTAACCGGCGAGGCCCAGCCTTCCCTGCAATCGTGTAGAGACGCTTCTCCTCTTCCCAGAATGCACCAGCAATATTCAGATGAGCTGCCAATCCCAGGTTTTGCCATGTCCTCTAACCGGCGAGGCCCAGCGAGTCCCAGCAATCGGGAAGAGACGCTTCTCCTCTTCCCAGAATGCACCAGCAATATTCAGATGAGCTTCCAATCCAAAGGTTTTGCCATGTCCTCTAACCGGCGAGGCCCAGCGAGTCCCAGCAATCGGGAAGAGACGCTTCCCCTCTTCCCAGAATGCACCAGCAATATTCAGATGAGCTGCCAATCCCAGGTTTTACCATGTCCTCTAACCGGCGAGGCCCAGCCAATCCCAGGAATTGGGAAGAGACGCTTCTCCTCTTCCCAGAATGCACCAGCAATATTCAGATGAGCTGCCAATCCCAGGTTTTGCCATGTCCACTAACTGGCGAAGTCCAGCGAGTCCCAGCAATCGGGAAGAGACGCTTCTCCTCTTCCCAGAATGCACCAGCAATATTCAGATGAGCTGCCAATCCCAGGTTTTGCCATGTCCTCTGACCGGCGAGGCCCAGCGAGTCCCAGCAATCGGGAAGAGACGCTTTTCCTCTTCCCAGAATGCACCAGCAATATTCAGATGAGCTGCCAGTCCCAGGTTTTGCCATGTCCTCTAACCGGCGAGGCCCAGCGAGTCCCAGCAATCGGGAATAGACGCTTCGCCTCTTTCCAGAATGCACCAGCAATATTCAGATGAGCTGCCAATCCCAAGTTTTGCCATGTCCTCTAACCGACGAGTCCCAGCGAGTCCCAGCAATCGGGAAGAGACGCTTCCCCTCTTCCCAGAATGCACCAGCAATATTCAGATGAGCTGCCAATCCCAGGTTTTGCCATGTCCTCTAACCGGCGAGGCCCAGCGAGTCCCAGCAATCGGGAAGAGACGCTTCTCCTCTTCCCAGAATGCACCAGCAATATTCAGATGAGCTGCCAATCCCAGGTTTTGCCATGTCCTCTAACCGGCGAGGCCCAGCGAGTCCCAGCAATCGGGAAGAGACGCTTCGCCTCTTCCCAGAATGCACCAGCAATATTCAGATGAGCTGCCAATCCCAGGTTTTGCCATGTCCTCTAACCGGCGAGGCCCAGCGATTCCCAGCAATCGGGTAGAGACGCTTCTCCTCTTCCCAGAATGCACCAGAAATATTCAGATGAGCTGCCAATCCCAGGTTTTGCCATGTCCTCTAACCGGCAAGGCCCAGCGAGTCCCAGCAATCGGGTAGAGACGCTTCTCCTCTTCCCAGAATGCACCAGCAATATTCAGATGAACTGCCAATCCCAGGTTTTGCCATGTCCTCTAACCGGCGAGGCCCTGCGAGTCCCAGCAATCAGGAAGAGACGCTTCTCCTCTTCCCAGAATGCACCAGCAATATTCAGATGAGCTGCCAATCCCAGGTTTTGCCATGTCCTGTAACCGGCGAGGCCCAGCGAGTCCCAGCAATCGGGTAGAGACACTTCTCCTCTTCCCAGAATGCACCAGCAGTATTCAGATGAACTGCCAATCCCAGGTTTTGCCATGTCCTCTAACCGGCGAGGCCCAGCGAGTCCCAGCAATCGGGAAGAGACGCTTCCCCTCTTCCCAGAATGCACCAGCAATATTCAGATGAGCTGCCAATCCCAGGTTTTGCCATGTCCTATAACCGGCGAGGCCCAGCGAGTCCCAGCAATCGGGTAGAGACGCTTCTCCTCTTCCCAGAATGCACCAGAAATATTCAGATGAGCTGCCAATCCCAAGTTTTGCCATGTCCTCTAACCGGCGAGGCCCAGCGAGTCCCAGCAATCGGGTAGAGACGCTTCTCCTCTTCCCAGAATGCACCAGCAATATTCAGATGAACTGCCAATCCCAGGTTTTGCCATGTCCTCTAACCGGCGAGGCCCTGCGAGTCCCAGCAATCAGGAAGAGACGCTTCTCCTCTTCCCAGAATGCACCAGCAATATTCAGATGAGCTGCCAATCCCAGGTTTTGCCATGTCCTCTAACCGGCGAGGCCCAGCGAGTCCCAGCAATCGGGTAGAGACGCTTCTCCTCTTCCCAGAATGCACCAGCAATATTCAGATGAACTGCCAATCCCAGGTTTTGCCATGTCCTCTAACCGGCGAGGCCCAGCGAGTCCCAGCAATCGGGAAGAGACGCTTCCCCTCTTCCCAGAATGCACCAGCAATATTCAGATGAGCTGCCAATCCCAGGTTTTGCCATGTCCACTAACCGGCGAGGCCCAGCGAGTCCCAGCAATCGGGTAGAGACGCTTCTCCTCTTCCCAGAATGCACCAGAAATATTCAGATGAGCTGCCAATCCCAGGTTTTGCCATGTCCTCTAACCGGTGAGGCCCTGCGAGTCCCAGCAATCGGGAAGAGACACTTCTCCTCTTCCCAGAATGCACCAGCAATATTCAGATGAGCTGCCAATCCCAAGTTTTGCCATGTCCTCTAACCGGCGAGGCCCAGCGAGTCCCAGCAATCGGGATGAGACGCTTCCCCTCTTCCCAGAATGCACCAGCAATATTCAGATGAGCTGCCAATCCCAGGTTTTGCCATGTCCACTAACCGGCGAGGCCCAGCGAGTCCCAGCAATCGGGTAGAGACGCTTCTCCTCTTCCCAGAATGCACCAGAAATATTCAGATGAGCTGCCAATCCCAGGTTTTGCCATGTCCTCTAACCGGTGAGGCCCTGCGAGTCCCAGCAATCGGGAAGAGACACTTCTCCTCTTCCCAGAAAGCACCAGCAATATTCAGATGAGCTGCCAATCCCAGGTTTTGCCATGTCCTCTAACTGGCGAGGCCCAGCGAGTCCCAGCAATCGGGAAGAGACGCTTCTCCTATTCCCAGAATGCACCAGCAATATTCAGATGAGCTGCCAATCCCTGGTTTTGCCATGTCCTCTAACCAGAGAGGCCCAGCGAGGCCCAGCAATCGGGAAGAGACGCTTCGCCTCTTCCCAGAATGCACCAGCAAATTTCAGATGAGCTGCCAATCCCAGGTTTTGCCATGTCCTCTAACCGGCGAGGCCCAGCCAGTCCCTGCAATCGTGTAGAGACGCTTCTCCTCTTCCCAGAATGCACCAGCAATATTCAGATGAGCAGCCAATCCCAGGTTTTGCCATGTCCTCTAACCGGCGAGGCCCAGCGAGTCCCAGCAATCGGGAAGAGACGCTTCTCCTCTTCCCAGAATGCACCAGCAATATTCAGATGAGCTACCAATCCCAGGTTTTGCCATGTCCTCTAACCGGCGAGGCCCAGCGAATCCCAGCAATCGGGAAGAGACGCTTCTCCTCTTCCCAGAATGCACCAGCAATATTCAGATGAGCTGCCAATCCCAGGTTTTGCCATGTCCTCTAACCGGCGAGGAACAGCGAGTCCCAGCAATGGGGTAGAGACGCTTCTCCTCTTCCCAGAATGCACCAGCAATATTCAGATGAGCTGCCAATCCCAGGTTTTGCCATGTCCTCTAACCAGCGATGCCCAGCGAGTCCCAGCAATCGGGAAGAGATGCTTCTCCTCTTCCCAAATGCACCAGCAATATTCAGATGAGCTGCCAATCCCAGGTTTTGCCATGTCCTCTAACCGGCAAGGCTCAGCGAGTCCTAGCAATCGGGAAGAGACGCTTCCCCTCTTCCCAGAATGCAACAGCAATATTCAGATGAGCTGCCAATCCCAGGTTTTGCCATGTCCTCTAACCGGCAAGGCTCAGCGAGTCCCAGCAATCGGGAAGAGACGCTTCCCCTCTTCCCAGAATGCACCAGCAATATTCAGATGAGCTGCCAATCTCAGGTTTTACCATGTCCTCTAACCGGCGAGGCCCAGCCAGTCCCAGCAATCGTGTAGAGACGCTTCTCCTCTTCCCAGAATGCACCAGCAATATTCAGATGAGCTGCCAATCCCAGGTTTTGCCATGTCCTCTAACCGGCGAGGCCCAGCGAGTCCCAGCAATCGGGAAGAGACGCTTCTCCTCTTCCCAGAATGCACCAGCAATATTCAGATGAGCTACCAATCCCAGGTTTTGCCATGTCCTCTAACCGGCGAGGCCCAGCGAATCCCAGCAATCGGGAAGAGACGCTTCTCCTCTTCCCAGAATGCACCAGCAATATTCAGATGAGCTGCCAATCCCAGGTTTTGCCATGTCCTCTAACCGGCGAGGAACAGCGAGTCCCAGCAATGGGGTAGAGACGCTTCTCCTCTTCCCAGAATGCACCAGTAATATTCAGATGAGCTGCCAATCCCAGGTTTTGCCATGTCCTCTAACCAACGATGCCCAGCGAGTCCCAGCAATCGGGAAGAGACGCTTCCCCTCTTCCCAGAATGCACCAGCAATATTCAGATGAGCTGCCAATCCCAGGTTTTACCATGTCCTCTAACCGGCGAGGGCCAGCCAGTCCCAGCAATCGGGAAGAGACGCTTCTCCTCTAACCAACGATGCCCAGCGAGTCCCAGCAATCGGGAAGAGACGCTTCTCCTCTTCCCAGAATGCACCAGCAATATTCAGATGAGCTGCCAATCCCAGGTTTTGCCATGTCCTCTAACCGGCAAGGCTCAGCGAGTCCTAGCAATCGGGAAGAGACGCTTCCCCTCTTCCCAGAATGCACCAGCAATATTCAGATGAGCTGCCAATCCCAGGTTTTGCCATGTCCTCTAACCGGCAAGGCTCAGCGAGTCCCAGCAATCGGGAAGAGACGCTTCCCCTCTTCCCAGAATGCACCAGCAATATTCAGATGAGCTGCCAATCCCAGGTTTTACCATGTCCTCTAACCGGCGAGGCCCAGCCAGTCCCAGCAATCGTGTAGAGACGCTTCTCCTCTTCCCAGAATGCACCAGCAATATTCAGATGAGCTGCCAATCCCAGGTTTTGCCATGTCCTCTAACCGGCGAGGCCCAGCGAGTCCCAGCAATCGGGAAGAGACGCTTCTCCTCTTCCCAGAATGCACCAGCAATATTCAGATGAGCTACCAATCCCAGGTTTTGCCATGTCCTCTAACCGGCGAGGCCCAGCGAATCCTAGCAATCGGGAAGAGACGCTTCTCCTCTTCCCAGAATGCACCAGCAATATTCAGATGAGCTGCCAATCCCAGGTTTTGCCATGTCCTCTAACCGGCGAGGAACAGCGAGTCCCAGCAATGGGGTAGAGACGCTTCTCCTCTTCCCAGAATGCACCAGTAATATTCAGATGAGCTGCCAATCCCAGGTTTTGCCATGTCCTCTAACCAACGATGCCCAGCGAGTCCCAGCAATCGGGAAGAGACGCTTCTCCTCTTCCCAGAATGCACCAGCAATATTCAGATGAGCTGCCAATCCCAGGTTTTGCCATGTCCTCTAACCGGCAAGGCTCAGCGAGTCCTAGCAATCGGGAAGAGACGCTTCCCCTCTTCCCAGAATGCACCAGCAATATTCAGATGAGCTGCCAATCCCAGGTTTTGCCATGTCCTCTAACCGGCAAGGCTCAGCGAGTCCCAGCAATCGGGAAGAGACGCTTCCCCTCTTCCCAGAATGCACCAGCAATATTCAGATGAGCTGCCAATCCCAGGTTTTACCATGTCCTCTAACCGGCGAGGCCCAGCCAGTCCCAGCAATCGGGAAGAGACGCTTCTCCTCTTCCCAGAATGCACCAGCAATATTCAAGTGAGCTGCCAATCCCAGGTTTTGCAATGTCCTCTAACCGGCGAGGCCCAGCGAGTCCCAGCAATCGGGAAGAGACACTTCCCCTCTTCCCAGAATGCACCAGCAATATTCAGATGAGCTGCCAATCCCAGGTTTTGCCATGTCCTCTAACCGGCGAGGCCCAGCGAGTCCCAGCAATCGTGTAGAGGCGCTTCTCCTCTTCCCAGAATGCACCAGCAATATTCAGATGAGCTGGCAATCCCAGGTTTTGCCATGTCCTCTAACCGGCGAGGCCCAGCGAGTCCCAACAATCAGGAAGAGACGCTTCTCCTCTTCCCAGAATGCACCAGCAATACTCAGATGAGCTGCCAATCCCAGGTTTTGCCATGTCCTCTAACCGGCGAGGCCCAGAGAGTCCCAGCAATCGGGTAGAGATGCTTCTCCTCTTCCCAGAATGCACCAGAAATATTCAGATGAGCTGCCAATCCCAGGTTTTGCCATGTCCTCTAACCGGCGAGGTCCTGCGAGTCCCAGCAATCGGGAAGAGACGCTTCTCCTCTTCCCAGAATGCACCAGCAATATTCAGATGAGCTGCCAATCCCAGGTTTTGCCATGTCCTCTAACCGGCGAGGCCCAGCGAGTCCCAGCAATCGGGAAGAGACGCTTCCCCTCTTCCCAGAATGCACCAGCAATATTCAGATGAGCTGCCAATCCCAAGTTTTGCCATGTCCTCTAACCGGAGAGGCCCAGCGAGGACCAGCAATCGGGAAGAGACGCTTCGCCTCTTCCCAGAATGCACCAGCAATATTCGGATGAGCTGCCAATCCCAGGTTTTGCCATGTCCTCTAACCGGCGAGGCCCAGCGAGGCCCTGCAATCGTGTAGAGACGCTTCTCCTCTTCCCAGAATACACCAGCGATATTCAGATGAGCTGCCAATCCCAGGTTTTGCCACGTCCTCTAACCGGCGAGGCCCAGCGAGTCCCAGCAATCGGGAAAAGACGCTTCGCTTCTTCCCAGAATGCACCAGCAATATTCAGATGAGCTGCCAATCCCAGGTTTTGCCATGTCCTCTAACCGGCGAGGCCCAGCGAATCCCAGCAATCGGGAAGAGACGCTTCACCTCTTCCCAGAATGCACCAGCAATATTCAGATGAGCTGCCAATCCCAGGTTTTGCCATGTCCTCTAACCGGCGAGGCCCAGCGAGTCCCAGCAATCGGGTAGAGACGCTTCTCCTCTTCCCAGAATGCACCAGAAATATTCAGATGAGCTGCCAATCCCAGGTTTTGCCATGTCCTTTAACCGGCGAGGCCCAGCCAGTCCCTGCAATCGGGTAGAGACGCTTCTCCTCTTCCCAGAATGCACCAGCAATATTCCGATGAGCTGCCAGTCCCAGGTTTTGCCATGTCCTCTAACCGGCGAGGCCCAGCGAGTCCCAGCAATCGGGAAGAGACGCTTCGCCTCTTTCCAGAATGCACCAGCAATATTCAGATGAGCTGCCAATCCCAGGTTTTGCCATGTCCTCTAACCGGCGAGTCCCAGCGAGTCCCAGCAATCGGGAAGAAACGCTTCGCCTCTTCCCAGAATGCACCAGCAATATTCAGATGAGCTGCCAATCCCAGGTTTTGCCATGTCCTTTAAGCGGCGAGGCCCAGCGAGGCCCAGCAATCGGGAAGAGACGCTTCTCCTCTTCCCAGAATGCACCAGCAATATTCAGATGAGCTGCCAATCCCAGGTTTTGCCATGTCCTCTAACCGGCGAGGCCCAACAATCGGGAAGAGACGCTTCTCTTCTTCCCAGAATGCACCAGCAATATTCAGATGAGCTGCCAATCCCAGGTTTTGCCATGTCCTCTAACCAGCGATGCCCAGCGAGTCCCAGCAATCGGGAAGAGACGCTTCTCCTCTTCCCAGAATGCACCAGCAATATTCAGATGAGCTGCCAATCCCAGGTTTTGCCATGTCCTCTAACCGGCAAGGCTCAACGAGTCCTAGCAATCGGGAAGAGACGCTTCCCCTCTTCCCAGAATGCACCAGCAATATTCAGATGAGCTGCCAATCCCAGGTTTTGCCATGTCCTCTAACCGGCAAGGCTCAGCGAGTCCCAGCAATCGGGAAGAGACGCTTCCCCTCTTCCCAGAATGCACCAGCAATATTCAGATGAGCTGCCAATCCCAGGTTTTACCATGTCCTCTAACCGGCGAGGCCCAGCCAGTCCCAGCAGTCGTGTAGAGACGCTTCTCCTCTTCCCAGAATGCACCAGCAATATTCAGATGAGCTGCCAATCCCAGGTTTTGCCATGTCCTCTAACCGGCGAGGCCCAGCGAGTCCCAGCAAACGGGAAGAGACGCTTTTCCTCTTCCCAGAATGCACCAGCAATATTCAGATGAGCTACCAATCCCAGGTTTTGCCATGTCCTCTAACCGGCGAGGCCCAGCGAGTCCCAGCAATCGGGAATAGACGCTTCGCCTCTTTCCAGAATGCACCAGCAATATTCAGATGAGCTGCCAATCCCAGGTTTTGCCATGTCCTCTAACCGACGAGTCCCAGCGAGTCCCAGCAATCGGGAAGAGACGCTTCCCCTCTTCCCAGAATGCACCAGCAATATTCAGATGAGCTGCCAATCCCAGGTTTTGCCATGTCCTCTAACCGGCGAGGCCCAGCGAGTCCCAGCAATCGGGAAGAGACGCTTCTCCTCTTCCCAGAATGCACCAGCAATATTCAGATGAGCTGCCAATCCCAGGTTTTGCCATGTCCTCTAACCGGCGAGGCCCAGCGAGTCCCAGCAATCGGGAAGAGACGCTTCGCCTCTTCCCAGAATGCACCAGCAATATTCAGATGAGCTGCCAATCCCAGGTTTTGCCATGTCCTCTAACCGGCGAGACCCAGCGATTCCCAGCAATCGGGTAGAGACGCTTCTCCTCTTCCCAGAATGCACCAGAAATATTCAGATGAGCTGCCAATCCCAGGTTTTGCCATGTCCTCTAACCGGCGAGGCCCAGCGAGTCCCAGCAATCGGGTAGAGACGCTTCTCCTCTTCCCAGAATGCACCAGCAATATTCAGATGAACTGCCAATCCCAGGTTTTGCCATGTCCTCTAACCGGCGAGGCCCAGCGAGTCCCAGCAATCAGGAAGAGACGCTTCTCCTCTTCCCAGAATGCACCAGCAATATTCAGATGAGCTGCCAATCCCAGGTTTTGCCATGTCCTGTAACCGGCGAGGCCCAGCGAGTCCCAGCAATCGGGTAGAGACACTTCTCCTCTTCCCAGAATGCACCAGCAGTATTCAGATTAACTGCCAATCCCAGGTTTTGCCATGTCCTCTAACCGGCGAGGCCCAGCGAGTCCCAGCAATCGGGAAGAGACGCTTCCCCTCTTCCCAGAATGCACCAGCAATATTCAGATGAGCTGCCAATCCCAGGTTTTGCCATGTCCTCTAACCGGCGAGGCCCAGCGAGTCCCAGCAATCAGGTAGAGACGCTTCTCCTCTTCCCAGAATGCACCAGAAATATTCAGATGAGCTGCCAATCCCAGGTTTTGCCATGTCCTCTAACCGGCGAGGCCCAGCGAGTCCCAGCAATCGGGTAGAGACGCTTCTCCTCTTCCCAGAATGCACCAGCAATATTCAGATGAACTGCCAATCCCAGGTTTTGCCATGTCCTCTAACCGGCGAGGCCCTGCGAGTCCCAGCAATCAGGAAGAGACGCTTCTCCTCTTCCCAGAATGCACCAGCAATATTCAGATGAGCTGCCAATCCCAGGTTTTGCCATGTCCTCTAACCGGCGAGGCCCAGCGAGTCCCAGCAATCGGGAAGAGACGCTTCCCCTCTTCCCAGAATGCACCAGAAATATTCAGATGAGCTGCCATTCCCAGGTTTTGCCATGTCCTCTAACGGGTGAGGCCCTGCAAGTCCCAGCAATCGGGAAGAGACACTTCTCCTCTTCCCAGAATGCACCAGCAATATTCAGATGAGCTGCCAATCCCAGGTTTTGCCATGTCCTCTAACCGGCGAGGCCCAGCGAGTCCCAGCAATCGGGATGAGACGCTTCCCCTCTTCCCAGAATGCACCAGCAATATTCAGATGAGCTGCCAATCCCAGGTTTTGCCATGTCCACTAACCGGCGAGGCCCAGCGAGTCCCAGCAATCGGGTAGAGACGCTTCTCCTCTTCCCAGAATGCACCAGAAATATTCAGATGAGCTGCCAATCCCAGGTTTTGCCATGTCCTCTAACCGGTGAGGCCCTGCGAGTCCCAGCAATCGGGAAGAGACACTTCTCCTCTTCCCAGAAAGCACCAGCAATATTCAGATGAGCTGCCAATCCCAGGTTTTGCCATGTCCTCTAACCGGCGAGGCCCAGCGAGTCCCAGCAATCGGGAAGAGACGCTTCTCCTATTCCCAGAATGCACCAGCAATATTCAGATGAGCTGCCAATCCCAGGTTTTGCCATGTCCACTAACCGGCGAGGCCCAGCGAGTCCCAGCAATCGGGTAGAGACGCTTCTCCTCTTCCCAGAATGCACCAGAAATATTCAGATGAGCTGCCAATCCCAGGTTTTGCCATGTCCTCTAACCGGTGAGGCCCTGCGAGTCCCAGCAATCGGGAAGAGACACTTCTCCTCTTCCCAGAAAGCACCAGCAATATTCAGATGAGCTGCCAATCCCAGGTTTTGCCATGTCCTCTAACCGGCGAGGCCCAGCGAGTCCCAGCAATCGGGAAGAGACGCTTCTCCTATTCCCAGAATGCACCAGCAATATTCAGATGAGCTGCCAATCCCTGGTTTTGCCATGTCCTCTAACCGGCGAGGCCCAACAATCGGGAAGAGACGCTTCTCTTCTTCCCAGAATGCACCAGCAATATTCAGATGAGCTGCCAATCCCAGGTTTTGCCATGTCCTCTAACCGGCGAGGCCCAGCAAGTCCCAGCAATCGGGAAGAGACGCTTCGCCTCTTCCCAGAATGCACCAGCAATATTCAGATGAGCTGCCAATCCCAGGTTTTGCCATGTCCTCTAACCGGCGAGGTCCAGCGAGTCCCAGCAATCGGGAAGAGACGCTTCCCCTCTTCCCAGAATGCACCAGCAATATTCAGATGAGCTGCCAATCCCAGGTTTTGCCATGTCCTCTAACCGGCGAGGCCCAGCGAGTCCCAGCAATCGGGTAGAGACGCTTCTCCTCTTCCCAGAATGCACCAGCAATATTCAGATGAACTGCCAATCCCAGGTTTTGCCATGTCCTCTAACCGGCGAGGCCCTGCGAGTCCCAGCAATCAGGAAGAGACGCTTCTCCTCTTCCCAGAATGCACCAGCAATATTCAGATGAGCTGCCAATCCCAGGTTTTGCCATGTCCTCTAACCGGCGAGGCCCTGCGAGTCCCAGCAATCAGGAAGAGACGCTTCTCCTCTTCCCAGAATGCACCAGCAGTATTCAGATGAACTGCCAATCCCAGGTTTTGCCATGTCCTCTAACCGGCGAGGCCCAGCGAGTCCCAGCAATCGGTAAGAGACGCTTCCCCTCTTCCCAGAATGCACCAGCAATATTCAGATGAGCTGCCAATCCCAGGTTTTGCCATGTCCTCTAACCGGCGAGGCCCAGCGAGTCCCAGCAATCGGGTAGAGACGCTTCTCCTCTTCCCAGAATGCACCAGAAATATTCAGATGAGCTGCCAATCCCAGGTTTTGCCATGTCCTCTAACCGGCGAGGCCCAGCGAGTCCCAGCAATCGGGTAGAGACGCTTCTCCTCTTCCCAGAATGCACCAGCAATATTCAGATGAACTGCCAATCCCAGGTTTTGCCATGTCCTCTAACCGGCGAGGCCCTACGAGTCCCAGCAATCAGGAAGAGACGCTTCTCCTCTTCCCAGAATGCACCAGCAATATTCAGATGAGCTGCCAATCCCAGGTTTTGCCATGTCCTCTAACCGGCGAGGCCCAGCGAGTCCCAGCAATCGGGTAGAGACGCTTCTCCTCTTCCCAGAATGCACCAGCAATATTCAGATGAGCTGCCAATCCCAGGTTTTGCCATGTCCACTAACCGGCGAGGCCCAGCGAGTCCCAGCAATCGGGTAGAGACGCTTCTCCTCTTCCCAGAATGCACCAGAAATATTCAGATGAGCTGCCAATCCCAGGTTTTGCCATGTCCTCTAACCGGTGAGGCCCTGCGAGTCCCAGCAATCGGGAAGAGACACTTCTCCTCTTCCCAGAATGCACCAGCAATATTCAGATGAGCTGCCAATCCCAAGTTTTGCCATGTCCTCTAACCGGCGAGGCCCAGCGAGTCCCAGCAATCGGGATGAGACGCTTCTCCTCTTCCCAGAATGCACCAGCAATATTCAGATGAGCTGCCAATCCCAGGTTTTGCCATGTCCACTAACCGGCGAGGCCCAGCGAGTCCCAGCAATCGGGTAGAGACGCTTCTCCTCTTCCCAGAATGCACCAGAAATATTCAGATGAGCTGCCAATCCCAGGTTTTGCCATGTCCACTAATCGGCGAGGCCCAGCGAGTCCCAGCAATCGGGTAGAGACGCTTCCCCTCTTCCCAGAATGCACCAGCAATATTCAGATGAGCTGCCAATCCCAGGTTTTGCCATGTCCTCTCACCGGTGAGGCTCTGCGAGTCCCAGCAATCGGGAAGAGACACTTCTCCTCTTCCCAGAATGCACCAGCAATATTCAGATGAGCTGCCAATCCCAGGTTTTGCCATGTCCACTAACCGGCGAGGCCCAGCGAGTCCCAGCAATCGGGTAGAGACGCTTCTCCTCTTCCCAGAATGCACCAGAAATATTCAGATGAGCTGCCAATCCCAGGTTTTGCCATGTCCTCTAACCGGTGAGGCCCTGCGAGTCCCAGCAATCGGGAAGAGACACTTCTCCTCTTCCCAGAAAGCACCAGCAATATTCAGATGAGCTGCCAATCCCAGGTTTTGCCATGTCCTCTAACCGGCGAGGCCCAGCGAGTCCCAGCAATCGGGAAGAGACGCTTCTCCTATTCCCAGAATGCACCAGCAATATTCAGATGAGCTGCCAATCCCTGGTTTTGCCATGTCCTCTAACCGGCGAGGCCCAACAATCGGGAAGAGACGCTTCTCTTCTTCCCAGAATGCACCAGCAATATTCAGATGAGCTGCCAATCCCAGGTTTTGCCATGTCCTCTAACCGGCGAGGCCCAGCAAGTCCCAGCAATCGGGAAGAGACGCTTCGCCTCTTCCCAGAATGCACCAGCAATATTCAGATGAGCTGCCAATCCCAGGTTTTGCCATGTCCTCTAACCGGCGAGGTCCAGCGAGTCCCAGCAATCGGGAAGAGACGCTTCCCCTCTTCCCAGAATGCACCAGCAATATTCAGATGAGCTGCCAATCCCAGGTTTTGCCATGTCCTCTAACCGGCGAGGCCCAGCGAGTCCCAGCAATCGGGTAGAGACGCTTCTCCTCTTCCCAGAATGCACCAGCAATATTCAGATGAGCTGCCAATCCCAGGTTTTGTCATGTCCTCTAACCGACGAGTCCTAGCGAGTCCCAGCAATCGGGAAGAGACGCTTCGCCTCTTCCCAGAATGCACCAGCAATATTCAGATGAGCTGCCAATCCCAGGTTTTGCCATGTCCTCTAACCGGCGAGGTCCAGCGAGTCCCAGCAATCGGGAAGAGACGCTTCTCCTCTTCCCAGAATGCACCAGCAATATTCAGATGAGCTGCCAATCCCAGGTTTTCCCATGTCCTCTAACCGGCGAGGTCCAGCGAGTCCCAGCAATCGGGAAGAGACGCTTCTCCTCTTCCCAGAATGCACCAGCAATATTCAGATGAGCTGCCAATCCCAGGTTTTGCCATGTCCTCTAACCGGCGAGGCCCAGCGAGTCCCAGCAATCGGGAAGAGACGCTTCGCCTCTTCCCAGAATGCACCAGCAATATTCAGATGAGCTGCCAGTCCCAGGTTTTGCCATGTCCTCTAACCGGCGAGGCCCAGCGAGTCCCAGCAATCGGGAAGAGACGCTTCGCCTCTTTCCAGAATGCACCAGCAATATTCAGATGAGCTGCCAATCCCAGGTTTTGCCATGTCCTCTAACCGACGAGTCCTAGCGAGTCCCAGCAATCGGGAAGAGACGCTTCGCCTCTTCCCAGAATGCACCAGCAATATTCAGATGAGCTGCCAATCCCAGGTTTTGCCATGTCCTCTAACCGGCGCGTCCCAGCAAGTCCCAGCAATCGGGAAGAAACGCTTCGCCTCTTCCCAGAATGCACCAGCAATATTCAGATGAGCTGCCAATCCCAGGTTTTGCCATGTCCTCTAACCGGCGAGGCCCAGCCTTCCCTGCAATCGTGTAGAGACGCTTCTCCTCTTCCCAGAATGCACCAGCAATATTCAGATGAGCTGCCAATCCCAGGTTTTGCCATGTCCTCTAACCGGCGAGGCCCAGCGAGTCCCAGCAATCGGGAAGAGACGCTTCTCCTCTTCCCAGAATGCACCAGCAATATTCAGATGAGCTTCCAATCCAAAGGTTTTGCCATGTCCTCTAACCGGCGAGGCCCAGCGAGTCCCAGCAATCGGGAAGAGACGCTTCCCCTCTTCCCAGAATGCACCAGCAATATTCAGATGAGCTGCCAATCCCAGGTTTTGCCATGTCCTCTAACCGGCGAGGCCCAGCGAGTCCCAGCAATCGGGAAGAGACGCTTCCCCTCTTCCCAGAATGCACCAGCAATATTCAGATGAGCTGCCAATCCCAGGTTTTACCATGTCCTCTAACCGGCGAGGCCCAGCCAATCCCAGGAATTGGGAAGAGACGCTTCTCCTCTTCCCAGAATGCACCAGCAATATTCAGATGAGCTGCCAATCCCAGGTTTTGCCATGTCCACTAACTGGCGAGGTCCAGCGAGTCCCAGCAATCGGGAAGAGACGCTTCTCCTCTTCCCAGAATGCACCAGCAATATTCAGATGAGCTGCCAATCCCAGGTTTTGCCATGTCCTCTGACCGGCGAGGCCCAGCGAGTCCCAGCAATCGGGAAGAGACGCTTTTCCTCTTCCCAGAATGCACCAGCAATATTCAGATGAGCTGCCAGTCCCAGGTTTTGCCATGTCCTCTAACCGGCGAGGCCCAGCGAGTCCCAGCAATCAGGAATAGACGCTTCGCCTCTTTCCAGAATGCACCAGCAATATTCAGATGAGCTGCCAATCCCAGGTTTTGCCATGTCCTCTAACCGACGAGTCCCAGCGAGTCCCAGCAATCGGGAAGAGACGCTTCCCCTCTTCCCAGAATGCACCAGCAATATTCAGATGAGCTGCCAATCCCAGGTTTTGCCATGTCCTCTAACCGGCGAGGCCCAGCGAGTCCCAGCAATCGGGAAGAGACGCTTCTCCTCTTCCCAGAATGCACCAGCAATATTCAGATGAGCTGCCAATCCCAGGTTTTGCCATGTCCTCTAACCGGCGAGGCCCAGCGAATCCCAGCAATCGGGAAGAGACGCTTCGCCTCTTCCCAGAATGCACCAGCAATATTCAGATGAGCTGCCAATCCCAGGTTTTGCCATGTCCTCTAACCGGCGAGGCCCAGCGATTCCCAGCAATCGGGTAGAGACGCTTCTCCTCTTCCCAGAATGCACCAGAAATATTCAGATGAGCTGCCAATCCCAGGTTTTGCCATGTCCTCTAACCGGCGAGGCCCAGCGAGTCCCAGCAATCGGGTAGAGACGCTTCTCCTCTTCCCAGAATGCACCAGCAATATTCAGATGAACTGCCAATTCCAGGTTTTGCCATGTCCTCTAACCGGCGAGGCCCTGCGAGTCCCAGCAATCAGGAAGAGACGCTTCTCCTCTTCCCAGAATCCACCAGCAATATTCAGATGAGCTGCCAATCCCAGGTTTTGCCATGTCCTGTAACCGGCGAGGCCCAGCGAGTCCCAGCAATCGGGTAGAGACACTTCTCCTCTTCCCAGAATGCACCAGCAGTATTCAGATGAACTGCCAATCCCAGGTTTTGCCATGTCCTCTAACCGGCGAGGCCCAGCGAGTCCCAGCAATCGGGTAGAGACGCTCCTCCTCTTCCCAGAATGCACCAGAAATATTCAGATGAGCTGCCAATCCCAGGTTTTGCCATGTCCTCTAACCGGCGAGGCCCAGCGAGTCCCAGCAATCGGGTAGAGACGATTCTCCTCTTCCCAGAATGCACCAGCAATATTCAGATGAACTGCCAATCCCAGGTTTTGCCATGTCCTCTAACCGGCGAGGCCCAGCGAGTCCCAGCAATCAGGAAGAGACGCTTCTCCTCTTCCCAGAATGCACCAGCAATATTCAGATGAGCTGCCAATCCCAGGTTTTGCCATGTCCTCTAACCGGCGAGGCCCAGCGAGTCCCAACAATCGGGTAGAGACGGTTCTCCTCTTCCCAGAATGCACCAGCAATATTCAGATGAACTGCCAATCCCAGGTTTTGCCATGTCCTCTAACCGGCGAGGCCCAGCGAGTCCCAGCAATCGGGAAGAGACGCTTCCCCTCTTCCCAGAATGCACCAGCAATATTCAGATGAGCTGCCAATCCCAGGTTTTGCCATGTCCACTAACCGGCGAGGCCCAGCGAGTCCCAGCAATCGGGTAGAGACGCTTCTCCTCTTCCCAGAATGCACCAGAAATATTCAGATGAGCTGCCAATCCCAGGTTTTGCCATGTCCTCTAACCGGTGAGGCCCTGCGAGTCCCAGCAATCGGGAAGAGACACTTCTCCTCTTCCCAGAATGCACCAGCAATATTCAGATGAGCTGCCAATCCCAGGTTTTGCCATGTCCTCTAACCGGCGAGGCCCAGCGAGTCCCAGCAATCGGGATGAGACGCTTCGCCTCTTCCCAGAATGCACCAGCAATATTCAGATGAGCTGCCAATCCCAGGTTTTGCCATGTCCACTAACCGGCGAGGCCCAGCGAGTCCCAGCAATCGGGTAGAGACGCTTCTCCTCTTCCCAGAATGCACCAGCAATATTCAGATGAGCTGCCAATCCCAGGTTTTGCCATGTCCTCTAACCGGTGAGGCCCTGCGAGTCCCAGCAATCGGGAAGAGACACTTCTCCTCTTCCCAGAATGCACCAGCAATATTCAGATGAGCTGCCAATCCCAGGTTTTGCCATGTCCTCTAACCGGCGAGGCCCAGCGAGTCCCAGCAATCGGGATGAGACGCTTCCCCTCTTCCCAGAATGCACCAGCAATATTCAGATGAGCTGCCAATCCCAGGTTTTGCCATGTCCACTAACCGGCGAGGCCCAGCGAGTCCCAGCAATCGGGTAGAGACGCTTCTCCTCTTCCCAGAATGCACCAGCAATATTCAGATGAGCTGCCAATCCCAGGTTTTGCCATGTCCGCTAACCGGTGAGGCCCTGCGAGTCCCAGCAATCGGGAAGAGACACTTCTCCTCTTCCCAGAAAGCACCAGCAATATTCAGATGAGCTGCCAATCCCAGGTTTTGCCATGTCCTCTAACCGGCGAGGCCCAGCGAGTCCCAGCAATCGGGAAGAGACGCTTCTCCTATTCCCAGAATGCACCAGCAATATTCAGATGAGCTGCCAATCCCTGGTTTTGCCATGTCCTCTAACCGGCGAGGCCCAAAAATCGGCAAGAGACGCTTCTCTTCTTCCCAGAATGCACCAGCAATATTCAGATGAGCTGCCAATCCCAGGTTTTGCCATGTCCTCTAACCGGCGAGGCCCAGCAAGTCCCAGCAATCGGGAAGAGACGCTTCGCCTCTTCCCAGAATGCACCAGCAATATTCAGATGAGCTGCCAATCCCAGGTTTTTCCATGTCCTCTAACCGGCGAGGTCCAGCGAGTCCCAGCAATCGGGAAGAGACGCTTCCCCTCTTCCCAGAATGCACCAGCAATATTCAGATGAGCTGCCAATCCCAGGTTTTGCCATGTCCTCTAACCGGCGAGGCCCAGCGAGTCCCAGCAATCGGGTAGAGACGCTTCTCCTCTTCCCAGAATGCACCAGCAATATTCAGATGAACTGCCAATCCCAGGTTTTGCCATGTCCTCTAACCGGCGAGGCCCTGCGAGTCCCAGCAATCAGGATGAGACGCTTCTCCTCTTCCCAGAATGCACCAGCAATATTCAGATGAGCTGCCAATCCCAGGTTTTGCCATGTCCTCTAACCGGCGAGGCCCAGCGAATCGCAGCAATCGGGTAGAGATACTTCTCCTCTTCCCAGAATGCACCAGCAGTATTCAGATGAACTGCCAATCCCAGGTTTTGCCATGTCCTCTAACCGGCGAGGCCCAGCGAGTCCCAGCAATCGGTAAGAGACGCTTCCCCTCTTCCCAGAATGCACCAGCAATATTCAGATGAGCTGCCAATCCCAGGTTTTGCCATGTCCTCTAACCGGCGAGGCCCAGCGAGTCCCTGCAATCGGGTAGAGACGCTTCTCCTCTTCCCAGAATGCACCAGAAATATTCAGATGAGCTGCCAATCCCAGGTTTTGCCATGTCCTCTAACCGGCGAGGCCCAGCGAGTCCCAGCAATCGGGTACAGACGCTTCTCCTCTTCCCAGAATGCACCAGCAATATTCAGATGAACTGCCAATCCCAGGTTTTGCCATGTCCTCTAACCGGCGAGGCCCTGCGAGTCCCAGCAATCAGGAAGAGACGCTTCTCCTCTTCCCAGAATGCACCAGCAATATTCAGATGAGCTGCCAATCCCAGGTTTTGCCATGTCCTCTAACCGGCGAGGCCAAGCGAGTCCCAGCAATCGGGTAGAGACGCTTCTCCTCTTCCCAGAATGCACCAGCAATATTCAGATGAACTGCCAATCCCAGGTTTTGCCATGTCCTCTAACCGGCGAGGCCCAGCGAGTCCCAGCAATCGGGAAGAGACGCTTCCCCTCTTCCCAGAATGCACCAGCAATATTCAGATGAGCTGCCAATCCCAGGTTTTGCCATGTCCACTAACCGGCGAGGCCCAGCGAGTCCCAGCAATCGGGTAGAGACGCTTCTCCTCTTCCCAGAATGCACCAGAAATATTCAGATGAGCTGCCAATCCCAGGTTTTGCCATGTCCTCTAACCGGTGAGGCCCTGCGAGTCCCAGCAATCGGGAAGAGACACTTCTCCTCTTCCCAGAATGCACCAGCAATATTCAGATGAGAAGCCAATCCCAAGTTTTGCCATGTCCTCTAACCGGCGAGGCCCAGCGAGTCCCAGCAATCGGGATGAGACGCTTCCCCTCTTCCCAGAATGCACCAGCAATATTCAGATGAGCTGCCAATCCCAGGTTTTGCCATGTCAACTAACCGGCGAGGCCCAGCGAGTCCCAGCAATCGGGTAGAGACGCTTCTCCTCTTCCCAGAATGCACCAGAAATATTCAGATGAGCTGCCAATCCCAGGTTTTGCCATGTCCTCTAACCGGTGAGGCTCTGCGAGTCCCAGCAATCGGGAAGAGACACTTCTCCTCTTCCCAGAATGCACCAGCAATATTCAGATGAGCTGCCAATCCCAGGTTTTGCCATGTCCTCTAACCGGCGAGGCCCAGCGAGTCCCAGCAATCGGGATGAGACGCTTCCCCTCTTCCCAGAATGCACCAGCAATATTCAGATGAGCTGCCAATCCCAGGTTTTGCCATGTCCACTAACCGGCGAGGCCCAGCGAGTCCCAGCAATCGGGTAGAGACGCTTCTCCTCTTCCCAGAATGCACCAGAAATATTCAGATGAGCTGCCAATCCCAGGTTTTGCCATGTCCTCTAACCGGTGAGGCCCTGCGAGTCCCAGCAATCGGGAAGAGACACTTCTCCTCTTCCCAGAAAGCACCAGCAATATTCAGATGAACTGCCAATCCCAGGTTTTGCCATGTCCTCTAACCGGCGAGGCCCTGCGAGTCCCAGCAATCAGGAAGAGACGCTTCTCCTCTTCCCAGAATGCACCAGCAATATTCAGATGAGCTGCCAATCCCAGGTTTTGCCATGTCCTCTAACCGGCGAGGCCCAGCGAGTCGCAGCAATCGGGTAGAGACACTTCTCCTCTTCCCAGAATGCACCAGCAGTATTCAGATGAACTGCCAATCCCAGGTTTTGCCATGTCCTCTAACCGGCGAGGCCCAGCGAATCGCAGCAATCGGGTAGAGATACTTCTCCTCTTCCCAGAATGCACCAGCAGTATTCAGATGAACTGCCAATCCCAGGTTTTGCCATGTCCTCTAACCGGCGAGGCCCAGCGAGTCCCAGCAATCGGGTAGAGACGCTTCCCCTCTTCCCAGAATGCACCAGCAATATTCAGATGAGCTGCCAATCCCAGGTTTTGCCATGTCCTCTAACCGGCGAGGCCCAGCGAATCGCAGCAATCGGGTAGAGATACTTCTCCTCTTCCCAGAATGCACCAGCAGTATTCAGATGAACTGCCAATCCCAGGTTTTGCCATGTCCTCTAACCGGCGAGGCCCAGCGAGTCCCAGCAATCGGTAAGAGACGCTTCCCCTCTTCCCAGAATGCACCAGCAATATTCAGATGAGCTGCCAATCCAGGTTTTGCCATGTCCTCTAACCGGCGAGGCCCAGCGAGTCCCTGCAATCGGGTAGAGACGCTTCTCCTCTTCCCAGAATGCACCAGAAATATTCAGATGAGCTGCCAATCCCAGGTTTTGCCATGTCCTCTAACCGGCGAGGCCCAGCGAGTCCCAGCAATCGGGTACAGACGCTTCTCCTCTTCCCAGAATGCACCAGCAATATTCAGATGAACTGCCAATCCCAGGTTTTGCCATGTCCTCTAACCGGCGAGGCCCTGCGAGTCCCAGCAATCAGGAAGAGACGCTTCTCCTCTTCCCAGAATGCACCAGCAATATTCAGATGAGCTGCCAATCCCAGGTTTTGCCATGTCCTCTAACCGGCGAGGCCAAGCGAGTCCCAGCAATCGGGTAGAGACGCTTCTCCTCTTCCCAGAATGCACCAGCAATATTCAGATGAACTGCCAATCCCAGGTTTTGCCATGTCCTCTAACCGGCGAGGCCCAGCGAGTCCCAGCAATCGGGAAGAGACGCTTCCCCTCTTCCCAGAATGCACCAGCAATATTCAGATGAGCTGCCAATCCCAGGTTTTGCCATGTCCACTAACCGGCGAGGCCCAGCGAGTCCCAGCAATCGGGTAGAGACGCTTCTCCTCTTCCCAGAATGCACCAGAAATATTCAGATGAGCTGCCAATCCCAGGTTTTGCCATGTCCTCTAACCGGTGAGGCCCTGCGAGTCCCAGCAATCGGGAAGAGACACTTCTCCTCTTCCCAGAATGCACCAGCAATATTCAGATGAGAAGCCAATCCCAAGTTTTGCCATGTCCTCTAACCGGCGAGGCCCAGCGAGTCCCAGCAATCGGGATGAGACGCTTCCCCTCTTCCCAGAATGCACCAGCAATATTCAGATGAGCTGCCAATCCCAGGTTTTGCCATGTCAACTAACCGGCGAGGCCCAGCGAGTCCCAGCAATCGGGTAGAGACGCTTCTCCTCTTCCCAGAATGCACCAGAAATATTCAGATGAGCTGCCAATCCCAGGTTTTGCCATGTCCTCTAACCGGTGAGGCTCTGCGAGTCCCAGCAATCGGGAAGAGACACTTCTCCTCTTCCCAGAATGCACCAGCAATATTCAGATGAGCTGCCAATCCCAGGTTTTGCCATGTCCTCTAACCGGCGAGGCCCAGCGAGTCCCAGCAATCGGGATGAGACGCTTCCCCTCTTCCCAGAATGCACCAGCAATATTCAGATGAGCTGCCAATCCCAGGTTTTGCCATGTCCACTAACCGGCGAGGCCCAGCGAGTCCCAGCAATCGGGTAGAGACGCTTCTCCTCTTCCCAGAATGCACCAGAAATATTCAGATGAGCTGCCAATCCCAGGTTTTGCCATGTCCTCTAACCGGTGAGGCCCTGCGAGTCCCAGCAATCGGGAAGAGACACTTCTCCTCTTCCCAGAAAGCACCAGCAATATTCAGATGAGCTGCCAATCCCAGGTTTTGCCATGTCCTCTAACCGGCGAGGCCCAGCGAGTCCCAGCAATCAGGAAGAGACGCTTCTCCTATTCCCAGAATGCACCAGCAATATCAGATGAGCTGCCAATCCCTGGTTTTGCCATGTCCTCTAACCGGCGAGGCCCAACAATCGGGAAGAGACGCTTCTCTTCTTCCCAGAATGCACCAGCAATATTCAGATGAGCTGCCAATCCCAGGTTTTGCCATGTCCTCTAACCGGCGAGGCCCAGCAAGTCCCAGCAATCGGGAAGAGACGCTTCGCCTCTTCCCAGAATGCACCAGCAATATTCAGATGAGCTGCCAATCCCAGGTTTTGCCATGTCCTCTAACCGGCGAGGTCCAGCGAGTCCCAGCAATCGGGAAGAGACGCTTCCCCTCTTCCCAGAATGCACCAGCAATATTCAGATGAGCTGCCAATCCCAGGTTTTGCCATGTCCTCTAACCGGCGAGGCCCAGCGAGTCCCAGCAATCGGGTAGAGACGCTTCTCCTCTTCCCAGAATGCACCAGCAATATTCAGATGAACTGCCAATCCCAGGTTTTGCCATGTCCTCTAACCGGCGAGGCCCTGCGAGTCCCAGCAATCAGGAAGAGACGCTTCTCCTCTTCCCAGAATGCACCAGCAATATTCAGATGAGCTGCCAATCCCAGGTTTTGCCATGTCCTCTAACCGGCGAGGCCCAGCGAGTCGCAGCAATCGGGTAGAGACACTTCTCCTCTTCCCAGAATGCACCAGCAGTATTCAGATGAACTGCCAATCCCAGGTTTTGCCATGTCCTCTAACCGGCGAGGCCCAGCGAGTCCCAGCAATCGGTAAGAGACGCTTCCCCTCTTCCCAGAATGCACCAGCAATATTCAGATGAGCTGCCAATCCCAGGTTTTGCCATGTCCTCTAACCGGCGAGGCCCAGCGAGTCCCAGCAATCGGGTAGAGACGCTTCTCCTCTTCCCAGAATGCACCAGAAATATTCAGATGAGCTGCCAATCCCAGGTTTTGCCATGTCCTCTAACCGGCGAGGCCCAGCGAGTCCCAGCAATCGGGTAGAGACGCTTCTCCTCTTCCCAGAATGCACCAGCAATATTCAGATGAACTGCCAATCCCAGGTTTTGCCATGTCCTCTAACCGGCGAGGCCCTGCGAGTCCCAGCAATCAGGAAGAGACGCTTCTCCTCTTCCCAGAATGCACCAGCAATATTCAGATGAGCTGCCAATCCCAGGTTTTGCCATGTCCTCTAACCGGCGAGGCCCAGCGAGTCCCAGCAATCGGATAGAGACGCTTCTCCTCTTCCCAGAATGCACCAGCAATATTCAGATGAACTGCCAATCCCAGGTTTTGCCATGTCCTCTAACCGGCGAGGCCCAGCGAGTCCCAGCAATCGGGAAGAGACGCTTCCCCTCTTCCCAGAATGCACCAGCAATATTCAGATGAGCTGCCAATCCCAGGTTTTGCCATGTCCACTAACCGGCGAGGCCCAGCGAGTCCCAGCAATCGGGTAGAGACGCTTCTCCTCTTCCCAGAATGCACCAGAAATATTCAGATGAGCTGCCAATCCCAGGTTTTGCCATGTCCTCTAACCGGTGAGGCCCTGCGAGTCCCAGCAATCGGGAAGAGACACTTCTCCTCTTCCCAGAATGCACCAGCAATATTCAGATGAGCTGCCAATCCCAAGTTTTGCCATGTCCTCTAACCGGCGAGGCCCAGCGAGTCCCAGCAATCGGGATGAGACGCTTCCCCTCTTCCCAGAATGCACCAGCAATATTCAGATGAGCTGCCAATCCCAGGTTTTGCCATGTCCACTAACCGGCGAGGCCCAGCGAGTCCCAGCAATCGGGTAGAGACGCTTCTCCTCTTCCCAGAATGCACCAGAAATATTCAGATGAGCTGCCAATCCCAGGTTTTGCCATGTCCTCTAACCGGTGAGGCCCTGCGAGTCCCAGCAATCGGGAAGAGACACTTCTCCTCTTCCCAGAAAGCACCAGCAATATTCAGATGAGCTGCCAATCCCAGGTTTTGCCATGTCCTCTAACCGGCGAGGCCCAGCGAGTCCCAGCAATCGGGAAGAGACGCTTCTCCTATTCCCAGAATGCACCAGCAATATTCAGATGAGCTGCCAATCCCTGGTTTTGCCATGTTCTCTAACCAGAGTGGCCCAGCGAGGCCCAGCAATCGGGAAGAGACGCTTCGCCTCTTCCCAGAATGCACCAGCAAATTTCAGATGAGCTGCCAATCCCAGGTTTTGCCATGTCCTCTAACCGGCGAGGCCCAGCCAGTCCCTGCAATCGTGTAGAGACGCTTCTCCTCTTCCCAGAATGCACCAGCAATATTCAGATGAGCAGCCAATCCCAGGTTTTGCCATGTCCTCTAACCGGCGAGGCCCAGCGAGTCCCAGCAATCGGGAAGAGACGCTTCTCCTCTTCCCAGAATGCACCAGCAATATTCAGATGAGCTACCAATCCCAGGTTTTGCCATGTCCTCTAACCGGCGAGGCCCAGCGAATCCCAGCAATCGGGAAGAGACGCTTCTCCTCTTCCCAGAATGCACCAGCAATATTCAGATGAGCTGCCAATCCCAGGTTTTGCCATGTCCTCTAACCGGCGAGGAACAGCGAGTCCCAGCAATGGGGTAGAGACGCTTCTCCTCTTCCCAGAATGCACCAGCAATATTCAGATGAGCTGCCAATCCCAGGTTTTGCCATGTCCTCTAACCAACGATGCCCAGCGAGTCCCAGCAATCGGGAAGAGACGCTTCTCCTCTTCCCAGAATGCACCAGCAATATTCAGATGAGCTGCCAATCCCAGGTTTTGCCATGTCCTCTAACCGGCAAGGCTCAGCGAGTCCTAGCAATCGGGAAGAGACGCTTCCCCTCTTCCCAGAATGCACCAGCAATATTCAGATGAGCTGCCAATCCCAGGTTTTGCCATGTCCTCTAACCGGCAAGGCTCAGCGAGTCCCAGCAATCGGGAAGAGACGCTTCCCCTCTTCCCAGAATGCACCAGCAATATTCAGATGAGCTGCCAATCCCAGGTTTTACCATGTCCTCTAACCGGCGAGGCCCAGCCAGTCCCAGCAATCGGGAAGAGACGCTTCTCCTCTTCCCAGAATGCACCAGCAATATTCAAGTGAGCTGCCAATCCCAGGTTTTGCAATGTCCTCTAACCGGCGAGGCCCAGCGAGTCCCAGCAATCGGGAAGAGACACTTCCCCTCTTCCCAGAATGCACCAGCAATATTCAGATGAGCTGCCAATCCCAGGTTTTGCCATGTCCTCTAACCGGCGAGGCCCAGCGAGTCCCAGCAATCGTGTAGAGACGCTTCTCCTCTTCCCAGAATGCACCAGCAATATTCAGATGAGCTGCCAATCCCAGGTTTTGCCATGTCCTCTAACCGGCGAGGCCCAGCGAGTCCCAACAATCGGGAAGAGACGCTTCTCCTCTTCCCAGAATGCACCAGCAATACTCAGATGAGCTGCCAATCCCAGGTTTTGCCATGTCCTCTAACCGGCGAGGCCCAGCGAGTCCCAGCAATCGGGAAGAGACGCTTCTCCTCTTCCCAGAATGCACCAGAAATATTCAGATGAGCTGCCAATCCCAGGTTTTGCCATGTCCTCTAACCGGCGAGGCCCTGCGAGTCCCAGCAATCGGGAAGAGACGCTTCTCCTCTTCCCAGAATGCACCAGCAATATTCAGATGAGCTGCCAATCCCAGGTTTTGCCATGTCCTCTAACCGGCGAGGCCCAGCGAGTCCCAGCAATCGGGAAGAGACGCTTCCCCTCTTCCCAGAATGCACCAGCAATATTCAGATGAGCTGCCAATCCCAAGTTTTGCCATGTCCTCTAACCGGAGAGGCCCAGCGAGGCCCAGCAATCGGGAAGAGACGCTTCGCCTCTTCCCAGAATGCACCAGCAATATTCGGATGAGCTGCCAATCCCAGGTTTTGCCATGTCCTCTAACCGGCGAGGCCCAGCGAGGCCCTGCAATCGTGTAGAGACGCTTCTCCTCTTCCCAGAATGCACCAGCGATATTCAGATGAGCTGCCAATCCCAGGTTTTGCCACGTCCTCTAACCGGCGAGGCCCAGCGAGTCCCAGCAATCGGGAAAAGACGCTTCGCTTCTTCCCAGAATGCACCAGCAATATTCAGATGAGCTGCCAATCCCAGGTTTTGCCATGTCCTCTAACCGGCGAGGCCCAGCGAATCCCAGCAATCGGGAAGAGACGCTTCACCTCTTCCCAGAATGCACCAGCAATATTCAGATGAGCTGCCAATCCCAGGTTTTGCCATGTCCTCTAACCGGCGAGGCCCAGCGAGTCCCAGCAATCGGGTAGAGACGCTTCTCCTCTTCCCAGAATGCACCAGAAATATTCAGATGAGCTGCCAATCCCAGGTTTTGCCATGTCCTTTAACCGGCGAGGCCCAGCCAGTCCCTGCAATCGGGTAGAGACGCTTCTCCTCTTCCCAGAATGCACCAGCAATATTCCGATGAGCTGCCAGTCCCAGGTTTTGCCATGTCCTCTAACCGGCGAGGCCCAGCGAGTCCCAGCAATCGGGAAGAGACGCTTCGCCTCTTTCCAGAATGCACCAGCAATATTCAGATGAGCTGCCAATCCCAGGTTTTGCCATGTCCTCTAACCGGCGAGTCCCAGCAATCGGGAAGAAACGCTTCGCCTCTTCCCAGAATGCACCAGCAATATTCAGATGAGCTGCCAATCCCAGGTTTTGCCATGTCCTTTAAGCGGCGAGGCCCAGCGAGGCCCAGCAATCGGGAAGAGACGCTTCGCCTCTTCCCAGAATGCACCAGCAATATTCAGATGAGCTGCCAATCCCAGGTTTTTCCATGTCCTTTAAGCGGCGAGGCCCAGCGAGGCCCAGCAATCGGGAAGAGACGCTTCTCCTCTTCCCAGAATGCACCAGCAATATTCAGATGAGCTGCCAATCCCAGGTTTTGCCATGTCCTCTAACCGGCGAGGCCCAACAATCGGGAAGAGACGCTTCTCTTCTTCTCAGAATGCACCAGCAATATTCAGATGAGCTGCCAATCCCAGGTTTTGCCATGTCCTCTAACCAGCGATGCCCAGCGAGTCCCAGCAATCGGGAAGAGACGCTTCTCCTCTTCCCAGAATGCACCAGCAATATTCAGATGAGCTGCCAATCCCAGGTTTTGCCATGTCCTCTAACCGGCAAGGCTCAGCGAGTCCTAGCAATCGGGAAGAGACGCTTCCCCTCTTCCCAGAATGCACCAGCAATATTCAGATGAGCTGCCAATCCCAGGTTTTACCATGTCCTCTAACCGGCGAGGCCCAGCCAGTCCCAGCAATCGTGTAGAGACGCTTCTCCTCTTCCCAGAATGCACCAGCAATATTCAGATGAGCTGCCAATCCCAGGTTTTGCCATGTCCTCTAACCGGCGAGGCCCAGCGAGTCCCAACAATCGGGAAGAGACGCTTCTCCTCTTCCCAGAATGCACCAGCAATACTCAGATGAGCTGCCAATCCCAGGTTTTGCCATGTCCTCTAACCGGCGAGGCCCAGCGAGTCCCAGCAATCGGGTAGAGATGCTTCTCCTCTTCCCAGAATGCACCAGAAATATTCAGATGAGCTGCCAATCCCAGGTTTTGCCATGTCCTCTAACCGGCGAGGCCCTGCGAGTCCCAGCAATCGGGAAGAGACGCTTCTCCTCTTCCCAGAATGCATCAGCAATATTCAGATGAGCTGCCAATCCCAGGTTTTGCCATGTCCTCTAACCGGAGAGGCCCAGCGAGGCCCAGCAATCGGGAAGAGACGCTCCGCCTCTTCCCAGAATGCACCAGCAATATTCAGATGAGCTGCCAATCCCAGGTTTTGCCATGTCCTCTAACCGGCGAGGCCCAGCCTTCCCTGCAATGCACCAGCAATATTCAGATGAGCTGCCAATCCCAGGTTTTGCCATGTCCTCTAACCGGCGAGGCCCAGCGAGTCCCAGCAATCGGGAAGAGACGCTTCCCCTCTTCCCAGAATGCACCAGCAATATTCAGATGAGCTGCCAATCCCAAGTTTTGCCATGTCCTCTAACCGGCGAGGACCAGCGAGTCCCAGCAATCGGGTAGAGACGCTTCTCTTCTTCCCAGAACGCACCTTCAATATTCAGATGAGCTGCCAATCCCAGGTTTTGCCATGTCCTCTAACCGGCGAGGCCCAGCGAGTCCCAGCAATCGGGTAGAGACGCTTCTCCTCTTCCCAGAATGCACCAGAAATATTCAGATGAGCTGCCAATCCCAGGTTTTGCCATGTCCTCTAACCGGCAAAGCCCAGCGAGTCCCAGCAATCGGGAAGAGACGCTTCCCCTCTTCCCAGAATGCACCAGCAATATTCAGATGAGCTGCCAATCCCAGGTTTTGCCATGTCCTCTAACCGGCGAGGCCCAGCGAGTCCGAGCAATCGGGTAGAGATGCTTCTCCTCTTCCCAGAATGCACCAGAAATATTCAGATGATCTGCCAGTCCCAGGTTTTGCCATGTCCTCTAACCGGTGAGGCCCTGCGAGTCCCAGCAATCGGGAAGAGACACTTCTCCTCTTCCCAGAATGCACCAGCAATATTCAGATGAGCTGCCAATCCCAGGTTTTGCCATGTTCTCTAACCGGCGAGCTCCAGCGAGTCCCAGCAATCGGGAAGAGACGCTTCTCCTCTTCCCAGAATGCACCAGCAATATTCAGATGAGCTGCCAATCCCAGGTTTTGCCATGTCCTCTAACCGGCGAGGCCCAGCGAGGCCCTGCAATCGTGTAGAGACGCTTCTCCTCTTCCCAGAATGCACCAGCGATATTCAGATGAGCTGCCAATCCCAGGTTTTGCCACGTCCTCTAACCGGCGAGGCCCAGCGAGTCCCAGCAATCGGGAAAAGACGCTTCGCCTCTTCCCAGAATGCACCAGCAATATTCAGATGAGCTGCCAATCCCAGGTTTTGCCATGTCCTCTAACCGGCGAGGCCCAGCGAATCCCAGCAATCGGGAAGAGACGCTTCACCTCTTCCCAGAATGCACCAGCAATATTCAGATGAGCTGCCAATCCCAGGTTTTGCCATGTCCTCTAACCGGCGAGGCCCAGCGAGGCCCTGCAATCGTGTAGAGACGCTTCTCCTCTTCCCAGAATGCACCAGCGATATTCAGATGAGCTGCCAATCCCAGGTTTTGCCACGTCCTCTAACCGGCGAGGCCCAGCGAGTCCTAGCAATCGGGAAAAGACGCTTCGCCTCTTCCCAGAATGCACCAGCAATATTCAGATGAGCTGCCAATCCCAGGTTTTGCCATGTCCTCTAACCGGCGAGGCCCAGCGAATCCCAGCAATCGGGAAGAGACGCTTCACCTCTTCCCAGAATGCACCAGCAATATTCAGATGAGCTGCCAATCCCAGGTTTTGCCATGTCCTCTAATCGGCGAGGCCCAGCGAGTCCCAGCAATCGGGTAGAGACGCTTCTCCTCTTCCCAGAATGCACCAGAAATATTCAGATGAGCTTCCAATCCCAGGTTTTGCCATGTCCTTTAACCGGCGAGGCCCAGCCAGTCCCTGCAATCGGGTAGAGACGCTTCTCCTCTTCCCAGAATGCACCAGCAATATTCAGATGAGCTGCCAATCCCAGGTTTTGCCATGTCCTCTAACCGGAGAGGCCCAGCGAGGCCCAGCAATCGGGAAGAGACGCTTCGCCTCTTCCCAGAATGCACCAGCAATATTCAGATGAGCTGCCAATCCCAGATTTTGCCACGTCCTCTAACCGGCGAGGCCCAGCGAGTCCCAGCAATCGGGAAAAGACGCTTCGCCTCTTCCCAGAATGCACCAGCAATATTCAGATGAGCTGCCAATCCCAGGTTTTGCCATGTCCTCTAACCGGCGAGGCCCAGCGAGTCCCAGCAATCGGGAAGAGACGCTTCACCTCTTCCCATAATGCACCAGCAATATTCAGATGAGCTGCCAATCCCAGCTTTTGCCATGTCCTCTAACCGGCGAGGCCCAGCGAGTCCCAGCAATCGGGTAGAGACGCTTCTCCTCTTCCCAGAATGCACCAGAAATATTCAGATGAGCTGCCAATCCCAGGTTTTGCCATGTCCTCTAACCGGCGAGGCCCTGCGAGTCCCAGCAATCGGGAAGAGACGCATCTCCTCTTTCCAGAATGCACCAGCAATATTCAGATGAGCTGCCAATCCCAGGTTTTGCCATGTCCTTTTAACCGGCGAGGTCCAACGAGTCCCAGCAATCGGAAAGAGACGCTTCGCCTCTTCCCAGAATACACCAGCAATATTCAGATGAGCTGCCAATCCCAGGATTTGCCATGTCCTCTAACCAGCGAGGCCCAGCGAGGCCCAGCAATCGGGAAGAGACGCTTCTCCTCTTCCTAGAATGCACCAGCAATATTCAGATGAGCTGCCAATCCCAGGTTTTGCCATGTCCTCTAACCAGCGAGGCCCAGCGAGTCCCAGCAATCGGGAAGAGACACTTCCCCTCTTCCCAGAATGCACCAGCAATATTCAGATGAGCTGCCAATCCCAGGTTTTGCCATGTCCTCTAACCGGCGAGGCCCAGCAAGTCCCAGCAATCGTGTAGAGACGCTTCTCCTCTTCCCAGAATCCACCAGCAATATTCAGATGAGCTGCCAATCCCAGGTTTTGCCATGTCCTCTAACCGGCGAGGCCCAGCGAGTCCCAACAATCGGGAAGAGACGCTTCTCCTCTTCCCAGAATGCACCAGCAATATTCAGATGAGCTGCCAATCCCAGGTTTTGCCATGTCCTCTAACCGGCGAGGCCCAGCGAGTCCCAGCAATCGGGAAGAGACGCTTCTCCTCTTCCCAGAATGCACCAGAAATATTCAGATGAGCTGCCAATCCCAGGTTTTGCCATGTCCTCTAACCGGCGAGGCCCAGCGAGTCCCAGCAATCGGGTAGAGACGCTTCTCCTCTTCCCAGAATGCACCAGAAATATTCAGATGAGCTGCCAATCCCAGGTTTTGCCATGTCCTCTAACTGGCGAGGCCCTGCGAGCCCCAGCAATCAGGAAGAGACGCTTCTCCTCTTCCCAGAATGCACCAGCAATATTCAGATGAGCTTCCAATCCCAGGTTTTGCCATGTCCTCTAACCGGCGAGGCCCAGCGAGTCCCAGCAATCGGGAAGAGACGCTTCTCCTCTTCCCAGAATGCACCAGCAATATTCAGATGAGCTGCCAATCCCAGGTTTTGCCATGTCCTCTAACCGGCGAGGCCCTGCGAGTCCCAGCAATCGGGCAGAGACGCTTCCCCTCTTCCCAGAATGCACCAGCAATATTCAGATGAGCAGCCAATCCCAGGTTTTGCCATGTCCTCTAACCGGCGATGCCCAGCGAGTCCCAGCAATCGGGAAGAGACGCTTCTCCTCTTCCCAGAATGCACCAGCAATATTCAGATGAGCTGCCAATCCCAGATTTTGCCATGTGCTTTAAGCGGCGAGGCCCAGCAAGTCCCAGCAATCGGGAAGAGACGCTTCTCCTTTCCCAGAATGCACCAGCAATATTCAGATGAGCTGCCAATCCCAGGTTTTGCCATGTCCTCTAACCGGCGATGTCCAGCGAGTCCCAGCAATCGGGAAGAGACGCTTCTCCTCTTCCCAGAATGCACCAGCAATATTCAGATGAGCTGCCAATCCCAGGTTTTGCCATGTCCTCTAACCGGCAAGGCTCTGCGTATCCCAGCAATCGGGAAGAGACGCTTCCCCTCTTCCCAGAATGCACCAGCAATATTCAGATGAGCTGCCAATCCCAGGTTTTGCCATGTCCTCTAACCGGCAAGGCTCTGCGTATCCCAGCAATCGGGAAGAGACGCTTCCCCTCTTCCCAGAATGCACCAGCAATATTCAGATGAGCTGCCAATCCCAGGTTTTGCCATGTCCTCTAACCGGCAAGGCTCTGCGTATCCCAGCAATCGGGAAGAGACGCTTCCCCTCTTCCCAGAATGCACCAGCAATATTCAGATGAGCTGCCAATCCCAGGTTTTGCCATGTCCTCTAACCGGCGAGGCCCAGCGAGTCCCAGCAATCGGGTAGAGATGCTTCTCCTCTTCCCAGAATGCACCAGAAATATTCAGATGAGCTGCCAGTCCCAGGTTTTGCCATGTCCTCTAACCGGTGAGACCCTGCGAGTCCCAGCAATCGGGAAGAGACACTTCTCCTCTTCCCAGAATGCACCAGCAATATTCAGATGAGCTGCCAATCCCAGGTTTTGCCATGTCCTCTAACCGGCGAGCTCCAGCGAATCCCAGCAATCGGGAAGAGACACTTCTCCTCTTCCCAGAATGCACCAGCAATATTTAGATGAGCTGCCAATCCCAGGTTTTGCCATGTCCTCTAACCGGAGAGGCCCAGCGAGGCCCAGCAATCGGGAAGAGACGCTTCGCCTCTTCCCAGAATGCACCAGCAATATTCAGATGAGCTGCCAATCCCAGGTTTTGCCATGTCCTCTAACCGGCGAGGCCCAGCGAGTCCCAGCAATCGGGTAGAGACGTTTCTCCTCTTCCCAGAATGCACCAGAAATATTCAGATGAGCTGCCAATCCCAGGATTTGCCATGTCCTCTAACCGGCGAGGCCCTGCGAGTCCCAGCAATCAGGAAGAGACGCTTCTCCTCTTCCCAGAATGCACCAGCAATATTCAGATGAGCTGCCAATCCCAGGATTTGCCATGTCCTCTAACCGGCGAGGCCCAGTGAGTCCCAGCAATCGGGAAGAGACGCTTCTCCTCTTCCCAGAATGCACCAGCAATATTCAGATGAGCTGCCAATCCCAGGTTTTGCCATGTCCTCTAACCGGCGAGGCCCAGCCAGTCCCTGCAATCGTGTAGAGACGCTTCTCCTCTTCCCAGAATGCACCAGCAATATTCAGATGAACTACCAATCCCAGGAATTGCCATGTCCTCTAACCGGCGAGGCCCAGCGAGTCCCAGCAATCGGGAAGAGACGCTTCCCCTCTTCCCAGAATGCACCAGCAATATTCAGATGAGCTGCCAATCCCAGGTTTTGCCATGTCCTCTAACCGGAGAGGCCCAGCGAGGCCCAGCAATCGGGAAGAGACGCTTCGCCTCTTCCCAGAATGCACCAGCAATATTCAGATGAGCTGCCAATCCCAGATTTTGCCACGTCCTCTAACCGGCGAGGCCCAGCGAGTCCCAGCAATCGGGAAAAGACGCTTCGCCTCTTCCCAGAATGCACCAGCAATATTCAGATGAGCTGCCAATCCCAGGTTTTGCCATGTCCTCTAACCGGCGAGGCCCAGCGAGTCCCAGCAATCGGGAAGAGACGCTTCACCTCTTCCCATAATGCACCAGCAATATTCAGATGAGCTGCCAATCCCAGCTTTTGCCTTGTCCTCTTACCGGCGAGGCCCAGCGAGTCCCAGCAATCGGGTAGAGACGCTTCTCCTCTTCCCAGAATGCACCAGAAATATTCAGATGAGCTGCCAATCCCAGGTTTTGCCATGTCCTCTAACCGGCGAGGCCCTGCGAGTCCCAGCAATCGGGAAGAGACGCATCTCCTCTTCCCAGAATGCACCAGCAATATTCAGATGAGCTGCCAATCCCAGGTTTTGCCATGTCCTTTTAACCGGCGAGGTCCAACGAGTCCCAGCAATCGGAAAGAGACGCTTCGCCTCTTCCCAGAATGCACCAGCAATATTCAGATGAGCTGCCAATCCCAGGATTTGCCATGTCCTCTAACCAGCGAGGCCCAGCGAGGCCCAGCAATCGGGAAGAGACGCTTCTCCTCTTCCTAGAATGCACCAGCAATATTCAGATGAGCTACCAATCCCAGGTTTTGCCATGTCCTCTAACCAGCGAGGCCCAGCGAGTCCCAGCAATCGGGAAGAGAAACTTCCCCTCTTCCCAGAATGCACCAGCAATATTCAGATGAGCTGCCAATCCCAGGTTTTGCCATGTCCTCTAACCGGCGAGGCCCAGCAAGTCCCAGCAATCGTGTAGAGACGCTTCTCCTCTTCCCAGAATCCACCAGCAATATTCAGATGAGCTGCCAATCCCAGGTTTTGCCATGTCCTCTAACCGGCGAGGCCCTGCGAGTCCCAGCAATCGGGAAGAGACGCTTCTCCTCTTCCCAGAATCCACCAGCAATATTCAGATGAGCTGCCAATCCCAGGTTTTGCCATGTCCTCTAACCGGCGAGGCCCAGCGAGTCCCAACAATCGGGAAGAGACGCTTCTCCTCTTCCCAGAATGCACCAGCAACATTCAGATGAGCTTCCAATCCCAGGTTTTGCCATGTCCTCTAACCGGCGAGTCCCAGCGAGTCCCAGCAATCGGGAAGAGACGCTTCCCCTCTTCCCAGAATGCACCAGCAATATTCAGATGAGCTGCCAATCCCAGGTTTTGCCATGTCCTCTAACCGGCGAGGCCCAGCGAGTCCCAACAATCGGGTAGAGACGCTTCTCCTCTTCCCAGAATGCACCAGAAATATTCAGATGAGCTGCCAATCCCAGGTTTTGCCATGTCCTCTAACTGGCGAGGCCCTGCGAGCCCCAGCAATCGGGAAGAGACGCTTCTCCTCTTCCCAGAATGCACCAGCAATATTCAGATGAGCTTCCAATCCCAGGTTTTGCCATGTCCTCTAACCGGCGAGGCCCAGCGAGTCCCAGCAATCGGGAAGAGACGCTTCTCCTCTTCCCAGAATGCACCAGCAATATTCAGATGAGCTGCCAATCCCAGGTTTTGCCATGTCCTCTAACCGGCGAGGCCCTGCGAGTCCCAGCAATCGGGCAGAGACGCTTCCCCTCTTCCCAGAATGCACCAGCAATATTCAGATGAGCTGCCAATCCCAGGTTTTGCCATGTCCTCTAACCGGCGAGGCTCAGCGAGTCCCAGCAATCGGGTAGAGACGCTTCTCCTCTTCCCAGAATGCACCTTCAATATTCAGATGAGCTGCCAATCCCAGGTTTTGCCATGTCCTCTAACCGGCGAGGCCCTGCGAGTCCCAGCAATCGGGAAGAGACGCTTCTCCTCTTCCCAGAATGCACCAGCAATATTCAGATGAGCTGCCAATCCCAGGTTTTGCCATGTCCTCTAACCGGAGAGGCCCAGCGAGGCCCAGCAATCGGGAAGAGACGCTTCGCCTCTTCCCAGAATGCACCAGCAATATTCAGATGAGCAGCCAATCCCAGGTTTTGCCATGTCCTCTAACCGGCGATGCCCAGCGAGTCCCAGCAATCGGGAAGAGACGCTTCTCCTCTTCCCAGAATGCACCAGCAATATTCAGATGAGCTGCCAATCCCAGATTTTGCCATGTGCTTTAAGCGGCGAGGCCCAGCAAGTCCCAGCAATCGGGAAGAGACGCTTCTCCTCTTCCCAGAATGCACCAGCAATATTCAGATGAGCTGCCAATCCCAGGTTTTGCCATGTCCTCTAACCGGCGATGTCCAGCGAGTCCCAGCAATCGGGAAGAGACGCTTCTCCTCTTCCCAGAATGCACCAGCAATATTCAGATGAGCTGCCAATCCCAGGTTTTGCCATGTCCTCTAACCGGCAAGGCTCTGCGAATCCCAGCAATCGGGAAGAGACGCTTCCCCTCTTCCCAGAATGCACCAGCAATATTCAGATGAGCTGCCAATCCCAGGTTTTGCCATGTCCTCTAACCGGCGAGGCCCAGCCAGTCCCTGCAATCGTGTAGAGACGCTTCTCCTCTTCCCAGAATGCACCAGCAATATTCAGATGAACTACCAATCCCAGGTCTTGCCATGTCCTCTAACCGGCGAGGCCCAGCGAGTCCCAGCAATCGGGAAGAGACACTTCTCCTCTTTCCAGAATGCACCAGCAATATTCAGATGAGCTGCCAATCCCAGATTTTGCCACGTCCTCTAACCGGCGAGGCCCAGCGAGTCCCAGCAATCGGGAAAAGACGCTTCGCCTCTTCCCAGAATGCACCAGCAATATTCAGATGAGCTGCCAATCCCAGGTTTTGCCATGTCCTCTAACCGGCGAGGCCAAGCGAGTCCTAGCAATCGGGAAGAGACGCTTCACCTCTTCCCATAATGCACCAGCAATATTCAGATGAGCTGCCAATCCCAGGATTTGCCATGTCCTCTAACCAGCGAGGCCCAGCGAGGCCCAGCAATCGGGAAGAGACGCTTCCCCTCTTCCCAGAATGCACCAGCAATATTCAGATGAGCTGCCAATCCCAGGTTTTGCCATGTCCTCTAACCGGCGAGGCCCAGCGAGTCCCAGCAATCGGGTAGAGATGCTTCTCCTCTTCCCAGAATGCACCAGAAATATTCAGATGAGCTGCCAGTCCCAGGTTTTGCCATGTCCTCTAACCGGTGAGACCCTGCGAGTCCCAGCAATCGGGAAGAGACACTTCTCCTCTTCCCAGAATGCACCAGCAATATTCAGATGAGCTGCCAATCCCAGGTTTTGCCATGTCCTCTAACCGGCGAGCTCCAGCGAATCCCAGCAATCGGGAAGAGACGCTTCTCCTCTTCCCAGAATGCACCAGCAATATTTAGATGAGCTGCCAATCCCAGGTTTTGCCATGTCCTCTAACCGGAGAGGCCCAGCGAGGCCCAGCAATCGGGAAGAGACGCTTCGCCTCTTCCCAGAATGCACCAGCAATATTCAGATGAGCTGCCAATCCCAGGTTTTGCCATGTCCTCTAACCGGCGAGGCCCAGCGAGTCCCAGCAATCGGGTAGAGACGTTTCTCCTCTTCCCAGAATGCACCAGAAATATTCAGATGAGCTGCCAATCCCAGGATTTGCCATGTCCTCTAACCGGCGAGGCCCTGCGAGTCCCAGCAATCAGGAAGAGACGCTTCTCCTCTTCCCAGAATGCACCAGCAATATTCAGATGAGCTGCCAATCCCAGGATTTGCCATGTCCTCTAACCGGTGAGGCCCTGCGAGTCCCAGCAATCAGGAAGAGACGCTTCTCCTCTTCCCAGAATGCACCAGCAATATTCAGATGAGCTGCCAATCCCAGGTTTTGCCATGTCCTCTAACCGGCGAGGCCCAGTGAGTCCCTGCAATCGTGTAGAGACGCTTCTCCTCTTTCCAGAATGCACCAGCAATATTCAGATGAACTACCAATCCCAGGATTTGCCATGTCCTCTAACCGGCGAGGCCCAGCGAGTCCCAGCAATCGGGAAGAGACGCTTCACCTCTTCCCAGAATGCACCAGCAATATTCAGATGAGCTGCCAATCCCAGGTTTTGCCATGTCCTCTAACCGGCGAGGCCCAGCGAGTCCCAGCAATCGGGTAGAGACGCTTCTCCTCTTCCCAGAATGCACCAGCAATATTCAGATGAGCTGCCAATCCCAGGTTTTGCCATGTCCTCTAACCGGCGAGGCCCAGCGAGTCCCAACAATCGGGAAGAGACGCTTCTCCTCTTCCCAGAATGCACCAGCAATACTCAGATGAGCTGCCAATCCCAGGTTTTGCCATGTCCTCTAACCGGCGAGGCCCAGCGAGTCCCAGCAATCGGGTAGAGATGCTTCTCCTCTTCCCAGAATGCACCAGAAATATTCAGATGAGCTGCCAATCCCAGGTTTTGCCATGTCCTCTAACCGGCGAGGCCCTGCGAGTCCCAGCAATCGTGTAGAGACGCTTCTCCTCTTCCCAGAATGCACCAGCAATATTCAGATGAGCTGCCAATCCCAGGTTTTGCCATGTCCTCTAACCGGCGAGGCCCAGCCAGTCCCTGCAATCGTGTAGAGACGCTTCTCCTCTTCCCAGAATGCACCAGCGATATTCAGATGAGCTGCCAATCCCAGGTTTTGCCATGTCCTCTAAACGGCGAGGCCCAGCCAATCCCAGCAATCGTGTAGAGACGCTTCTCCTCTTCCCAGAATGCACCAGCAATATTCAGATGAGCTGCCAATCCCAGATTTTGCCATGGCCTCTAACCGGCGAGGCCCAGCGAGTCCCAACAATCGGGAAGAGACGCTTCTCCTCTTCCCAGAATGCACCAGCAATATTCAGATGAGCTGCCAATCCCAGGTTTTGCCATGTCCTCTAACCGGCGAGGCCCAGCGAGTCCCAGCAATCGGGTAGAGATGCTTCTCCTCTTCCCAGAATGCACCAGAAATATTCAGATGAGCTGCCAATCCCAGGTTTTGCCATGTCCTCTAACCGGCGAATCCCTGCGAGTCCCAGCAATCAGGAAGAGACGCTTCTCCTCTTCCCAGAATGCATCAGCAATATTCAGATGAGCTGCCAATCCCAGGTTTTGCCATGTCCTCTAACCGGAGAGGCCCAGCGAGGCCCAGCAATCGGGAAGAGACGCTCCGCCTCTTCCCAGAATGCACCAGCAATATTCAGATGAGCTGCCAATCCCAGGTTTTGCCATGTCCTCTAACCGGCGAGGCCCAGCCTTCCCTGCAATCGTGTAGAGACGCTTCTCCTCTTCCCAGAATGCACCAGCAATATTCAGATGAGCTGCCAATCTCAGGTCTTGCCATGTCCTCTAACCGGCGAGGCCCAGCGAGTCCCAGCAATCGGGAAGAGACGCTTCTCCTCTTCCCAGAATGCACCAGCAATATTCAGATGAGCTTCCAATCCAAGGTTTTGCCATGTCCTCTAACCGGCGAGGCCCAGCGAGTCCCAGCAATCGGGAAGAGACGCTTCCACTCTTCCCAGAATGCACCAGCAATATTCAGATGAGCTGCCAATCCCAGGTTTTGCCATGTCCTCTAACCGGCGAGGCCCAGCGAGTCCCAGCAATCGGGAAGAGACGCTTCCCCTCTTCCCAGAATGCACCAGCAATATTCAGATGAGCTGCCAATCCCAGGTTTTACCATGTCCTCTAACCGGCGAGGCCCAGCCAATCCCAGCAATCGGGAAGAGACGCTTCTCCTCTTCCCAGAATGCACCAGCAATATTCAGATGAGCTGCCAATCCCAGGTTTTGCCATGTCCTCTAACCGGCGAGGCCCAGCGAGTCCCAGCAATCGGGAAGAGACGCTTCGCCTCTTCCCAGAATGCACCAGCAATATTCAGATGAGCTGCCAATCCCAGGTTTTGCCATGTCCTCTAACCGGCGAGGTCCAGCGAGTCCCAGCAATCGGGAAGAGACGCTTCCCATCTTCCCAGAATGCACCAGCAATATTCAGATGAGCTGCCAATCCCAGGTTTTGCCATGTCCTCTAACCGGCGAGGCCCAGCGAGTCCCAGCAATCGGGTAGAGACGCTTCTCCTCTTCCCAGAATGCACCAGCAATATTCAGATGAACTGCCAATCCCAGGTTTTGCCATGTCCTCTAACCGGCGAGGCCCTGCGAGTCCCAGCAATCAGGAAGAGACGCTTCTCCTCTTCCCAGAATGCACCAGCAATATTCAGATGAGCTGCCAATCCCAGGTTTTGCCATGTCCTCTAACCGGCGAGGCCCAGCGAGTCCCAGCAATCGGGTGGAGACGCTTCTCCTCTTCCCAGAATGCACCAGCAATATTCAGATGAACTGCCAATCCCAGGTTTTGCCATGTCCTCTAACCGGCGAGGCCCAGCGAGTCCCAGCAATCGGGAAGAGACGCTTCTCCTCTTCCCAGAATGCACCAGCAATATTCAGATGAGCTGCCAATCCCAGGTTTTGCCATGTCCTCTAACCGGCGAGGCCCAGCGAGTCCCAGCAATCGGATAGAGACGCTTCTCCTCTTCCCAGAATGCACCAGCAATATTCAGATGAACTGCCAATCCCAGGTTTTGCCATGTCCTCTAACCGGAGAGGCCCAGCGAGGCCCAGCAATCGGGAAGAGACGCTTCTCCTCTTCCCAGAATGCACCAGCAATATTCAGATGAGCTGCCAATCCCAGGTTTTGCCATGTCCTCTAACCGGCGAGGCCCAGCGAGTCCCAGCAATCGGGAAGAGACACTTCTCCTCTACCCAGAATGCATCAGCAATATTCAGATGAGCTGCCAATCCCAGGTTTTGCCATGTCCTCTAACCGGCGCGTCCCAGCGCGTCCCAGCAATCGGGAAGAGACACTTCCCCTCTTCCCAGAATGCACCAGCAATATTCAGATGAGCTGCCAATCCCAGGTTTTGCCATGTCCACTAACCGTCGAGGCCCAGCGAGTCCCAGCAATCGGGAAGAGACGCTTCGCCTCTTCCCAGAATGCACCAGCAATATTCAGATGAGCTGCCAATCCCAGGTTTTGCCATGTCCTCTAACCGGCGAGGCCCAGCGAGTCCCAGCAATCGGGAAGAGACGCTTCCCCTCTTCCCAGAATGCACCAGCAATATTCAGATGAGCTGCCAATCCCAGGTTTTGCCATGTCCTCTAACCGGCGAGGCCCAGCCAATCCCAGCAATCGGGAAGAGACGCTTCTCCTCTTCCCAGAATGCACCAGCAATATTCAGATGAGCTGCCAATCCCAGGTTTTGCCATGTCCTCTAACCGGCGACGCCCAGCGAGTCCCAGCAATCGGGAAGAGACGCTTCTCCTCTTCCAAGAATGCACCAGCAATATTCAGATGAGCTGCCAATCCCAGGTATTGCCATGTCCTCTAACCGGCGAGGCCCAGCGAGTCCCAGCAATCGGAAAGAGACGCTTCTCCTTTTCCCAGAATGCACCAGCAGTATTCAGATGAGCTGCCAATCCCAGGTTTTGCCATGTCCTCTAACCGGCGAATCCCAGCGACTCCCAGCAATCGGGAAGAAACGCTTTGCCTCTTCCCAGAATGCACCAGCAATATTCAGATGAGCTGCCAATCCCAGGTTTTGCCATGTCCTTTAAGCGGCGAGGCCCAGCGAGGCCCAGCAATCGGGAAGAGACGCTTCTCCTCTTCCCAGAATGCACCAGCAATATTCAGATGAGCTGCCAATCCCAGGTTTTGCCATGTCCTCTAACCGGCGAGGCCCAGCAATCGGGAAGAGACGCTTCTCCTCTTCCCAGAATGCACCAGCAATATTCAGATGAGCTGCCAATCCCAGGTTTTGCCATGTCCTCTAACCGGCGAGGCCCAGCGAGTCCCAGCAATCGGGAAGAGACGCTTCGCCTCTTCCCAGAATGCACCAGCAATATTCAGATGAGCTGCCAATCCCAGATTTTGCCATGTCCTCTAACCGGCGAGGTCCAGCGAGTCCCAGCAATCGGGAAGAGACGCTTCCCCTCTTCCCAGAATGCACCAGCAATATTCAGATGAGCTGCCAATCCCAGGTTTTGCCATGTCCTCTAACCGGCGAGGCCCAGCGAGTCCCAGCAATCGGGAAGAGACGCTTCGCCTCTTCCCAGAATGCATCAGCAATATTCAGATGAGCTGCCAATCCCAGGTTTTGCCATGTCCTCTAACCGGCGAGGCCCAGCGAGTCCCAGCAATCGGGTAGAGACGCTTCTCCTCTTCCCAGAATGCACCAGCAATATTCAGATGAGCTGCCAATCCCAGGTTTTGCCATGTCCTCTAACCGACGAGTCCTAGCGAGTCCCAGCAATCGGGAAGAGACGCTTCGCCTCTTCCCAGAATGCACCAGCAATATTCAGATGAGCTGCCAATCCCAGGTTTTGCCATGTCCTCTAACCGGCGAGGCCCAGCGAGTCCCAGCAATCGGGAAGAGACGCTTCGCCTCTTCCCAGAATGCACCAGCAATATTCAGATGAGCTGCCAATCCCAGGTTTTGCCATGTCCTCTAACCGGCGAGGTCCAGCGAGTCCCAGCAATCGGGAAGAGACGCTTCTCCTCTTCCCAGAATGCACCAGCAATATTCAGATGAGCTGCCAATCCCAGGTTTTGCCATGTCCTCTAACCGGCAAGGCTCTGCGAATCCCAGCAATCGGGAAGAGACGCTTCCCCTCTTCCCAGAATGCACCAGCAATATTCAGATGAGCTGCCAATCCCAGGTTTTGCCATGTCCTCTAACCGGCGAGGCCCAGCCAGTCCCTGCAATCGTGTAGAGACGCTTCTCCTCTTCCCAGAATGCACCAGCAATATTCAGATGAACTACCAATCCCAGGTCTTGCCATGTCCTCTAACCGGCGAGGCCCAGCGAGTCCCAGCAATCGGGAAGAGACACTTCTCCTCTTCCCAGAATGCACCAGCAATATTCAGATGAGCTGCCAATCCCAGATTTTGCCATGTCCTCTAACCGGCGCGTCCCAGCGAGTCCCAGCAATCGGGAAGAAACGCTTCGCCTCTTCCCAGAATGCACCAGCAATATTCAGATGAGCTGCCAATCCCAGGTTTTGCCATGTCCTCTAACCGGCGAGGCCCTGCGAGTCCCAGCAATCAGGAAGAGACGCTTCTCTTCTTCCCAGAATGCACCAGCAATATTCAGATGAGCTGCCAATCCCAGGGTTTGCCATGTCCTCTAACCGGCGAGGCCCAGCCTTCCCTGCAATCGTGTAGAGACGCTTCTCCTCTTCCCAGAATGCACCAGCAATATTCAGATGAGCTTCCAATACAAAGGTTTTGCCATGTCCTCTAACCGGCGAGGCCCAGCGAGTCCCAGCAATCGGGAAGAGACGCTTCCCCTCTTCCCAGAATGCACCAGCAATATTCAGATGAGCTGCCAATCCCAGGTTTTGCCATGTCCTCTAACCGGCGAGGCCCAGCGAGTCCCAGCAATCGGGAAGAGACGCTTCCCCTCTTCCCAGAATGCACCAGCAATATTCAGATGAGCTGCCAATCCCAGGTTTTACCATGTCCTCTAACCGGCGAGGCCCAGCCAATCCCAGGAATTGGGAAGAGACGCTTCTCCTCTTCCCAGAATGCACCAGCAATATTCAGATGAGCTGCCAATCCCAGGTTTTGCCATGTCCACTAACTGGCGAAGTCCAGCGAGTCCCAGCAATCGGGAAGAGACGCTTCTCCTCTTCCCAGAATGCACCAGCAATATTCAGATGAGCTGCCAATCCCAGGTTTTGCCATGTCCTCTGACCGGCGAGGCCCAGCGAGTCCCAGCAATCGGGAAGAGACGCTTTTCCTCTTCCCAGAATGCACCAGCAATATTCAGATGAGCTGCCAATCCCAGGTTTTGCCATGTCCTCTAACCGGCGAGGCCCAGCGAGTCCCAGCAATCGGGAAGAGACGCTTCGCCTCTTCCCAGAATGCACCAGCAATATTCAGATGAGCTGCCAATCCCAGGTTTTGCCATGTCCTCTAACCGGCGAGGCCCAGCGATTCCCAGCAATCGGGTAGAGACGCTTCTCCTCTTCCCAGAATGCACCAGAAATATTCAGATGAGCTGCCAATCCCAGGTTTTGCCATGTCCTCTAACCGGCGAGGCCCAGCGAGTCCCAGCAATCGGGTAGAGACGCTTCTCCTCTTCCCAGAATGCACCAGCAATATTCAGATGAACTGCCAATCCCAGGTTTTGCCATGTCCTCTAACCGGCGAGGCCCTGCGAGTCCCAGCAATCAGGAAGAGACGCTTCTCCTCTTCCCAGAATGCACCAGCAATATTCAGATGAGCTGCCAATCCCAGGTTTTGCCATGTCCTGTAACCGGCGAGGCCCAGCGAGTCCCAGCAATCGGGTAGAGACACTTCTCCTCTTCCCAGAATGCACCAGCAGTATTCAGATGAACTGCCAATCCCAGGTTTTGCCATGTCCTCTAACCGGCGAGGCCCAGCGAGTCCCAGCAATCGGGAAGAGACGCTTCCCCTCTTCCCAGAATGCACCAGCAATATTCAGATGAGCTGCCAATCCCAGGTTTTGCCATGTCCTCTAACCGGCGAGGCCCAGCGAGTCCCAGCAATCGGGAAGAGACGCTTCTCCTCTTCCCAGAATGCACCAACAATATTCAGATGAGCTGCCAATCCCAGGTTTTGCCATGTCCTCTAACCGGCGAGGCCCAGCGAGTCCCAGCAATCGGGAAGAGACGCTTCGCCTCTTCCCAGAATGCATCAGCAATATTCAGATGAGCTGCCAATCCCAGGTTTTGCCATGTCCTCTAACCGGGGAGGCCCAGCGAGTCCCAGCAATCGGGTAGAGACGCTTCTCCTCTTCCCAGAATGCACCAGCAATATTCAGATGAGCTGCCAATCCCAGGTTTTGCCATGTCCTCTAACCGACGAGTCCTAGCGAGTCCCAGCAATCGGGAAGAGACGCTTCGCCTCTTCCCAGAATGCACCAGCAATATTCAGATGAGCTGCCAATCCCAGGTTTTGCCATGTCCTCTAACCGGCGAGGCCCAGCGAGTCCCAGCAATCGGGAAGAGACGCTTTTCCTCTTCCCAGAATGCACCAGCAATATTCAGATGAGCTGCCAATCCCAGGTTTTGCCATGTCCTCTAACCGGCGAGGCCCAGCGAGTCCCAGCAATCGGGAAGAGACGCTTCGCCTCTTCCCAGAATGCACCAGCAATATTCAGATGAGCTGCCAATCCCAGGTTTTGCCATGTCCTCTAACCGGCGAGGCCCAGCGATTCCCAGCAATCGGGTAGAGACGCTTCTCCTCTTCCCAGAATGCACCAGAAATATTCAGATGAGCTGCCAATCCCAGGTTTTGCCATGTCCTCTAACCGGCGAGGCCCTGCGAGTCCCAGCAATCAGGAAGAGACGCTTCTCCTCTTCCCAGAATGCACCAGCAATATTCAGATGAGCTGCCAATCCCAGGTTTTGCCATGTCCTCTAACCGGCGAGGCCCAGCGAGTCCCAGCAATCGGGTGGAGACGCTTCTCCTCTTCCCAGAATGCACCAGCAATATTCAGATGAACTGCCAATCCCAGGTTTTGCCATGTCCTCTAACCGGCGAGGCCCAGCGAGTCCCAGCAATCGGGAAGAGACGCTTCTCCTCTTCCCAGAATGCACCAGCAATATTCAGATGAGCTGCCAATCCCAGGTTTTGCCATGTCCTCTAACCGGCGAGGCCCAGCGAGTCCCAGCAATCGGATAGAGACGCTTCTCCTCTTCCCAGAATGCACCAGCAATATTCAGATGAACTGCCAATCCCAGGTTTTGCCATGTCCTCTAACCGGAGAGGCCCAGCGAGGCCCAGCAATCGGGAAGAGACGCTTCTCCTCTTCCCAGAATGCACCAGCAATATTCAGATGAGCTGCCAATCCCAGGTTTTGCCATGTCCTCTAACCGGCGAGGCCCAGCGAGTCCCAGCAATCGGGAAGAGACACTTCTCCTCTACCCAGAATGCATCAGCAATATTCAGATGAGCTGCCAATCCCAGGTTTTGCCATGTCCTCTAACCGGCGCGTCCCAGCGCGTCCCAGCAATCGGGAAGAGACACTTCCCCTCTTCCCAGAATGCACCAGCAATATTCAGATGAGCTGCCAATCCCAGGTTTTGCCATGTCCACTAACCGTCGAGGCCCAGCGAGTCCCAGCAATCGGGAAGAGACGCTTCGCCTCTTCCCAGAATGCACCAGCAATATTCAGATGAGCTGCCAATCCCAGGTTTTGCCATGTCCTCTAACCGGCGAGGCCCAGCGAGTCCCAGCAATCGGGAAGAGACGCTTCCCCTCTTCCCAGAATGCACCAGCAATATTCAGATGAGCTGCCAATCCCAGGTTTTGCCATGTCCTCTAACCGGCGAGGCCCAGCCAATCCCAGCAATCGGGAAGAGACGCTTCTCCTCTTCCCAGAATGCACCAGCAATATTCAGATGAGCTGCCAATCCCAGGTTTTGCCATGTCCTCTAACCGGCGAGGCCCAGCGAGTCCCAGCAATCGGGAAGAGACGCTTCTCCTCTTCCAAGAATGCACCAGCAATATTCAGATGAGCTGCCAATCCCAGGTATTGCCATGTCCTCTAACCGGCGAGGCCCAGCGAGTCCCAGCAATCGGAAAGAGACGCTTCTCCTTTTCCCAGAATGCACCAGCAGTATTCAGATGAGCTGCCAATCCCAGGTTTTGCCATGTCCTCTAACCGGCGAATCCCAGCGACTCCCAGCAATCGGGAAGAAACGCTTTGCCTCTTCCCAGAATGCACCAGCAATATTCAGATGAGCTGCCAATCCCAGGTTTTGCCATGTCCTTTAAGCGGCGAGGCCCAGCGAGGCCCAGCAATCGGGAAGAGACGCTTCTCCTCTTCCCAGAATGCACCAGCAATATTCAGATGAGCTGCCAATCCCAGGTTTTGCCATGTCCTCTAACCGGCGAGGCCCAGCAATCGGGAAGAGACGCTTCTCCTCTTCCCAGAATGCACCAGCAATATTCAGATGAGCTGCCAATCCCAGGTTTTGCCATGTCCTCTAACCGGCGAGGCCCAGCGAGTCCCAGCAATCGGGAAGAGACGCTTCGCCTCTTCCCAGAATGCACCAGCAATATTCAGATGAGCTGCCAATCCCAGATTTTGCCATGTCCTCTAACCGGCGAGGTCCAGCGAGTCCCAGCAATCGGGAAGAGACGCTTCCCCTCTTCCCAGAATGCACCAGCAATATTCAGATGAGCTGCCAATCCCAGGTTTTGCCATGTCCTCTAACCGGCGAGGCCCAGCGAGTCCCAGCAATCGGGAAGAGACGCTTCGCCTCTTCCCAGAATGCATCAGCAATATTCAGATGAGCTGCCAATCCCAGGTTTTGCCATGTCCTCTAACCGGCGAGGCCCAGCGAGTCCCAGCAATCGGGTAGAGACGCTTCTCCTCTTCCCAGAATGCACCAGCAATATTCAGATGAGCTGCCAATCCCAGGTTTTGCCATGTCCTCTAACCGACGAGTCCTAGCGAGTCCCAGCAATCGGGAAGAGACGCTTCGCCTCTTCCCAGAATGCACCAGCAATATTCAGATGAGCTGCCAATCCCAGGTTTTGCCATGTCCTCTAACCGGCGAGGCCCAGCGAGTCCCAGCAATCGGGAAGAGACGCTTCGCCTCTTCCCAGAATGCACCAGCAATATTCAGATGAGCTGCCAATCCCAGGTTTTGCCATGTCCTCTAACCGGCGAGGTCCAGCGAGTCCCAGCAATCGGGAAGAGACGCTTCTCCTCTTCCCAGAATGCACCAGCAATATTCAGATGAGCTGCCAATCCCAGGTTTTGCCATGTCCTCTAACCGGCAAGGCTCTGCGAATCCCAGCAATCGGGAAGAGACGCTTCCCCTCTTCCCAGAATGCACCAGCAATATTCAGATGAGCTGCCAATCCCAGGTTTTGCCATGTCCTCTAACCGGCGAGGCCCAGCCAGTCCCTGCAATCGTGTAGAGACGCTTCTCCTCTTCCCAGAATGCACCAGCAATATTCAGATGAACTACCAATCCCAGGTCTTGCCATGTCCTCTAACCGGCGAGGCCCAGCGAGTCCCAGCAATCGGGAAGAGACACTTCTCCTCTTCCCAGAATGCACCAGCAATATTCAGATGAGCTGCCAATCCCAGATTTTGCCATGTCTTCTAACCGGCGCGTCCCAGCGAGTCCCAGCAATCGGGAAGAAACGCTTCGCCTCTTCCCAGAATGCACCAGCAATATTCAGATGAGCTGCCAATCCCAGGTTTTGCCATGTCCTCTAACCGGCGAGGCCCTGCGAGTCCCAGCAATCAGGAAGAGACGCTTCTCTTCTTCCCAGAATGCACCAGCAATATTCAGATGAGCTGCCAATCCCAGGGTTTGCCATGTCCTCTAACCGGCGAGGCCCAGCCTTCCCTGCAATCGTGTAGAGACGCTTCTCCTCTTCCCAGAATGCACCAGCAATATTCAGATGAGCTTCCAATACAAAGGTTTTGCCATGTCCTCTAACCGGCGAGGCCCAGCGAGTCCCAGCAATCGGGAAGAGACGCTTCCCCTCTTCCCAGAATGCACCAGCAATATTCAGATGAGCTGCCAATCCCAGGTTTTGCCATGTCCTCTAACCGGCGAGGCCCAGCGAGTCCCAGCAATCGGGAAGAGACGCTTCCCCTCTTCCCAGAATGCACCAGCAATATTCAGATGAGCTGCCAATCCCAGGTTTTTCCATGTCCTCTAACCGGCGAGGCCCAGCCAATCCCAGGAATTGGGAAGAGACGCTTCTCCTCTTCCCAGAATGCACCAGCAATATTCAGATGAGCTGCCAATCCCAGGTTTTGCCATGTCCACTAACTGGCGAAGTCCAGCGAGTCCCAGCAATCGGGAAGAGACGCTTCTCCTCTTCCCAGAATGCACCAGCAATATTCAGATGAGCTGCCAATCCCAGGTTTTGCCATGTCCTCTGACCGGCGAGGCCCAGCGAGTCCCAGCAATCGGGAAGAGACGCTTTTCCTCTTCCCAGAATGCACCAGCAATATTCAGATGAGCTGCCAATCCCAGGTTTTGCCATGTCCTCTAACCGGCGAGGCCCAGCGAGTCCCAGCAATCGGGAAGAGACGCTTCGCCTCTTCCCAGAATGCACCAGCAATATTCAGATGAGCTGCCAATCCCAGGTTTTGCCATGTCCTCTAACCGGCGAGGCCCAGCGATTCCCAGCAATCGGGTAGAGACGCTTCTCCTCTTCCCAGAATGCACCAGAAATATTCAGATGAGCTGCCAATCCCAGGTTTTGCCATGTCCTCTAACCGGCGAGGCCCAGCGAGTCCCAGCAATCGGGTAGAGACGCTTCTCCTCTTCCCAGAATGCACCAGCAATATTCAGATGAACTGCCAATCCCAGGTTTTGCCATGTCCTCTAACCGGCGAGGCCCTGCGAGTCCCAGCAATCAGGAAGAGACGCTTCTCCTCTTCCCAGAATGCACCAGCAATATTCAGATGAGCTTCCAATCCCAGGTTTTGCCATGTCCTGTAACCGGCGAGGCCCAGCGAGTCCCAGCAATCGGGTAGAGACACTTCTCCTCTTCCCAGAATGCACCAGCAGTATTCAGATGAACTGCCAATCCCAGGTTTTGCCATGTCCTCTAACCGGCGAGGCCCAGCGAGTCCCAGCAATCGGGAAGAGACGCTTCCCCTCTTCCCAGAATGCACCAGCAATATTCAGATGAGCTGCCAATCCCAGGTTTTGCCATGTCCTCTAACCGGCGAGGCCCAGCGAGTCCCAGCAATCGGGAAGAGACGCTTCTCCTCTTCCCAGAATGCACCAACAATATTCAGATGAGCTGCCAATCCCAGGTTTTGCCATGTCCTCTAACCGGCGAGGCCCAGCGAGTCCCAGCAATCGGGAAGAGACGCTTCGCCTCTTCCCAGAATGCATCAGCAATATTCAGATGAGCTGCCAATCCCAGGTTTTGCCATGTCCTCTAACCGGGGAGGCCCAGCGAGTCCCAGCAATCGGGTAGAGACGCTTCTCCTCTTCCCAGAATGCACCAGCAATATTCAGATGAGCTGCCAATCCCAGGTTTTGCCATGTCCTCTAACCGACGAGTCCTAGCGAGTCCCAGCAATCGGGAAGAGACGCTTCGCCTCTTCCCAGAATGCACCAGCAATATTCAGATGAGCTGCCAATCCCAGGTTTTGCCATGTCCTCTAACCGGCGAGGCCCAGCGAGTCCCAGCAATCGGGAAGAGACGCTTTTCCTCTTCCCAGAATGCACCAGCAATATTCAGATGAGCTGCCAATCCCAGGTTTTGCCATGTCCTCTAACCGGCGAGGCCCAGCGAGTCCCAGCAATCGGGAAGAGACGCTTCGCCTCTTCCCAGAATGCACCAGCAATATTCAGATGAGCTGCCAATCCCAGGTTTTGCCATGTCCTCTAACCGGCGAGGCCCAGCGATTCCCAGCAATCGGGTAGAGACGCTTCTCCTCTTCCCAGAATGCACCAGAAATATTCAGATGAGCTGCCAATCCCAGGTTTTGCCATGTCCTCTAACCGGCGAGGCCCAGCGAGTCCCAGCAATCGGGTAGAGACGCTTCTCCTCTTCCCAGAATGCACCAGCAATATTCAGATGAACTGCCAATCCCAGGTTTTGCCATGTCCTCTAACCGGCGAGGCCCTGCGAGTCCCAGCAATCAGGAAGAGACGCTTCTCCTCTTCCCAGAATGCACCAGCAATATTCAGATGAGCTGCCAATCCCAGGTTTTGCCATGTCCTGTAACCGGCGAGGCCCAGCGAGTCCCAGCAATCGGGTAGAGACACTTCTCCTCTTCCCAGAATGCACCAGCAGTATTCAGATGAACTGCCAATCCCAGGTTTTGCCATGTCCTCTAACCGGCGAGGCCCAGCGAGTCCCAGCAATCGGGAAGAGACGCTTCCCCTCTTCCCAGAATGCACCAGCAATATTCAGATGAGCTGCCAATCCCAGGTTTTGCCATGTCCTCTAACCGGCGAGGCCCAGCGAGTCCCAGCAATCGGGAAGAGACGCTTCCCCTCTTCCCAGAATGCACCAGCAATATTCAGATGAGCTGCCAATCCCAGGTTTTGCCATGTCCTCTAACCGGCGAGGCCCAGCGAGTCCCAGCAATCGGGTAGAGACGCTTCTCCTCTTCCCAGAATGCACCAGCAATATTCAGATGAGCTGCCAATCCCAGGTTTTGCCATGTCCTCTAACCGGCGAGGCCCAGCGAGTCCCAGCAATCGGGAAGAGACGCTTCGCCTCTTCCCAGAATGCACCAGCAATATTCAGATGAGCTGCCAATCCCAGGTTTTGCCATGTCCTCTAACCGGCGAGGTCCAGCGAGTCCCAGCAATCGGGAAGAGACGCTTCTCCTCTTCCCAGAATGCACCAGCAATATTCAGATGAGCTGCCAATCCCAGGTTTTGCCATGTCCTCTAACCGGCGAGGCCCAGCGAGTCCCAGCAATCGGGAAGAGACGCTTCGCCTCTTCCCAGAATGCACCAGCAATATTCAGATGAGCTGCCATTCCCAGGTTTTGCCATGTCCTCTAACCGGCGAGGCCCAGCGAGTCCCAGCAATCGGGAAGAGACGCTTCGCCTCTTTCCAGAATGCACCAGCAATATTCAGATGAGCTGCCAATCCCAGGTTTTGCCATGTCCTCTAACCGACGAGTCCTAGCGAGTCCCAGCAATCGGGAAGAGACGCTTCGCCTCTTCCCAGAATGCACCAGCAATATTCAGATGAGCTGCCAATCCCAGGTTTTGCCATGTCCTCTAACCGGCGCGTCCCAGCGAGTCCCAGCAATCGGGAAGAAACGCTTCGCCTCTTCCCAGAATGCACCAGCAATATTCAGATGAGCTGCCAATCCCAGGTTTTGCCATGTCCTCTAACCGGCGAGGCCCTGCGAGTCCCAGCAATCAGGAAGAGACGCTTCTCCTCTTCCCAGAATGCACCAGCAATATTCAGATGAGCTGCCAATCCCAGGGTTTGCCATGTCCTCTAACCGGCGAGGCCCAGCCTTCCCTGCAATCGTGTATAGACGCTTCTCCTCTTCCCAGAATGCACCAGCAATATTCAGATGAGCTGCCAATCCCAGGTTTTGCCATGTCCTCTAACCGGCGAGGCCCAGCGAGTCCCAGCAATCGGGAAGAGACGCTTCTCCTCTTCCCAGAATGCACCAGCAATATTCAGATGAGCTTCCAATCCAAAGGTTTTGCCATGTCCTCTAACCGGCGAGTCCCAGCGAGTCCCAGCAATCGGGAAGAGACGCTTCTCCTCTTCCCAGAATGCACCAGCAATATTCAGATGAGCTGCCAATCCCAGGTTTTACCATGTCCTCTAACCGGCGAGGCCCAGCGAGTCCCAGCAATCGGGAAGAGACGCTTCCCCTCTTCCCAGAATGCACCAGCAATATTCAGATGAGCTGCCAATCCCAGGTTTTGCCATGTCCTCTAACCGGCGAGGCCCAGCGAGTCCCAGCAATCGGGAAGAGACGCTTCCCCTCTTCCCAGAATGCACCAGCAATATTCAGATGAGCTGCCAATCCCAGGTTTTACCATGTCCTCTAACCGGCGAGGCCCAGCCAATCCCAGGAATTGGGAAGAGACGCTTCTCCTCTTCCCAGAATGCACCAGCAATATTCAGATGAGCTGCCAATCCCATGTTTTGCCATGTCCACTAACTGGCGAAGTCCAGCGAGTCCCAGCAATCGGGAAGAGACGCTTCTCCTCTTCCCAGAATGCACCAGCAATATTCAGATGAGCTGCCAATCCCAGGTTTTGCCATGTCCTCTGACCGGCGAGGCCCAGCGAGTCCCAGCAATCGGGAAGAGACGCTTTTCCTCTTCCCAGAATGCACCAGCAATATTCAGATGAGCTGCCAGTCCCAGGTTTTGCCATGTCCTCTAACCGGCGAGGCCCAGCGAGTCCCAGCAATCGGGAATAGACGCTTCGCCTCTTTCCAGAATGCACCAGCAATATTCAGATGAGCTGCCAATCCCAGGTTTTGCCATGTCCTCTAACCGACGAGTCCCAGCGAGTCCCAGCAATCGGGAAGAGACGCTTCCCCTCTTCCCAGAATGCACCAGCAATATTCAGATGAGCTGCCAATCCCAGGTTTTGCCATGTCCTCTAACCGGCGAGGCCCAGCGAGTCCCAGCAATCGGGAAGAGACGCTTCTCCTCTTCCCAGAATGCACCAGCAATATTCAGATGAGCTGCCAATCCCAGGTTTTGCCATGTCCTCTAACCGGCGAGGCCCAGCGAGTCCCAGCAATCGGGAAGAGACGCTTCGCCTCTTCCCAGAATGCACCAGCAATATTCAGATGAGCTGCCAATCCCAGGTTTTGCCATGTCCTCTAACCGGCGAGGCCCAGCGATTCCCAGCAATCGGGTAGAGACGCTTCTCCTCTTCCCAGAATGCACCAGAAATATTCAGATGAGCTGCCAATCCCAGGTTTTGCCATGTCCTCTAACCGGCGAGGCCCAGCGAGTCCCAGCAATCGGGTAGAGACGCTTCTCCTCTTCCCAGAATGCACCAGCAATATTCAGATGAACTGCCAATCCCAGGTTTTGCCATGTCCTCTAACCGGCGAGGCCCTGCGAGTCCCAGCAATCAGGAAGAGACGCTTCTCCTCTTCCCAGAATGCACCAGCAATATTCAGATGAGCTGCCAATCCCAGGTTTTGCCATGTCCTGTAACCGGCGAGGCCCAGCGAGTCCCAGCAATCGGGTAGAGACACTTCTCCTCTTCCCAGAATGCACCAGCAGTATTCAGATGAACTGCCAATCCCAGGTTTTGCCATGTCCTCTAACCGGCGAGGCCCAGCGAGTCCCAGCAATCGGGAAGAGACGCTTCCCCTCTTCCCAGAATGCACCAGCAATATTCAGATGAGCTGCCAATCCCAGGTTTTGCCATGTCCTATAACCGGCGAGGCCCAGCGAGTCCCAGCAATCGGGTAGAGACGCTTCTCCTCTTCCCAGAATGCACCAGAAATATTCAGATGAGCTGCCAATCCCAGGTTTTGCCATGTCCTCTAACCGGCGAGGCCCAGCGAGTCCCAGCAATCGGGTAGAGACGCTTCTCCTCTTCCCAGAATGCACCAGCAATATTCAGATGAACTGCCAATCCCAGGTTTTGCCATGTCCTCTAACCGGCGAGGCCTTGCGAGTCCCAGCAATCAGGAAGAGACGCTTCTCCTCTTCCCAGAATGCACCAGCAATATTCAGATGAGCTGCCAATCCCAGGTTTTGCCATGTCCTCTAACCGGCGAGGCCCAGCGAGTCCCAGCAATCGGGTAGAGACGCTTCTCCTCTTCCCAGAATGCACCAGCAATATTCAGATGAACTGCCAATCCCAGGTTTTGCCATGTCCTCTAACCGGCGAGGCCCAGCGAGTCCCAGCAATCGGGAAGAGACGCTTCCCCTCTTCCCAGAATGCACCAGCAATATTCAGATGAGCTGCCAATCCCAGGTTTTGCCATGTCCACTAACCGGCGAGGCCCAGCGAGTCCCAGCAATCGGGTAGAGACGCTTCTCCTCTTCCCAGAATGCACCAGAAATATTCAGATGAGCTGCCAATCCCAGGTTTTGCCATGTCCTCTAACCGGTGAGGCCCTGCGAGTCCCAGCAATCGGGAAGAGACACTTCTCCTCTTCCCAGAATGCACCAGCAATATTCAGATGAGCTGCCAATCCCAAGTTTTGCCATGTCCTCTAACCGGCGAGGCCCAGCGAGTCCCAGCAATCGGGTAGAGACGCTTCTCCTCTTCCCAGAATGCACCAGAAATATTCAGATGAGCTGCCAATCCCAGGTTTTGCCATGTCCTCTAACCGGTGAGGCCCTGCGAGTCCCAGCAATCGGGAAGAGACACTTCTCCTCTTCCCAGAAAGCACCAGCAATATTCAGATGAGCTGCCAATCCCAGGTTTTGCCATGTCCTCTAACCGGCGAGGCCCAGCGAGTCCCAGCAATCGGGAAGAGACGCTTCTCCTATTCCCAGAATGCACCAGCAATATTCAGATGAGCTGCCAATCCCTGGTTTTGCCATGTCCTCTAACCAGAGAGGCCCAGCGAGGCCCAGCAATCGGGAAGAGACGCTTCGCCTCTTCCCAGAATGCACCAGCAAATTTCAGATGAGCTGCCAATCCCAGGTTTTGCCATGTCCTCTAACCGGCGAGGCCCAGCCAGTCCCTGCAATCGTGTAGAGACGCTTCTCCTCTTCCCAGAATGCACCAGCAATATTCAGATGAGCAGCCAATCCCAGGTTTTGCCATGTCCTCTAACCGGCGAGGCCCAGCGAGTCCCAGCAATCGGGAAGAGACGCTTCTCCTCTTCCCAGAATGCACCAGCAATATTCAGATGAGCAGCCAATCCCAGGTTTTGCCATGTCCTCTAACCGGCGAGGCCCAGCGAGTCCCAGCAATCGGGAAGAGACGCTTCTCCTCTTCCCAGAATGCACCAGCAATATTCAGATGAGCTACCAATCCCAGGTTTTGCCATGTCCTCTAACCGGCGAGGCCCAGCGAATCCCAGCAATCGGGAAGAGACGCTTCTCCTCTTCCCAGAATGCACCAGCAATATTCAGATGAGCTGCCAATCCCAGGTTTTGCCATGTCCTCTAACCGGCGAGGAACAGCGAGTCCCAGCAATGGGGTAGAGACGCTTCTCCTCTTCCCAGAATGCACCAGCAATATTCAGATGAGCTGCCAATCCCAGGTTTTGCCATGTCCTCTAACCAGCGATGCCCAGCGAGTCCCAGCAATCGGGAAGAGATGCTTCTCCTCTTCCCAAATGCACCAGCAATATTCAGATGAGCTGCCAATCCCAGGTTTTGCCATGTCCTCTAACCGGCAAGGCTCAGCGAGTCCCAGCAATCGGGAAGAGACGCTTCCCCTCTTCCCAGAATGCACCAGCAATATTCAGATGAGCTGCCAATCCCAGGTTTTACCATGTCCTCTAACCGGCGAGGCCCAGCCAGTCCCAGCAATCGTGTAGAGACGCTTCTCCTCTTCCCAGAATGCACCAGCAATATTCAGATGAGCTGCCAATCCCAGGTTTTGCCATGTCCTCTAACCGGCGAGGCCCAGCGAGTCCCAGCAATCGGGAAGAGACGCTTCTCCTCTTCCCAGAATGCACCAGCAATATTCAGATGAGCTACCAATCCCAGGTTTTGCCATGTCCTCTAACCGGCGAGGTCCAGCGAATCCCAGCAATCGGGAAGAGACGCTTCTCCTCTTCCCAGAATGCACCAGCAATATTCAGATGAGCTGCCAATCCCAGGTTTTGCCATGTCCTCTAACCGGCGAGGAACAGCGAGTCCCAGCAATGGGGTAGAGACGCTTCTCCTCTTCCCAGAATGCACCAGTAATATTCAGATGAGCTGCCAATCCCAGGTTTTGCCATGTCCTCTAACCAACGATGCCCAGCGAGTCCCAGCAATCGGGAAGAGACGCTTCTCCTCTTCCCAGAATGCACCAGCAATATTCAGATGAGCTGCCAATCCCAGGTTTTGCCATGTCCTCTAACCGGCGAGGAACAGCGAGTCCTAGCAATCGGGAAGAGACGCTTCCCCTCTTCCCAGAATGCACCAGCAATATTCAGATGAGCTGCCAATCCCAGGTTTTACCATGTCCTCTAACCGGCGAGGGCCAGCCAGTCCCAGCAATCGGGAAGAGACGCTTCTCCTCTAACCAACGATGCCCAGCGAGTCCCAGCAATCGGGAAGAGACGCTTCTCCTGTTCCCAGAATGCACCAGCAATATTCAGATGAGCTGCCAATCCCAGGTTTTGCCATGTCCTCTAACCGGCAAGGCTCAGCGAGTCCTAGCAATCGGGAAGAGACGCTTCCCCTCTTCCCAGAATGCACCAGCAATATTCAGATGAGCTGCCAATCCCAGGTTTTGCCATGTCCACTAACTGGCGAAGTCCAGCGAGTCCCAGCAATCGGGAAGAGACGCTTCTCCTCTTCCCAGAATGCACCAGCAATATTCAGATGAGCTGCCAATCCCAGGTTTTGCCATGTCCTCTGACCGGCGAGGCCCAGCGAGTCCCAGCAATCGGGAAGAGACGCTTTTCCTCTTCCCAGAATGCACCAGCAATATTCAGATGAGCTGCCAATCCCAGGTTTTGCCATGTCCTCTAACCGGCGAGGCCCAGCGAGTCCCAGCAATCGGGAAGAGACGCTTCGCCTCTTCCCAGAATGCACCAGCAATATTCAGATGAGCTGCCAATCCCAGGTTTTGCCATGTCCTCTAACCGGCGAGGCCCAGCGATTCCCAGCAATCGGGTAGAGACGCTTCTCCTCTTCCCAGAATGCACCAGAAATATTCAGATGAGCTGCCAATCCCAGGTTTTGCCATGTCCTCTAACCGGCGAGGCCCAGCGAGTCCCAGCAATCGGGTAGAGACGCTTCTCCTCTTCCCAGAATGCACCAGCAATATTCAGATGAACTGCCAATCCCAGGTTTTGCCATGTCCTCTAACCGGCGAGGCCCAGCGAGTCCCAGCAATCGGGAAGAGACGCTTCGCCTCTTCCCAGAATGCATCAGCAATATTCAGATGAGCTGCCAATCCCAGGTTTTGCCATGTCCTCTAACCGGGGAGGCCCAGCGAGTCCCAGCAATCGGGTAGAGACGCTTCTCCTCTTCCCAGAATGCACCAGCAATATTCAGATGAGCTGCCAATCCCAGGTTTTGCCATGTCCTCTAACCGACGAGTCCTAGCGAGTCCCAGCAATCAGGAAGAGACGCTTCGCCTCTTCCCAGAATGCACCAGCAATATTCAGATGAGCTGCCAATCCCAGGTTTTGCCATGTCCTCTAACCGGCGAGGCCCAGCGAGTCCCAGCAATCGGGAAGAGACGCTTTTCCTCTTCCCAGAATGCACCAGCAATATTCAGATGAGCTGCCAATCCCAGGTTTTGCCATGTCCTCTAACCGGCGAGGCCCAGCGAGTCCCAGCAATCGGGAAGAGACGCTTCGCCTCTTCCCAGAATGCACCAGCAATATTCAGATGAGCTGCCAATCCCAGGTTTTGCCATGTCCTCTAACCGGCGAGGCCCAGCGATTCCCAGCAATCGGGTAGAGACGCTTCTCCTCTTCCCAGAATGCACCAGAAATATTCAGATGAGCTGCCAATCCCAGGTTTTGCCATGTCCTCTAACCGGCGAGGCCCAGCGAGTCCCAGCAATCGGGTAGAGACGCTTCTCCTCTTCCCAGAATGCACCAGCAATATTCAGATGAACTGCCAATCCCAGGTTTTGCCATGTCCTCTAACCGGCGAGGCCCTGCGAGTCCCAGCAATCAGGAAGAGACGCTTCTCCTCTTCCCAGAATGCACCAGCAATATTCAGATGAGCTGCCAATCCCAGGTTTTGCCATGTCCTGTAACCGGCGAGGCCCAGCGAGTCCCAGCAATCGGGTAGAGACACTTCTCCTCTTCCCAGAATGCACCAGCAGTATTCAGATGAACTGCCAATCCCAGGTTTTGCCATGTCCTCTAACCGGCGAGGCCCAGCGAGTCCCAGCAATCGGGAAGAGACGCTTCCCCTCTTCCCAGAATGCACCAGCAATATTCAGATGAGCTGCCAATCCCAGGTTTTGCCATGTCCTCTAACCGGCGAGGCCCAGCGAGTCCCAGCAATCGGGTAGAGACGCTTCTCCTCTTCCCAGAATGCACCAGCAATATTCAGATGAGCTGCCAATCCCAGGTTTTGCCATGTCCTCTAACCGGCGAGGCCCAGCGAGTCCCAGCAATCGGGAAGAGACGCTTCGCCTCTTCCCAGAATGCACCAGCAATATTCAGATGAGCTGCCAATCCCAGGTTTTGCCATGTCCTCTAACCGGCGAGGTCCAGCGAGTCCCAGCAATCGGGAAGAGACGCTTCTCCTCTTCCCAGAATGCACCAGCAATATTCAGATGAGCTGCCAATCCCAGGTTTTGCCATGTCCTCTAACCGGCGAGGCCCAGCGAGTCCCAGCAATCGGGAAGAGACGCTTCGCCTCTTCCCAGAATGCACCAGCAATATTCAGATGAGCTGCCAGTCCCAGGTTTTGCCATGTCCTCTAACCGGCGAGGCCCAGCGAGTCCCAGCAATCGGGAAGAGACGCTTCGCCTCTTTCCAGAATGCACCAGCAATATTCAGATGAGCTGCCAATCCCAGGTTTTGCCATGTCCTCTAACCGACGAGTCCTAGCGAGTCCCAGCAATCGGGAAGAGACGCTTCGCCTCTTCCCAGAATGCACCAGCAATATTCAGATGAGCTGCCAATCCCAGGTTTTGCCATGTCCTCTAACCGGCGCGTCCCAGCGAGTCCCAGCAATCGGGAAGAAACGCTTCGCCTCTTCCCAGAATACACCAGCAATATTCAGATGAGCTGCCAATCCCAGGTTTTGCCATGTCCTCTAACCGGCGAGGCCCTGCGAATCCCAGCAATCAGGAAGAGACGCTTCTCCTCTTCCCAGAATGCACCAGCAATATTCAGATGAGCTGCCAATCCCAGGGTTTGCCATGTCCTCTAACCGGCGAGGCCCAGCCTTCCCTGCAATCGTGTATAGACGCTTCTCCTCTTCCCAGAATGCACCAGCAATATTCAGATGAGCTGCCAATCCCAGGTTTTGCCATGTCCTCTAACCGGCGAGGCCCAGCGAGTCCCAGCAATCGGGAAGAGACGCTTCTCCTCTTCCCAGAATGCACCAGCAATATTCAGATGAGCTTCCAATCCAAAGGTTTTGCCATGTCCTCTAACCGGCGAGGCCCAGCGAGTCCCAGCAATCGGGAAGAGACGCTTCCCCTCTTCCCAGAATGCACCAGCAATATTCAGATGAGCTGCCAATCCCAGGTTTTGCCATGTCCTCTAACCGGCGAGGCCCAGCGAGTCCCAGCAATCGGGAAGAGACGCTTCCCCTCTTCCCAGAATGCACCAGCAATATTCAGATGAGCTGCCAATCCCAGGTTTTACCATGTCCTCTAACCGGCGAGGCCCAGCCAATCCCAGGAATTGGGAAGAGACGCTTCTCCTCTTCCCAGAATGCACCAGCAATATTCAGATGAGCTGCCAATCCCAGGTTTTGCCATGTCCACTAACTGGCGAAGTCCAGCGAGTCCCAGCAATCGGGAAGAGACGCTTCTCCTCTTCCCAGAATGCACCAGCAATATTCAGATGAGCTGCCAATCCCAGGTTTTGCCATGTCCTCTGACCGGCGAGGCCCAGCGAGTCCCAGCAATCGGGAAGAGACGCTTTTCCTCTTCCCAGAATGCACCAGCAATATTCAGATGAGCTGCCAGTCCCAGGTTTTGCCATGTCCTCTAACCGGCGAGGCCCAGCGAGTCCCAGCAATCGGGAATAGACGCTTCGCCTCTTTCCAGAATGCACCAGCAATATTCAGATGAGCTGCCAATCCCAGGTTTTGCCATGTCCTCTAACCGACGAGTCCCAGCGAGTCCCAGCAATCGGGAAGAGACGCTTCCCCTCTTCCCAGAATGCACCAGCAATATTCAGATGAGCTGCCAATCCCAGGTTTTGCCATGTCCTCTAACCGGCGAGGCCCAGCGAGTCCCAGCAATCGGGAAGAGACGCTTCTCCTCTTCCCAGAATGCACCAGCAATATTCAGATGAGCTGCCAATCCCAGGTTTTGCCATGTCCTCTAACCGGCGAGGCCCAGCGAGTCCCAGCAATCGGGAAGAGACGCTTCGCCTCTTCCCAGAATGCACCAGCAATATTCAGATGAGCTGCCAATCCCAGGTTTTGCCATGTCCTCTAACCGGCGAGGCCCAGCGATTCCCAGCAATCGGGTAGAGACGCTTCTCCTCTTCCCAGAATGCACCAGAAATATTCAGATGAGCTGCCAATCCCAGGTTTTGCCATGTCCTCTAACCGGCGAGGCCCAGCGAGTCCCAGCAATCGGGTAGAGACGCTTCTCCTCTTCCCAGAATGCACCAGCAATATTCAGATGAACTGCCAATCCCAGGTTTTGCCATGTCCTCTAACCGGCGAGGCCCTGCGAGTCCCAGCAATCAGGAAGAGACGCTTCTCCTCTTCCCAGAATGCACCAGCAATATTCAGATGAGCTGCCAATCCCAGGTTTTGCCATGTCCTGTAACCGGCGAGGCCCAGCGAGTCCCAGCAATCGGGTAGAGACACTTCTCCTCTTCCCAGAATGCACCAGCAGTATTCAGATGAACTGCCAATCCCAGGTTTTGCCATGTCCTCTAACCGGCGAGGCCCAGCGAGTCCCAGCAATCGGGAAGAGACGCTTCCCCTCTTCCCAGAATGCACCAGCAATATTCAGATGAGCTGCCAATCCCAGGTTTTGCCATGTCCTATAACCGGCGAGGCCCAGCGAGTCCCAGCAATCGGGTAGAGACGCTTCTCCTCTTCCCAGAATGCACCAGAAATATTCAGATGAGCTGCCAATCCCAGGTTTTGCCATGTCCTCTAACCGGCGAGGCCCAGCGAGTCCCAGCAATCGGGTAGAGACGCTTCTCCTCTTCCCAGAATGCACCAGCAATATTCAGATGAACTGCCAATCCCAGGTTTTGCCATGTCCTCTAACCGGCGAGGCCCTGCGAGTCCCAGCAATCAGGAAGAGACGCTTCTCCTCTTCCCAGAATGCACCAGCAATATTCAGATGAGCTGCCAATCCCAGGTTTTGCCATGTCCTCTAACCGGCGAGGCCCAGCGAGTCCCAGCAATCGGGTAGAGACGCTTCTCCTCTTCCCAGAATGCACCAGCAATATTCAGATGAACTGCCAATCCCAGGTTTTGCCATGTCCTCTAACCGGCGAGGCCCAGCGAGTCCCAGCAATCGGGAAGAGACGCTTCCCCTCTTCCCAGAATGCACCAGCAATATTCAGATGAGCTGCCAATCCCAGGTTTTGCCATGTCCACTAACCGGCGAGGCCCAGCGAGTCCCAGCAATCGGGTAGAGACGCTTCTCCTCTTCCCAGAATGCACCAGAAATATTCAGATGAGCTGCCAATCCCAGGTTTTGCCATGTCCTCTAACCGGTGAGGCCCTGCGAGTCCCAGCAATCGGGAAGAGACACTTCTCCTCTTCCCAGAATGCACCAGCAATATTCAGATGAGCTGCCAATCCCAAGTTTTGCCATGTCCTCTAACCGGCGAGGCCCAGCGAGTCCCAGCAATCGGGTAGAGACGCTTCTCCTCTTCCCAGAATGCACCAGAAATATTCAGATGAGCTGCCAATCCCAGGTTTTGCCATGTCCTCTAACCGGTGAGGCCCTGCGAGTCCCAGCAATCGGGAAGAGACACTTCTCCTCTTCCCAGAAAGCACCAGCAATATTCAGATGAGCTGCCAATCCCAGGTTTTGCCATGTCCTCTAACCGGCGAGGCCCAGCGAGTCCCAGCAATCGGGAAGAGACGCTTCTCCTATTCCCAGAATGCACCAGCAATATTCAGATGAGCTGCCAATCCCTGGTTTTGCCATGTCCTCTAACCAGAGAGGCCCAGCGAGGCCCAGCAATCGGGAAGAGACGCTTCGCCTCTTCCCAGAATGCACCAGCAAATTTCAGATGAGCTGCCAATCCCAGGTTTTGCCATGTCCTCTAACCGGCGAGGCCCAGCCAGTCCCTGCAATCGTGTAGAGACGCTTCTCCTCTTCCCAGAATGCACCAGCAATATTCAGATGAGCAGCCAATCCCAGGTTTTGCCATGTCCTCTAACCGGCGAGGCCCAGCGAGTCCCAGCAATCGGGAAGAGACGCTTCTCCTCTTCCCAGAATGCACCAGCAATATTCAGATGAGCAGCCAATCCCAGGTTTTGCCATGTCCTCTAACCGGCGAGGCCCAGCGAGTCCCAGCAATCGGGAAGAGACGCTTCTCCTCTTCCCAGAATGCACCAGCAATATTCAGATGAGCTACCAATCCCAGGTTTTGCCATGTCCTCTAACCGGCGAGGCCCAGCGAATCCCAGCAATCGGGAAGAGACGCTTCTCCTCTTCCCAGAATGCACCAGCAATATTCAGATGAGCTGCCAATCCCAGGTTTTGCCATGTCCTCTAACCGGCGAGGAACAGCGAGTCCCAGCAATGGGGTAGAGACGCTTCTCCTCTTCCCAGAATGCACCAGCAATATTCAGATGAGCTGCCAATCCCAGGTTTTGCCATGTCCTCTAACCAGCGATGCCCAGCGAGTCCCAGCAATCGGGAAGAGATGCTTCTCCTCTTCCCAAATGCACCAGCAATATTCAGATGAGCTGCCAATCCCAGGTTTTGCCATGTCCTCTAACCGGCAAGGCTCAGCGAGTCCCAGCAATCGGGAAGAGACGCTTCCCCTCTTCCCAGAATGCACCAGCAATATTCAGATGAGCTGCCAATCCCAGGTTTTACCATGTCCTCTAACCGGCGAGGCCCAGCCAGTCCCAGCAATCGTGTAGAGACGCTTCTCCTCTTCCCAGAATGCACCAGCAATATTCAGATGAGCTGCCAATCCCAGGTTTTGCCATGTCCTCTAACCGGCGAGGCCCAGCGAGTCCCAGCAATCGGGAAGAGACGCTTCTCCTCTTCCCAGAATGCACCAGCAATATTCAGATGAGCTACCAATCCCAGGTTTTGCCATGTCCTCTAACCGGCGAGGTCCAGCGAATCCCAGCAATCGGGAAGAGACGCTTCTCCTCTTCCCAGAATGCACCAGCAATATTCAGATGAGCTGCCAATCCCAGGTTTTGCCATGTCCTCTAACCGGCGAGGAACAGCGAGTCCCAGCAATGGGGTAGAGACGCTTCTCCTCTTCCCAGAATGCACCAGTAATATTCAGATGAGCTGCCAATCCCAGGTTTTGCCATGTCCTCTAACCAACGATGCCCAGCGAGTCCCAGCAATCGGGAAGAGACGCTTCTCCTCTTCCCAGAATGCACCAGCAATATTCAGATGAGCTGCCAATCCCAGGTTTTGCCATGTCCTCTAACCGGCGAGGAACAGCGAGTCCTAGCAATCGGGAAGAGACGCTTCCCCTCTTCCCAGAATGCACCAGCAATATTCAGATGAGCTGCCAATCCCAGGTTTTACCATGTCCTCTAACCGGCGAGGGCCAGCCAGTCCCAGCAATCGGGAAGAGACGCTTCTCCTCTAACCAACGATGCCCAGCGAGTCCCAGCAATCGGGAAGAGACGCTTCTCCTGTTCCCAGAATGCACCAGCAATATTCAGATGAGCTGCCAATCCCAGGTTTTGCCATGTCCTCTAACCGGCAAGGCTCAGCGAGTCCTAGCAATCGGGTAGAGACGCTTCTCCTCTTCCCAGAATGCACCAGCAATATTCAGATGAACTGCCAATCCCAGGTTTTGCCATGTCCTCTAACCGGCGAGGCCCAGCGAGTCCCAGCAATCGGGAAGAGACGCTTCCCCTCTTCCCAGAATGCACCAGCAATATTCAGATGAGCTGCCAATCCCAGGTTTTGCCATGTCCACTAACCGGCGAGGCCCAGCGAGTCCCAGCAATCGGGTAGAGACGCTTCTCCTCTTCCCAGAATGCACCAGAAATATTCAGATGAGCTGCCAATCCCAGGTTTTGCCATGTCCTCTAACCGGTGAGGCCCTGCGAGTCCCAGCAATCGGGAAGAGACACTTCTCCTCTTCCCAGAATGCACCAGCAATATTCAGATGAGCTGCCAATCCCAAGTTTTGCCATGTCCTCTAACCGGCGAGGCCCAGCGAGTCCCAGCAATCGGGTAGAGACGCTTCTCCTCTTCCCAGAATGCACCAGAAATATTCAGATGAGCTGCCAATCCCAGGTTTTGCCATGTCCTCTAACCGGTGAGGCCCTGCGAGTCCCAGCAATCGGGAAGAGACACTTCTCCTCTTCCCAGAAAGCACCAGCAATATTCAGATGAGCTGCCAATCCCAGGTTTTGCCATGTCCTCTAACCGGCGAGGCCCAGCGAGTCCCAGCAATCGGGAAGAGACGCTTCTCCTATTCCCAGAATGCACCAGCAATATTCAGATGAGCTGCCAATCCCTGGTTTTGCCATGTCCTCTAACCAGAGAGGCCCAGCGAGGCCCAGCAATCGGGAAGAGACGCTTCGCCTCTTCCCAGAATGCACCAGCAAATTTCAGATGAGCTGCCAATCCCAGGTTTTGCCATGTCCTCTAACCGGCGAGGCCCAGCCAGTCCCTGCAATCGTGTAGAGACGCTTCTCCTCTTCCCAGAATGCACCAGCAATATTCAGATGAGCAGCCAATCCCAGGTTTTGCCATGTCCTCTAACCGGCGAGGCCCAGCGAGTCCCAGCAATCGGGAAGAGACGCTTCTCCTCTTCCCAGAATGCACCAGCAATATTCAGATGAGCAGCCAATCCCAGGTTTTGCCATGTCCTCTAACCGGCGAGGCCCAGCGAGTCCCAGCAATCGGGAAGAGACGCTTCTCCTCTTCCCAGAATGCACCAGCAATATTCAGATGAGCTACCAATCCCAGGTTTTGCCATGTCCTCTAACCGGCGAGGCCCAGCGAATCCCAGCAATCGGGAAGAGACGCTTCTCCTCTTCCCAGAATGCACCAGCAATATTCAGATGAGCTGCCAATCCCAGGTTTTGCCATGTCCTCTAACCGGCGAGGAACAGCGAGTCCCAGCAATGGGGTAGAGACGCTTCTCCTCTTCCCAGAATGCACCAGCAATATTCAGATGAGCTGCCAATCCCAGGTTTTGCCATGTCCTCTAACCAGCGATGCCCAGCGAGTCCCAGCAATCGGGAAGAGATGCTTCTCCTCTTCCCAAATGCACCAGCAATATTCAGATGAGCTGCCAATCCCAGGTTTTGCCATGTCCTCTAACCGGCAAGGCTCAGCGAGTCCCAGCAATCGGGAAGAGACGCTTCCCCTCTTCCCAGAATGCACCAGCAATATTCAGATGAGCTGCCAATCCCAGGTTTTACCATGTCCTCTAACCGGCGAGGCCCAGCCAGTCCCAGCAATCGTGTAGAGACGCTTCTCCTCTTCCCAGAATGCACCAGCAATATTCAGATGAGCTGCCAATCCCAGGTTTTGCCATGTCCTCTAACCGGCGAGGCCCAGCGAGTCCCAGCAATCGGGAAGAGACGCTTCTCCTCTTCCCAGAATGCACCAGCAATATTCAGATGAGCTACCAATCCCAGGTTTTGCCATGTCCTCTAACCGGCGAGGTCCAGCGAATCCCAGCAATCGGGAAGAGACGCTTCTCCTCTTCCCAGAATGCACCAGCAATATTCAGATGAGCTGCCAATCCCAGGTTTTGCCATGTCCTCTAACCGGCGAGGAACAGCGAGTCCCAGCAATGGGGTAGAGACGCTTCTCCTCTTCCCAGAATGCACCAGTAATATTCAGATGAGCTGCCAATCCCAGGTTTTGCCATGTCCTCTAACCAACGATGCCCAGCGAGTCCCAGCAATCGGGAAGAGACGCTTCTCCTCTTCCCAGAATGCACCAGCAATATTCAGATGAGCTGCCAATCCCAGGTTTTGCCATGTCCTCTAACCGGCGAGGAACAGCGAGTCCTAGCAATCGGGAAGAGACGCTTCCCCTCTTCCCAGAATGCACCAGCAATATTCAGATGAGCTGCCAATCCCAGGTTTTACCATGTCCTCTAACCGGCGAGGGCCAGCCAGTCCCAGCAATCGGGAAGAGACGCTTCTCCTCTAACCAACGATGCCCAGCGAGTCCCAGCAATCGGGAAGAGACGCTTCTCCTGTTCCCAGAATGCACCAGCAATATTCAGATGAGCTGCCAATCCCAGGTTTTGCCATGTCCTCTAACCGGCAAGGCTCAGCGAGTCCTAGCAATCGGGAAGAGACGCTTCCCCTCTTCCCAGAATGCACCAGCAATATTCAGATGAGCTGCCAATCCCAGGTTTTGCCATGTCCTCTAACCGGCAAGGCTCAGCGAGTCCCAGCAATCGGGAAGAGACGCTTCCCCTCTTCCCAGAATGCACCAGCAATATTCAGATGAGCTGCCAATCCCAGGTTTTACCATGTCCTCTAACCGGCGAGGCCCAGCCAGTCCCAGCAATCGTGTAGAGACGCTTCTCCTCTTCCCAGAATGCACCAGCAATATTCAGATGAGCTGCCAATCCCAGGTTTTGCCATGTCCTCTAACCGTCGAGGCCCAGCGAGTCCCAGCAATCGGGAAGAGACGCTTCTCCTCTTCCCAGAATGCACCAGCAATATTCAGATGAGCTACCAATCCCAGGTTTTGCCATGTCCTCTAACCGGCGAGGCCCAGCGAATCCTAGCAATCGGGAAGAGACGCTTCTCCTCTTCCCAGAATGCACCAGCAATATTCAGATGAGCTGCCAATCCCAGGTTTTGCCATGTCCTCTAACCGGCGAGGAACAGCGAGTCCCAGCAATGGGGTAGAGACGCTTCTCCTCTTCCCAGAATGCACCAGTAATATTCAGATGAGCTGCCAATCCCAGGTTTTGCCATGTCCTCTAACCAACGATGCCCAGCGAGTCCCAGCAATCGGGAAGAGACGCTTCTCCTCTTCCCAGAATGCACCAGCAATATTCAGATGAGCTGCCAATCCCAGGTTTTGCCATGTCCTCTAAGCGGCAAGGCTCAGCGAGTCCTAGCAATCGGGAAGAGACGCTTCCCCTCTTCCCAGAATGCACCAGCAATATTCAGATGAGCTGCCAATCCCAGGTTTTGCCATGTCCTCTAACCGGCAAGGCTCAGCGAGTCCCAGCAATCGGGAAGAGACGCTTCCCCTCTTCCCAGAATGCACCAGCAATATTCAGATGAGCTGCCAATCCCAGGTTTTACCATGTCCTCTAACCGGCGAGGCCCAGCCAGTCCCAGCATTCGGGAAGAGACGCTTCTCCTCTTCCCAGAATGCACCAGCAATATTCAAGTGAGCTGCCAATCCCAGGTTTTGCAATGTCCTCTAACCGGCAAGGCCCAGCGAGTCCCAGCAATCGAGAAGAGACACTTCCCCTCTTCCCAGAATGCACCAGCAATATTCAGATGAGCTGCCAATCCCAGGTTTTGCCATGTCCTCTAACCGGCGAGGCCCAGCGAGTCCCAGCAATCGTGTAGAGGCGCTTCTCCTCTTCCCAGAATGCACCAGCAATATTCAGATGAGCTGCCAATCCCAGGTTTTGCCATGTCCTCTAACCGGCGAGGCCCAGCGAGTCCCAACAATCAGGAAGAGACGCTTCTCCTCTTCCCAGAATGCACCAGCAATACTCAGATGAGCTGCCAATCCCAGGTTTTGCCATGTCCTCTAACCGGCGAGGCCCAGCGAGTCCCAGCAATCAGGTAGAGATGCTTCTCCTCTTCCCAGAATGCACCAGAAATATTCAGATGAGCTGCCAATCCCAGGTTTTGCCATGTCCTCTAACCGGCGAGGCCCTGCGAGTCCCAGCAATCGGGAAGAGACGCTTCTCCTCTTCCCAGAATGCACCAGCAATATTCAGATGAGCTGCCAATCCCAGGTTTTGCCATGTCCTCTAACCGGCGAGGCCCAGCGAGTCCCAGCAATCGGGAAGAGACGCTTCCCCTCTTCCCAGAATGCACCAGCAATATTCAGATGAGCTGCCAATCCCAAGTTTTGCCATGTCCTCTAACCGGAGAGGCCCAGCGAGGCCCAGCAATCGGGAAGAGACGCTTCGCCTCTTCCCAGAATGCACCAGCAATATTCGGATGAGCTGCCAATCCCAGGTTTTGCCATGTCCTCTAACCGGCGAGGCCCAGCGAGGCCCTGCAATCGTGTAGAGACGCTTCTCCTCTTCCCAGAATACACCAGCGATATTCAGATGAGCTGCCAATCCCAGGTTTTGCCACGTCCTCTAACCGGCGAGGCCCAGCGAGTCCCAGCAATCGGGAAAAGACGCTTCGCTTCTTCCCAGAATGCACCAGCAATATTCAGATGAGCTGCCAATCCCAGGTTTTGCCATGTCCTCTAACCGGCGAGGCCCAGCGAATCCCAGCAATCGGGAAGAGACGCTTCACCTCTTCCCAGAATGCACCAGCAATATTCAGATGAGCTGCCAATCCCAGGTTTTGCCATGTCCTCTAATCGGCGAGGCCCAGCGAGTCCCAGCAATCGGGTAGAGACGCTTCTCCTCTTCCCAGAATGCACCAGAAATATTCAGATGAGCTGCCAATCCCAGGTTTTGCCATGTCCTTTAACCGGCGAGGCCCAGCCAGTCCCTGCAATCGGGTAGAGACGCTTCTCCTCTTCCCAGAATGCACCAGCAATATTCCGATGAGCTGCCAGTCCCAGGTTTTGCCATGTCCTCTAACCGGCGAGGCCCAGCGAGTCCCAGCAATCGGGAAGAGACGCTTCGCCTCTTTCCAGAATGCACCAGCAATATTCAGATGAGCTGCCAATCCCAGGTTTTGCCATGTCCTCTAACCGGCGAGTCCCAGCGAGTCCCAGCAATCGGGAAGAAACGCTTCGCCTCTTCCCAGAATGCACCAGCAATATTCAGATGAGCTGCCAATCCCAGGTTTTGCCATGTCCTTTAAGCGGCGAGGCCCAGCGAGGCCCAGCAATCGGGAAGAGACGCTTCTCCTCTTCCCAGAATGCACCAGCAATATTCAGATGAGCTGCCAATCCCAGGTTTTGCCATGTCCTCTAACCGGCGAGGCCCAACAATCGGGAAGAGACGCTTCTCTTCTTCCCAGAATGCACCAGCAATATTCAGATGAGCTGCCAATCCCAGGTTTTGCCATGTCCTCTAACCAGCGATGCCCAGCGAGTCCCAGCAATCGGGAAGAGACGCTTCTCCTCTTCCCAGAATGCACCAGCAATATTCAGATGAGCTGCCAATCCCAGGTTTTGCCATGTCCTCTAACCGGCAAGGCTCAGCGAGTCCTAGCAATCGGGAAGAGACGCTTCCCCTCTTCCCAGAATGCACCAGCAATATTCAGATGAGCTGCCAATCCCAGGTTTTGCCATGTCCTCTAACCGGCAAGGCTCAGCGAGTCCCAGCAATCGGGAAGAGACGCTTCCCCTCTTCCCAGAATGCACCAGCAATATTCAGATGAGCTGCCAATCCCAGGTTTTACCATGTCCTCTAACCGGCGAGGCCCAGCCAGTCCCAGCAGTCGTGTAGAGACGCTTCTCCTCTTCCCAGAATGCACCAGCAATATTCAGATGAGCTGCCAATCCCAGGATTTGCCATGTCCTCTAACCGGCGAGGCCCAGCGAGTCCCAGCAATCGGGAAGAGACGCTTTTCCTCTTCCCAGAATGCACCAGCAATATTCAGATGAGCTACCAATCCCAGGTTTTGCCATGTCCTCTAACCGGCGAGGCCCAGCGAGTCCCAGCAATCGGGAATAGACGCTTCGCCTCTTTCCAGAATGCACCAGCAATATTCAGATGAGCTGCCAATCCCAGGTTTTGCCATGTCCTCTAACCGACGAGTCCCAGCGAGTCCCAGCAATCGGGAAGAGACGCTTCCCCTCTTCCCAGAATGCACCAGCAATATTCAGATGAGCTGCCAATCCCAGGTTTTGCCATGTCCTCTAACCGGCGAGGCCCAGCGAGTCCCAGCAATCGGGAAGAGACGCTTCTCCTCTTCCCAGAATGCACCAGCAATATTCAGATGAGCTGCCAATCCCAGGTTTTGCCATGTCCTCTAACCGGCGAGGCCCAGCGAGTCCCAGCAATCGGGAAGAGACGCTTCGCCTCTTCCCAGAATGCACCAGCAATATTCAGATGAGCTGCCAATCCCAGGTTTTGCCATGTCCTCTAACCGGCGAGGCCCAGCGATTCCCAGCAATCGGGTAGAGACGCTTCTCCTCTTCCCAGAATGCACCAGAAATATTCAGATGAGCTGCCAATCCCAGGTTTTGCCATGTCCTCTAACCGGCGAGGCCCAGCGAGTCCCAGCAATCGGGTAGAGACGCTTCTCCTCTTCCCAGAATGCACCAGCAATATTCAGATGAACTGCCAATCCCAGGTTTTGCCATGTCCTCTAACCGGCGAGGCCCTGCGAGTCCCAGCAATCAGGAAGAGACGCTTCTCCTCTTCCCAGAATGCACCAGCAATATTCAGATGAGCTGCCAATCCCAGGTTTTGCCATGTCCTGTAACCGGCGAGGCCCAGCGAGTCCCAGCAATCGGGTAGAGACACTTCTCCTCTTCCCAGAATGCACCAGCAGTATTCAGATGAACTGCCAATCCCAGGTTTTGCCATGTCCTCTAACCGGCGAGGCCCAGCGAGTCCCAGCAATCGGGAAGAGACGCTTCCCCTCTTCCCAGAATGCACCAGCAATATTCAGATGAGCTGCCAATCCCAGGTTTTGCCATGTCCTCTAACCGGCGAGGCCCAGCGAGTCCCAGCAATCAGGTAGAGACGCTTCTCCTCTTCCCAGAATGCACCAGAAATATTCAGATGAGCTGCCAATCCCAGGTTTTGCCATGTCCTCTAACCGGCGAGGCCCAGCGAGTCCCAGCAATCGGGTAGAGACGCTTCTCCTCTTCCCAGAATGCACCAGCAATATTCAGATGAACTGCCAATCCCAGGTTTTGCCATGTCCTCTAACCGGCGAGGCCCTACGAGTCCCAGCAATCAGGAAGAGACGCTTCTCCTCTTCCCAGAATGCACCAGCAATATTCAGATGAGCTGCCAATCCCAGGTTTTGCCATGTCCTCTAACCGGCGAGGCCCAGCGAGTCCCAGCAATCGGGAAGAGACGCTTCCCCTCTTCCCAGAATGCACCAGAAATATTCAGATGAGCTGCCATTCCCAGGTTTTGCCATGTCCTCTAACCGGTGAGGCCCTGCGAGTCCCAGCAATCGGGAAGAGACGCTTCTCCTATTCCCAGAATGCACCAGCAATATTCAGATGAGCTGCCAATCCCTGGTTTTGCCATGTCCTCTAACCGGCGAGGCCCAACAATCTGGAAGAGACGCTTCTCTTCTTCCCAGAATGCACCAGCAATATTCAGATGAGCTGCCAATCCCAGGTTTTGCCATGTCCTCTAACCGGCGAGGCCCAGCGAGTCCCAGCAATCGGGTAGAGACGCTTCTCCTCTTCCCAGAATGCACCAGCAATATTCAGATGAACTGCCAATCCCAGGTTTTGCCATGTCCTCTAACCGGCGAGGCCCAGCGAGTCCCAGCAATCGGGAAGAGACGCTTCCCCTCTTCCCAGAATGCACCAGCAATATTCAGATGAGCTGCCAATCCCAGGTTTTGCCATGTCCTCTAACCGGCGAGGCCCAGCGAGTCCCAGCAATCGGGTAGAGACGCTTCTCCTCTTCCCAGAATGCACCAGCAATATTCAGATGAACTGCCAATCCCAGGTTTTGCCATGTCCTCTAACCGGCGAGGCCCTGCGAGTCCCAGCAATCAGGAAGAGACGCTTCTCCTCTTCCCAGAATGCACCAGCAATATTCAGATGAGCTGCCAATCCCAGGTTTTGCCATGTCCTCTAACCGGCGAGGCCCAGCGAGTCGCAGCAATCGGGTAGAGATACTTCTCCTCTTCCCAGAATGCACCAGCAGTATTCAGATGAACTGCCAATCCCAGGTTTTGCCATGTCCTCTAACCGGCGAGGCCCAGCGAGTCCCAGCAATCGGTAAGAGACGCTTCCCCTCTTCCCAGAATGCACCAGCAATATTCAGATGAGCTGCCAATCCCAGGTTTTGCCATGTCCTCTAACCGGCGAGGCCCAGCGAGTCCCAGCAATCGGGTAGAGACGCTTCTCCTCTTCCCAGAATGCACCAGAAATATTCAGATGAGCTGCCAATCCCAGGTTTTGCCATGTCCTCTAACCGGCGAGGCCCAGCGAGTCCCAGCAATCGGGTAGAGACGCTTCTCCTCTTCCCAGAATGCACCAGCAATATTCAGATGAACTGCCAATCCCCGGTTTTGCCATGTCCTCTAACCGGCGAGGCCCTGCGAGTCCCAGCAATCAGGAAGAGACGCTTCTCCTCTTCCCAGAATGCACCAGCAATATTCAGATGAGCTGCCAATCCCAGGTTTTGCCATGTCCTCTAACCGGCGAGGCCCAGCGAGTCCCAGCAATCGGGTAGAGACGCTTCTCCTCTTCCCAGAATGCACCAGCAATATTCAGATGAGCTGCCAATCCCAGGTTTTGCCATGTCCACTAACCGGCGAGGCCCAGCGAGTCCCAGCAATCGGGTAGAGACGCTTCTCCTCTTCCCAGAATGCACCAGAAATATTCAGATGAGCTGCCAATCCCAGGTTTTGCCATGTCCTCTAACCGGTGAGGCCCTGCGAGTCCCAGCAATCGGGAAGAGACACTTCTCCTCTTCCCAGAATGCACCAGCAATATTCAGATGAGCTGCCAATCCCAAGTTTTGCCATGTCCTCTAACCGGCGAGGCCCAGCGAGTCCCAGCAATCGGGATGAGACGCTTCTCCTCTTCCCAGAATGCACCAGCAATATTCAGATGAGCTGCCAATCCCAGGTTTTGCCATGTCCACTAACCGGCGAGGCCCAGCGAGTCCCAGCAATCGGGTAGAGACGCTTCTCCTCTTCCCAGAATGCACCAGAAATATTCAGATGAGCTGCCAATCCCAGGTTTTGCCATGTCCACTAATCGGCGAGGCCCAGCGAGTCCCAGCAATCGGGTAGAGACGCTTCCCCTCTTCCCAGAATGCACCAGCAATATTCAGATGAGCTGCCAATCCCAGGTTTTGCCATGTCCTCTAACCGGTGAGGCTCTGCGAGTCCCAGCAATCGGGAAGAGACACTTCTCCTCTTCCCAGAATGCACCAGCAATATTCAGATGAGCTGCCAATCCCAGGTTTTGCCATGTCCACTAACCGGCGAGGCCCAGCGAGTCCCAGCAATCGGGTAGAGACGCTTCTCCTCTTCCCAGAATGCACCAGAAATATTCAGATGAGCTGCCAATCCCAGGTTTTGCCATGTCCTCTAACCGGTGAGGCCCTGCGAGTCCCAGCAATCGGGAAGAGACACTTCTCCTCTTCCCAGAAAGCACCAGCAATATTCAGATGAGCTGCCAATCCCAGGTTTTGCCATGTCCTCTAACCGGCGAGGCCCAGCGAGTCCCAGCAATCGGGAAGAGACGCTTCTCCTATTCCCAGAATGCACCAGCAATATTCAGATAAGCTGCCAATCCCTGGTTTTGCCATGTCCTCTAACCGGCGAGGCCCAACAATCGGGAAGAGACGCTTCTCTTCTTCCCAGAATGCACCAGCAATATTCAGATGAGCTGCCAATCCCAGGTTTTGCCATGTCCTCTAACCGGCGAGGCCCAGCAAGTCCCAGCAATCGGGAAGAGACGCTTCGCCTCTTCCCAGAATGCACCAGCAATATTCAGATGAGCTGCCAATCCCAGGTTTTGCCATGTCCTCTAACCGGCGAGGTCCAGCGAGTCCCAGCAATCGGGAAGAGACGCTTCCCCTCTTCCCAGAATGCACCAGCAATATTCAGATGAGCTGCCAATCCCAGGTTTTGCCATGTCCTCTAACCGGCGAGGCCCAGCGAGTCCCAGCAATCGGGTAGAGACGCTTCTCCTCTTCCCAGAATGCACCAGCAATATTCAGATGAACTGCCAATCCCAGGTTTTGCCATGTCCTCTAACCGGCGAGGCCCTGCGAGTCCCAGCAATCAGGAAGAGACGCTTCTCCTCTTCCCAGAATGCACCAGCAATATTCAGATGAGCTGCCAATCCCAGGTTTTGCCATGTCCTCTAACCGGCGAGGCCCAGCGAGTCGCAGCAATAGGGTAGAGACACTTCTCCTCTTCCCAGAATGCACCAGCAGTATTCAGATGAACTGCCAATCCCAGGTTTTGCCATGTCCTCTAACCGGCGAGGCCCAGCGAGTCCCAGCAATCGGTAAGAGACGCTTCCCCTCTTCCCAGAATGCACCAGCAATATTCAGATGAGCTGCCAATCCCAGGTTTTGCCATGTCCTCTAACCGGCGAGGCCCAGCGAGTCCCAGCAATCGGGTAGAGACGCTTCTCCTCTTCCCAGAATGCACCAGAAATATTCAGATGAGCTGCCAATCCCAGGTTTTGCCATGTCCTCTAACCGGCGAGGCCCAGCGAGTCCCAGCAATCGGGTAGAGACGCTTCTCCTCTTCCCAGAATGCACCAGCAATATTCAGATGAACTGCCAATCCCAGGTTTTGCCATGTCCTCTAACCGGCGAGGCCCTGCGAGTCCCAGCAATCAGGAAGAGACGCTTCTCCTCTTCCCAGAATGCACCAGCAATATTCAGATGAGCTGCCAATCCCAGGTTTTGCCATGTCCTCTAACCGGCGAGGCCCAGCGAGTCCCAGCAATCGGGTAGAGACGCTTCTCCTCTTCCCAGAATGCACCAGCAATATTCAGATGAACTGCCAATCCCAGGTTTTGCCATGTCCTCTAACCGGCGAGGCCCAGCGAGTCCCAGCAATCGGGATGAGACGCTTCCCCTCTTCCCAGAATGCACCAGCAATATTCAGATGAGCTGCCAATCCCAGGTTTTGCCATGTCCACTAACCGGCGAGGCCCAGCGAGTCCCAGCAATCGGGTAGAGACGCTTCTCCTCTTCCCAGAATGCACCAGAAATATTCAGATGAGCTGCCAATCCCAGGTTTTGCCATGTCCTCTAACCGGTGAGGCCCTGCGAGTCCCAGCAATCGGGAAGAGACACTTCTCCTCTTCCCAGAAAGCACCAGCAATATTCAGATGAGCTGCCAATCCCAGGTTTTGCCATGTCCTCTAACCGGCGAGGCCCAGCGAGTCCCAGCAATCGGGAAGAGATGCTTCTCCTATTCCCAGAATGCACCAGCAATATTCAGATGAGCTGCCAATCCCTGGTTTTGCCATGTCCTCTAACCAGAGAGGCCCAGCGAGGCCCAGCAATCGGGAAGAGACGCTTCGCCTCTTCCCAGAATGCACCAGCAAATTTCAGATGAGCTGCCAATCCCAGGTTTTGCCATGTCCTCTAACCGGCGAGGCCCAGCCAGTCCCTGCAATCGTGTAGAGACGCTTCTCCTCTTCCCAGAATGCACCAGCAATATTCAGATGAGCAGCCAATCCCAGGTTTTGCCATGTCCTCTAACCGGCGAGGCCCAGCGAGTCCCAGCAATCGGGAAGAGACGCTTCTCCTCTTCCCAGAATGCACCAGCAATATTCAGATGAGCTACCAATCCCAGGTTTTGCCATGTCCTCTAACCGGCGAGGCCCAGCGAATCCCAGCAATCGGGAAGAGACGCTTCTCCTCTTCCCAGAATGCACCAGCAATATTCAGATGAGCTGCCAATCCCAGGTTTTGCCATGTCCTCTAACCGGCGAGGAACAGCGAGTCCCAGCAATGGGGTAGAGACGCTTCTCCTCTTCCCAGAATGCACCAGCAATATTCAGATGAGCTGCCAATCCCAGGTTTTGCCATGTCCTCTAACCAGCGATGCCCAGCGAGTCCCAGCAATCGGGAAGAGACGCTTCTCCTTTTCCCAGAATGCACCAGCAGTATTCAGATGAGCTGCCAATCCCAGGTTTTGCCATGTCCTCTAACCGGCGAGGCCCAGCGAGTCCCAGCAATCGGGAATAGACGCTTCGCCTCTTTCCAGAATGCACCAGCAATATTCAGATGAGCTGCCAATCCCAGGTTTTGCCATGTCCTCTAACCGGCGAGGCCCAGCGAGTCCCAGCAATCGGAAAGAGACGCTTCTCCTTTTCCCAGAATGCACCAGCAGTATTCAGATGAGCTGCCAATCCCAGGTTTTGCCATGTCCTCTAACCGACGAGTCCTAGCGAGTCCCAGCAATCGGGAAGAGACGCTTCGCCTCTTCCCAGAATGCACCAGCAATATTCAGATGAGCTGCCAATCCCAGGTTTTGCCATGTCCTTTAAGCGGCGAGGCCCAGCGAGGCCCAGCAATCGGGAAGAGACGCTTCGCCTCTTCCCAGAATGCACCAGCAATATTCAGATGAGCTGCCAATCCCAGGTTTTGCCATGTCCTTTAAGCGGCGAGGCCCAGCGAGGCCCAGCAATCGGGAAGAGACGCTTCTCCTCTTCCCAGAATGCACCAGCAATATTCAGATGAGCTGCCAATCCCAGGTTTTGCCATGTCCTCTAACCGGCGAGGCCCAGCAATCGGGAAGAGACGCTTCTCCTCTTCCCAGAATGCACCAGCAATATTCAGATGAGCTGCCAATCCCAGGTTTTGCCATGTCCTCTAACCGGCGAGGCCCAGCGAGTCCCAGCAATCGGGAAGAGACGCTTCGCCTCTTCCCAGAATGCACCAGCAATATTCAGATGAGCTGCCAATCCCAGATTTTGCCATGTCCTCTAACCGGCGAGGTCCAGCGAGTCCCAGCAATCGGGAAGAGACGCTTCCCCTCTTCCCAGAATGCACCAGCAATATTCAGATGAGCTGCCAATCCCAGGTTTTGCCATGTCTTCTAACCGGCGAGGCCCAGCGAGTCCCAGCAATCGGGAAGAGACGCTTCTCCTCTTCCCAGAATGCACCAGCAATATTCAGATGAGCTGCCAATCCCAGGTTTTGTCATGTCCTCTAACCGACGAGTCCTAGCGAGTCCCAGCAATCGGGAAGAGACGCTTCGCCTCTTCCCAGAATGCACCAGCAATATTCAGATGAGCTGCCAATCCCAGATTTTGCCATGTCCTCTAACCGGCGAGGTCCAGCGAGTCCCAGCAATCGGGAAGAGACGCTTCTCCTCTTCCCAGAATGCACCAGCAATATTCAGATGAGCTGCCAATCCCAGGTTTTGCCATGTCCTCTAACCGGCGAGGTCCAGCGAGTCCCAGCAATCGGGAAGAGACGCTTCTCCTCTTCCCAGAATGCACCAGCAATATTCAGATGAGCTGCCAATCCCAGGTTTTGCCATGTCCTCTAACCGGCTAGGCCCAGCGAGTCCCAGCAATCGGGAAGAGACGCTTCGCCTCTTCCCAGAATGCACCAGCAATATTCAGATGAGCTGCCAGTCCCAGGTTTTGCCATGTCCTCTAACCGGCGAGGCCCAGCGAGTCCCAGCAATCGGGAAGAGACGCTTCGCCTCTTTCCAGAATGCACCAGCAATATTCAGATGAGCTGCCAATCCCAGGTTTTGCCATGTCCTCTAACCGACGAGTCCTAGCGAGTCCCAGCAATCGGGAAGAGACGCTTCGCCTCTTCCCAGAATGCACCAGCAATATTCAGATGAGCTGCCAATCCCAGGTTTTGCCATGTCCTCTAACCGGCGCGTCCCAGCAAGTCCCAGCAATCGGGAAGAAACGCTTCGCCTCTTCCCAGAATGCACCAGCAATATTCAGATGAGCTGCCAATCCCAGGTTTTGCCATGTCCTCTAACCGGCGAGGCCCAGCCTTCCCTGCAATCGTGTAGAGACGCTTCTCCTCTTCCCAGAATGCACCAGCAATATTCAGATGAGCTGCCAATCCCAGGTTTTGCCATGTCCTCTAACCGGCGAGGCCCAGCGAGTCCCAGCAATCGGGTAGAGACGGTTCTCCTCTTCCCAGAATGCACCAGCAATATTCAGATGAACTGCCAATCCCAGGTTTTGCCATGTCCTCTAACCGGCGAGGCCCAGCGAGTCCCAGCAATCGGGAAGAGACGCTTCCCCTCTTCCCAGAATGCACCAGCAATATTCAGATGAGCTGCCAATCCCAGGTTTTGCCATGTCCACTAACCGGCGAGGCCCAGCGAGTCCCAGCAATCGGGTAGAGACGCTTCTCCTCTTCCCAGAATGCACCAGAAATATTCAGATGAGCTGCCAATCCCAGGTTTTGCCATGTCCTCTAACCGGTGAGGCCCAGCGAGTCCCAGCAATCGGGATGAGACGCTTCCCCTCTTCCCAGAATGCACCAGCAATATTCAGATGAGCTGCCAATCCCAGGTTTTGCCATGTCCACTAACCGGCGAGGCCCAGCGAGTCCCAGCAATCGGGTAGAGACGCTTCTCCTCTTCCCAGAATGCACCAGCAATATTCAGATGAGCTGCCAATCCCAGGTTTTGCCATGTCCTCTAACCGGTGAGGCCCTGCGAGTCCCAGCAATCGGGAAGAGACACTTCTCCTCTTCCCAGAATGCACCAGCAATATTCAGATGAGCTGCCAATCCCAGGTTTTGCCATGTCCTCTAACCGGCGAGGCCCAGCGAGTCCCAGCAATCGGGATGAGACGCTTCCCCTCTTCCCAGAATGCACCAGCAATATTCAGATGAGCTGCCAATCCCAGGTTTTGCCATGTCCACTAACCGGCGAGGCCCAGCGAGTCCCAGCAATCGGGTAGAGATGCTTCTCCTCTTCCCAGAATGCACCAGCAATATTCAGATGAGCTGCCAATCCCAGGTTTTGCCATGTCCTCTAACCGGTGAGGCCCTGCGAGTCCCAGCAATCGGGAAGAGACACTTCTCCTCTTCCCAGAAAGCACCAGCAATATTCAGATGAGCTGCCAATCCCAGGTTTTGCCATGTCCTCTAACCGGCGAGGCCCAGCGAGTCCCAGCAATCGGGAAGAGACGCTTCTCCTCTTCCCAGAATGCACCAGCAATATTCAGATGAGCTGCCAATCCCAGGTTTTGCCATGTCCACTAACCGGCGAGGCCCAGCGAGTCCCAGCAATCGGGTAGAGACGCTTCTCCTCTTCCCAGAATGCACCAGAAATATTCAGATGAGCTGCCAATCCCAGGTTTTGCCATGTCCTCTAACCGGCGAGGCCCAGCGAGTCCCAGCAATCGGGTAGAGATACTTCTCCTCTTCCCAGAATGCACCAGCAGTATTCAGATGAACTGCCAATCCCAGGTTTTGCCATGTCCTCTAACCGGCGAGGCCCAGCGAGTCCCAGCAATCGGTAAGAGACGCTTCCCCTCTTCCCAGAATGCACCAGCAATATTCAGATGAGCTGCCAATCCCAGGTTTTGCCATGTCCTCTAACCGGCGAGGCCCAGCGAGTCCCAGCAATCGGGTAGAGACGCTTCTCCTCTTCCCAGAATGCACCAGAAATATTCAGTTGAGCTGCCAATCCCAGGTTTTGCCATGTCCTCTAACCGGCGAGGCCCAGCGAGTCCCAGCAATCGGGTACAGACGCTTCTCCTCTTCCCAGAATGCACCAGCAATATTCAGATGAACTGCCAATCCCAGGTTTTGCCATGTCCTCTAACCGGCGAGGCCCTGCGAGTCCCAGCAATCAGGAAGAGACGCTTCTCCTCTTCCCAGAATGCACCAGCAATATTCAGATGAGCTGCCAATCCCAGGTTTTGCCATGTCCTCTAACCGGCGAGGCCCAGCGAGTCCCAGCAATCGGGTAGAGACGCTTCTCCTCTTCCCAGAATGCACCAGCAATATTCAGATGAACTGCCAATCCCAGGTTTTGCCATGTCCTCTAACCGGCGAGGCCCAGCGAGTCCCAGCAATCGGGAAGAGACGCTTCCCCTCTTCCCAGAATGCACCAGCAATATTCAGATGAGCTGCCAATCCCAGGTTTTGCCATGTCCACTAACCGGCGAGGCCCAGCGAGTCCCAGCAATCGGGTAGAGACGCTTCTCCTCTTCCCAGAATGCACCAGAAATATTCAGATGAGCTGCCAATCCCAGGTTTTGCCATGTCCTCTAACCGGTGAGGCCCTGCGAGTCCCAGCAATCGGGAAGAGACACTTCTCCTCTTCCCAGAATGCACCAGCAATATTCAGATGAGAAGCCAATCCCAAGTTTTGCCATGTCCTCTAACCGGCGAGGCCCAGCGAGTCCCAGCAATCGGGATGAGACGCTTCCCCTCTTCCCAGAATGCACCAGCAATATTCAGATGAGCTGCCAATCCCAGGTTTTGCCATGTCAACTAACCGGCGAGGCCCAGCGAGTCCCAGCAATCGGGTAGAGACGCTTCTCCTCTTCCCAGAATGCACCAGAAATATTCAGATGAGCTGCCAATCCCAGGTTTTGCCATGTCCTCTAACCGGTGAGGCTCTGCGAGTCCCAGCAATCGGGAAGAGACACTTCTCCTCTTCCCAGAATGCACCAGCAATATTCAGATGAGCTGCCAATCCCAGGTTTTGCCATGTCCTCTAACAGGCGAGGCCCAGCGAGTCCCAGCAATCGGGATGAGACGCTTCCCCTCTTCCCAGAATGCACCAGCAATATTCAGATGAGCTGCCAATCCCAGGTTTTGCCATGTCCACTAACCGGCGAGGCCCAGCGAGTCCCAGCAATCGGGTAGAGACGCTTCTCCTCTTCCCAGAATGCACCAGAAATATTCAGATGAGCTGCCAATCCCAGGTTTTGCCATGTCCTCTAACCGGTGAGGCCCTGCGAGTCCCAGCAATCGGGAAGAGACACTTCTCCTCTTCCCAGAAAGCACCAGCAATATTCAGATGAGCTGCCAATCCCAGGTTTTGCCATGTCCTCTAACCGGCGAGGCCCAGCGAGTCCCAGCAATCAGGAAGAGACGCTTCTCCTATTCCCAGAATGCACCAGCAATATCAGATGAGCTGCCAATCCCTGGTTTTGCCATGTCCTCTAACCGGCGAGGCCCAACAATCGGGAAGAGACGCTTCTCTTCTTCCCAGAATGCACCAGCAATATTCAGATGAGCTGCCAATCCCAGGTTTTGCCATGTCCTCTAACCGGCGAGGCCCAGCAAGTCCCAGCAATCGGGAAGAGACGCTTCGCCTCTTCCCAGAATGCACCAGCAATATTCAGATGAGCTGCCAATCCCAGGTTTTGCCATGTCCTCTAACCGGCGAGGTCCAGCGAGTCCCAGCAATCGGGAAGAGACGCTTCCCCTCTTCCCAGAATGCACCAGCAATATTCAGATGAGCTGCCAATCCCAGGTTTTGCCATGTCCTCTAACCGGCGAGGCCCAGCGAGTCCCAGCAATCGGGTAGAGACGCTTCTCCTCTTCCCAGAATGCACCAGCAATATTCAGATGAACTGCCAATCCCAGGTTTTGCCATGTCCTCTAACCGGCGAGGCCCTGCGAGTCCCAGCAATCAGGAAGAGACGCTTCTCCTCTTCCCAGAATGCACCAGCAATATTCAGATGAGCTGCCAATCCCAGGTTTTGCCATGTCCTCTAACCGGCGAGGCCCAGCGAGTCGCAGCAATCGGGTAGAGACACTTCTCCTCTTCCCAGAATGCACCAGCAGTATTCAGATGAACTGCCAATCCCAGGTTTTGCCATGTCCTCTAACCGGCGAGGCCCAGCGAGTCCCAGCAATCGGTAAGAGACGCTTCCCCTCTTCCCAGAATGCACCAGCAATATTCAGATGAGCTGCCAATCCCAGGTTTTGCCATGTCCTCTAACCGGCGAGGCCCAGCGAGTCCCAGCAATCGGGTAGAGACGCTTCTCCTCTTCCCAGAATGCACCAGAAATATTCAGATGAGCTGCCAATCCCAGGTTTTGCCATGTCCTCTAACCGGCGAGGCCCAGCGAGTCCCAGCAATCGGGTAGAGACGCTTCTCCTCTTCCCAGAATGCACCAGCAATATTCAGATGAACTGCCAATCCCAGGTTTTGCCATGTCCTCTAACCGGCGAGGCCCTGCGAGTCCCAGCAATCAGGAAGAGACGCTTCTCCTCTTCCCAGAATGCACCAGCAATATTCAGATGAGCTGCCAATCCCAGGTTTTGCCATGTCCTCTAACCGGCGAGGCCCAGCGAGTCCCAGCAATCGGATAGAGACGCTTCTCCTCTTCCCAGAATGCACCAGCAATATTCAGATGAACTGCCAATCCCAGGTTTTGCCATGTCCTCTAACCGGCGAGGCCCAGCGAGTCCCAGCAATCGGGAAGAGACGCTTCCCCTCTTCCCAGAATGCACCAGCAATATTCAGATGAGCTGCCAATCCCAGGTTTTGCCATGTCCACTAACCGGCGAGGCCCAGCGAGTCCCAGCAATCGGGTAGAGACGCTTCTCCTCTTCCCAGAATGCACCAGAAATATTCAGATGAGCTGCCAATCCCAGGTTTTGCCATGTCCTCTAACCGGTGAGGCCCTGCGAGTCCCAGCAATCGGGAAGAGACACTTCTCCTCTTCCCAGAATGCACCAGCAATATTCAGATGAGCTGCCAATCCCAAGTTTTGCCATGTCCTCTAACCGGCGAGGCCCAGCGAGTCCCAGCAATCGGGATGAGACGCTTCCCGTCTTCCCAGAATGCACCAGCAATATTCAGATGAGCTGCCAATCCCAGGTTTTGCCATGTCCACTAACCGGCGAGGCCCAGCGAGTCCCAGCAATCGGGTAGAGACGCTTCTCCTCTTCCCAGAATGCACCAGAAATATTCAGATGAGCTGCCAATCCCAGGTTTTGCCATGTCCTCTAACCGGTGAGGCCCTGCGAGTCCCAGCAATCGGGAAGAGACACTTCTCCTCTTCCCAGAAAGCACCAGCAATATTCAGATGAGCTGCCAATCCCAGGTTTTGCCATGTCCTCTAACCGGCGAGGCCCAGCGAGTCCCAGCAATCGGGAAGAGACGCTTCTCCTATTCCCAGAATGCACCAGCAATATTCAGATGAGCTGCCAATCCCTGGTTTTGCCATGTTCTCTAACCAGAGTGGCCCAGCGAGGCCCAGCAATCGGGAAGAGACGCTTCGCCTCTTCCCAGAATGCACCAGCAATATTCAGATGAGCTGCCAATCCCAGGTTTTGCCATGTCCACTAACCGGCGAGGCCCAGCGAGTCCCAGCAATCGGGTAGAGACGCTTCTCCTCTTCCCAGAATGCACCAGCAATATTCAGATGAGCTGCCAATCCCAGGTTTTGCCATGTCCTCTAACCGGTGAGGCCCTGCGAGTCCCAGCAATCGGGAAGAGACACTTCTCCTCTTCCCAGAAAGCACCAGCAATATTCAGATGAGCTGCCAATCCCAGGTTTTGCCATGTCCTCTAACCGGCGAGGCCCAGCGAGTCCCAGCAATCGGGAAGAGACGCTTCTCCTCTTCCCAGAATGCACCAGCAATATTCAGATGAGCTGCCAATCCCAGGTTTTGCCATGTCCACTAACCGGCGAGGCCCAGCGAGTCCCAGCAATCGGGTAGAGACGCTTCTCCTCTTCCCAGAATGCACCAGAAATATTCAGATGAGCTGCCAATCCCAGGTTTTGCCATGTCCTCTAACCGGCGAGGCCCAGCGAATCGCAGCAATCGGGTAGAGATACTTCTCCTCTTCCCAGAATGCACCAGCAGTATTCAGATGAACTGCCAATCCCAGGTTTTGCCATGTCCTCTAACCGGCGAGGCCCAGCGAGTCCCAGCAATCGGTAAGAGACGCTTCCCCTCTTCCCAGAATGCACCAGCAATATTCAGATGAGCTGCCAATCCCAGGTTTTGCCATGTCCTCTAACCGGCGAGGCCCAGCGAGTCCCAGCAATCGGGTAGAGACGCTTCTCCTCTTCCCAGAATGCACCAGAAATATTCAGATGAGCTGCCAATCCCAGGTTTTGCCATGTCCTCTAACCGGCGAGGCCCAGCGAGTCCCAGCAATCGGGTACAGACGCTTCTCCTCTTCCCAGAATGCACCAGCAATATTCAGATGAACTGCCAATCCCAGGTTTTGCCATGTCCTCTAACCGGCGAGGCCCTGCGAGTCCCAGCAATCAGGAAGAGACGCTTCTCCTCTTCCCAGAATGCACCAGCAATATTCAGATGAGCTGCCAATCCCAGGTTTTGCCATGTCCTCTAACCGGCGAGGCCCAGCGAGTCCCAGCAATCGGGTAGAGACGCTTCTCCTCTTCCCAGAATGCACCAGCAATATTCAGATGAACTGCCAATCCCAGGTTTTGCCATGTCCTCTAACCGGCGAGGCCCAGCGAGTCCCAGCAATCGGGAAGAGACGCTTCCCCTCTTCCCAGAATGCACCAGCAATATTCAGATGAGCTGCCAATCCCAGGTTTTGCCATGTCCACTAACCGGCGAGGCCCAGCGAGTCCCAGCAATCGGGTAGAGACGCTTCTCCTCTTCCCAGAATGCACCAGAAATATTCAGATGAGCTGCCAATCCCAGGTTTTGCCATGTCCTCTAACCGGTGAGGCCCTGCGAGTCCCAGCAATCGGGAAGAGACACTTCTCCTCTTCCCAGAATGCACCAGCAATATTCAGATGAGAAGCCAATCCCAAGTTTTGCCATGTCCTCTAACCGGCGAGGCCCAGCGAGTCCCAGCAATCGGGATGAGACGCTTCCCCTCTTCCCAGAATGCACCAGCAATATTCAGATGAGCTGTCAATCCCAGGTTTTGCCATGTCAACTAACCGGCGAGGCCCAGCGAGTCCCAGCAATCGGGTAGAGACGCTTCTCCTCTTCCCAGAATGCACCAGAAATATTCAGATGAGCTGCCAATCCCAGGTTTTGCCATATCCTCTAACCGGTGAGGCTCTGCGAGTCCCAGCAATCGGGAAGAGACACTTCTCCTCTTCCCAGAATGCACCAGCAATATTCAGATGAGCTGCCAATCCCAGGTTTTGCCATGTCCTCTAACCGGCGAGGCCCAGCGAGTCCCAGCAATCGGTAAGAGACGCTTCCCCTCTTCCCAGAATGCACCAGCAATATTCAGATGAGCTGCCAATCCCAGGTTTTGCCATGTCCACTAACCGGCGAGGCCCAGCGAGTCCCAGCAATCGGGTAGAGACGCTTCTCCTCTTCCCAGAATGCACCAGAAATATTCAGATGAGCTGCCAATCCCAGGTTTTGCCATGTCCTCTAACCGGTGAGGCCCTGCGAGTCCCAGCAATCGGGAAGAGACACTTCTCCTCTTCCCAGAAAGCACCAGCAATATTCAGATGAGCTGCCAATCCCAGGTTTTGCCATGTCCTCTAACCGGCGAGGCCCAGCGAGTCCCAGCAATCAGGAAGAGACGCTTCTCCTATTCCCAGAATGCACCAGCAATATCAGATGAGCTGCCAATCCCTGGTTTTGCCATGTCCTCTAACCGGCGAGGCCCAACAATCGGGAAGAGACGCTTCTCTTCTTCCCAGAATGCACCAGCAATATTCAGATGAGCTGCCAATCCCAGGTTTTGCCATGTCCTCTAACCGGCGAGGCCCAGCAAGTCCCAGCAATCGGGAAGAGACGCTTCGCCTCTTCCCAGAATGCACCAGCAATATTCAGATGAGCTGCCAATCCCAGGTTTTGCCATGTCCTCTAACCGGCGAGGTCCAGCGAGTCCCAGCAATCGGGAAGAGACGCTTCCCCTCTTCCCAGAATGCACCAGCAATATTCAGATGAGCTGCCAATCCCAGGTTTTGCCATGTCCTCTAACCGGCGAGGCCCAGCGAGTCCCAGCAATCGGGTAGAGACGCTTCTCCTCTTCCCAGAATGCACCAGCAATATTCAGATGAACTGCCAATCCCAGGTTTTGCCATGTCCTCTAACCGGCGAGGCCCTGCGAGTCCCAGCAATCAGGAAGAGACGCTTCTCCTCTTCCCAGAATGCACCAGCAATATTCAGATGAGCTGCCAATCCCAGGTTTTGCCATGTCCTCTAACCGGCGAGGCCCAGCGAGTCGCAGCAATCGGGTAGAGACACTTCTCCTCTTCCCAGAATGCACCAGCAGTATTCAGATGAACTGCCAATCCCAGGTTTTGCCATGTCCTCTAACCGGCGAGGCCCAGCGAGTCCCAGCAATCGGTAAGAGACGCTTCCCCTCTTCCCAGAATGCACCAGCAATATTCAGATGAGCTGCCAATCCCAGGTTTTGCCATGTCCTCTAACCGGCGAGGCCCAGCGAGTCCCAGCAATCGGGTAGAGACGCTTCTCCTCTTCCCAGAATGCACCAGAAATATTCAGATGAGCTGCCAATCCCAGGTTTTGCCATGTCCTCTAACCGGCGAGGCCCAGCGAGTCCCAGCAATCGGGAAGAGACGCTTCCCCTCTTCCCAGAATGCACCAGCAATATTCAGATGAGCTGCCAATCCCAGGTTTTGCCATGTCCACTAACCGGCGAGGCCCAGCGAGTCCCAGCAATCGGGTAGAGACGCTTCTCCTCTTCCCAGAATGCACCAGAAATATTCAGATGAGCTGCCAATCCCAGGTTTTGCCATGTCCTCTAACCGGTGAGGCCCTGCGAGTCCCAGCAATCGGGAAGAGACACTTCTCCTCTTCCCAGAATGCACCAGCAATATTCAGATGAGAAGCCAATCCCAAGTTTTGCCATGTCCTCTAACCGGCGAGGCCCAGCGAGTCCCAGCAATCGGGATGAGACGCTTCCCCTCTTCCCAGAATGCACCAGCAATATTCAGATGAGCTGCCAATCCCAGGTTTTGCCATGTCAACTAACCGGCGAGGCCCAGCGAGTCCCAGCAATCGGGTAGAGACGCTTCTCCTCTTCCCAGAATGCACCAGAAATATTCAGATGAGCTGCCAATCCCAGGTTTTGCCATGTCCTCTAACCGGTGAGGCTCTGCGAGTCCCAGCAATCGGGAAGAGACACTTCTCCTCTTCCCAGAATGCACCAGCAATATTCAGATGAGCTGCCAATCCCAGGTTTTGCCATGTCCTCTAACCGGCGAGGCCCAGCGAGTCCCAGCAATCGGTAAGAGACGCTTCCCCTCTTCCCAGAATGCACCAGCAATATTCAGATGAGCTGCCAATCCCAGGTTTTGCCATGTCCACTAACCGGCGAGGCCCAGCGAGTCCCAGCAATCGGGTAGAGACGCTTCTCCTCTTCCCAGAATGCACCAGAAATATTCAGATGAGCTGCCAATCCCAGGTTTTGCCATGTCCTCTAACCGGTGAGGCCCTGCGAGTCCCAGCAATCGGGAAGAGACACTTCTCCTCTTCCCAGAAAGCACCAGCAATATTCAGATGAGCTGCCAATCCCAGGTTTTGCCATGTCCTCTAACCGGCGAGGCCCAGCGAGTCCCAGCAATCAGGAAGAGACGCTTCTCCTATTCCCAGAATGCACCAGCAATATCAGATGAGCTGCCAATCCCTGGTTTTGCCATGTCCTCTAACCGGCGAGGCCCAACAATCGGGAAGAGACGCTTCTCTTCTTCCCAGAATGCACCAGCAATATTCAGATGAGCTGCCAATCCCAGGTTTTGCCATGTCCTCTAACCGGCGAGGCCCAGCAAGTCCCAGCAATCGGGAAGAGACGCTTCGCCTCTTCCCAGAATGCACCAGCAATATTCAGATGAGCTGCCAATCCCAGGTTTTGCCATGTCCTCTAACCGGCGAGGTCCAGCGAGTCCCAGCAATCGGGAAGAGACGCTTCCCCTCTTCCCAGAATGCACCAGCAATATTCAGATGAGCTGCCAATCCCAGGTTTTGCCATGTCCTCTAACCGGCGAGGCCCAGCGAGTCCCAGCAATCGGGTAGAGACGCTTCTCCTCTTCCCAGAATGCACCAGCAATATTCAGATGAACTGCCAATCCCAGGTTTTGCCATGTCCTCTAACCGGCGAGGCCCTGCGAGTCCCAGCAATCAGGAAGAGACGCTTCGCCTCTTCCCAGAATGCACCAGCAATATTCAGATGAGCTGCCAATCCCAGGTTTTGCCATGTCCTCTAACCGGCGAGGTCCAGCGAGTCCCAGCAATCGGGAAGAGACGCTTCCCCTCTTCCCAGAATGCACCAGCAATATTCAGATGAGCTGCCAATCCCAGGTTTTGCCATGTCCTCTAACCGGCGAGGCCCAGCGAGTCCCAGCAATCGGGTAGAGACGCTTCTCCTCTTCCCAGAATGCACCAGCAATATTCAGATGAACTGCCAATCCCAGGTTTTGCCATGTCCTCTAACCGGCGAGGCCCTGCGAGTCCCAGCAATCAGGAAGAGACGCTTCTCCTCTTCCCAGAATGCACCAGCAATATTCAGATGAGCTGCCAATCCCAGGTTTTGCCATGTCCTCTAACCGGCGAGGCCCAGCGAGTCGCAGCAATCGGGTAGAGACACTTCTCCTCTTCCCAGAATGCACCAGCAGTATTCAGATGAACTGCCAATCCCAGGTTTTGCCATGTCCTCTAACCGGCGAGGCCCAGCGAGTCCCAGCAATCGGTAAGAGACGCTTCCCCTCTTCCCAGAATGCACCAGCAATATTCAGATGAGCTGCCAATCCCAGGTTTTGCCATGTCCTCTAACCGGCGAGGCCCAGCGAGTCCCAGCAATCGGGTAGAGACGCTTCTCCTCTTCCCAGAATGCACCAGAAATATTCAGATGAGCTGCCAATCCCAGGTTTTGCCATGTCCTCTAACCGGCGAGGCCCAGCGAGTCCCAGCAATCGGGAAGAGACGCTTCCCCTCTTCCCAGAATGCACCAGCAATATTCAGATGAGCTGCCAATCCCAGGTTTTGCCATGTCCACTAACCGGCGAGGCCCAGCGAGTCCCAGCAATCGGGTAGAGACGCTTCTCCTCTTCCCAGAATGCACCAGAAATATTCAGATGAGCTGCCAATCCCAGGTTTTGCCATGTCCTCTAACCGGTGAGGCCCTGCGAGTCCCAGCAATCGGGAAGAGACACTTCTCCTCTTCCCAGAATGCACCAGCAATATTCAGATGAGAAGCCAATCCCAAGTTTTGCCATGTCCTCTAACCGGCGAGGCCCAGCGAGTCCCAGCAATCGGGATGAGACGCTTCCCCTCTTCCCAGAATGCACCAGCAATATTCAGATGAGCTGCCAATCCCAGGTTTTGCCATGTCAACTAACCGGCGAGGCCCAGCGAGTCCCAGCAATCGGGTAGAGACGCTTCTCCTCTTCCCAGAATGCACCAGAAATATTCAGATGAGCTGCCAATCCCAGGTTTTGCCATGTCCTCTAACCGGTGAGGCTCTGCGAGTCCCAGCAATCGGGAAGAGACACTTCTCCTCTTCCCAGAATGCACCAGCAATATTCAGATGAGCTGCCAATCCCAGGTTTTGCCATGTCCTCTAACCGGCGAGGCCCAGCGAGTCCCAGCAATCGGTAAGAGACGCTTCCCCTCTTCCCAGAATGCACCAGCAATATTCAGATGAGCTGCCAATCCCAGGTTTTGCCATGTCCACTAACCGGCGAGGCCCAGCGAGTCCCAGCAATCGGGTAGAGACGCTTCTCCTCTTCCCAGAATGCACCAGAAATATTCAGATGAGCTGCCAATCCCAGGTTTTGCCATGTCCTCTAACCGGTGAGGCCCTGCGAGTCCCAGCAATCGGGAAGAGACACTTCTCCTCTTCCCAGAAAGCACCAGCAATATTCAGATGAGCTGCCAATCCCAGGTTTTGCCATGTCCTCTAACCGGCGAGGCCCAGCGAGTCCCAGCAATCAGGAAGAGACGCTTCTCCTATTCCCAGAATGCACCAGCAATATCAGATGAGCTGCCAATCCCTGGTTTTGCCATGTCCTCTAACCGGCGAGGCCCAACAATCGGGAAGAGACGCTTCTCTTCTTCCCAGAATGCACCAGCAATATTCAGATGAGCTGCCAATCCCAGGTTTTGCCATGTCCTCTAACCGGCGAGGCCCAGCAAGTCCCAGCAATCGGGAAGAGACGCTTCGCCTCTTCCCAGAATGCACCAGCAATATTCAGATGAGCTGCCAATCCCAGGTTTTGCCATGTCCTCTAACCGGCGAGGTCCAGCGAGTCCCAGCAATCGGGAAGAGACGCTTCCCCTCTTCCCAGAATGCACCAGCAATATTCAGATGAGCTGCCAATCCCAGGTTTTGCCATGTCCTCTAACCGGCGAGGCCCAGCGAGTCCCAGCAATCGGGTAGAGACGCTTCTCCTCTTCCCAGAATGCACCAGCAATATTCAGATGAACTGCCAATCCCAGGTTTTGCCATGTCCTCTAACCGGCGAGGCCCTGCGAGTCCCAGCAATCAGGAAGAGACGCTTCTCCTCTTCCCAGAATGCACCAGCAATATTCAGATGAGCTGCCAATCCCAGGTTTTGCCATGTCCTCTAACCGGCGAGGCCCAGCGAGTCGCAGCAATCGGGTAGAGACACTTCTCCTCTTCCCAGAATGCACCAGCAGTATTCAGATGAACTGCCAATCCCAGGTTTTGCCATGTCCTCTAACCGGCGAGGCCCAGCGAGTCCCAGCAATCGGTAAGAGACGCTTCCCCTCTTCCCAGAATGCACCAGCAATATTCAGATGAGCTGCCAATCCCAGGTTTTGCCATGTCCTCTAACCGGCGAGGCCCAGCGAGTCCCAGCAATCGGGTAGAGACGCTTCTCCTCTTCCCAGAATGCACCAGAAATATTCAGATGAGCTGCCAATCCCAGGTTTTGCCATGTCCTCTAACCGGCGAGGCCCAGCGAGTCCCAGCAATCGGGTAGAGACGCTTCTCCTCTTCCCAGAATGCACCAGCAATATTCAGATGAACTGCCAATCCCAGGTTTTGCCATGTCCTCTAACCGGCGAGGCCCTGCGAGTCCCAGCAATCAGGAAGAGACGCTTCTCCTCTTCCCAGAATGCACCAGCAATATTCAGATGAGCTGCCAATCCCAGGTTTTGCCATGTCCTCTAACCGGCGAGGCCCAGCGAGTCCCAGCAATCGGATAGAGACGCTTCTCCTCTTCCCAGAATGCACCAGCAATATTCAGATGAACTGCCAATCCCAGGTTTTGCCATGTCCTCTAACCGGCGAGGCCCAGCGAGTCCCAGCAATCGGGAAGAGACGCTTCCCCTCTTCCCAGAATGCACCAGCAATATTCAGATGAGCTGCCAATCCCAGGTTTTGCCATGTCCACTAACCGGCGAGGCCCAGCGAGTCCCAGCAATCGGGTAGAGACGCTTCTCCTCTTCCCAGAATGCACCAGAAATATTCAGATGAGCTGCCAATCCCAGGTTTTGCCATGTCCTCTAACCGGTGAGGCCCTGCGAGTCCCAGCAATCGGGAAGAGACACTTCTCCTCTTCCCAGAATGCACCAGCAATATTCAGATGAGCTGCCAATCCCAAGTTTTGCCATGTCCTCTAACCGGCGAGGCCCAGCGAGTCCCAGCAATCGGGATGAGACGCTTCCCGTCTTCCCAGAATGCACCAGCAATATTCAGATGAGCTGCCAATCCCAGGTTTTGCCATGTCCACTAACCGGCGAGGCCCAGCGAGTCCCAGCAATCGGGTAGAGACGCTTCTCCTCTTCCCAGAATGCACCAGAAATATTCAGATGAGCTGCCAATCCCAGGTTTTGCCATGTCCTCTAACCGGTGAGGCCCTGCGAGTCCCAGCAATCGGGAAGAGACACTTCTCCTCTTCCCAGAAAGCACCAGCAATATTCAGATGAGCTGCCAATCCCAGGTTTTGCCATGTCCTCTAACCGGCGAGGCCCAGCGAGTCCCAGCAATCGGGAAGAGACGCTTCTCCTATTCCCAGAATGCACCAGCAATATTCAGATGAGCTGCCAATCCCTGGTTTTGCCATGTTCTCTAACCAGAGTGGCCCAGCGAGGCCCAGCAATCGGGAAGAGACGCTTCGCCTCTTCCCAGAATGCACCAGCAAATTTCAGATGAGCTGCCAATCCCAGGTTTTGCCATGTCCTCTAACCGGCGAGGCCCAGCCAGTCCCTGCAATCGTGTAGAGACGCTTCTCCTCTTCCCAGAATGCACCAGCAATATTCAGATGAGCAGCCAATCCCAGGTTTTGCCATGTCCTCTAACCGGCGAGGCCCAGCGAGTCCCAGCAATCGGGAAGAGACGCTTCTCCTCTTCCCAGAATGCACCAGCAATATTCAGATGAGCTGCCAATCCCAGGTTTTGCCATGTCCTCTAACCGGCGAGGCCCAGCGAATCCCAGCAATCGGGAAGAGACGCTTCTCCTCTTCCCAGAATGCACCAGCAATATTCAGATGAGCTGCCAATCCCAGGTTTTGCCATGTCCTCTAACCGGCGAGGAACAGCGAGTCCCAGCAATGGGGTAGAGACGCTTCTCCTCTTCCCAGAATGCACCAGCAATATTCAGATGAGCTGCCAATCCCAGGTTTTGCCATGTCCTCTAACCAGCGATGCCCAGCGAGTCCCAGCAATCGGGAAGAGATGCTTCTCCTCTTCCCAAATGCACCAGCAATATTCAGATGAGCTGCCAATCCCAGGTTTTGCCATGTCCTCTAACCGGCAAGGCTCAGCGAGTCCTAGCAATCGGGAAGAGACGCTTCCCCTCTTCCCAGAATGCACCAGCAATATTCAGATGAGCTGCCAATCCCAGGTTTTGCCATGTCCTCTAACCGGCAAGGCTCAGCGAGTCCCAGCAATCGGGAAGAGACGCTTCCCCTCTTCCCAGAATGCACCAGCAATATTCAGATGAGCTGCCAATCCCAGGTTTTACCATGTCCTCTAACCGGCGAGGCCCAGCCAGTCCCAGCAATCGTGTAGAGACGCTTCTCCTCTTCCCAGAATGCACCAGCAATATTCAGATGAGCTGCCAATCCCAGGTTTTGCCATGTCCTCTAACCGGCGAGGCCCAGCGAGTCCCAGCAATCGGGAAGAGACGCTTCTCCTCTTACCAGAATGCACCAGCAATATTCAGATGAGCTACCAATCCCAGGTTTTGCCATGTCCTCTAACCGGCGAGGCCCAGCGAATCCCAGCAATCGGGAAGAGACGCTTCTCCTCTTCCCAGAATGCACCAGCAATATTCAGATGAGCTGCCAATCCCAGGTTTTGCCATGTCCTCTAACCGGCGAGGAACAGCGAGTCCCAGCAATGGGGTAGAGACGCTTCTCCTCTTCCCAGAATGCACCAGCAATATTCAGATGAGCTGCCAATCCCAGGTTTTGCCATGTCCTCTAACCAACGATGCCCAGCGAGTCCCAGCAATCGGGAAGAGACGCTTCTCCTCTTCCCAGAATGCACCAGCAATATTCAGATGAGCTGCCAATCCCAGGTTTTGCCATGTCCTCTAACCGGCAAGGCTCAGCGAGTCCTAGCAATCGGGAAGAGACGCTTCCCCTCTTCCCAGAATGCACCAGCAATATTCAGATGAGCTGCCAATCCCAGGTTTTGCCATGTCCTCTAACCGGCAAGGCTCAGCGAGTCCCAGCAATCGGGAAGAGACGCTTCCCCTCTTCCCAGAATGCACCAGCAATATTCAGATGAGCTGCCAATCCCAGGTTTTACCATGTCCTCTAACCGGCGAGGCCCAGCCAGTCCCAGCAATCGGGAAGAGACGCTTCTCCTCTTCCCAGAATGCAACAGCAATATTCAAGTGAGCTGCCAATCCCAGGTTTTGCAATGTCCTCTAACCGGCGAGGCCCAGCGAGTCCCAGCAATCGGGAAGAGACACTTCCCCTCTTCCCAGAATGCACCAGCAATATTCAGATGAGCTGCCAATCCCAGGTTTTGCCATGTCCTCTAACCGGCGAGGCCCAGCGAGTCCCAGCAATCGTGTAGAGACGCTTCTCCTCTTCCCAGAATGCACCAGCAATATTCAGATGAGCTGCCAATCCCAGGTTTTGCCATGTCCTCTAACTGGCGAGGCCCAGCGAGTCCCAACAATCGGGAAGAGACGCTTCTCCTCTTCCCAGAATGCACCAGCAATACTCAGATGAGCTGCCAATCCCAGGTTTTGCCATGTCCTCTAACCGGCGAGACCCAGCGAGTCCCAGCAATCGGGAAGAGACGCTTCTCCTCTTCCCAGAATGCACCAGAAATATTCAGATGAGCTGCCAATCCCAGGTTTTGCCATGTCCTCTAACCGGCGAGGCCCTGCGAGTCCCAGCAATCGGGAAGAGACGCTTCTCCTCTTCCCAGAATGCACCAGCAATATTCAGATGAGCTGCCAATCCCAGGTTTTGCCATGTCCTCTAACCGGCGAGGCCCAGCGAGTCCCAGCAATCGGGAAGAGACGCTTCCCCTCTTCCCAGAATGCACCAGCAATATTCAGATGAGCTGCCAATCCCAAGTTTTGCCATGTCCTCTAACCGGAGAGGCCCAGCGAGGCCCAGCAATCGGGAAGAGACGCTTCGCCTCTTCCCAGAATGCACCAGCAATATTCGGATGAGCTGCCAATCCCAGGTTTTGCCATGTCCTCTAACCGGCGAGGCCCAGCGAGGCCCTGCAATCGTGTAGAGACGCTTCTCCTCTTCCCAGAATGCACCAGCGATATTCAGATGAGCTGCCAATCCCAGGTTTTGCCACGTCCTCTAACCGGCGAGGCCCAGCGAGTCCCAGCAATCGGGAAAAGACGCTTCGCTTCTTCCCAGAATGCACCAGCAATATTCAGATGAGCTGCCAATCCCAGGTTTTGCCATGTCCTCTAACCGGCGAGGCCCAGCGAATCCCAGCAATCGGGAAGAGACGCTTCACCTCTTCCCAGAATGCACCAGCAATATTCAGATGAGCTGCCAATCCCAGGTTTTGCCATGTCCTCTAACCGGCGAGGCCCAGCGAGTCCCAGCAATCGGGTAGAGACGCTTCTCCTCTTCCCAGAATGCACCAGAAATATTCAGATGAGCTGCCAATCCCAGGTTTTGCCATGTCCTCTAACCGGCGAGTCCCAGCAATCGGGAAGAAACGCTTCGCCTCTTCCCAGAATGCACCAGCAATATTCAGATGAGCTGCCAATCCCAGGTTTTGCCATGTCCTTTAAGCGGCGAGGCCCAGCGAGGCCCAGCAATCGGGAAGAGACGCTTCGCCTCTTCCCAGAATGCACCAGCAATATTCAGATGAGCTGCCAATCCCAGGTTTTTCCATGTCCTTTAAGCGGCGAGGCCCAGCGAGGCCCAGCAATCGGGAAGAGACGCTTCTCCTCTTCCCAGAATGCACCAGCAATATTCAGATGAGCTGCCAATCCCAGGTTTTGCCATGTCCTCTAACCGGCGAGGCCCAACAATCGGGAAGAGACGCTTCTCTTCTTCTCAGAATGCACCAGCAATATTCAGATGAGCTGCCAATCCCAGGTTTTGCCATGTCCTCTAACCAGCGATGCCCAACGAGTCCCAGCAATCGGGAAGAGACGCTTCTCCTCTTCCCAGAATGCACCAGCAATATTCAGATGAGCTGCCAATCCCAGGTTTTGCCATGTCCTCTAACCGGCAAGGCTCAGCGAGTCCTAGCAATCGGGAAGAGACGCTTCCCCTCTTCCCAGAATGCACCAGCAATATTCAGATGAGCTGCCAATCCCAGGTTTTGCCATGTCCTCTAACCGGCAAGGCTCAGCGAGTCCCAGCAATCGGGAAGAGACGCTTCCCCTCTTCCCAGAATGAACCAGCAATATTCAGATGAGCTGCCAATCCCAGGTTTTACCATGTCCTCTAACCGGCGAGGCCCAGCCAGTCCCAGCAATCGTGTAGAGACGCTTCTCCTCTTCCCAGAATGCACCAGCAATATTCAGATGAGCTGCCAATCCCAGGTTTTGCCATGTCCTCTAACCGGCGAGGCCCAGCGAGTCCCAACAATCGGGAAGAGACGCTTCTCCTCTTCCCAGAATGCACCAGCAATACTCAGATGAGCTGCCAATCCCAGGTTTTGCCATGTCCTCTAACCGGCGAGGCCCAGCGAGTCCCAGCAATCGGGTAGAGATGCTTCTCCTCTTCCCAGAATGCACCAGAAATATTCAGATGAGCTGCCAATCCCAGGTTTTGCCATGTCCTCTAACCGGCGAGGCCCTGCGAGTCCCAGCAATCGGGAAGAGACGCTTCTCCTCTTCCCAGAATGCATCAGCAATATTCAGATGAGCTGCCAATCCCAGGTTTTGCCATGTCCTCTAACCGGAGAGGCCCAGCGAGGCCCAGCAATCGGGAAGAGACGCTCCGCCTCTTCCCAGAATGCACCAGCAATATTCAGATGAGCTGCCAATCCCAGGTTTTGCCATGTCCTCTAACCGGCGAGGCCCAGCCTTCCCTGCAATGCACCAGCAATATTCAGATGAGCTGCCAATCCCAGGTTTTGCCATGTCCTCTAACCGGCGAGGCCCAGCGAGTCCCAGCAATCGGGAAGAGACGCTTCCCCTCTTCCCAGAATGCACCAGCAATATTCAGATGAGCTGCCAATCCCAAGTTTTGCCATGTCCTCTAACCGGCGAGGACCAGCGAGTCCCAGCAATCGGGTAGAGACGCTTCTCTTCTTCCCAGAACGCACCTTCAATATTCAGATGAGCTGCCAATCCCAGGTTTTGCCATGTCCTCTAACCGGCGAGGCCCAGCGAGTCCCAGCTATCGGGTAGAGACGCTTCTCCTCTTCCCAGAATGCACCAGAAATATTCAGATGAGCTGCCAATCCCAGGTTTTGCCATGTCCTCTAACCGGAAAAGCCCAGCGAGTCCCAGCAATCGGGAAGAGACGCTTCCCCTCTTCCCAGAATGCACCAGCAATATTCAGATGAGCTGCCAATCCCAGGTTTTGCCATGTCCTCTAACCGGCGAGGCCCAGCGAGTCCGAGCAATCGGGTAGAGATGCTTCTCCTCTTCCCAGAATGCACCAGAAATATTCAGATGATCTGCCAGTCCCAGGTTTTGCCATGTCCTCTAACCGGTGAGGCCCTGCGAGTCCCAGCAATCGGGAAGAGACACTTCTCCTCTTCCCAGAATGCACCAGCAATATTCAGATGAGCTGCCAATCCCAGGTTTTGCCATGTTCTCTAACCGGCGAGCTCCAGCGAGTCCCAGCAATCGGGAAGAGACGCTTCTCCTCTTCCCAGAATGCACCAGCAATATTCAGATGAGCTGCCAATCCCAGGTTTTGCCATGTCCTCTAACCGGAGAGGCCCAGCGAGGCCCAGCAATCGGGAAGAGACGCTTCGCCTCTTCCCAGAATGCACCAGCAATATTCGGATGAGCTGCCAATCCCAGGTTTTGCCATGTCCTCTAACCGGCGAGGCCCAGCGAGGCCCTGCAATCGTGTAGAGACGCTTCTCCTCTTCCCAGAATGCACCAGCGATATTCAGATGAGCTGCCAATCCCAGGTTTTGCCACGTCCTCTAACCGGCGAGGCCCAGCGAGTCCCAGCAATCGGGAAAAGACGCTTCGCCTCTTCCCAGAATGCACCAGCAATATTCAGATGAGCTGCCAATCCCAGGTTTTGCCATGTCCTCTAACCGGCGAGGCCCAGCGAATCCCAGCAATCGGGAAGAGACGCTTCACCTCTTCCCAGAATGCACCAGCAATATTCAGATGAGCTGCCAATCCCAGGTTTTGCCATGTCCTCTAATCGGCGAGGCCCAGCGAGTCCCAGCAATCGGGTAGAGACGCTTCTCCTCTTCCCAGAATGCACCAGAAATATTCAGATGAGCTGCCAATCCCAGGTTTTGCCATGTCCTTTAACCGGCGAGGCCCAGCCAGTCCCTGCAATCGGGTAGAGACGCTTCTCCTCTTCCCAGAATGCACCAGCAATATTCAGATGAGCTGCCAATCCCAGGTTTTGCCATGTCCTCTAACCGGAGAGGCCCAGCGAGGCCCAGCAATCGGGAAGAGACGCTTCGCCTCTTCCCAGAATGCACCAGCAATATTCAGATGAGCTGCCAATCCCAGATTTTGCCACGTCCTCTAACCGGCGAGGCCCAGCGAGTCCCAGCAATCGGGAAAAGACGCTTCGCCTCTTCCCAGAATGCACCAGCAATATTCAGATGAGCTGCCAATCCCAGGTTTTGCCATGTCCTCTAACCGGCGAGGCCCAGCGAGTCCCAGCAATCGGGAAGAGACGCTTCACCTCTTCCCATAATGCACCAGCAATATTCAGATGAGCTGCCAATCCCAGCTTTTGCCATGTCCTCTAACCGGCGAGGCCCAGCGAGTCCCAGCAATCGGGTAGAGACGCTTCTCCTCTTCCCAGAATGCACCAGAAATATTCAGATGAGCTGCCAATCCCAGGTTTTGCCATGTCCTCTAACCGGCGAGGCCCTGCGAGTCCCAGCAATCGGGAAGAGACGCATCTCCTCTTTCCAGAATGCACCAGCAATATTCAGATGAGCTGCCAATCCCAGGTTTTGCCATGTCCTTTTAACCGGCGAGGTCCAACGAGTCCCAGCAATCGGAAAGAGACGCTTCGCCTCTTCCCAGAATACACCAGCAATATTCAGATGAGCTGCCAATCCCAGGATTTGCCATGTCCTCTAACCAGCGAGGCCCAGCGAGGCCCAGCAATCGGGAAGAGACGCTTCTCCTCTTCCTAGAATGCACCAGCAATATTCAGATGAGCTGCCAATCCCAGGTTTTGCCATGTCCTCTAACCAGCGAGGCCCAGCGAGTCCCAGCAATCGGGAAGAGACACTTCCCCTCTTCCCAGAATGCACCAGCAATATTCAGATGAGCTGCCAATCCCAGGTTTTGCCATGTCCTCTAACCGGCGAGGCCCAGCAAGTCCCAGCAATCGTGTAGAGACGCTTCTCCTCTTCCCAGAATCCACCAGCAATATTCAGATGAGCTGCCAATCCCAGGTTTTGCCATGTCCTCTAACCGGCGAGGCCCAGCGAGTCCCAACAATCGGGAAGAGACGCTTCTCCTCTTCCCAGAATGCACCAGCAATATTCAGATGAGCTGCCAATCCCAGGTTTTGCCATGTCCTCTAACCGGCGAGGCCCAGCGAGTCCCAGCAATCGGGTAGAGACGCTTCTCCTCTTCCCAGAATGCACCAGAAATATTCAGATGAGCTGCCAATCCCAGGTTTTGCCATGTCCTCTAACCGGCGAGGCCCAGCGAGTCCCAGCAATCGGGTAGAGACGCTTCTCCTCTTCCCAGAATGCACCAGAAATATTCAGATGAGCTGCCAATCCCAGGTTTTGCCATGTCCTCTAACTGGCGAGGCCCTGCGAGCCCCAGCAATCAGGAAATGACGCTTCTCCTCTTCCCAGAATGCACCAGCAATATTCAGATGAGCTTCCAATCCCAGGTTTTGCCATGTCCTCTAACCGGCGAGGCCCAGCGAGTCCCAGCAATCGGGAAGAGACGCTTCTCCTCTTCCCAGAATGCACCAGCAATATTCAGATGAGCTGCCAATCCCAGGTTTTGCCATGTCCTCTAACCGGCGAGGCCCTGCGAGTCCCAGCAATCGGGCAGAGACGCTTCCCCTCTTCCCAGAATGCACCAGCAATATTCAGATGAGCAGCCAATCCCAGATTTTGCCATGTCCTCTAACCGGCGCTGCCCAGCGAGTCCCAGCAATCGGGAAGAGACGCTTCTCCTCTTCCCAGAATGCACCAGCAATATTCAGATGAGCTGCCAATCCCAGATTTTGCCATGTGCTTTAAGCGGCGAGGCCCAGCAAGTCCCAGCAATCGGGAAGAGACGCTTCTCCTTTCCCAGAATGCACCAGCAATATTCAGATGAGCTGCCAATCCCAGGTTTTGCCATGTCCTCTAACCGGCGATGTCCAGCGAGTCCCAGCAATCGGGAAGAGACGCTTCTCCTCTTCCCAGAATGCACCAGCAATATTCAGATGAGCTGCCAATCCCAGGTTTTGCCATGTCCTCTAACCGGCAAGGCTCTGCGTATCCCAGCAATCGGGAAGAGACGCTTCCCCTCTTCCCAGAATGCACCAGCAATATTCAGATGAGCTGCCAATCCCAGGTTTTGCCATGTCCTCTAACCGGCAAGGCTCTGCGTATCCCAGCAATCGGGAAGAGACGCTTCCCCTCTTCCCAGAATGCACCAGCAATATTCAGATGAGCTGCCAATCCCAGGTTTTGCCATGTCCTCTAACCGGCAAGGCTCTGCGTATCCCAGCAATCGGGAAGAGACGCTTCCCCTCTTCCCAGAATGCACCAGCAATATTCAGATGAGCTGCCAATCCCAGGTTTTGCCATGTCCTCTAACCGGCGAGGCCCAGCGAGTCCCAGCAATCGGGTAGAGATGCTTCTCCTCTTCCCAGAATGCACCAGAAATATTCAGATGAGCTGCCAGTCCCAGGTTTTGCCATGTCCTCTAACCGGTGAGACCCTGCGAGTCCCAGCAATCGGGAAGAGACACTTCTCCTCTTCCCAGAATGCACCAGCAATATTCAGATGAGCTGCCAATCCCAGGTTTTGCCATGTCCTCTAACCGGCGAGGCCCAGCGAGTCCCAGCAATCGGGTAGAGACGTTTCTCCTCTTCCCAGAATGCACCAGAAATATTCAGATGAGCTGCCAATCCCAGGATTTGCCATGTCCTCTAACCGGCGAGGCCCTGCGAGTCCCAGCAATCAGGAAGAGACGCTTCTCCTCTTCCCAGAATGCACCAGCAATATTCAGATGAGCTGCCAATCCCAGGATTTGCCATGTCCTCTAACCGGCGAGGCCCAGTGAGTCCCAGCAATCGGGAAGAGACGCTTCTCCTCTTCCCAGAATGCACCAGCAATATTCAGATGAGCTGCCAATCCCAGGTTTTGCCATGTCCTCTAACCGGCGAGGCCCAGCCAGTCCCTGCAATCGTGTAGAGACGCTTCTCCTCTTCCCAGAATGCACCAGCAATATTCAGATGAACTACCAATCCCAGGATTTGCCATGTCCTCTAACCGGCGAGGCCCAGCGAGTCCCAGCAATCGGGAAGAGACGCTTCCCCTCTTCCCAGAATGCACCAGCAATATTCAGATGAGCTGCCAATCCCAGGTTTTGCCATGTCCTCTAACCGGCGAGGCCCAGCGAGTCCCAGCAATCGGGTAGAGACGCTTCTCCTCTTCCCAGAATGCACCAGATATATTCAGATGAGCTGCCAATCCCAGGTTTTGCCATGTCCTTTAACCGGCGAGGCCCAGCCAGTCCCTGCAATCGGGTAGAGACGCTTCTCCTCTTCCCAGAATGCACCAGCAATATTCAGATGAGCTGCCAATCCCAGGTTTTGCCATGTCCTCTAACCGGAGAGGCCCAGCGAGGCCCAGCAATCGGGAAGAGACGCTTCGCCTCTTCCCAGAATGCACCAGCAATATTCAGATGAGCTGCCAATCCCAGATTTTGCCACGTCCTCTAACCGGCGAGGCCCAGCGAGTCCCAGCAATCGGGAAAAGACGCTTCGCCTCTTCCCAGAATGCACCAGCAATATTCAGATGAGCTGCCAATCCCAGGTTTTGCCATGTCCTCTAACCGGCGAGGCCCAGCGAGTACCAGCAATCGGGAAGAGACGCTTCACCTCTTCCCATAATGCACCAGCAATATTCAGATGAGCTGCCAATCCCAGCTTTTGCCTTGTCCTCTTACCGGCGAGGCCCAGCGAGTCCCAGCAATCGGGTAGAGACGCTTCTCCTCTTCCCAGAATGCACCAGAAATATTCAGATGAGCTGCCAATCCCAGGTTTTGCCATGTCCTCTAACCGGCGAGGCCCTGCGAGTCCCAGCAATCGGGAAGAGACGCATCTCCTCTTCCCAGAATGCACCAGCAATATTCAGATGAGCTGCCAATCCCAGGTTTTGCCATGTCCTTTTAACCGGCGAGGTCCAACGAGTCCCAGCAATCGGAAAGAGACGCTTCGCCTCTTCCCAGAATGCACCAGCAATATTCAGATGAGCTGCCAATCCCAGGATTTGCCATGTCCTCTAACCAGCGAGGCCCAGCGAGGCCCAGCAATCGGGAAGAGACGCTTCTCCTCTTCCTAGAATGCACCAGCAATATTCAGATGAGCTACCAATCCCAGGTTTTGCCATGTCCTCTAACCAGCGAGTCCCAGCAATCGGGAAGAGACACTTCCCCTCTTCCCAGAATGCACCAGCAATATTCAGATGAGCTGCCAATCCCAGGTTTTGCCATGTCCTCTAACCGGCGAGGCCCAGCAAGTCCCAGCAATCGTGTAGAGACGCTTCTCCTCTTCCCAGAATCCACCAGCAATATTCAGATGAGCTGCCAATCCCAGGTTTTGCCATGTCCTCTAACCGGCGAGGCCCTGCGAGTCCCAGCAATCGGGAAGAGACGCTTCTCCTCTTCCCAGAATCCACCAGCAATATTCAGATGAGCTGCCAATCCCAGGTTTTGCCATGTCCTCTAACCGGCGAGGCCCAGCGAGTCCCAACAATCGGGAAGAGACGCTTCTCCTCTTCCCAGAATGCACCAGCAATATTCAGATGAGCTGCCAATCCCAGGTTCTGCCATGTCCTCTAACCGGCGAGGCCCAGCGAGTCCCAGAAATCGGGTAGAGATGCTTCTCCTCTTCCCAGAATGCACCAGAAATATTCAGATGAGCTGCCAATCCCAGGTTTTGCCATGTCCTCTAACCGGCGAGGCCCTGCGAGTCCCATCAATCGGGAAGAGACGCTTCTCCTCTTCCCAGAATGCACCAGCAACATTCAGATGAGCTTCCAATCCCAGGTTTTGCCATGTCCTCTAACCGGCGAGTCCCAGCGAGTCCCAGCAATCGGGAAGAGACGCTTCCCCTCTTCCCAGAATGCACCAGCAATATTCAGATGAGCTGCCAATCCCAGGTTTTGCCATGTCCTCTAACCGGCGAGGCCCAGCGAGTCCCAACAATCGGGTAGAGACGCTTCTCCTCTTCCCAGAATGCACCAGAAATATTCAGATGAGCTGCCAATCCCAGGTTTTGCCATGTCCTCTAACTGGCGAGGCCCTGCGAGCCCCAGCAATCGGGAAGAGACGCTTCTCCTCTTCCCAGAATGCACCAGCAATATTCAGATGAGCTTCCAATCCCAGGTTTTGCCATGTCCTCTAACCGGCGAGGCCCAGCGAGTCCCAGCAATCGGGAAGAGACGCTTCTCCTCTTCCCAGAATGCACCAGCAATATTCAGATGAGCTGCCAATCCCAGGTTTTGCCATGTCCTCTAACCGGCGAGGCCCTGCGAGTCCCAGCAATCGGGCAGAGACGCTTCCCCTCTTCCCAGAATGCACCAGCAATATTCAGATGAGCAGCCAATCCCAGGTTTTGCCATGTCCTCTAACCGGCGAGGCCCAGCGAGTCCCAGCAATCGGGAAGAGACGCTTCTCCTCTTCCCAGAATGCACCAGCAATATTCAGATGAGCTGCCAATCCCAGGTTTTGCCATGTCCTCTAACCGGCGAGGCCCTGCGAGTCCCAGCAATCGGGAAGAGACGCTTCTCCTCTTCCCAGAATGCACCAGCAATATTCAGATGAGCTGCCAATCCCAGGTTTTGCCATGTCCTCTAACCGGAGAGGCCCAGCGAGGCCCAGCAATCGGGAAGAGACGCTTCGCCTCTTCCCAGAATGCACCAGCAATATTCAGATGAGCAGCCAATCCCAGGTTTTGCCATGTCCTCTAACCGGCGATGCCCAGCGAGTCCCAGCAATCGGGAAGAGACGCTTCTCCTCTTCCCAGAATGCACCAGCAATATTCAGATGAGCTGCCAATCCCAGATTTTGCCATGTGCTTTAAGCGGCGAGGCCCAGCAAGTCCCAGCAATCGGGAAGAGACGCTTCTCCTCTTCCCAGAATGCACCAGCAATATTCAGATGAGCTGCCAATCCCAGGTTTTGCCATGTCCTCTAACCGGCGATGTCCAGCGAGTCCCAGCAATCGGGAAGAGACGCTTCTCCTCTTCCCAGAATGCACCAGCAATATTCAGATGAGCTGCCAATCCCAGGTTTTGCCATGTCCTCTAACCGGCAAGGCTCTGCGAATCCCAGCAATCGGGAAGAGACGCTTCCCCTCTTCCCAGAATGCACCAGCAATATTCAGATGAGCTGCCAATCCCAGGTTTTGCCATGTCCTCTAACCGGCGAGGCCCAGCGAGTCCCAGCAATCGGGTAGAGACGCTTCTCCTCTTCCCAGAATGCACCAGAAATATTCAGATGAGCTGCCAATCCCAGGTTTTGCCATGTCCTCTAACCGGCGAGGCCCAGCGAGTCCCAACAATCGGGAAGAGACGCTTCTCCTCTTCCCAGAATGCACCAGCAATACTCAGATGAGCTGCCAATCCCAGGTTTTGCCATGTCCTCTAACCGGCGAGGCCCAGCGAGTCCCAGCAATCGGGTAGAGATGCTTCTCCTCTTCCCAGAATGCACCAGAAATATTCAGATGAGCTGCCAATCCCAGGTTTTGCCATGTCCTCTAACCGGCGAGGCCCAGCGAGTCCCAGCAATCGGGAAGAGACGCTTCCCCTCTTCCCAGAATGCACCAGCAATATTCAGATCAGCTGCCAATCCCAAGTTTTGCCATGTCCTCTAACCGGCGAGGCCCAGCGAGTCCCAGCAATCGGGTAGAGACACTTCTCTTCTTCCCAGAATGCACCAGAAATATTCAGATGAGCTGCCAATTCCAGGTTTTGCCATGTCCTCTAACCGGCGAGGCCCAGCGAGTCCCAGCAATCGGGTAGAGACGCTTCTCCTCTTCCCAGAATGCACCAGAAATATTCAGATGAGCTGCCAATCCCAGGTTTTGCCATGTCCTCTAACCGGCAAAGCCCAGCGAGTCCCAGCAATCGGGAAGAGACGCTTCCCCTCTTCCCAGAATGCACCAGCAATATTCAGATGAGCTGCCAATCCCAGGTTTTGCCATGTCCTCTAACCGGCGAGGCCCAGCGAGTCCGAGCAATCGGGTAGAGATGCTTCTCCTCTTCCCAGAATGCACCAGAAATATTCAGATGAGCTGCCAGTCCCAGGTTTTGCCATGTCCTCTAACCGGTGAGGCCCTGCGAGTCCCAGCAATCGGGAAGAGACACTTCTCCTCTTCCCAGAATGCACCAGCAATATTCAGATGAGCTGCCAATCCCAGGTTTTGCCATGTCCTCTAACCGGCGAGCTCCAGCGAGTCCCAGCAATCGGGAAGAGACGCTTCTCCTCTTCCCAGAATGCACCAGCAATATTCAGATGAGCTGCCAATCCCAGGTTTTGCCATGTCCTCTAACCGGAGAGGCCCAGCGAGGCCCAGCAATCGGAAAGAGACGCTTCGCCTCTTCCCAGAATGCACCAGCAATATTCGGATGAGCTGCCAATCCCAGGTTTTGCCATGTCCTCTAACCGGCGAGGCCCAGCGAGGCCCTGCAATCGTGTAGAGACGCTTCTCCTCTTCCCAGAATGCACCAGCGATATTCAGATGAGCTGCCAATCCCAGGTTTTGCCACGGCCTCTAACCGGCGAGGCCCAGCGAGTCCCAGCAATCGGGTAAAGACGCTTCGCCTCTTCCCAGAATGCACCAGCAATATTCAGATGAGCTGCCAATCCCAGGTTTTGCCATGTCCTCTAATCGGCGGGGCCCAGCGAATCCCAGCAATCGGGAAGAGACGCTTCACCTCTTCCCAGAATGCACCAGCAATATTCAGATGAGCTGCCAATCCCAGGTTTTGCCATGTCGTCTAACCGGCGAGGCCCAGCGAGTCCCAGCAATCGGGTAGAGACGCTTCTCCTCTTCCCAGAATGCACCAGAAATATTCAGATGAGCTGCCAATCCCAGGTTTTGCCGTGTCCTTTAACCGGCGAGGCCCAGCCAGTCCCTGCAATCGGGTAGAGACGCTTCTCCTCTTCCCAGAATGCACCAGCAATATTCCGATGAGCTGCCAGTCCCAGGTTTTGCCATGTCCTCTAACCGGCGAGGCCCAGCGAGTCCTAGCAATCGGGAAGAGACGCTTCGCCTCTTCCCAGAATGCACCAGCAATATTCGGATGAGCTGCCAATCCCAGGTTTTGCCATGTCCTCTAACCGGCGAGGCCCAGCGAGGCCCTGCAATCGTGTAGAGACGCTTCTCCTCTTCCCAGAATGCACCAGCGATATTCAGATGAGCTGCCAATCCCAGGTTTTGCCACGGCCTCTAACCGGCGAGGCCCAGCGAGTCCCAGCAATCGGGTAAAGACGCTTCGCCTCTTCCCAGAATGCACCAGCAATATTCAGATGAGCTGCCAATCCCAGATTTTGCCATGTCCTCTAACCGGCGAGGCCCAGCGAATCCCAGCAATCGGGAAGAGACGCTTCACCTCTTCCCAGAATGCACCAGCAATATTCAGATGAGCTGCCAATCCCAGGTTTTGCCATGTCCTCTAACCGGCGAGGCCCAGCGAGTCCCAGCAATCGGGTAGAGACGCTTCTCCTCTTCCCAGAATGCACCAGAAATATTCAGATGAGCTGCCAATCCCAGGTTTTGCCGTGTCCTTTAACCGGCGAGGCCCAGCCAGTCCCTGCAATCGGGTAGAGACGCTTCTCCTCTTCCCAGAATGCACCAGCAATATTCCGATGAGCTGCCAGTCCCAGGTTTTGCCATGTCCTCTAACCGGCGAGGCCCAGCGAGTCCTAGCAATCGGGAAGAGACGCTTCGCCTCTTTCCAGAATGCACCAGCAATATTCAGATGAGCTGCCAATCCCAGGTTTTGCCATGTCCTCTAACCGGCGAGCTCCAGCGAATCCCAGCAATCGGGAAGAGACGCTTCTCCTCTTCCCAGAATGCACCAGCAATATTTAGATGAGCTGCCAATCCCAGGTTTTGCCATGTCCTCTAACCGGAGAGGCCCAGCGAGGCCCAGCAATCGGGAAGAGACGCTTCGCCTCTTCCCAGAATGCACCAGCAATATTCAGATGAGCTGCCAATCCCAGGTTTTGCCATGTCCTCTAACCGGCGAGGCCCAGCGAGTCCCAGCAATCGGGTAGAGACGTTTCTCCTCTTCCCAGAATGCACCAGAAATATTCAGATGAGCTGCCAATCCCAGGATTTGCCATGTCCTCTAACCGGCGAGGCCCTGCGAGTCCCAGCAATCAGGAAGAGACGCTTCTCCTCTTCCCAGAATGCACCAGCAATATTCAGATGAGCTGCCAATCCCAGGATTTGCCATGTCCTCTAACCGGCGAGGCCCTGCGAGTCCCAGCAATCAGGAAGAGACGCTTCTCCTCTTCCCAGAATGCACCAGCAATATTCAGATGAGCTGCCAATCCCAGGTTTTGCCATGTCCTCTAACCGGCGAGGCCCAGTGAGTCCCAGCAATCGGGAAGAGACGCTTCTCCTCTTCCCAGAATGCACCAGCAATATTCAGATGAGCTGCCAATCCCAGGTTTTGCCATGTCCTCTAACCGGCGAGGCCCAGCCAGTCCCTGCAATCGTGTAGAGACGCTTCTCCTCTTCCCAGAATGCACCAGCAATATTCAGATGAACTACCAATCCCAGGATTTGCCATGTCCTCTAACCGGCGAGGCCCAGCGAGTCCCAGCAATCGGGAAGAGACGCTTCCCCTCTTCCCAGAATGCACCAGCAATATTCAGATGAGCTGCCAATCCCAGGTTTTGCCATGTCCTCTAACCGGCGAGGCCCAGCGAGTCCCAGCAATCGGGTAGAGACGCTTCTCCTCTTCCCAGAATGCACCAGAAATATTCAGATGAGCTGCCAATCCCAGGTTTTGCCATGTCCTTTAACCGGCGAGGCCCAGCCAGTCCCTGCAATCGGGTAGAGACGCTTCTCCTCTTCCCAGAATGCACCAGCAATATTCAGATGAGCTGCCAATCCCAGGTTTTGCCATGTCCTCTAACCGGAGAGGCCCAGCGAGGCCCAGCAATCGGGAAGAGACGCTTCGCCTCTTCCCAGAATGCACCAGCAATATTCAGATGAGCTGCCAATCCCAGATTTTGCCACGTCCTCTAACCGGCGAGGCCCAGCGAGTCCCAGCAATCGGGAAAAGACGCTTCGCCTCTTCCCAGAATGCACCAGCAATATTCAGATGAGCTGCCAATCCCAGGTTTTGCCATGTCCTCTAACCGGCGAGGCCCAGCGAGTCCCAGCAATCGGGTAGAGACGTTTCTCCTCTTCCCAGAATGCACCAGAAATATTCAGATGAGCTGCCAATCCCAGGATTTGCCATGTCCTCTAACCGGCGAGGCCCTGCGAGTCCCAGCAATCAGGAAGAGACGCTTCTCCTCTTCCCAGAATGCACCAGCAATATTCAGATGAGCTGCCAATCCCAGGATTTGCCATGTCCTCTAACCGGCGAGGCCCTGCGAGTCCCAGCAATCAGGAAGAGACGCTTCTCCTCTTCCCAGAATGCACCAGCAATATTCAGATGAGCTGCCAATCCCAGGTTTTGCCATGTCCTCTAACCGGCGAGGCCCAGTGAGTCCCAGCAATCGGGAAGAGACGCTTCTTCTCTTCCCAGAATGCACCAGCAATATTCAGATGAGCTGCCAATCCCAGGTTTTGCCATGTCCTCTAACCGGCGAGGCCCAGCCAGTCCCTGCAATCGTGTAGAGACGCTTCTCCTCTTCCCAGAATGCACCAGCAATATTCAGATGAACTACCAATCCCAGGATTTGCCATGTCCTCTAACCGGCGAGGCCCAGCGAGTCCCAGCAATCGGGAAGAGACGCTTCCCCTCTTCCCAGAATGCACCAGCAATATTCAGATGAGCTGCCAATCCCAGGTTTTGCCATGTCCTCTAACCGGCGAGGCCCAGCGAGTCCCAGCAATCGGGTAGAGACGCTTCTCCTCTTCCCAGAATGCACCAGCAATATTCAGATGAGCTGCCAATCCCAGGTTTTGCCATGTCCTCTAACCGGAGAGGCCCAGCGAGGCCCAGCAATCGGGAAGAGACGCTTCGCCTCTTCCCAGAATGCACCAGCAATATTCAGATGAGCTGCCAATCCCAGATTTTGCCACGTCCTCTAACCGGCGAGGCCCAGCGAGTCCCAGCAATCGGGAAAAGACGCTTCGCCTCTTCCCAGAATGCACCAGCAATATTCAGATGAGCTGCCAATCCCAGGTTTTGCCATGTCCTCTAACCGGCGAGGTCCAGCGAGTCCCAGCAATCGGGAAGAGACGCTTCACCTCTTCCCATAATGCACCAGCAATATTCAGATGAGCTGCCAATCCCAGCTTTTGCCATGTCCTCTAACCGGCGAGGCCCAGCGAGTCCCAGCAATCGGGTAGAGACGCTTCTCCTCTTCCCAGAATGCACCAGAAATATTCAGATGAGCTGCCAATCCCAGGTTTTGCCATGTCCTCTAACCGGCGAGGCCCTGCGAGTCCCAGCAATCGGGAAGAGACGCATCTCCTCTTCCCAGAATGCACCAGCAATATTCAGATGAGCTGCCAATCCCAGGTTTTGCCATGTCCTTTTAACCGGCGAGGTCCAACGAGTCCCAGCAATCGGAAAGAGACGCTTCGCCTCTTCCCAGAATGCACCAGCAATATTCAGATGAGCTGCCAATCCCAGGATTTGCCATGTCCTCTAACCAGCGAGGCCCAGCGAGGCCCAGCAATCGGGAAGAGACGCTTCTCCTCTTCCTAGAATGCACCAGCAATATTCAGATGAGCTGCCAATCCCAGGTTTTGCCATGTCCTCTAACCAGCGAGGCCCAGCGAGTCCCAGCAATCGGGAAGAGACACTTCCCCTCTTCCCAGAATGCACCAGCAATATTCAGATGAGCTGCCAATCCCAGGTTTTGCCATGTCCTCTAACCGGCGAGGCCCAGCAAGTCCCAGCAATCGTGTAGAGACGCTTCTCCTCTTCCCAGAATCCACCAGCAATATTCAGATGAGCTGCCAATCCCAGGTTTTGCCATGTCCTCTAACCGGCGAGGCCCAGCGAGTCCCAACAATCGGGAAGAGACGCTTCTCCTCTTCCCAGAATGCACCAGCAATATTCAGATGAGCTGCCAATCCCAGGTTCTGCCATGTCCTCTAACCGGCGAGGCCCAGCGAGTCCCAGAAATCGGGTAGAGATGCTTCTCCTCTTCCCAGAATGCACCAGAAATATTCAGATGAGCTTCCAATCCCAGGTTTTGCCATGTCCTCTAACCGGCGAGTCCCAGCGAGTCCCAGCAATCGGGAAGAGACGCTTCCCCTCTTCCCAGAATGCACCAGCAATATTCAGATGAGCTGCCAATCCCAGGTTTTGCCATGTCCTCTAACCGGCGAGGCCCAGCGAGTCCCAGCAATCGGGTAGAGACGCTTCTCCTCTTCCCAGAATGCACCAGAAATATTCAGATGAGCTGCCAATCCCAGGTTTTGCCATGTCCTCTAACTGGCGAGGCCCTGCGAGCCCCAGCAATCGGGAAGAGACGCTTCTCCTCTTCCCAGAATGCACCAGCAATATTCAGATGAGCTTCCAATCCCAGGTTTTGCCATGTCCTCTAAACGGCGAGGCCCAGCGAGTCCCAGCAATCGGGAAGAGACGCTTCTCCTCTTCCCAGAATGCACCAGCAATATTCAGATGAGCTGCCAATCCCAGGTTTTGCCATGTCCTCTAACCGGCGAGGCCCTGCGAGTCCCAGCAATCGGGCAGAGACGCTTCCCCTCTTCCCAGAATGCACCAGCAATATTCAGATGAGCTGCCAATCCCAGGTTTTGCCATGTCCTCTAACCGGCGAGGCCCAGCGAGTCCCAGCAATCGGGTAGAGACGCTTCTCCTCTTCCCAGAATGCACCTTCAATATTCAGATGAGCTGCCAATCCCAGGTTTTGCCATGTCCTCTAACTGGCGAGGCCCTGCGAGTCCCAGCAATCGGGAAGAGACGCTTCTCCTCTTCCCAGAATGCACCAGCAATATTCAGATGAGCTGCCAATCCCAGGTTTTGCCATGTCCTCTAACCGGCGAGGCCCAGCGAGTCCCAGCAATCGGGAAGAGACGCTTCGCCTCTTCCCAGAATGCACCAGCAATATTCAGATGAGCTGCCAATCCCAGGTTTTTCCATGTCCTCTAACCGGCGAGGCCCAGCGAGTCCCAGCAATCGGGAAGAGACGCTTCTCCTCTTCCCAGAATGCACCAGCAATATTCAGATGAGCTGCCAATCCCAGGTTTTGCCATGTCCTCTAACCGGCGAGGCCCAGCGAGTCCCAGCAATCGGGAAGAGACACTTCCCCTCTTCCCAGAATGCACCAGCAATATTCAGATGAGCTGCCAATCCCAGGTTTTGCCATGTCCTCTAACCGGCGAGGCCCAGCGAGTCCCAGCAATCGGGTAGAGATGCTTCTCCTCTTCCCAGAATGCACCAGAAATATTCAGATGAGCTGCCAATCCCAGGTTTTGCCATGTCCTCTAACCAGCGAGGCCCTGCGAGTCCCAGCAATCGGGAAGAGACGCTTCTCCTCTTCCCAGAATGCACCAGCAATATTCAGATGAGCTGCCAATCCCAGGTTTTGCCATGTCCTCTAACCGGCAAGGCCCAGTGAGTCCCAGCAATCGGGAAGAGACGCTTCTCCTCTTCCCAGAATGCACCAGCAATATTCAGATGAGCTTCCAATCCCAGGGTTTGCCATGTCCTCTAACCAGCGAGTCCCAGCGAGTCCCAGCAATCGGGAAGAGACGCTTCCCCTCTTCTCAGAATGCACCAGCAATATTCAGATGAGCTGCCAATCCCAGGTTTTGCCATGTCCTCTAACCGGTGAGGCCCAGCGAGTCCCAGCAATCGGGTAGAGACGCTTCTCCTCTTCCCAGAATGCACCAGAAATATTCAGATGAGCTGCCAATCCCAGGTTTTGCCATGTCCTCTAACTGGCGAGGCCCTGCGAGTCCCAGCAATCGGGAAGAGACGCTTCTCCTCTTCCCAGAATGCACCAGCAATATTCAGATGAGCTGCCAATCCCAGGTTTTGCCATGTCCTCTAACCGGCGAGGCCCAGCGAGTCCCAGCAATCGGGAAGAGACGCTTCTCCTCTTCCCAGAATGCACCAGCAATATTCAGATGAGCTGCCAATCCCAGGTTTTGCCATGTCCTCTAACCGGCGAGGCCCAGCGAGTCCCAGCAATCGGGAATAGACACTTCCCCTCTTCCCAGAATGCACCAGCAATATTCAGATGAGCTGCCAATCCCAGGTTTTGCCATGTCCTCTAACCGGCGAGGCCCAGCCAGTCCCTGCAATCGTGTAGAGACGCTTCTCCTCTTCCCAGAATGCACCAGCAATATTCAGATGAACTACCAATCCCAGGTTTTGCCATGTCCTCTAACCGGCGAGGCCCAGCCAGTCCCTGCAATCGTGTAGAGACGCTTCTCCTCTTCCCAGAATGCACCAGCAATATTCAGATGAACTACCAATCCCAGGTTTTGCCATGTCCTCTAACCGGCGAGGCCCTGCGAGTCCCAGCAATCGGGAAGAGACGCTTCCCCTCTTCCCAGAATGCACCAGCAATATTCAGATGAGCTGCCAATCCCAGGTTTTGCCATGTCCTCTAACCGGCGAGGCCCAGCGAGTCCGAGCAATCGGGTAGAGATGCTTCTCCTCTTCCCAGAATGCACCAGAAATATTCAGATGAGCTGCCAGTCCCAGGTTTTGCCATGTCCTCTAACCGGTGAGGCCCTGCGAGTCCCAGCAATCGGGAAGAGACACTTCTCCTCTTCCCAGAATGCACCAGCAATATTCAGATGAGCTGCCAATCCCAGGTTTTGCCATGTCCTCTAACCGGCGAGCTCCAGCGAGTCCCAGCAATCGGGAAGAGACGCTTCTCCTCTTCCCAGAATGCACCAGCAATATTCAGATGAGCTGCCAATCCCAGGTTTTGCCATGTCCTCTAACCGGAGAGGCCCAGCGAGGCCCAGCAATCGGGAAGAGACGCATCGCCTCTTCCCAGAATGCACCAGCAATATTCGGATGAGCTGCCAATCCCAGGTTTTGCCATGTCCTCTAACCGGCGAGGCCCAGCGAGGCCCTGCAATCGTGTAGAGACGCTTCTCCTCTTCCCAGAATGCACCAGCGATATTCAGATGAGCTGCCAATCCCAGGTTTTGCCACGTCCTCTAACCGGCGAGGCCCAGCGAGTCCCAGCAATCGGGAAAAGACGCTTCGCCTCTTCCCAGAATGCACCAGCAATATTCAGATGAGCTGCCAATCCCAGGTTTTGCCATGTCCTCTAACCGGCGAGGCCCAGCGAATCCCAGCAATCGGGAAGAGACGCTTCACCTCTTCCCAGAATGCACCTTCAATATTCAGATGAGCTGCCAATCCCAGGTTTTGCCATGACCTCTAACCGGCGAGACCCAGCGAGTCCCAGCAATCGGGTAGAGACGCTTCTCCTCTTCCCAGAATGCACCAGAAATATTCAGATGAGCTGCAAATCCCAGGTTTTGCCGTGTCCTTTAACCGGCGAGGCCCAGCCAGTCCCTGCAATCAGGTAGAGACGCTTCTCCTCTTCCCAGAATGCACCAGCTATATTTCGATGAGCTGCCAGTCCCAGGTTTTGCCATGTCCTCTAACCGGCGAGGCCCAGCGAGCCCCAGCAATCGAGAAGAGACGCTTCGCCTCTTTCCAGAATGCACCAGCAATATTCAGATGAGCTGCCAATCCCAGGTTTTGCCATGTCCTCTAACCGGCGAGCTCCAGCGAATCCCAGCAATCGGGAAGAGACGCTTCTCCTCTTCCCAGAATGCACCAGCAATATTTAGATGAGCTGCCAATCCCAGGTTTTGCCATGTCCTCTAACCGGAGAGGCCCAGCGAGGCCCAGCAATCGGGAAGAGACGCTTCGCCTCTTCCCAGAATGCACCAGCAATATTCAGATGAGCTGCCAATCCCAGGTTTTGCCATGTCCTCTAACCGGCGAGGCCCAGCGAGTCCCAGCAATCGGGTAGAGACGTTTCTCCTCTTCCCAGAATGCACCAGAAATATTCAGAGGAGCTGCCAATCCCAGGATTTGCCATGTCCTCTAACCGGCGAGGCCCTGCGAGTCCCAGCAATCAGGAAGAGACGCTTCTCCTCTTCCCAGAATGCACCAGCAATATTCAGATGAGCTGCCAATCCCAGGATTTGCCATGTCCTCTAACCGGCGAGGCCCTGCGAGTCCCAGCAATCAGGAAGAGACGCTTCTCCTCTTCCCAGAATGCACCAGCAATATTCAGATGAGCTGCCAATCCCAGGTTTTGCCATGTCCTCTAACCGGCGAGGCCCAGTGAGTCCCAGCAATCGGGAAGAGACGCTTCTCCTCTTCCCAGAATGCACCAGCAATATTCAGATGAGCTGCCAATCCCAGGTTTTGCCATGTCCTCTAACCGACGAGGCCCAGCCAGTCCCTGCAATCGTGTAGAGACGCTTCTCCTCTTCCCAGAATGCACCAGCAATATTCAGATGAACTACCAATCCCAGGATTTGCCATGTCCTCTAACCGGCGAGGCCCAGCGAGTCCCAGCAATCGGGAAGAGACGCTTCCCCTCTTCCCAGAATGCACCAGCAATATTCAGATGAGCTGCCAATCCCAGGTTTTGCCATGTCCTCTAACCGGCGAGGCCCAGCGAGTCCCAGCAATCGGGTAGAGACGCTTCTCCTCTTCCCAGAATGCACCAGAAATATTTAGATGAGCTGCCAATCCCAGGTTTTGCCATGTCCTTTAACCGGCGAGGCCCAGCCAGTCCCTGCAATCGGGTAGAGACGCTTCTCCTCTTCCCAGAATGCACCAGCAATATTCAGATGAGCTGCCAATCCCAGGTTTTGCCATGTCCTCTAACCGGAGAGGCCCAGCGAGGCCCAGCAATCGGGAAGAGACGCTTCGCCTCTTCCCAGAATGCACCAGCAATATTCAGATGAGCTGCCAATCCCAGATTTTGCCACGTCCTCTAACCGGCGAGGCCCAGCGAGTCCCAGCAATCGGGAAAAGACGCTTCGCCTCTTCCCAGAATGCACCAGCAATATTCAGATGAGCTGCCAATCCCAGGTTTTGCCATGTCCTCTAACCGGCGAGGCCCAGCGAGTCCCAGCAATCGGGAAGAGACGCTTCACCTCTTCCCATAATGCACCAGCAATATTCAGATGAGCTGCCAATCCCAGCTTTTGCCATGTCCTCTAACCGGCGAGGCCCAGCGAGTCCCAGCAATCGGGTAGAGACGCTTCTCCTCTTCCCAGAATGCACCATAAATATTCAGATGAGCTGCCAATCCCAGGTTTTGCCATGTCCTCTAACCGGCGAGGCCCTGCGAGTCCCAGCAATCAGGAAGAGACGCTTCTCCTCTTCCCAGAATGCACCAGCAATATTCAGATGAGCTGCCAATCCCAGGATTTGCCATGTCCTCTAACCGGCGAGGCCCTGCGAGTCCCAGCAATCAGGAAGAGACGCTTCTCCTCTTCCCAGAATGCACCAGCAATATTCAGATGAGCTGCCAATCCCAGGTTTTGCCATGTCCTCTAACCGGCGAGGCCCAGTGAGTCCCAGCAATCGGGAAGAGACGCTTCTCCTCTTCCCAGAATGCACCAGCAATATTCAGATGAGCTGCCAATCCCAGGTTTTGCCATGTCCTCTAACCGGCGAGGCCCAGCCAGTCCCTGCAATCGTGTAGAGACGCTTCTCCTCTTCCCAGAATGCACCAGCAATATTCAGATGAACTACCAATCCCAGGATTTGCCATGTCCTCTAACCGGCGAGGCCCAGCGAGTCCCAGCAATCGGGAAGAGACGCTTCCCCTCTTCCCAGAATGCACCAGCAATATTCAGATGAGCTGCCAATCCCAGGTTTTGCCATGTCCTCTAACCGGCGAGGCCCAGCGAGTCCCAGCAATAGGGTAGAGACGCTTCTCCTCTTCCCAGAATGCACCAGAAATATTCAGATGAGCTGCCAATCCCAGGTTTTGCCATGTCCTTTAACCGGCGAGGCCCAGCCAGTCCCTGCAATCGGGTAGAGACGCTTCTCCTCTTCCCAGAATGCACCAGCAATATTCAGATGAGCTGCCAATCCCAGGTTTTGCCATGTCCTCTAACCGGAGAGGCCCAGCGAGGCCCAGCAATCGGGAAGAGACGCTTCGCCTCTTCCCAGAATGCACCAGCAATATTCAGATGAGCTGCCAATCCCAGATTTTGCCACGTCCTCTAACCGGCGAGGCCCAGCGAGTCCCAGCAATCGGGAAAAGACGCTTCGCCTCTTCCCAGAATGCACCAGCAATATTCAGATGAGCTGCCAATCCCAGGTTTTGCCATGTCCTCTAACCGGCGAGGCCCAGCGAGTCCCAGCAATCGGGAAGAGACGCTTCACCTCTTCCCATAATGCACCAGCAATATTCAGATGAGCTGCCAATCCCAGCTTTTGCCATGTCCTCTAACCGGCGAGGCCCAGCGAGTCCCAGCAATCGGGTAGAGACGCTTCTCCTCTTCCCAGAATGCACCAGAAATATTCAGATGAGCTGCCAATCCCAGGTTTTGCCATGTCCTCTAACCGGCGAGGCCCTGCGAGTCCCAGCAATCGGGAAGAGACGCATCTCCTCTTCCCAGAATGCACCAGCAATATTCAGATGAGCTGCCAATCCCAGGTTTGGCCATGTCCTTTTAACCGGCGAGGTCCAACGAGTCCTAGCAATCGGAAAGAGACGCTTCGCCTCTTCCCAGAATGCACCAGCAATATTCACATGAGCTGCCAATCCCAGGATTTGCCATGTCCTCTAACCAGCGAGGCCCAGCGAGGCCCAGCAATCGGGAAGAGACGCTTCTCCTCTTCCTAGAATGCACCAGCAATATTCAGATGAGCTGCCAATCCCAGGTTTTGCCATGTCCTCTAACCAGCGAGGCCCAGCGAGTCCCAGAAATCGGGAAGAGACACTTCCCCTCTTCCCAGAATGCACCAGCAATATTCAGATGAGCTGCCAATCCCAGGTTTTGCCATGTCCTCTAACCGGCGAGGCCCAGCAAGTCCCAGCAATCGTGTAGAGACGCTTCTCCTCTTCCCAGAATCCACCAGCAATATTCAGATGAGCTGCCAATCCCAGGTTTTGCCATGTCCTCTAACCGGCGAGGCCCAGCGAGTCCCAACAATCGGGAAGAGACGCTTCTCCTCTTCCCAGAATGCACCAGCAATATTCAGATGAGCTGCCAATCCCAGGTTTTGCCATGTCCTCTAACCGGCGAGGCCCTGCGAGTCCCAGCAATCGGGAAGAGACGCATCTCCTCTTCCCAGAATGCACCAGCAATATTCAGATGAGCTGCCAATCCCAGGTTTTGCCATGTCCTTTTAACCGGCGAGGTCCAACGAGTCCTAGCAATCGGAAAGAGACGCTTCGCCTCTTCCCAGAATGCACCAGCAATATTCACATGAGCTGCCAATCCCAGGATTTGCCATGTCCTCTAACCAGCGAGGCCCAGCGAGGCCCAGCAATCGGGAAGAGACGCTTCTCCTCTTCCTAGAATGCACCAGCAATATTCAGATGAGCTGCCAATCCCAGGTTTTGCCATGTCCTCTAACCAGCGAGGCCCAGCGAGTCCCAGCAATCGGGAAGAGACACTTCCCCTCTTCCCAGAATGCACCAGCAATATTCAGATGAGCTGCCAATCCCAGGTTTTGCCATGTCCTCTAACCGGCGAGGCCCAGCAAGTCCCAGCAATCGTGTAGAGACGCTTCTCCTCTTCCCAGAATCCACCAGCAATATTCAGATGAGCTGCCAATCCCAGGTTTTGCCATGTCCTCTAACCGGCGAGGCCCAGCGAGTCCCAACAATCGGGAAGAGACGCTTCTCCTCTTCCCAGAATGCACCAGCAATATTCAGATGAGCTGCCAATCCCAGGTTCTGCCATGTCCTCTAACCGGCGAGGCCCAGCGAGTCCCAGAAATCTAATAGAGATGCTTCTCCTCTTCCCAGAATGCACCAGAAATATTCAGATGAGCTGCCAATCCCAGGTTTTGCCATGTCCTCTAACCGGCGAGGCCCAGCGAGTCCCAGCAATCGGGTAGAGACGCTTCTCCTCTTCCCAGAATGCACCAGCAATATTCAGATGAGCTGCCAATCCCAGGTTTTGCCATGTCCTCTAACCGGCGAGGCCCAGCGAGTCCCAGCAATCGGGAAGAGACGCTTCTCCTCTTCCCAGAATGCACCAGCAATATTCAGATGAGCTGCCAATCCCAGGTTTTGCCATGTCCTCTAACCGGCGAGGCCCAGCGAGTCCCAGCAATCGGGAATAGACACTTCCCCTCTTCCCAGAATGCACCAGCAATATTCAGATGAGCTGCCAATCCCAGGTTTTGCCATGTCCTCTAACCGGCGAGGCCCTGTAAGTCCCAGCAATCGGGAAGAGACGCTTCGCCTCTTCCCAGAATGCACCAGCAATATTCAGATGAGCTGCCAATCCCAGATTTTGCCATGTGCTTTAAGCGGCGAGGCCCAGCAAGTCCCAGCAATCGGGAAAAGACGCTTCTCCTCTTCCCAGAATGCACCAGCAATATTCAGATGAGCTGCCAATCCCAGGTTTTGCCATGTCCTCTAAGCGGCGATGTCCAGCGAGTCCCAGCAATCGGGAAGAGACGCTTCTCCTCTTCCCAGAATGCACCAGCAATATTCAGATGAGCTGCCAATCCCAGGTTTTGCCATGTCCTCTAACCGGCAAGGCTCAGCGAATCCCAGCAATCAGAAAGAGACGCTTCCCCTCTTCCCAGAATGCACCAGCAATATTCAGATGAGCTGCCAATCCCAGGTTTTGCCATGTCCTCTAACCGGCGAGGCCCAGCCAGTCCCTGCAATCGTGTAGAGACGCTTCTCCTCTTCCCAGAATGCACCAGCAATATTCAGATGAACTACCAATCCCAGGTTTTGCCATGTCCTCTAACCGGCGAGGCCCAGCGAGTCCCAGCAATCGGGAAGAGACGCTTCCCCTCTTCCCAGAATGCACCAGCAATATTCAGATGAGCTGCCAATCCCAGGTTTTGCCATGTCCTCTAACCGGCGAGGCCCAGCGAGTCCCAGCAATCGGGTAGAGATGCTTCTCCTCTTCCCAGAATGCACCAGAAATATTCAGATGAGCTGCCAGTCCCAGGTTTTGCCATGTCCTCTAACCGGTGAGACCCTGCGAGTCCCAGCAATCGGGAAGAGACACTTCTCCTCTTCCCAGAATGCACCAGCAATATTCAGATGAGCTGCCAATCCCAGGTTTTGCCATGTCCTCTAACCGGCGAGCTCCAGCGAATCCCAGCAATCGGGAAGAGACGCTTCTCCTCTTCCCAGAATGCACCAGCAATATTTAGATGAGCTGCCAATCCCAGGTTTTGCCATGTCCTCTAACCGGAGAGGCCCAGCGAGGCCCAGCAATCGGGAAGAGACGCTTCGCCTCTTCCCAGAATGCACCAGCAATATTCAGATGAGCTGCCAATCCCAGGTTTTGCCATGTCCTCTAACCGGCGAGGCCCTGCGAGTCCCAGCAATCAGGAAGAGACGCTTCTCCTCTTCCCAGAATGCACCAGCAATATTCAGATGAGCTGCCAATCCCAGGTTTTGCCATGTCCTCTAAGCGGCGAGGCCCAGTGAGTCCCAGCAATCGGGAAGAGACGCTTCTCCTCTTCCCAGAATGCACCAGCAATATTCAGATGAGCTGCCAATCCCAGGTTTTCCCATGTCCTCTAACCGGCGAGGCCCAGCCAGTCCGTGCAATCGTGTAGAGACGCTTCTCCTCTTCCCAGAATGCACCAGCAATATTCAGATGAACTACCAATCCCAGGATTTGCCATGTCCTCTAACCGGCGAGGCCCAGCGAGTCCCAGCAATCGGGAAGAGACGCTTCCCCTCTTCCCAGAATGCACCAGCAATATTCAGATGAGCTGCCAATCCCAGGTTTTGCCATGTCCTCTAACCGGCGAGGCCCAGCGAGTCCCAGCAATCGGGAAGAGACGCTTCACCTCTTCCCAGAATGCACCAGCAATATTCAGATGAGCTTCCAATCCCAGGTTTTGCCATGTCCTCTAACCGGCGAGGCCCTGCGAGTCCCAGCAATCGGGAAGAGACGCTTCTCCTCTTCCCAGAATGCACCAGCAATATTCAGATGAGCTGCCAATCCCAGGTTTTGCCATGTCCTCTAACCGGCAAGGCCCAGTGAGTCCCAGCAATCGGGAAGAGACGCTTCTCCTCTTCTCAGAATGCACCAGCAATATTCAGATGAGCTTCCAATCCCAGGTTTTGCCATGTCCTCTAACCGGCGAGTCCCAGCGAGTCCCAGCAATCGGGAAGAGACGCTTCCCCTCTTCCCAGAATGCACCAGCAATATTCAGATGAGCTGCCAATCCCAGGTTTTGCCATGTCCTCTAACCGGCGAGGCCCAGCGAGTCCCAGCAATCGGGTAGAGACACTTCTCCTCTTCCCAGAATGCACCAGAAATATTCAGATGAGCTGCCAATCCCAGGTTTTGCCATGTCCTCTAACCGGCGAGGCCCTGCGAGTCCCAGCAATCGGGAAGAGACGCTTTTCCTCTTCCCAGAATGCACCAGCAATATTCAGATGAGCTGCCAATCCCAGGTTTTGCCATGTCCTCTAACCGGCGAGGCCCAGCGAGTCCCAGCAATCGGGAAGAGACGCTTCTCCTCTTCCCAGAATGCACCAGCAATATTAAGATGAGCTGCCAATCCCAGGTTTTGCCATGTCCTCTAACCGGCGAGGCCCAGCGAGTCCCAGCAATCGGGAAGAGACGCTTCCCCTCTTCCCAGAATGCACCAGCAATATTCAGATGAGCTGCCAATCCCAGGTTTTGCCATGTCCTCTAACCGGCGAGGCCCAGCGAGTCCCAGCAATCGGGTAGAGACGCTTCTCCTCTTCCCAGAATGCACCTTCAATATTCAGATGAGCTGCCAATCCCAGGTTTTGCCATGTCCTCTAACCGGCGAGGCCCTGCGAGTCCCAGCAATCGGGAAGAGACGCTTTTCTTCCCAGAATGCACCAGCAATATTCAGATGAGCTGCCAATCCCAGATTTTGCCATGTCCTCTAACCGGAGAGGCCCAGCGAGGCCCAGCAATCGGGAAGAGACGCTTCGCCTCTTCCCAGAATGCACCAGCAATATTCAGATGAGCTGCCAATCCCAGGTTTTGCCATGTCCTCTAACCGGCGAGGCCCAGCGAGTCCCAGCAATCGGGTAGAGATGCTTCTCCTCTTCCCAGAATGCACCAGAAATATTCAGATGAGCTGCCAATCCCAGGTTTTGCCATGTCCTCTAACCGGCGAGGCCCTGCGAGTCCCAGCAATCGGGAAGAGACGCTTCTCCTCTTCCCAGAATGCACCAGCAATATTCAGATGAGCTGCCAATCCCAGGTTTTGCCATGTCCTCTAACCGGCGAGGCCCAGCGAGTCCCAGCAATCGGGAAGAGACGCTTCTCCTCTTCCCAGAATACACCAGCAATATTCAGATGAGCTTCCAATCCCAGGTTTTGCCATGTCCTCTAACCGGAGAGGCCCAGCGAGGCCCAGCAATCGGGAAGAGACGCTTCGCCTCTTCCCAGAATGCACCAGCAATATTCAGATGAGCTGCCAATCCCAGGTTTTGCCATGTCCTCTAACCGGCGAGGCCCTGCGAGTCCCAGCAATCAGGAAGAGACGCTTCTCCTCTTCCCAGAATGCACCAACAATATTCAGATGAGCTGCCAATCCCAGGTTTTGCCATGTCCTCTAAGCGGCGAGGCCCAGTGAGTCCCAGCAATCGGGAAGAGACGCTTCTCCTCTTCCCAGAATGCACCAGCAATATTCAGATGAGCTGCCAATCCCAGGTTTTGCCATGTCCTTTAACCAGCGAGGCCCAGCAATTGGGAAGAGATGCCTCTCCTCTTCCCAGAATTCACCTGCAATATTCAGATGAGCTGCAAATCCCAGGTTCTGCCATGTCCTCTAACCAGTGAGGCCCAGCGAGTCCCAGCAATCGGGAAGAGACGCTTCTCCTCTTCCCAGAGTGCACCATCAATATTCAGATGAGCTGCCAATCCCAGGTTTTGCCATGTACTCTAACCGGCGAGTCCCAGCAATCGGGAAGAGACGCTTCGCCTCTTCCCAGAATGCACCAGCAATATTCAGATGAGCTGCATATCCCAGGTTTTGCCATGTCCTCTAACCAGCGAGGCCCAGCAATCAGTAAGAGACGATTCTCCTCTTCCCAGAATGCACCAGCAATATTCAGATGAGCTGCCAATCCCAGGTTTTGTTATGTCCTCTAACCGGCGAGGCCCAGCCAGTCCCTGCAATCGTGTAGAGACGCTTCTCCTCTTCCCAGAATGCACCAGCAATATTCAGATGAGCTGCCAATCCCAGGATTTGCCATGTCCTCTAACCGGCGAGGCCCAGCGAGTCCCAGCAATCGGGAAGAGACGCTTCGCCTCTTCCCAGAATGCACCAGCAATATTCAGATGAGCTGCCAATCCCAGGTTTTGCCATGTCGTTTAAGCGGCGAGGCCCAGCAATCGGGAAGAGACGCTTCTCCTCTTCCCAGAATGCACCAGCAATATTCAGATGAGCTGCCAATCCCAGGATTTGCCATGTCCTCTAACCGGCAAGGCCCAGCAATCGGGAAGAGACGCTTCTCCTCTTCCCAGAATGCACCAGCAATATTCAGATGAGCTGCCAATCCCAGGTTTTGCCATGTCCTCTAACCGGCGAGGCCCAGCCAGTCCCAGCAATCGGGAAGAGACGCTTCGCCTCTTCCCAGAATGCACCAGCAATATTCAGATGAGCTGCCAATCCCAGGTTTTGCCATGTCCTCCAACCGGCGAGGTCCAGCGAGTCCCAGCAATCGGGAAGAGACGCTTCCCCTCTTCCCAGAATGCACCAGCAATATTCAGATGAGCTGCCAATCCCAGGTTTTGCCATGTCCTCTAACCGGCGAGGCCCTGCGAGTCCCAGCAATCTGGTAGAGACGCTTCTCCTCTTCCCAGAATGCACCAGAAATATTCAGATGAGCTGCCAATCCCAGGATTTGCCATGTCCTCTAACCGGCGAGGCCCTGCGAGTCCCAGCAATCTGGTAGAGACGCTTCTCCTCTTCCCAGAATGCACCAGAAATATTCAGATGAGCTGCCAATCCCAGGATTTGCCATGTCCTCTAACCGGCGAGGCCCAGCGAGTTCCAGCAATCGAGTAGAGACGCTTCTCCTCTTCCTAGAATGCACCAGCAATATTCAGATGAGCTGCCAATCCCAGGTTTAGCCATGTCCTCTAACCGGCGAGGCCCAGCAATCGGGAAGAAACGCTTCTCCTCTTCCCAGAATGCACCAGCAATATTCAGATGAGCTGCCAATCCCAGGTTTTGCCATGTCCTCTAACCGGCGAGGCCCAGCGAGTCCCAGCAATCGGGAAGAGACGCTTCGCCTCTTCCCAGAATGCACCAGCAATATTCAGATGAGCTGCCAATCCCAGGTTTTGCCATGTCCTCTAACCGGCGAGGTCCAGCGAGTCCCAGCAATCGGGAAGAGACGCTTCCCCTCTTCCCAGAATGCACCAGCAATATTCAGATGAGCTGCCAATCCCAGGTTTTGCCATGTCCTCTAACCGGCGAGGCCCAGCGAGTCCCAGCAATCTGGTAGAGATGCTTCTCCTCTTCCCAGAATGCACCAGAAATATTCAGATGAGCTGCCAATCCCAGGTTTTGCCATGTCCTCTAACCGGCGAGGCCCAGCGAGTCCCAGCAATCTGGTAGAGACGCTTCTCCTCTTCCCAGAATGCACCAGAAATATTCAGATGAGCTGCCAATCCCAGGTTTTGCCATGTATTCTAACCGGCGAGGCCCAGCGAGTCCCAGCGAGTCCCAGCAATCGGGTAGAGACGCTTCTCCTCTTCCCAGAATGCACCAGCAATATTCAGATGAGCTGCCAATCCCAGGTTTTGCCATGTCCCCTAACCGGCGAGGCCCTGCGAGTCCCAGCAATCGGGAAGAGACGCTTCTCCTCTTCCCAGAATGCACCAGCAATATTCAGATGAGCTGCCAATCCCAGGTTTTGCCATGTCCTCTAACCGGCGAGGCCCGGCGAGTCCCAGCAATCGGGAAGAGACGCTTCTCCTCTTCCCAGAATGCACCAGCAATATTCAGATGAGCTGCCAATTCCAGGTTTTGCCATGTCCTCTAACCGGCGAGGCCCAGCGAGTCCCAGCAATCGGGAAGAGACGCTTCTCCTCTTCCCAGAATGCACCAGCAATATTCAGATGAGCTGCCAATCCCAGGTTTTGCCATGTCCTCTAACCGGCGAGGCCCAGCGAGTCCCAACAATCGGGAAGAGACGCTTCTCCTCCTCCCAGAATGCACCAGTAATATTCAGATGAGCTGCCAATCCCAGGTTTTGCCATGTCCTCTAACCGGCGATGCTCAGCGAGTCCCAGCAATAGGGAAGAGACGCTTCTCCTCTTCCCAGAATGCACCAGCAATATTCAGATGAGCTACCAATCCCAGGTTTTGCCATGTCCTCTAACCGGCGAGGCCCAGCGAGTCCCAGCAATCGGGAAGAGAGGCTTCTCCTCTTCCCAGAATGCACCAGCAATATTCAGATGAGCTGCCAATCCCAGGTTTTGCCATGTCCTCTAACCGGCAAGGCCCGGCGAGGCCCAGCAATCAGGAAGAGACGCTTTGCCTCTTCCCAGAATGCACCAGCAATATTTAGATGAGCTGCCAATCCCAGGTTTTGCCATTTCCTCTAACCGGCGAGGCCCAGCGAGTCCCAGCAATCGGGAAGAGACGCTTCCTCTCTTCCCAGAATGCACTAGAAATATTCAGATGAGCTGCCAATCCCAGGTTTTGCCATGTCCTCTAACCGGCGAGGCCCTGCGAGTCCCAGCAATCTGGAAGAGACGCTTCTCCTCTTCCCAGAATGCACCAGCAATATTCAGATGAGCTGCCAATCCCAGGTTTTGCCATGTCCTCTAACCGGCAAGGCCCGGCGAGGCCCAGCAATCAGGAAGAGACGCTTTGCCTCTTCCCAGAATGCACCAGCAATATTTAGATGAGCTGCCAATCCCAGGTTTTGCCATGTCCTCTAACCGGCGAGGCCCAGCCAGTCCCTGCAATCGTGTAGAGACGCTTCTCCTCTTCCCAGAATGCACCAGCAATATTCAGATGAGCTGCCAATCCCAGGTTTTGCCATGTTCTCTAACCGGCGAGGCCCAGCGAGTCCCAGCAATCGGGTAGAGACGCTTCTCCTCTTCCCAGAATGCACCAGAAATATTCAGATGAGCTGCCAATCCCAGGTTTTGCCATGTCCTCTAACCGGCGAGGCCCTGCGAGTCCCAGCAATCAGGAAGAGACGCTTCAACCCTCTTCCCAGAATGCACCAGCAATATTCAGATGAGCTGCCAATTCCAGGTTTTGCCATGTCCTCTAACCGGCGAGGCCCAGCCAGTCCCTGCAATCGTGTAGAGACGCTTCTCCTCTTCCCAGAATGCACCAGCAATATTCAGATGAGCTGCCAATCCCAGGTTTTGCCATGTCCTCTAACCGGCGAGGCCCAGCGAGTCCCAGCAATCGGGAAGAGACGCTTCTCCTCTTCCCAGAATGCACCAGCAATATTCAGATGAGCTGCCAATCCCAGGTTTTGCCATGTCCTCTAACCGGCAAGGCTCAGCGAGTCCCAGCAATCGGGAAGAGAAGCTTCCCCTCTTCCCAGAATGAACCAGCAATATTCAGATGAGCTGCCAATCCCAGGTTTTGCCATGTCCTCTAACCGGCGAGGCCCAGCCAGACCCTGCAATCGTGTAGAGACGCTTCTCCTCTTCCCAGAATGCACCAGCAATATTCAGATGAGCTGCCAATCCCAGGTTTTGCCATGTCCTCTAACCGGCGAGGCCCAGCGTGTCCCAGCAATCGGGAAGAGACGCTTCTCCTCTTCCCAGAATGAACCAGCAATATTCAGATGAGCTGCCAATCCCAGGTTTTGCCGTGTCCTCTAACCGGAGATGCCCAGCGAGTCCCAGCAATCGGGAAGAGACGCTTCACCTCTTCCCAGAATGCACCAGCAATATTCAGATGAGCTGCCAATCCCAGGTTTTGCCATGTCCTCTAACCGGCGAGGCCCTGCGAGTCCCAGCAATCGGGAAGAGACTCTTCCCCTCTTCCCAGAATGCACCAGCAATATTCAGATGAGCTGCCAATCCCAGGTTTTGCCATGTCCTCTAACCGGCGATGCCCAGCGAGTCCCAGCAATCGGGTAGAGACGCTTCTAATCTTCCCAGAATGCACCAGCAATATTCAGATGAGCTGCCAATCCCAGGTTTTGCCATGTCCTCTAACCGGCGATGCTCAGCGAGTCCCAGCAATCGGGAAGAGACGCTTCTCCTCTTCCCAGAATGCACCAGCAATATTCAGATGAGCTACCAATCCCAGGTTTTGCCATGTCCTCTAACCGGCGAGGCCCAGCGAGTCCCAGCAATCGGGAAGAGACACTTCTCCTCTTCCCAGAATGCACCAGCAATATTCAGATGAGCTGCCAATCCCAGGTTTTGCCATGTCCTCTAACCGGCGAGGCCCGGCGAGGCCCAGCGAGTCCCAGTAATCGGGAAGAGACGCTTCGCCTCTTTCCAGAATGCACCAGCAATATTCAGATGAGCTGCCAATCCCAGGTTTTGCCATGTCCACTAACCGGCGAGGCCCAGCGAGGCCCAGCAATCGGGAAGAGACGCTTCTCCTCTTCCCAGAATGCACCAGCAATATTCAGATGAGCTGCCAATCCCAGGTTTTGCCATGTCCTCTAACCGGCGAGTCCCAGCAATCGGGAAGAGACGCTTCGCCTCTTCCCAGAATGCACCAGCAATATTCAGATGAGCTGCATATCCCAGGTTTTGCCATGTCCTCTAACCAGCGAGGCCCAGCGAAGCCCAGCAATCAGTAAGAGACGATTCTCCTCTTCCCAGAATGCACCAGCAATATTCAGATGAGCTGCCAATCCCAGGTTTTGCCATGTCCTCTAACCAGCGAGGCCCAGCGAGTCCCAGCAATCGGGAAGAGACGCTTCTCCTTTTCCCAGAATGCACCAGCAATATTCAGATGAGCTGCATATCCCAGGTTTTGCCATGTCCTCTAACCAGCGAGGCCCAGCAATTGGGAAGAGATGCCTCTCCTCTTCCCAGAATTCACCAGCAATATTCAGATGAGCTGCAAATCCCAGGTTCTGCCATGTCCTCTAACCAGCGAGGCCCAGCGAGTCCCAGCAATCGGGAAGAGACGCTTCTCCTCTTCCCAGAGTGCACCATCAATATTCAGATGAGCTGCCAATCCCAGGTTTTGCCATGTCCTCTAACCATCGAGGCCCAGCGAGTCCCAGCAATCGGGAAGAGACGCTTCTAATCTTCCCAGAATGCACCAGCAATATTCAGATGAGCTGCCAATCCCAGGTTTTGCCATGTCCTCTAACCGGCGATGCTCAGCGAGTCCCAGCAATCGGGAAGAGACGCTTCTCCTCTTCCCAGAATGCACCAGCAATATTCAGATGAGCTACCAATCCCAGGTTTTGCCATGTCCTCTAACCGGCGAGGCCCAGCGAGTCCCAGCAATCGGGAAGAGACACTTCTCCTCTTCCCAGAATGCACCAGCAATATTCAGATGAGCTGCCAATCCCAGGTTTTGCCATGTCCTCTAACCGGCGAGGCCCAGCGAGTCCCAGTAATCGGGAAGAGACGCTTCGCCTCTTTCCAGAATGCACCAGCAATATTCAGATGAGCTGCCAATCCCAGGTTTTGCCATGTCCACTAACCGGCGAGGCCCAGCGAGGCCCAGCAATCGGGAAGAGACGCTTCTCCTCTTCCCAGAATGCACCAGCAATATTCAGATGAGCTGCCAATCCCAGGTTTTGCCATGTCCTCTAACCGGCGAGTCCCAGCAATCGGGAAGAGACGCTTCGCCTCTTCCCAGAATGCACCAGCAATATTCAGATGAGCTGCATATCCCAGGTTTTGCCATGTCCTCTAACCAGCGAGGCCCAGCGAAGCCCAGCAATCAGTAAGAGACGATTCTCCTCTTCCCAGAATGCACCAGCAATATTCAGATGAGCTGCCAATCCCAGGTTTTGCCATGTCCTCTAACCAGCGAGGCCCAGCGAGTCCCAGCAATCGGGAAGAGACGCTTCTCCTTTTCCCAGAATGCACCAGCAATATTCAGATGAGCTGCATATCCCAGGTTTTGCCATGTCCTCTAACCAGCGAGGCCCAGCAATTGGGAAGAGATGCCTCTCCTCTTCCCAGAATTCACCAGCAATATTCAGATGAGCTGCAAATCCCAGGTTCTGCCATGTCCTCTAACCAGCGAGGCCCAGCGAGTCCCAGCAATCGGGAAGAGACGCTTCTCCTCTTCCCAGAGTGCACCATCAATATTCAGATGAGCTGCCAATCCCAGGTTTTGCCATGTCCTCTAACCATCGAGGCCCAGCGAGTCCCAGCAATCGGGAAGAGACGCTTCTCCTCTTCCCAGAATGCACCAGCAATATTCAGATGAGCTGCCAATCCCAGGTTTTGCCATGTCCTCTAACCGGCGAGGCCCAGCGAGTCCCAGCAATCGGGAAGAGACTCTTCGCCTCTTCCCAGAATGCACCAGCAATATTCAGATGAGCTGCCAATCCCAGGTTTTGCCATGTCCTCTAACCGGCAAGGCCCGGCGAGGCCCAGCAATCAGGAAGAGACGCCTTGCCTCTTCCCAGAATGCACCAGCAATATTTAGATGAGCTGCCAATCCCAGGTTTTGCCATGTCCTCTAACCGGCGAGGCCCAGCGAGTCCCAGCAATCGGGAAGAGACGCTTTTCCTCTTCCCAGAATGCACCAGCAATATTCAGATGAGCTGCCAATCCCAGGTTTTGCCATGTCCTCTAACCGGCGAGGCCCAGCGAGTCCCAGCAATCGGGAAGAGACGCTTCCCCTCTTCCCAGAATGCACTAGAAATATTCAGATGAGCTGCCAATCCCAGGTTTTGCCATGTCCTCTAACCGGCGAGGCCCTGCGAGTCCCAGCAATCTGGAAGAGACGCTTCTCCTCTTCCCAGAATGCACCAGCAATATTCAGATGAGCTGCCAATCCCAGGTTTTGTTATGTCCTCTAACCGGCGAGACCCAGCCAGTCCCTGCAATCGTGTAGAGACGCTTCTCCTCTTCCCAGAATGCACCAGCAATATTCAGATGAGCTGCCAATCCCAGGTTTTGCCATGTCCTCTAACCGGCGAGGCCCAGCGAGTCCCAGCAATCGGGAAGAGACGCTTCGCCTCTTCCCAGAATGCACCAGCAATATTCAGATGAGCTGCCAATCCCAGGTTTTGCCATGTCCTTTAAGCGGCGAGGCCCAGCAATCGGGAAGAGACGCTTCTCCTCTTCCCAGAATGCACCAGCAATATTCAGATGAGCTGCCAATCCCAGGTTTTGCCATGTCCTCTAACCGGCAAGGCCCAGCAATCGGGAAGAGACGCTTCTCCTCTTCCCAGAATGCACCAGCAATATTCAGATGAGCTGCCAATCCCAGGTTTTGCCATGTCCTCTAACCGGCAAGGCCCAGCAATCGGGAAGAGACGCTTCGCCTCTTCCCAGAATGCACCAGCAATATTCAGATGAGCTGCCAATCCCAGGTTTTGCCATGTCCTCTAACCGGCGAGGTCCAGCGAGTCCCAGCAATCGGGAAGAGACGCTTCCCCTCTTCCCAGAATGCACCAGCAATATTCAGATGAGCTGCCAATCCCAGGTTTTGCCATGTCCTCTAACCGGCGAGGCCCTGCGAGTCCCAGCAATCTGGTAGAGACGCTTCTCCTCTTCCCAGAATGCACCAGAAATATTCAGATGAGCTGCCAATCCCAGGATTTGCCATGTCCTCTAACCGGCGAGGCCCTGCGAGTCCCAGCAATCAGGAAGAGACGCTTCTCCTCTTCCCAGAATGCACCAGCACTATTCAGAGGAGCTGCCAATCTCAGGTTTTGCCATGTACTCTAACCGGCGAGGCCCAGCGAGTCCCAGCAATCGGGTAGAGACGCTTCTCCTCTTCCTAGAATGCACCAGCAATATTCAGATGAGCTGCCAATCCCAGGTTTTGCCATGTCCTCTAACCGGCGAGGCCCAGCAATCGGGAAGAGACGCTTCTCCTCTTCCCAGAATGCACCAGCAATATTCAGATGAGCTGCCAATCCCAGGTTTTGCCATGTCCTCTAACCGGCGAGGCCCAGCGAGTCCCAGCAATCGGGAAGAGACTCTTCCCAGAATGCACCAGCAATATTCAGATGAGCTGCCAATCCCAGGTTTTGCCATGTCCTTTAACCGGCGAGGTCCAGCGAGTCCCAGCAATCGGGAAGAGAAGCTTCCCCTCTTCCCAGAATGCACCAGCAATATTCAGATGAGCTGCCAATCCCAGGTTTTGCCATGTCCTCTAACCGGCGAGGCCCAGCGAGTCCCAGCAATCTGGTAGAGACGCTTCTCCTCTTCCCAGAATGCACCAGAAATATTCAGATGAGCTGCCAATCCCAGGATTTGCCATGTCCTCTAACCGGAGAGGCCCTGCGAGTCCCAGCAATCAGGAAGAGACGCTTCTCCTCTTCCCAGAATGCACCAGCAATATTCAGATGAGCTGCCAATCCCAGATTTTGCCATGTACTCTAACCGGCGAGGCCCAGCGAGTCCCAGCGAGTCCCAGCAATCGGGTAGAGACGCTTCTCCTCTTCCCAGAATGCACCAGCAATATTCAGATGAGCTGCCAATCCCAGGTTTTGCCATGTCCTCTAACCGGCGAGGCTCAGCCAGTCCCTGCAATCGTATAGAGACGCTTCTCCTCTTCCCAGAATGCACCAGCAATATTCAGATGAGCTGCCAATCCCAGGCTTTGCCATGTCCTCTAACCGGCGAGGCCCAGCGAGTCCCAGCAATCGGGTAGAGATGCTTCTCCTCTTCCCAAAATGCACCAGAAATATTCAGATGAGCTGCCAATCCCAGGTTTTGCCATTTCCTCTAACCGGCGAGGCCCAGCGAGTCCCAGCAATCGGGAAGAGACGCTTCTCCTCTTCCCAGAATGCACCAGCAATATTCAGATGAGCTGCCAATTCCAGGTTTTGCCATGACCTCTAACCGGCAAGGCCCAGCGAGTCCCTGCAATCGGGAAGAGACGCTTCTCCTCTTCCCAGAATGCACAAGCAATATTCAGATGAGCTTCCAATCCCAGGTTTTGCCATGTCCTCTAACCGGCGAGGCCCATCGAGTCCCAGCAATCGCATAGAGACGCTTCTCCTCTAGCCCATAATGCACCAGCAATATTCAGATGAGCTGCCAATCCCAGGTTTTGCCATGTCCTCTAACCGGCGAGGCCCAGCGAGTCCCAACAATCGGGAAGAGAAGCTTCTCCTCCTCCCAGAATGCACCAGTAATATTCAGATGAGCTGCCAATCCCAGGTTTTGCCATGTCCTCTAACCGGCGATGCTCAGCAAGTCCCAGCAATCGGGAAGAGACGCTTCTCCTCTTCCCAGAATGCACCAGCAATATTCAGATGAGCTACCAATCCCAGGTTTTGCCATGTCCTCTAACCGGCGAGGCCCAGCGAGTCCCAGCAATCGGGAAGAGACACTTCTCCTCTTCCCAGAATGCACCAGCAATATTCAGATGAGCTGGAAATCCCAGGTTTTGCCATGTCCTCTAACCGGCGAGGCCCAGCGAGTCCCAGTAATCGGGAAGAGACGCTTTGCCTTTTTCCAGAATGCACCAGCAATATTCAGATGAGCTGCCAATCCCAGGTTTTGCCATGTCCACTAACTGGCGAGGCCCAGCGAGGCCCAGCAATAGGGAAGAGACGCTTCTCCTCTTCCCAGAATGCACCAGCAATATTCAGATGAGCTGCCAATCCCAGGTTTTGCCATGTCCTCTAACCGGCGAGGCCCAGCGAGTCCCAGCAATCGGGAAGAGACGCTTCGCCTCTTCCCAGAATGCACCAGCAATATTCAGATGAGCTGCATATCCCAGGTTTTGCCATGTCCTCTAACCAGCGAGGCCCAGCGAAGCCCAGCAATCAGTAAGAGACGATTCTCCTTTTCCCAAAATGCACCAGCAATATTCATATGAGCTGCCTATCCCAGGTTTTGCCATGTCCTCTAACCAGCGAGGCCCAGCGAGTCCCAGCAATCGGGAAGAGACGCTTCTCCTCTTCCCAGAATGCACCAGCAATATTCAGATGAGCTGCCAATCCCAGGTTTTGCCATGTCCTCTAACCAGCGAGGCCCAGCGAGGCCCAGCAATCGGGAAGAGACGCTTCTCCTCTTCCCAGAATGCACCAGCAATATTCAGATGAGCTGCAAATCCCAGGTTTTGCCATGTCCTCTAACCAGCGAGGCCCAGCAAGGCCCAGCAATCGGGAAGAGACGCTTCTCCTCTTCCCAGAATGCAGCAGCAATATTCAGATGAGCTGCCAATCCCAGGTTTTGCCATGTCCTCTAACCGGCGAGGCCCAGCGAGTCCCAGCAATCGGGAAGAGACGCTTCTAATCTTCCCAGAATGCACCAGCAATATTCAGATGAGCTGCCAATCCCAGGTTTTGCCATGTCCTCTAACCGGCAAGGCCCGGCGAGGCCCAGCAATCAGGAAGAGACGCTTTGCCTCTTCCCAGAATGCACCAGCAATATTTAGATGAGCTGCCAATCCCAGGTTTTGCCATGTCCTCTAACCGGCGAGGCCCAGCGAGTCCCAGCAATCGGGAAGAGACGCTTTTCCTCTTCCCAGAATGCACCAGCAATATTCAGATGAGCTGCCAATCCCAGGTTTTGCCATGTCCTCTAACCGGCGAGGCCCAGCGAGTCCCAGCAATCGGGAAGAGACGCTTCCCCTCTTCCCAGAATGCACTAGAAATATTCAGATGAGCTGCCAATCCCAGGTTTTACCATGTCCTCTAACCGGCGAGGCCCTGCGAGTCCCAGCAATCTGGAAGAGACGCTTCTCCTCTTCCCAGAATGCACCAGCAATATTCAGATGAGCTGCCAATCCCAGGTTTTGCCATGTCCTCTAACCGGCAAGGCCCGGCGAGGCCCAGCAATCAGGAAGAGACGCTTTGCCTCTTCCCAGAATGCACCAGCAATATTTAGATGAGCTGCCAATCCCAGGTTTTGCCATGTCCTCTAACCGGCGAGGCCCAGCCAGTCCCTGCAATCGTGTAGAGACGCTTCTCCTCTTCCCAGAATGCACCAGCAATATTCAGATGAGCTGCCAATCCCAGGTTTTGCCATGTCCTCTAACCGGCGAGGCCCAGCGAGTCCCAGCAATCGGGAAGAGACGCTTCTCCTCTTCCCAGAATGCACGAGCAATATTCAGATAAGCTGCCAATCCCAGGTTTTGCCATGTCCTCTAACCGGAGAGGCCCAGCGAGGCCCAGCAATCGGGAAGAGACGCTTCACCTCCTCCCAGAATGCTCCAGCAATATTCAGATGAGCTGCCAATCCCATGTTTTGCCATGTCCTCTAACCGGCGAGGCCCAGCGAGTCCCAGCAATCGGGAAGAGACGCTTCTCCTCTTCCCAGAATGCACCAGCATTATTCAGATGAGCTTCCAATCCCAGGTTTTGCCATGTCCTCTAACCGGCGAGGCCCAGCGAGTCCCAGCAATCGGGTAGAGACGCTTCTCCTCTTCCCAGAATGCACCAGAAATATTCAGATGAGCTGCCAATCCCAGGTTTTGCCATGTCCTCTAACCGGCGAGGCCCTGCGAGTCCCAGCAATCGGGAAGAGACGCTTCAACCCTCTTCCCAGAATGCACCAGCAATATTCAGATGAGCTGCCAATCCCAGGTTTTGCCATGTCCTCTAACCGGCGAGGCCCAGCCAGTCCCTGCAATCGTGTAGAGACGCTTCTCCTCTTCCCAGAATGCACCAGCAATATTCAGATGAGCTGCCAATCCCAGGTTTTTCCATGTCCTCTAACCGGCGAGTCCCAGCAATCGGGAAGAGACGCTTCTCCTCTTCCCAGAATGCACCATCAATATTTAGATGAGCTACCAATCCCAGGTTTTGCCATGTCCTCTAACCGGCGAGGCCCAGCGAGTCCCAGCAATCGGGAAGAGATGCTTCTCCTCTTCCCAGAATGCACCAGCAATATTCAGATGAGCTGCCAATCCCAGGTTTTGCCATGTCCTCTAACCGGCGAGGAACAGAGATTCCCAGCAATCGGGTAGAGACGCTTCTCCTCTTCCCAGAATGCACCAGCAATATTCAGATGAGCTGCCAATCTCAGGTTTTGCCATGTCCTCTAACCGGCGAGGCCCAGCCAGTCCCTGCAATCGTGTAGAGACGCTTCTCCTCTTCCCAGAATGCACCAGCAATATTCAGATGAGCTGCCAATCCCAGGTTTTGCCATGTCCTCTAACCGGCGAGGCCCAGCGTGTCCCAGCAATCGGGAAGAGACGCTTCTCCTCTTCCCAGAATGAACCAGCAATATTCAGATGAGCTGCCAATCCCAGGTTTTGCCGTGTCCTCTAACCGGAGAGGCCCAGCGAGTCCCAGCAATCGGGAAGAGACGCTTCACCTCTACCCAGAATGCACCAGCAATATTCAGATGAGCTGCCAATCCCAGGTTTTGCCATGTCCTCTAACCGGCGAGGCCCAGCGAGTCCCAGCAATCGGGAAGAGACTCTTCCCCTCTTCCCAGAATGCACCAGCAATATTCAGATGAGCTGCCAATCCCAGGTTTTGCCATGTCCTCTAACCGGCGATGCCCAGCGAGTCCCAGCAATCGGGTAGAGACGCTTCTAATCTTCCCAGAATGCACCAGCAATATTCAGATGAGCTGCCAATCCCAGGTTTTGCCATGTCCTCTAACCGGCGAGGCCCAGCGAGTCCCAGCAATCGGGAAGAGACGCTTCCCCTCTTCCCAGAATGCACCAGCAATATTCAGATGAGCTGCCAATCCCAGGTTTTGCCATGTCCTCTAACCGGCGAGGCCCAGCGAGTCCCAGCAATAGGGTAGAAACGCTTCTCCTCTTCCCAGAATGCACCAGAAATATTCAGATGAGTTGCCAATCCCAGGTTTTGCCATGTCCTCTAACGGGCGAGGCCCTACGAGTCCCAACAATCGGGAAGAGACGCTTCTCCTCTTCCCAGAATGCACCAGCGATATTCAGATGAGCTGCCAATCCCAGGTTTTGCCATGTCCTCTAACCGGCGAGGCCCAACGAGTCCCAGCAATCGGGAAGAGACGCTTCTCCTCTTCCCAGAATGCACCAGCAATATTCAGATGAGCTGCCAATCCCAGGTTTTGCCATGTCCTCTAACCGGAGAGGCCCAGCGAGGCCCAGCAATCGGGAAGAGACGCTTCTCCTCTTCCCAGAATGCACCAGCAATATTCAGATGAGCTGCCAATCTCAGGTTTTGCCATTTCCTCTAACCGGCGAGGCCCAGCGAGTCCCAGCAATCGGGAAGAGACGCTTCTCCTTTTCCCAGAATGCACCAGAAATATTCAGATGAGCTGCCAATCCCAGGTTTTGCCATGTCCTCGAACCGGCGAGGCCCTGCGATTCCCAGCAATTGGGAAGAGACGCTTCTCCTCTTCCCAGAATGCACCAGCAATATTCAGAGGAGCTGCCAATCCCAGGTTTTGCCATGTCCTGAAACCGACGAGGCCCAGCGAGTCCCAGCAATCGGGTAGAGACGCTTCTCCTCATCCCAGAATGCACCAGAAATATTCAGATGAGCTGCCAATCCCAGGTTTTGCCATGTCCTCTAACTGGCGAGGCCCAGCGAGTCCCAGCAATCGGGAAGAGACGCTTCTCCTCTTCCCAGAATGCACCAGCAATATTCAGATGAGCTGCCAATCCCAGGTTTTGCCATGTCCTCTAACCGGCGAGGCCCAGCGAGTCCCAACAATCGGGAAGAGACGCTTCTCCTCCTCCCAGAATGCACCAGTAATTTTCAGATGAGCTGCCAATCCCAGGTTTTGCCATGTCCTGTAACCGGCGAGGCCCAGCGAGGCCCAGCAATCGGGAAGAGACGCTTCTCCTCTTCCCAGAATGCACCAGCAATATTCAGATGAGCTGCCAATTCCAGGTTTTGCCATGTCCTCAAACCGGCGAGGCCCAGCGAGTCCCAGTAATCGGGAAGAGACGCTTCGCCTCTTCCCAGAATGCACCAGCAATATTCAGATGAGCTGCCAATCCCAGCGTTTGCCATGTCCTCTAACCGGCGAGGCCCAGCGAGTCCCAGCAATCGGGAAGAGAAGCTTCGCCTCTTTCCAGAATGCTCCAGAAATATTCAGATGAGCTGCCAATCCCAGGTTCTGCCATGTCCTCTAACCAGCGAGGCCCAGCGAGTCCCAGCAATCGAGAAGAGACGCTTCTCCTCTTCCCAGAGTGCACCATCAATATTCAGATGAGCTGCCAATCCCAGGTTTTGCCATATCCTCTAACCATCGAGGCCCAGCGAGTCCCAGCAATCGGGAAGAGACGCTTCTCCTTTTCCCAGAATGCACCAGCAATATTCAGATGAGCTGCCAATCCCTGGTTTTGCCATGTCCTCTAACCGGCGAGGCCCAGCGAGTCCCAACAATCGGGAAGAGACGCTTCTCCTCCTCCCAGAATGCACCAGTAATATTCAGATGAGCTGCCAATCCCAGGTTTTGCCATGTCCTCTAACCGGCGAGGCCCAGCGAGGCCCAGCAATCGGGAAGAGACGCTTCTCCTCTTCCCAGAATGCACCAGCAATATTCAGATGAGCTGCCAATTCCAGGTTTTGCCATGTCCTCAAACCGGCGAGGCCCAGCGAGTCCCAGTAATCGGGAAGAGACGCTTCGCCTCTTCCCAGAATGCACCAGCAATATTCAGATGAGCTGCCAATCCCAGCTTTTGCCATGTCCTCTAACCGGCGAGGCCCAGCGAGTCCCAGCAATCGGGAAGAAAAGCTTCGCCTCTTTCCAGAATGCACCAGCAATATTCAGATGAGCTGCCAATCCAAGGTTCTGCCATGTCCTCTAACCATCGAGGCCCAGCGAGTCCCAGCAATCGGGAAGAGACGCTTCTCCTTTTCCCAGAATGCACCAGCAATATTCATATGAGCTGCCTATCCCAGGTTTTGCCATGTCCTCTAACCATCAAGGCCCAGCGAGTCCCAGCAATCGGGAAGAGACGCTTCTCCTCTTCCCAGAATGCACCAGCAATATTCATATGAGCTGCAAATCCAAGGTTTTGCCATGTCCTCTAACCAGCGAGGCCCAGCGAGGCCCAGCAATCGGGAAGAGACGCTTCTCCTCTTCCCAGAATGCACCAGCAATATTCAGATGAGCTGCCAATCCCAGGTTTTGCCATGTCCTCTAACCGGCGAGGACCAGGCAGTCCCAGCAATCGGGAAGAGACGCTTCGCCTCTTCCCAGAATGCACCAGCAATATTCAGATGAGCTGCCAATCCCAGGTTTTGCCATGTCCTCTAACCGGCGAGGCCCAGCGAGTCCCAGCAATCGGGAAGAGACGCTTCCCCTCTTCCCAGAATGCACCAGCAATATTCAGATGAGCTGCCAATCCCAAGTTTTGCCATGTCCTCTAACCGGCGAGGACCAGCGAGTCCCAGCAATCGGGTAGAGACGCTTCTCTTCTTCCCAGAACGCACCTTCAATATTCAGATGAGCTGCCAATCCCAGGTTTTGCCATGTCCTCTAACCGGCGAGGCCCAGCGAGTCCCAGCTATCGGGTAGAGACGCTTCTCCTCTTCCCAGAATGCACCAGAAATATTCAGATGAGCTGCCAATCCCAGGTTTTGCCATGTCCTCTAACCGGAAAAGCCCAGCGAGTCCCAGCAATCGGGAAGAGACGCTTCCCCTCTTCCCAGAATGCACCAGCAATATTCAGATGAGCTGCCAATCCCAGGTTTTGCCATGTCCTCTAACCGGCGAGGCCCAGCGAGTCCGAGCAATCGGGTAGAGATGCTTCTCCTCTTCCCAGAATGCACCAGAAATATTCAGATGATCTGCCAGTCCCAGGTTTTGCCATGTCCTCTAACCGGTGAGGCCCTGCGAGTCCCAGCAATCGGGAAGAGACACTTCTCCTCTTCCCAGAATGCACCAGCAATATTCAGATGAGCTGCCAATCCCAGGTTTTGCCATGTTCTCTAACCGGCGAGCTCCAGCGAGTCCCAGCAATCGGGAAGAGACGCTTCTCCTCTTCCCAGAATGCACCAGCAATATTCAGATGAGCTGCCAATCCCAGGTTTTGCCATGTCCTCTAACCGGAGAGGCCCAGCGAGGCCCAGCAATCGGGAAGAGACGCTTCGCCTCTTCCCAGAATGCACCAGCAATATTCGGATGAGCTGCCAATCCCAGGTTTTGCCATGTCCTCTAACCGGCGAGGCCCAGCGAGGCCCTGCAATCGTGTAGAGACGCTTCTCCTCTTCCCAGAATGCACCAGCGATATTCAGATGAGCTGCCAATCCCAGGTTTTGCCACGTCCTCTAACCGGCGAGGCCCAGCGAGTCCCAGCAATCGGGAAAAGACGCTTCGCCTCTTCCCAGAATGCACCAGCAATATTCAGATGAGCTGCCAATCCCAGGTTTTGCCATGTCCTCTAACCGGCGAGGCCCAGCGAATCCCAGCAATCGGGAAGAGACGCTTCACCTCTTCCCAGAATGCACCAGCAATATTCAGATGAGCTGCCAATCCCAGGTTTTGCCATGTCCTCTAATCGGCGAGGCCCAGCGAGTCCCAGCAATCGGGTAGAGACGCTTCTCCTCTTCCCAGAATGCACCAGAAATATTCAGATGAGCTGCCAATCCCAGGTTTTGCCATGTCCTTTAACCGGCGAGGCCCAGCCAGTCCCTGCAATCGGGTAGAGACGCTTCTCCTCTTCCCAGAATGCACCAGCAATATTCAGATGAGCTTCCAATCCCAGGTTTTGCCATGTCCTCTAACCGGAGAGGCCCAGCGAGGCCCAGCAATCGGGAAGAGACGCTTCGCCTCTTCCCAGAATGCACCAGCAATATTCAGATGAGCTGCCAATCCCAGATTTTGCCACGTCCTCTAACCGGCGAGGCCCAGCGAGTCCCAGCAATCGGGAAAAGACGCTTCGCCTCTTCCCAGAATGCACCAGCAATATTCAGATGAGCTGCCAATCCCAGGTTTTGCCATGTCCTCTAACCGGCGAGGCCCAGCGAGTCCCAGCAATCGGGAAGAGACGCTTCACCTCTTCCCATAATGCACCAGCAATATTCAGATGAGCTGCCAATCCCAGCTTTTGCCATGTCCTCTAACCGGCGAGGCCCAGCGAGTCCCAGCAATCGGGTAGAGACGCTTCTCCTCTTCCCAGAATGCACCAGAAATATTCAGATGAGCTGCCAATCCCAGGTTTTGCCATGTCCTCTAACCGGCGAGGCCCTGCGAGTCCCAGCAATCGGGAAGAGACGCATCTCCTCTTTCCAGAATGCACCAGCAATATTCAGATGAGCTGCCAATCCCAGGTTTTGCCATGTCCTTTTAACCGGCGAGGTCCAACGAGTCCCAGCAATCGGAAAGAGACGCTTCGCCTCTTCCCAGAATACACCAGCAATATTCAGATGAGCTGCCAATCCCAGGATTTGCCATGTCCTCTAACCAGCGAGGCCCAGCGAGGCCCAGCAATCGGGAAGAGACGCTTCTCCTCTTCCTAGAATGCACCAGCAATATTCAGATGAGCTGCCAATCCCAGGTTTTGCCATGTCCTCTAACCAGCGAGGCCCAGCGAGTCCCAGCAATCGGGAAGAGACACTTCCCCTCTTCCCAGAATGCACCAGCAATATTCAGATGAGCTGCCAATCCCAGGTTTTGCCATGTCCTCTAACCGGCGAGGCCCAGCAAGTCCCAGCAATCGTGTAGAGACGCTTCTCCTCTTCCCAGAATCCACCAGCAATATTCAGATGAGCTGCCAATCCCAGGTTTTGCCATGTCCTCTAACCGGCGAGGCCCAGCGAGTCCCAACAATCGGGAAGAGACGCTTCTCCTCTTCCCAGAATGCACCAGCAATATTCAGATGAGCTGCCAATCCCAGGTTTTGCCATGTCCTCTAACCGGCGAGGCCCAGCGAGTCCCAGCAATCGGGTAGAGACGCTTCTCCTCTTCCCAGAATGCACCAGAAATATTCAGATGAGCTGCCAATCCCAGGTTTTGCCATGTCCTCTAACCGGCGAGGCCCAGCGAGGCCCAGCAATCGGGTAGAGACGCTTCTCCTCTTCCCAGAATGCACCAGAAATATTCAGATGAGCTGCCAATCCCAGGTTTTGCCATGTCCTCTAACTGGCGAGGCCCTGCGAGCCCCAGCAATCAGGAAATGACGCTTCTCCTCTTCCCAGAATGCACCAGCAATATTCAGATGAGCTTCCAATCCCAGGTTTTGCCATGTCCTCTAACCGGCGAGGCCCAGCGAGTCCCAGCAATCGGGAAGAGACGCTTCTCCTCTTCCCAGAATGCACCAGCAATATTCAGATGAGCTGCCAATCCCAGGTTTTGCCATGTCCTCTAACCGGCGAGGCCCTGCGAGTCCCAGCAATCGGGCAGAGACGCTTCCCCTCTTCCCAGAATGCACCAGCAATATTCAGATGAGCAGCCAATCCCAGGTTTTGCCATGTCCTCTAACCGGCGCTGCCCAGCGAGTCCCAGCAATCGGGAAGAGACGCTTCTCCTCTTCCCAGAATGCACCAGCAATATTCAGATGAGCTGCCAATCCCAGATTTTGCCATGTGCTTTAAGCGGCGAGGCCCAGCAAGTCCCAGCAATCGGGAAGAGACGCTTCTCCTTTCCCAGAATGCACCAGCAATATTCAGATGAGCTGCCAATCCCAGGTTTTGCCATGTCCTCTAACCGGCGATGTCCAGCGAGTCCCAGCAATCGGGAAGAGACGCTTCTCCTCTTCCCAGAATGCACCAGCAATATTCAGATGAGCTGCCAATCCCAGGTTTTGCCATGTCCTCTAACCGGCAAGGCTCTGCGTATCCCAGCAATCGGGAAGAGACGCTTCCCCTCTTCCCAGAATGCACCAGCAATATTCAGATGAGCTGCCAATCCCAGGTTTTGCCATGTCCTCTAACCGGCAAGGCTCTGCGTATCCCAGCAATCGGGAAGAGACGCTTCCCCTCTTCCCAGAATGCACCAGCAATATTCAGATGAGCTGCCAATCCCAGGTTTTGCCATGTCCTCTAACCGGCAAGGCTCTGCGTATCCCAGCAATCGGGAAGAGACGCTTCCCCTCTTCCCAGAATGCACCAGCAATATTCAGATGAGCTGCCAATCCCAGGTTTTGCCATGTCCTCTAACCGGCGAGGCCCAGCGAGTCCCAGCAATCGGGTAGAGATGCTTCTCCTCTTCCCAGAATGCACCAGAAATATTCAGATGAGCTGCCAGTCCCAGGTTTTGCCATGTCCTCTAACCGGTGAGACCCTGCGAGTCCCAGCAATCGGGAAGAGACACTTCTCCTCTTCCCAGAATGCACCAGCAATATTCAGATGAGCTGCCAATCCCAGGTTTTGCCATGTCCTCTAACCGGCGAGCTCCAGCGAATCCCAGCAATCGGGAAGAGACACTTCTCCTCTTCCCAGAATGCACCAGCAATATTTAGATGAGCTGCCAATCCCAGGTTCTGCCATGTCCTCTAACCGGAGAGGCCCAGCGAGGCCCAGCAATCGGGAAGAGACGCTTCGCCTCTTCCCAGAATGCACCAGCAATATTCAGATGAGCTGCCAATCCCAGGTTTTGCCATGTCCTCTAACCGGCGAGGCCCAGCGAGTCCCAGCAATCGGGTAGAGACGTTTCTCCTCTTCCCAGAATGCACCAGAAATATTCAGATGAGCTGCCAATCCCAGGATTTGCCATGTCCTCTAACCGGCGAGGCCCTGCGAGTCCCAGCAATCAGGAAGAGACGCTTCTCCTCTTCCCAGAATGCACCAGCAATATTCAGATGAGCTGCCAATCCCAGGATTTGCCATGTCCTCTAACCGGCGAGGCCCAGTGAGTCCCAGCAATCGGGAAGAGACGCTTCTCCTCTTCCCAGAATGCACCAGCAATATTCAGATGAGCTGCCAATCCCAGGTTTTGCCATGTCCTCTAACCGGCGAGGCCCAGCCAGTCCCTGCAATCGTGTAGAGACGCTTCTCCTCTTCCCAGAATGCACCAGCAATATTCAGATGAACTACCAATCCCAGGATTTGCCATGTCCTCTAACCGGCGAGGCCCAGCAAATCCCAGCAATCGGGAAGAGACGCTTCCCCTCTTCCCAGAATGCACCAGCAATATTCAGATGAGCTGCCAATCCCAGGTTTTGCCATGTCCTCTAACCGGCGAGGCCCAGCGAGTCCCAGCAATCGGGTAGAGACGCTTCTCCTCTTCCCAGAATGCACCAGATATATTCAGATGAGCTGCCAATCCCAGGTTTTGCCATGTCCTTTAACCGGCGAGGCCCAGCCAGTCCCTGCAATCGGGTAGAGACGCTTCTCCTCTTCCCAGAATGCACCAGCAATATTCAGATGAGCTGCCAATCCCAGGTTTTGCCATGTCCTCTAACCGGAGAGGCCCAGCGAGGCCCAGCAATCGAGAAGAGACGCTTCGCCTCTTCCCAGAATGCACCAGCAATATTCAGATGAGCTGCCAATCCCAGATTTTGCCACGTCCTCTAACCGGCGAGGCCCAGCGAGTCCCAGCAATCGGGAAAAGACGCTTCGCCTCTTCCCAGAATGCACCAGCAATATTCAGATGAGCTGCCAATCCCAGGTTTTGCCATGTCCTCTAACCGGCGAGGCCCAGCGAGTCCCAGCAATCGGGAAGAGACGCTTCACCTCTTCCCATAATGCACCAGCAATATTCAGATGAGCTGCCAATCCCAGCTTTTGCCTTGTCCTCTTACCGGCGAGGCCCAGCGAGTCCCAGCAATCGGGTAGAGACGCTTCTCCTCTTCCCAGAATGCACCAGAAATATTCAGATGAGCTGCCAATCCCAGGTTTTGCCATGTCCTCTAACCGGCGAGGCCCTGCGAGTCCCAGCAATCGGGAAGAGACGCATCTCCTCTTCCCAGAATGCACCAGCAATATTCAGATGAGCTGCCAATCCCAGGTTTTGCCATGTCCTTTTAACCGGCGAGGTCCAACGAGTCCCAGCAATCGGAAAGAGACGCTTCGCCTCTTCCCAGAATGCACCAGCAATATTCAGATGAGCTGCCAATCCCAGGATTTGCCATGTCCTCTAACCAGCGAGGCCCAGCGAGGCCCAGCAGTCGGGAAGAGACGCTTCTCCTCTTCCTAGAATGCACCAGCAATATTCAGATGAGCTACCAATCCCAGGTTTTGCCATGTCCTCTAACCAGCGAGTCCCAGCAATCGGGAAGAGACACTTCCCCTCTTCCCAGAATGCACCAGCAATATTCAGATGAGCTGCCAATCCCAGGTTTTGCCATGTCCTCTAACCGGCGAGGCCCAGCAAGTCCCAGCAATCGTGTAGAGACGCTTCTCCTCTTCCCAGAATCCACCAGCAATATTCAGATGAGCTGCCAATCCCAGGTTTTGCCATGTCCTCTAACCGGCGAGGCCCTGCGAGTCCCAGCAATCGGGAAGAGACGCTTCTCCTCTTCCCAGAATCCACCAGCAATATTCAGATGAGCTGCCAATCCCAGGTTTTGCCATGTCCTCTAACCGGCGAGGCCCAGCGAGTCCCAACAATCGGGAAGAGACGCTTCTCCTCTTCCCAGAATGCACCAGCAATATTCAGATGAGCTGCCAATCCCAGGTTTTGCCATGTCCTCTAACCGGCGAGGCCAAGCGAGTCCTAGCAATCGGGAAGAGACGCTTCTCCTCTTCCCAGAATGCACCAGCAATATTCAGATGAGCTGCCAATCCCAGGTTTTGCCATGTCCTCTAACCGGCGAGGCCCAGCGAGTCCCAGAAATCGGGTAGAGATGCTTCTCCTCTTCCCAGAATGCACCAGAAATATTCAGATGAGCTGCCAATCCCAGGTTTTGCCATGTCCTCTAACCGGCGAGGCCCTGCGAGTCCCATCAATCGGGAAGAGACGCTTCTCCTCTTCCCAGAATGCACCAGCAACATTCAGATGAGCTTCCAATCCCAGGTTTTGCCATGTCCTCTAACCGGCGAGTCCCAGCGAGTCCCAGCAATCGGGAAGAGACGCTTCCCCTCTTCCCAGAATGCACCAGCAATATTCAGATGAGCTGCCAATCCCAGGTTTTGCCATGTCCTCTAACCGGCGAGGCCCAGCGAGTCCCAACAATCGGGTAGAGACGCTTCTCCTCTTCCCAGAATGCACCAGAAATATTCAGATGAGCTGCCAATCCCAGGTTTTGCCATGTCCTCTAACTGGCGAGGCCCTGCGAGCCCCAGCAATCGGGAAGAGACGCTTCTCCTCTTCCCAGAATGCACCAGCAATATTCAGATGAGCTTCCAATCCCAGGTTTTGCCATGTCCTCTAACCGGCGAGGCCCAGCGAGTCCCAGCAATCGGGAAGAGACGCTTCTCCTCTTCCCAGAATGCACCAGCAATATTCAGATGAGCTGCCAATCCCAGGTTTTGCCATGTCCTCTAACCGGCGAGGCCCTGCGAGTCCCAGCAATCGGGCAGAGACGCTTCCCCTCTTCCCAGAATGCACCAGCAATATTCAGATGAGCTGCCAATCCCAGGTTTTGCCATGTCCTCTAACCGGCGAGGCTCAGCGAGTCCCAGCAATCGGGTAGAGACGCTTCTCCTCTTCCCAGAATGCACCTTCAATATTCAGATGAGCTGCCAATCCCAGGTTTTGCCATGTCCTCTAACCGGCGAGGCCCTGCGAGTCCCAGCAATCGGGAAGAGACGCTTCTCCTCTTCCCAGAATGCACCAGCAATATTCAGATGAGCTGCCAATCCCAGGTTTTGCCATGTCCTCTAACCGGAGAGGCCCAGCGAGGCCCAGCAATCGGGAAGAGACGCTTCGCCTCTTCCCAGAATGCACCAGCAATATTCAGATGAGCAGCCAATCCCAGGTTTTGCCATGTCCTCTAACCGGCGATGCCCAGCGAGTCCCAGCAATCGGGAAGAGACGCTTCTCCTCTTCCCAGAATGCACCAGCAATATTCAGATGAGCTGCCAATCCCAGATTTTGCCATGTGCTTTAAGCGGCGAGGCCCAGCAAGTCCCAGCAATCGGGAAGAGACGCTTCTCCTCTTCCCAGAATGCACCAGCAATATTCAGATGAGCTGCCAATCCCAGGTTTTGCCATGTCCTCTAACCGGCGATGTCCAGCGAGTCCCAGCAATCGGGAAGAGACGCTTCTCCTCTTCCCAGAATGCACCAGCAATATTCAGATGAGCTGCCAATCCCAGGTTTTGCCATGTCCTCTAACCGGCAAGGCTCTGCGAATCCCAGCAATCGGGAAGAGACGCTTCCCCTCTTCCCAGAATGCACCAGCAATATTCAGATGAGCTGCCAATCCCAGGTTTTGCCATGTCCTCTAACCGGCGAGGCCCAGCCAGTCCCTGCAATCGTGTAGAGACGCTTCTCCTCTTCCCAGAATGCACCAGCAATATTCAGATGAACTACCAATCCCAGGTCTTGCCATGTCCTCTAACCGGCGAGGCCCAGCGAGTCCCAGCAATCGGGAAGAGACACTTCTCCTCTTCCCAGAATGCACCAGCAATATTCAGATGAGCTGCCAATCCCAGATTTTGCCACGTCCTCTAACCGGCGAGGCCCAGCGAGTCCCAGCAATCGGGAAAAGACGCTTCGCCTCTTCCCAGAATGCACCAGCAATATTCAGATGAGCTGCCAATCCCAGGTTTTGCCATGTCCTCTAACCGGCGAGGCCAAGCGAGTCCTAGCAATCGGGAAGAGACGCTTCACCTCTTCCCATAATGCACCAGCAATATTCAGATGAGCTGCCAATCCCAGGATTTGCCATGTCCTCTAACCAGCGAGGCCCAGCGAGGCCCAGCAATCGGGAAGAGACGCTTCCCCTCTTCCCAGAATGCACCAGCAATATTCAGATGAGCTGCCAATCCCAGGTTTTGCCATGTCCTCTAACCGGCGAGGCCCAGCGAGTCCCAGCAATCGGGTAGAGATGCTTCTCCTCTTCCCAGAATGCACCAGAAATATTCAGATGAGCTGCCAGTCCCAGGTTTTGCCATGTCCTCTAACCGGTGAGACCCTGCGAGTCCCAGCAATCGGGAAGAGACACTTCTCCTCTTCCCAGAATGCACCAGCAATATTCAGATGAGCTGCCAATCCCAGGTTTTGCCATGTCCTCTAACCGGCGAGCTCCAGCGAATCCCAGCAATCGGGAAGAGACGCTTCTCCTCTTCCCAGAATGCACCAGCAATATTTAGATGAGCTGCCAATCCCAGGTTTTGCCATGTCCTCTAACCGGAGAGGCCCAGCGAGGCCCAGCAATCGGGAAGAGACGCTTCGCCTCTTCCCAGAATGCACCAGCAATATTCAGATGAGCTGCCAATCCCAGGTTTTGCCATGTCCTCTAACCGGCGAGGCCCAGCGAGTCCCAGCAATCGGGTAGAGACGTTTCTCCTCTTCCCAGAATGCACCAGAAATATTCAGATGAGCTGCCAATCCCAGGATTTGCCATGTCCTCTAACCGGCGAGGCCCTGCGAGTCCCAGCAATCAGGAAGAGACGCTTCTCCTCTTCCCAGAATGCACCAGCAATATTCAGATGAGCTGCCAATCCCAGGATTTGCCATGTCCTCTAACCGGCGAGGCCCTGCGAGTCCCAGCAATCAGGAAGAGACGCTTCTCCTCTTCCCAGAATGCACCAGCAATATTCAGATGAGCTGCCAATCCCAGGTTTTGCCATGTCCTCTAACCGGCGAGGCCCAGCGAGTCCCAGCAATCGGGTAGAGACGCTTCTCCTCTTCCCAGAATGCACCAGAAATATTCAGATGAGCTGCCAATCCCAGGTTTTGCCATGTCCTCTAACCGGCGAGGCCCAGCGAGTCCCAACAATCGGGAAGAGACGCTTCTCCTCTTCCCAGAATGCACCAGCAATACTCAGATGAGCTGCCAATCCCAGGTTTTGCCATGTCCTCTAACCGGCGAGGCCCAGCGAGTCCCAGCAATCGGGTAGAGATGCTTCTCCTCTTCCCAGAATGCACCAGAAATATTCAGATGAGCTGCCAATCCCAGGTTTTGCCATGTCCTCTAACCGGCGAGGCCCTGCGAGTCCCAGCAATCGGGAAGAGACGCTTCTCCTCTTCCCAGAATGCACCAGCAATATTCAGATGAGCTGCCAATCCCAGGTTTTGCCATGTCCTCTAACCGGCGAGGCCCAGCGAGTCCCAGCAATCGGGAAGAGACGCTTCCCCTCTTCCCAGAATGCACCAGCAATATTCAGATCAGCTGCCAATCCCAAGTTTTGCCATGTCCTCTAACCGGCGAGGCCCAGCGAGTCCCAGCAATCGGGTAGAGACGCTTCTCTTCTTCCCAGAATGCACCAGAAATATTCAGATGAGCTGCCAATTCCAGGTTTTGCCATGTCCTCTAACCGGCGAGGCCCAGCGAGTCCCAGCAATCGGGTAGAGACGCTTCTCCTCTTCCCAGAATGCACCAGAAATATTCAGATGAGCTGCCAATCCCAGGTTTTGCCATGTCCTCTAACCGGCAAAGCCCAGCGAGTCCCAGCAATCGGGAAGAGACGCTTCCCCTCTTCCCAGAATGCACCAGCAATATTCAGATGAGCTGCCAATCCCAGGTTTTGCCATGTCCTCTAACCGGCGAGGCCCAGCGAGTCCGAGCAATCGGGTAGAGATGCTTCTCCTCTTCCCAGAATGCACCAGAAATATTCAGATGAGCTGCCAGTCCCAGGTTTTGCCATGTCCTCTAACCGGTGAGGCCCTGCGAGTCCCAGCAATCGGGAAGAGACACTTCTCCTCTTCCCAGAATGCACCAGCAATATTCAGATGAGCTGCCAATCCCAGGTTTTGCCATGTCCTCTAACCGGCGAGCTCCAGCGAGTCCCAGCAATCGGGAAGAGACGCTTCTCCTCTTCCCAGAATGCACCAGCAATATTCAGATGAGCTGCCAATCCCAGGTTTTGCCATGTCCTCTAACCGGAGAGGCCCAGCGAGGCCCAGCAATCGGAAAGAGACGCTTCGCCTCTTCCCAGAATGCACCAGCAATATTCGGATGAGCTGCCAATCCCAGGTTTTGCCATGTCCTCTAACCGGCGAGGCCCAGCGAGGCCCTGCAATCGTGTAGAGACGCTTCTCCTCTTCCCAGAATGCACCAGCGATATTCAGATGAGCTGCCAATCCCAGGTTTTGCCACGGCCTCTAACCGGCGAGGCCCAGCGAGTCCCAGCAATCGGGTAAAGACGCTTCGCCTCTTCCCAGAATGCACCAGCAATATTCAGATGAGCTGCCAATCCCAGGTTTTGCCATGTCCTCTAACCGGCGAGGCCCAGCGAATCCCAGCAATCGGGAAGAGACGCTTCACCTCTTCCCAGAATGCACCAGCAATATTCAGATGAGCTGCCAATCCCAGGTTTTGCCATGTCGTCTAACCGGCGAGGCCCAGCGAGTCCTAGCAATCGGGAAGAGACGCTTCGCCTCTTCCCAGAATGCACCAGAAATATTCAGATGAGCTGCCAATCCCAGGTTTTGCCGTGTCCTTTAACCGGCGAGGCCCAGCCAGTCCCTGCAATCGGGTAGAGACGCTTCTCCTCTTCCCAGAATGCACCAGCAATATTCCGATGAGCTGCCAGTCCCAGGTTTTGCCATGTCCTCTAACCGGCGAGGCCCAGCGAGTCCTAGCAATCGGGAAGAGACGCTTCGCCTCTTCCCAGAATGCACCAGCAATATTCGGATGAGCTGCCAATCCCAGGTTTTGCCATGTCCTCTAACCGGCGAGGCCCAGCGAGGCCCTGCAATCGTGTAGAGACGCTTCTCCTCTTCCCAGAATGCACCAGCGATATTCAGATGAGCTGCCAATCCCAGGTTTTGCCACGGCCTCTAACCGGCGAGGCCCAGCGAGTCCCAGCAATCGGGTAAAGACGCTTCGCCTCTTCCCAGAATGCACCAGCAATATTCAGATGAGCTGCCAATCCCAGGTTTTGCCATGTCCTCTAACCGGCGAGGCCCAGCGAATCCCAGCAATCGGGAAGAGACGCTTCACCTCTTCCCAGAATGCACCAGCAATATTCAGATGAGCTGCCAATCCCAGGTTTTGCCATGTCCTCTAACCGGCGAGGCCCAGCGAGTCCCAGCAATCGGGTAGAGACGCTTCTCCTCTTCCCAGAATGCACCAGAAATATTCAGATGAGCTGCCAATCCCAGGTTTTGCCGTGTCCTTTAACCGGCGAGGCCCAGCCCGTCCCTGCAATCGGGTAGAGACGCTTCTCCTCTTCCCAGAATGCACCAGCAATATTCCGATGAGCTGCCAGTCCCAGGTTTTGCCATGTCCTCTAACCGGCGAGGCCCAGCGAGTCCTAGCAATCGGGAAGAGACGCTTCGCCTCTTTCCAGAATGCACCAGCAATATTCAGATGAGCTGCCAATCCCAGGTTTTGCCATGTCCTCTAACCGGCGAGCTCCAGCGAATCCCAGCAATCGGGAAGAGACGCTTCTCCTCTTCCCAGAATGCACCAGCAATATTTAGATGAGCTGCCAATCCCAGGTTTTGCCATGTCCTCTAACCGGAGAGGCCCAGCGAGGCCCAGCAATCGGGAAGAGACGCTTCGCCTCTTCCCAGAATGCACCAGCAATATTCAGATGAGCTGCCAATCCCAGGTTTTGCCATGTCCTCTAACCGGCGAGGCCCAGCGAGTCCCAGCAATCGGGTAGAGACGTTTCTCCTCTTCCCAGAATGCACCAGAAATATTCAGATGAGCTGCCAATCCCAGGATTTGCCATGTCCTCTAACCGGCGAGGCCCTGCGAGTCCCAGCAATCAGGAAGAGACGCTTCTCCTCTTCCCAGAATGCACCAGCAATATTCAGATGAGCTGCCAATCCCAGGATTTGCCATGTCCTCTAACCGGCGAGGCCCTGCGAGTCCCAGCAATCAGGAAGAGACGCTTCTCCTCTTCCCAGAATGCACCAGCAATATTCAGATGAGCTGCCAATCCCAGGTTTTGCCATGTCCTCTAACCGGCGAGGCCCAGTGAGTCCCAGCAATCGGGAAGAGACGCTTCTCCTCTTCCCAGAATGCACCAGCAATATTCAGATGAGCTGCCAATCCCAGGTTTTGCCATGTCCTCTAACCGGCGAGGCCCAGCCAGTCCCTGCAATCGTGTAGAGACGCTTCTCCTCTTCCCAGAATGCACCAGCAATATTCAGATGAACTACCAATCCCAGGATTTGCCATGTCCTCTAACCGGCGAGGCCCAGCGAGTCCCAGCAATCGGGAAGAGACGCTTCCCCTCTTCCCAGAATGCACCAGCAATATTCAGATGAGCTGCCAATCCCAGGTTTTGCCATGTCCTCTAACCGGCGAGGCCCAGCGAGTCCCAGCAATCGGGTAGAGACGCTTCTCCTCTTCCCAGAATGCACCAGAAATATTCAGATGAGCTGCCAATCCCAGGTTTTGCCATGTCCTTTAACCGGCGAGGCCCAGCCAGTCCCTGCAATCGGGTAGAGACGCTTCTCCTCTTCCCAGAATGCACCAGCAATATTCAGATGAGCTGCCAATCCCAGGTTTTGCCATGTCCTCTAACCGGAGAGGCCCAGCGAGGCCCAGCAATCGGGAAGAGACGCTTCGCCTCTTCCCAGAATGCACCAGCAATATTCAGATGAGCTGCCAATCCCAGATTTTGCCACGTCCTCTAACCGGCGAGGCCCAGCGAGTCCCAGCAATCGGGAAAAGACGCTTCGCCTCTTCCCAGAATGCACCAGCAATATTCAGATGAGCTGCCAATCCCAGGTTTTGCCATGTCCTCTAACCGGCGAGGCCCAGCGAGTCCCAGCAATCGGGTAGAGACGTTTCTCCTCTTCCCAGAATGCACCAGAAATATTCAGATGAGCTGCCAATCCCAGGATTTGCCATGTCCTCTAACCGGCGAGGCCCTGCGAGTCCCAGCAATCAGGAAGAGACGCTTCTCCTCTTCCCAGAATGCACCAGCAATATTCAGATGAGCTGCCAATCCCAGGATTTGCCATGTCCTCTAACCGGCGAGGCCCTGCGAGTCCCAGCAATCAGGAAGAGACGCTTCTCCTCTTCCCAGAATGCACCAGCAATATTCAGATGAGCTGCCAATCCCAGGTTTTGCCATGTCCTCTAACCGGCGAGGCCCAGTGAGTCCCAGCAATCGGGAAGAGACGCTTCTCCTCTTCCCAGAATGCACCAGCAATATTCAGATGAGCTGCCAATCCCAGGTTTTGCCATGTCCTCTAACCGGCGAGGCCCAGCCAGTCCCTGCAATCGTGTAGAGACGCTTCTCCTCTTCCCAGAATGCACCAGCAATGTTCAGATGAACTACCAATCCCAGGATTTGCCATGTCCTCTAACCGGCGAGGCCCAGCGAGTCCCAGCAATCGGGAAGAGACGCTTCCCCTCTTCCCAGAATGCACCAGCAATATTCAGATGAGCTGCCAATCCCAGGTTTTGCCATGTCCTCTAACCGGCGAGGCCCAGCGAGTCCCAGCAATCGGGTAGAGACGCTTCTCCTCTTCCCAGAATGCACCAGAAATATTCAGATGAGCTGCCAATCCCAGGTTTTGCCATGTCCTTTAACCGGCGAGGCCCAGCCAGTCCCTGCAATCGGGTAGAGACGCTTCTCCTCTTCCCAGAATGCACCAGCAATATTCAGATGAGCTGCCAATCCCAGGTTTTGCCATGTCCTCTAACCGGAGAGGCCCAGCGAGGCCCAGCAATCGGGAAGAGACGCTTCGCCTCTTCCCAGAATGCACCAGCAATATTCAGATGAGCTGCCAATCCCAGATTTTGCCACGTCCTCTAACCGGCGAGGCCCAGCGAGTCCCAGCAATCGGGAAAAGACGCTTCGCCTCTTCCCAGAATGCACCAGCAATATTCAGATGAGCTGCCAATCCCAGGTTTTGCCATGTCCTCTAATTGGCGAGGTCCAGCGAGTCCCAGCAATCGGGAAGAGACGCTTCACCTCTTCCCATAATGCACCAGCAATATTCAGATGAGCTGCCAATCCCAGCTTTTGCCATGTCCTCTAACCGGCGAGGCCCAGCGAGTCCCAGCAATCGGGTAGAGACGCTTCTCCTCTTCCCAGAATGCACCAGAAATATTCAGATGAGCTGCCAATCCCAGGTTTTGCCATGTCCTCTAACCGGCGAGGCCCTGCGAGTCCCAGCAATCGGGAAGAGACGCATCTCCTCTTCCCAGAATGCACCAGCAATATTCAGATGAGCTGCCAATCCCAGGTTTTGCCATGTCCTTTTAACCGGCGAGGTCCAACGAGTCCCAGCAATCGGAAAGAGACGCTTCGCCTCTTCCCAGAATGCACCAGCAATATTCAGATGAGCTGCCAATCCCAGGATTTGCCATGTCCTCTAACCAGCGAGGCCCAGCGAGGCCCAGCAATCGGGAAGAGACGCTTCTCCTCTTCCTAGAATGCACCAGCAATATTCAGATGAGCTGCCAATCCCAGGTTTTGCCATGTCCTCTAACCAGCGAGGCCCAGCGAGTCCCAGCAATCGGGAAGAGACACTTCCCCTCTTCCCAGAATGCACCAGCAATATTCAGATGAGCTGCCAATCCCAGGTTTTGCCATGTCCTCTAACCGGCGAGGCCCAGCGAGTCCCAGCAATCGGGATGAGACGCTTCGCCTCTTCCCAGAATGCACCAGCAATATTCAGATGAGCTGCCAATCCCAGGTTTTGCCATGTCCTCTAACCGGCGAGGCCCAGCGAGTCCCAGCAATCAGGAAGAGTCGCTTCTCCTCTTCCCAGAATGCACCAGCAATATTCAGTTGAGCTGCCAATCCCAGGTTTTGCCATGTCCTCTAAACGGCAAGGCCCAGCGAGTCCCAGCAATCAGGAAGAGTCGCTTCTCCTCTTCCCAGAATGCACCAGCAATATTCAGTTGAGCTGCCAATCCCAGGTTTTGCCATGTCCTCTAACCGGCAAGGCCCAGCAATCGGGAAGAGACGCTTCTCCTCTTCCCAGAATGCACCAGCAATATTCAGATGAGCTGCCAATCCCAGGTTTTGCCATGTCCTCTAACCGGCGAGGCCCAGAAATCGGGAAGAGACGCTTCTTCTCTTCCCAGAATGCACCAGCAATATTCAGATGAGCTGCCAATCCCAGGTTTTGCCATGTCCTCTAACCAGCGAGGCCCAGCGAGTCCCAGCTATCGGGAAGAGACGCTTCTTCTCTTCCCAGAATGCACCAGCAATATTCAGATGAGCTGCCAATCCCAGGTTTTGCCATGTCCTCTAACCGGCGAGGCCCAGAAATCGGGAAGAGACACTTCTCCTCTTCCCAGAATACACCAGCAATATTCAGATGAGCTGCTAATCCCAGGTTTTGCCATGTCCTCTAACCAGCGAGGCCCAGCGAGGCCCAGCAATCGGGAAGAGACACTTCTCCTCTTCCCAGAATGCACCAGCAATATTCAGATGAGCTGCCAATCCCAGGTTTTGCCATGTCCTCTAACCAGCGAGGCCCAGCGAGTCCCAGCAATCGGGAAGAGACGTTTCTCCTCTTCCCAGAATACACCAGCAATATTCAGATGAGCTGCCAATCCCAGGTTTTGCCATGTCCTCTAACCGGCGAAGCTCAGCGAGTCCCAGCAATCGGGAAGAGACGCTTCTCCTCTTCCCAGAATGCACCAGCAATATTCAGATGAGCTGCCAATCCCAGGTTTTGCCATGTCCTCTAACCAGCGAGGCCCAGCGAGTCCCAGCAATCGGGAAGAAACGCTTCTCCTCTTCCCAGAATGCACCAGCAATATTCAGATGAGCTGCCAATCCCAGGTTTTGCCATGTCCTCTAACCGGCGAGGCCCAGCGAGTCCCAGCAATCGGGAAGAGACGCTTCTCCTCTTCCCAGAATGCACCAGCAATATTCAGATGAGCTGCCAATCCCAGGTTTTGCCATGTACTCTAACCGGCGAGGCCCAGCGAGGCCCAGAAATCGGGAAGAGACGCTTCGCCTCTTCCCAGAATGCACCAGCAATATTCAGATGAGCTGCCAATCCCAGGTTTTGCCATGTCCTCTAACCGGCGAGGCCCAGCGAGTCCCAGCAATCGGGAAGAGAAGCTTTGCCTCTTCCCAGAATGCACCAGCAATATTCAGATGAGCTGCCAATCCCAGGTTTTGCCATGTCCTCTAACCGGCGAGGCCCAGCGAGTCCCAGCAATCGGGATGAGACGCTTCGCCTCTTCCCAGAATGCACCAGCAATATTCAGATGAGCTGCCAATCCCAGGTTTTGCCATGTCCTCTAACCGGCGAGGCCCAGCGAGTCCCAGCAATCAGGAAGAGTCGCTTCTCCTCTTCCCAGAATGCACCAGCAATATTCAGTTGAGCTGCCAATCCCAGGTTTTGCCATGTTCTCTAACCGGCAAGGCCCAGCAATCGGGAAGAGACGCTTCTCCTCTTCCCAGAATGCACCAGCAATATTCAGATGAGCTGCCAATCCCAGGTTTTGCCATGTCCTCTAACCGGTGAGGCCCAGAAATCGGGAAGAGACGCTTCTTCTCTTCCCAGAATGCACCAGCAATATTCAGATGAGCTGCCAATCCCAGGTTTTGCCATGTCCTCTAACCAGCGAGGCCCAGCGAGTCCCAGCTATCGGGAAGAGACGCTTCTTCTCTTCCCAGAATGCACCAGCAATATTCAGATGAGCTGCCAATCCCAGGTTTTGCCATGTCCTCTAACCGGCGAGGCCCAGAAATCGGGAAGAGACACTTCTCCTCTTCCCAGAATACACCAGCAATATTCAGATGAGCTGCTAATCCCAGGTTTTGCCATGTCCTCTAACCAGCGAGGCCCAGCGAGGCCCAGCAATCGGGAAGAGACACTTCTCCTCTTCCCAGAATGCACCAGCAATATTCAGATGAGCTGCCAATCCCAGGTTTTGCCATGTCCTCTAACCAGCGAGGCCCAGCGAGTCCCAGCAATCGGGAAGAGACGTTTCTCCTCTTCCCAGAATACACCAGCAATATTCAGATGAGCTGCCAATCCCAGGTTTTGCCATGTCCTCTAACCGGCGAAGCTCAGCGAGTCCCAGCAATCGGGAAGAGACGCTTCTCCTCTTCCCAGAATGCACCAGCAATATTCAGATGAGCTGCCAATCCCAGGTTTTGCCATGTCCTCTAACCAGCGAGGCCCAGCGAGTCCCAGCAATCGGGAAGAAACGCTTCTCCTCTTCCCAGAATGCACCAGCAATATTCAGATGAGCTGCCAATCCCAGGTTTTGCCATGTCCTCTAACCGGCGAGGCCCAGCGAGTCCCAGCAATCGGGAAGAGACGCTTCGCCTCTTCCCAGAATGCACCAGCAATATTGAGATGAGCTGCCAATCCCAGGTTTTGCCATGTCCTCTAACCGGCGAGGCCCAGCGAGTCCCAGCAATCGGGTAGAGATGCTTCTCCTCTTCCCAGAATGCACCAGCAATATTCAGATGAGCTGCCAATCCCAGGTTTTGCCATGTCCTCTAACCGGCGAGGCCCAGCAATCGGGAAGAGACGCTTCTCCTCTTCCCAGAATGCACCAGCAATATTCAGTTGAGCTGCCAATCCCAGGTTTTGCCATGTCCTCTAACCGGCGAGTCCCAGGAATCGGGAAGAGACGCTTCTCCTCTTCCCAGAATGCACCAGCAATATTCAGTTGAGCTGCCAATCCCAGGTTTTGCCATGTCCTCTAACCGGCGAGGCCCAGCAATCGGGAAGAGACGCTTCTCCTCTTCCCAGAATGCACCAGCAATATTCATATGAGCTGCCAATCCCAGGTTTTGCCATGTCCTTTAACCGGCGAGGCCCAGCGAGGCCCAGAAATCGGGAAGAGACGCTTCTTCTCTTCCCAGAATGCACCAGCAATATTCAGATGAGCTGCCAATCCCAGGTTTTGCCATGTCCTTTAACCGGCGAGGCCCAGCGAGTCCCAGCAATCGAGAAGAGATGCTTCGCCTCTTCCCAGAATGCACCAGCAATATTCAGATGAGCTGCCAATCCCAGGTTTTGCCATGTCCTCTAACCGGCGAGGCCCATCGAGGCCCAGCAATCGGGAAGAGACGCTTCTCCTCTTCCCAGAATGCACCAGCAATATTCAGATGTGCTGCCAATCCCAGGTTTTGCCATGTCCTCTAACCGGCGAGGCTCAGCGAGTCCCAGCAATCGGGAAGCGACGCTTCTCCTCTTCCCAGAATGCACCAGCAATATTCAGATGAGCTGCCAATCCCAGGTTTTGCCATGTCCTCTAACCGGCGAGGCCCAGCGAGTCCCAGCAATCGGGAAGAGACGCTTCTCCTCTTCCCAGAATGCACCAGCAATATTCAGATGAGCTGCCAATCCCAGGTTTTGCCATGTACTCTAACCGGCGAGGCCCAGCGAGGCCCAGAAATCGGGAAGAGACGCTTTGCCTCTTCCCAGAATGCGCCAGCAATATTCAGATGAGCTGCCAATCCCAGGTTTTGCCATGTCCTCTAACCGGCGAGGCCCAGCGAGTCCAAGCAATTGGGAAGAGACGATTTGCCTTTTCCCAGAATGCACCAGCAATATTCAGATGAGCTGCCAATCCCAGGTTTTGCCATGTCCTCTAACCAGCGAGGCCCAGCGAGTCCCAGCAATCGGGAAGAGACGCTTCGCCTCTTTCCAGAATGCACCAGCAATATTCAGTTGAGCTGCCAATCCCAGGTTTTGCCATGTCCTCTAACCGGCGAGTCCCAGGAATCGGGAAGAGACGCTTCTCCTCTTCCCAGAATGCACCAGCAATATTCAGTTGAGCTGCCAATCCCAGGTTTTGCCATGTCCTCTAACCGGCGAGGCCCAGCGAGGCCCAGAAATCGGGAAGAGACGCTTCTCCTCTTCCCAGAATGCACCAGCAATATTCAGATGTGCTGCCAATCCCAGGTTTTGCCATGTCCTCTAACCGGCGAGGCTCAGCGAGTCCCAGCAATCGGGAAGAGACGCTTCTCCTCTTCCCAGAATGCATCAGCAATATTCAGATGAGCTGCCAATCCCAGGTTTTGCCATGTCCTCTAACCAGCGAGGCCCAGCGAGTCCCAGCTATCGGGAAGAGACGCTTCTCCTCTTCCCAGAATGCACCAGCTATATTCAGATGACCTGCAAATCCCAGGTTTTGCCATGTCCTCTAACCAGTGAGGCCCAGCGTGTCCCAGCAATCGGGAAGAGACGCTTCTCCTCTTCCCAGAATACACCAGCAATATTCAGATGAGCTGCCAATCCCAGGTTTTGCCATGTCCTCTAACCAGCGAGGCCCAGCGAGTCCCAGCAATCGGGAAGAGACACTTCTCCTCTTCCCAGATTGCACCAGCAATATTCAGATGAGCTGCCAATCCCAGGTTTTGCCATGTCCTCTAACCGGCGAGGCCCAGAAATCGGGAAGAGATGCTTCTTCTCTTCCCAGAATGCACCAGCAATATTCAGATGAGCTGCCAATCCCAGGTTTTGCCATGTCCTCTAACCAGCGACGCCCAGCGAGTCCCAGCAATCGGGAAGAGACGCTTCTCCTCTTCCAAGAATGCACCAGCAATATTCAGATGACCTGCAAATCCCAGGTTTTGCCATGTCCTCTAACCAGCGAGGCCCAGCGTGTCCCAGCAATCGGGAAGAGACGCTTCTCCTCTTCCCAGAATGCACCAGCAATATTTAGATGAGCTGCCAATCCCAGGTTTTGCCATGTCCTCTAACCAGCGAGGCCCAGCGAAGCCCAGCAATCGGGAAGAGACGCTTCTCCTCTTCCCAGAATGCACCAGCAATATTCAGATGAGCTGCCAATCTCAGGTTTTGCCATGTCCTATAACCAGCGAGGCCCAGCAATCAGAAAGAGACGCATCTCCTCTTCCCAGAATGCACCAGCAATATTCAGATGAGCTGCCAATCTCAGGTTTTGCCATGTCCTCTAACCAGCGAGGCCCAGCGAGTCCTAGCAATCGGGAAGAGACGCTTCTCCTCTTCCCAGAATGCACCAGCAATATTCAGATGAGCTGCCAATCCCAGGTTTTGCCATGTCCTCTAACCGGCGAGGCCCAGCGAGGCCCAGCAATCGGGAAGAGACGCTTCTCCTCTTCCCAGAATGCACCAGCAATATTCAGATGAGCTGCCAATCCCAGGTTTTGCCATGTCCTCTAACCGGCGAGGCCCAGCGAGTCCCAGCAATCAGGAAGAAACGCATCTCCTCTTCCCAGAATGCACCAGCAATATTCAGATGAGCTGCCAATCCCAGGTTTTCCAGCTTCCCTGGGGACAACGAGCTGGAGAAGAGGGTCGACGATCTCGTGGACCACTCTGTCACGGAGATGGACCCCGACATCGTCGCTGTCTTGGAGGGGGAAGGACCTCCCTGCCAGATGGCCCTCGTGATGAAAGACTTAGAAGATATCTACGGCAGCGGCCTCAGCCTCGGGACACCGGAGATGGGCCTAGACATCTACGATGGGAGCGGTAACCAGCATGTATCGTTCTGATTGTTAACCTAACCCTTTTACCTTTTCACTATGGCAGGAATTAACCTTCTTTCCATTAACGTGCGAAGTGTGAGAGAGAAGAGGAGACGATAGACGACGCTGGCTTTTTTCGCTGCTATGCCTAGTATTAACGTTATTATGTTGCAGGAGTGTTCCCTTCCTTCTTCCAGGTCATACCATCACCTGTGCAGGGAGTGGAGCCACGGTCCATCCTACTGGTTTGGTGGGGGCGACTGTAAGTCCGCAGGTATTGCTGTCCTCATTAGGGGGAACGCCTTCACTGTTGAATCCGTCCAGGAGCTCGTCGTTGGCCGTCTTGCGGTCATCGACGGCACCTGGGCGGGCGAGCCTCTCAGGCTCATCAACGTGTACGCTTCCCCCATGAAGGCCGAGCGACTGGAGCTTTTCCAGATCCTGCGCACTCAGCTCGTCACCACCAGGGCAGTGGTATTGGCCGGGGATTTCAACTGCTCTGTCGAAGCGGACGGACGAAGCTCCTCGACATCTGCGAAGCTGGACGTCACGTCAAAGCTACTGATCGAGATGGTGTCCGAAGCCTCTCTTCGGGACGCTGTGGGTTCCATGGGGCCGGCATCAGTTAATTATACCTGGATGGCTCGCAGCGCTCCAGGATTGACTTTGTGTTCACTTCTCGATCGGTCACCCAGGTAAGGCACTCTATGATCCCCTGCTTCTTCTCTGACCACAGGGGCATTCTCTTTGAGGGTACTCTGGGCTACGGTTTTCCTCCTGGCCCAGGTTCCTGGAAGTTGAACTGCGCACTGCTGGAAAATGAGGGGTTGCTGGCGGAGCTTAGAGATGTGTACTTGTGTTGGCGTAACGACCGCTTCTTTTTCAGGACTGTTTCGGAATGGTGGGAATATGTTAAACTCCAAATCCGTCATTTCTTCCAGGCCAAGGGACGCCAGCAGGCGTCACAGCGCAAGAGGGACCTCAAGGGGATGCAGCGCAAGCTCAACCCACTGATGGACCTCGAACGCTGCGGCTGGGACGTCAGGGACATGCTCGCCGAAGCCAAGAGGGACCTGAAAAGGCACTTCGAGGAGGAGGCCCAGCACGTCATCTTCCGTTCCAAGGTGGAGACACTGGAGAAGGGTGAGAAATGTAACTCGTTCTTTTTCAGGAAGCTCCACGCCGGCCACACGCCTGTGACAGAAATGAAGGATGAGGACGGCAACATCCGGCGGGGGAAGCAGGAAGTGATGGGAGTCGTCCACGACTACTACCGCGACCTCTACTCCCACAGGCCCACTGATGATGACGCCGCCGAGGAGTTCCTGTCAGGTATCACTAACATCCTTGATCCTGCAGGTGCCGAGGCGCTCGGTGCCCCTCTGATGGCGGAAGAGGTGCTCTCTGCCGCTAAATCCTTTAGGACCGGAAGGACCCCGGTCAGTGACGGCCTCCCAGCGGAGCTCTACGTAGCGCTGGGCGACCTCATTTGCCCGGACCTGAAGGACCTTTACGAGGAGATGGTGGTGGGGGGTACTATGCCGCCGTCGCTGAGGGAAGGTCTGGTCACGATCCTGTACAAGCGGAAGGGGGACAGGTGCGAGCTGAAGAATTGGCGACCCATCTCTCTCCTCAACGTGGACTACAAGATCCTGGCAAAAGTGTTGGCGACGAGACTGAAGGCTGTCATCGGCAGGATCATCCACCCCGACCAAACCTGCGGCATTCCTGGCCGTAGGATTGCGGATAGCCTGGCCATGGTGAGAGATACATTGCACTATATCGGAGACCGCCGTGCACACGCGGCCCTGGTCAGTCTTGATCAGGAGAAGGCCTTCGATCGTGTCTCCCACACCTTCATGGCTAAGGCTCTTCGCAGACTCGGTCTGGGTGCGGGGTTCTGTAAGTATGTCAGCCTAATGTACTTTGACATCCACAGCTTGGTGTTGGTGAACGGCTGGAAGACTGACCCCTTTCCAATCCTTTCGGGGGTCAGACAAGGCTGTTCTCTTTCACCCCTTCTTTTTGTTTGTGTTATAGAACTCTTCGCGGAGTCTATCCGGCAGAATGCAGGGATTAGAGGGATCACCGCACCGGGACCTGGAAACCACGTGGTCAAGTGCTCGCTGTACATGGACGACGTCACCGTCTTCTGTTCCGACAGATCATCGGTCTCAGCGCTCGTCCAGACCTGCGAGAAGTTCGGCCGGGCTTCGGGGGCAAAAGTCAACTGCACGAAGTCAGAGGTCATGCTCTTCGGAGACTGGCGTCTGGCTTCCTCCTCTCCCCTTCCTTTCACAGTGCAACCGGACTTCATCAAGATCCTGGGAGTCTGGTTTGGAAAGGAGGGAGCGGCTCTGAAGTCCTGGAACGAGCGTTTGGCAAAGTGCAACCAGAGGATTGGATTGTGGAGCCTCAGACAGCTTTCGCTGGAAGGGAAGACGCTGGTCCTGCGGAATGAGATCCTGCCTGTGCTCCTCTACACCGCGCAGGCCTGGCCACCTCTCAACACCGTGGTCAAAGCCATCTACAGGATCGTCTTCCACTTCATCTGGGGCGCCAAGATGGACAGGGTGAAGCGGGCCGTCATGTACAAGGATCCGTCCAAAGGAGGTAAGGGTGTCCCTGACATCCCCACTCTGTTGAGACTAACCTTTGTGATTGTGTCCGCAGAACCCTGATGACTGGAAAGGAGTCGGCAGGCCGAGCGGCTCCAAAAGTCTGAGCATGCTCAGTAGGGTGAAAGCTGGACTTAGACTGACCCACAGGTGGCGCTATGCGCCAGGAGAGCAACCCGCGGGACCCAATCCTAACACTCGCTTACTCCCATTATGTCATATCCATCTTCCAACATTACTTCTAATTCCTCAATCTTGTTGAGGTTACTGGCAATACTTTAAATGTATGTTAGATACCTACCTCCACTATAGGCTGGTATGGTTGTTTGGTTTGTACATATTTACATGTGACTTAATATCACCATTTGTGAGTAAATACCATCATTTGAAAACTACACCCACATATTGTAGAACTCTAATAAGTAGTCATATGTCCACCTTAGTAAAAAAAAATATGCAAATCTATTCTCCAGGATGTAATTAGGAAAACAGTGCACTCTGTATGCTGCCCTCTAGAGGCCTTAACATCATGCATGACTCAGTTAAAAAGTCTACTGTCATGATGTGGATTTAATTGCCAAATTAGAATTTCTATTCCAAGAGGAACAGATTCCTATCTATGGACAGCGCTGTTTCTGCCTATTGGGCCTCCTCAGCATAGCGCAGGGATACTGATTTGGCAGAGTGAGGGACTATAGACCAGGGTCAGGGGATAATCGTACACATCAGGGAGAGTGTGTGCCTACATAGGCAGTATGGAGACTTACAAGTCATTCCTGCTCCGCTAGGGATTCTGGGTAAAAAATACATGCAAATCTATTCTCCAGGATGTAATTAGGAGAACAGTGCACTCTGTATGCTGCCCTCTAGAGGGCAGCATCCTTAACATCATGCATGACTCAGTTAAAAAGTCATGATGTGGATTTAATTGCCAAATTAGTATTTCTATTCCAGGAATGTCTTGTAAGTCTCTGTACTGCCTATGTAGGCACATACTCTCCCTGATGAGAGAGCCGGCGTGTCCTCTTAATGCCCTATAATCTATTCTCACGCTGCTTTTATGATGGGTAAGCTTTACTCTTCAATATGTATATGACGTGTTGTACACCTTTTGACCAAACCTTACTATTGTAGAGCAAGCTCCATGTACATTTTATATTTTCTTTGCACTTTAATAGTTTATAACTAATTGTGTGTTTGGTCACTATTCCATCATTATTACAGTGAGGCCTTTTGTATATTTGCAGACGTCTGCATATACAATTTACTATACTACAACTCTACCTAATCCTGTTGGTATTTACTACACTACAACTCCACCTAATCCTATTGGTATCAACTGTGTATTTGAGTCTCACTGGTTAGCTGACCCATTCGGTCTATGTGCTATAGGCTTATAAATGTACATCTCTTTACTATCTGCACTTTATTGCTATTTAGGGCACCATTGGACACTTCTGCTGTGCTCATTTTTGTATATCTATTGTTGCCATTTGCATCATATATTTTGTATAATTTTTTAATGTGGTAATATTAAAGTTTGTATATTTTATTCATTATGAATCTTGGTCTTTAATGACCTCAGTATTCTGAGTGTCTGTTTACCTTTTTTTTTGTGGTTTTTCTACATCTACACTGGCCAGATCATTCTTCTATTGCAATAGAACATTTTTTTTGTGAGTGTCAGATTTGCTATTACTATTAGTAGCCTGTTGCACTGTGAGCTGTGAATGTCCACAAAGTGTCTTACATTGTTTTTACTGACAATATAATAATAATGATAATATAATCATACATTTTATTTATATATCTTCCAAAATATTCCTCAGCAGTTTACAATTTGTATGGTTAAAGTACAGACAAAAATATACACTACAGAGAAATAGTCAATTCACACAATGGCACTGAGGGCCCTCTCGTTTTGTTAAAGAGGATCTTTCATGTCCTCATGTATATGCATTTGGCTGAATTTAGCGCACTGTCGGCTTTCTCGTTATGTGGACCGTGATTGGAGAGATTGGTGCTGTTAATTTTAGCACCAATCTCTCCCCACTGTGAGAAGGAAGTTCCTGTCAGTCTAGCATCATCGTTGGACATTGAGGAATGCCCCCACCCCTGACAGTACTCTAACATAGCCTTGTACTGTCAGATGGGGCGTTTTTTACCGTCCAGCAATGATGCCAAGCTCTGAGGAACGCCCCCCAGTACAGGTCTATGGATGAGTTTTGTCAGGGGGGGCGTTCCTCACCACAACAATGAGGCTAGACTGTCAGTACCATCTTTCTGACAGTGGGGAGAGATCGGCACTGATATCTCAATCACCAGTGCACATACCAGCTTTCTAGCTGTATATAGAACTGCATGTGCGGTTTTTCTTTGGCAATACTGTTAATGTTAACCAGTACAGAAAAACTGCCAGTGGCAAAAGTTCAAGCTAACACAGTGTGGTCTAGTGTGGTCTCATAGACCAAGGCAACTTTTTCTAATCAGCTTCTTGAGAATTTTATGAAGGTTTTTTTTATTTTATACAAATACCAAAAAAACTGTCATTTGTCATCTGTCATCACTGCAAAAACCTAAGCTGACTCTTGTAGTGTGTTCTGGTCTAATACTGGCCAGGTTACACTTTCAATGCTAAATCTCATTTCCCCGTTTTTTTCAAATACAGTCTTTTGTCAAAAGAAATAAAACAAACAAATACACAGTCAGAATTTTCACCAACGTGAAGGACGACATAATTGTGCTATGGTCATACTATACAGAAGTGCAAGTAAGCAATAGCCAGAGGAATTTTCTGTTTTTCGTTTTTGACTTCCCACCCCCCACCACCCCTTCCAAACCCCACAACACTATTCAGAGCCATGTGAGGTCATAATGTTTGCAGGACAAATTTTTCTTCATGATGCTACTATTAATTATTCAGTACAATGTACTGGGAAGCTGGAAAAAATTCAGAATGGGGTGGATTTGAAGAAAAGGTGCATTTGTTGGACTTTCTTACGGGCTTCATTTTTACAGTGCTCACTGTACAGCCAAAATGACGTCACCTGATATGTCACATGTTTCGGTATGATATCGAGGATACCAAATTTATATGGTTTTATTTACATTTTAACCCCTTAAAATATGTTTTTCTAAAAGTCGCCATATTCTGACACCTGTACATTTTTACACTTCTGTGTATGGGGATACAGTGGGGCAAAAAAGTGTTTAGTCAGTCACCAATAGTGCAAGTTCCACCACTTAAAAAGATGAGAGGCGTCTGTAATTTACATCATAGGTAGACCTCAACTATGAGAGACAAAATGAGAAAACAAATCCAGAAAATCACATTGTCTGATTTTATAAGAATTTATTTGCAAATTATGGTGGAAAATAAGTATTTGGTCAGTAACAAAATTTCATCTCAATACTTTGTTATATATCCTTTGTTGGCAATGACAGAGGTCAAACGTTTTCTGTAAGTCTTCACAAGGTTGGCACACACTGTTGTTGGTATGTTGGCCCATTCCTCCATGCAGATCTTCTCTAGAGCAGTGATGTTTTGGGGCTGTCGCTTGGCAACACGGACTTTCAACTCCCTCCAAAGGTTTTCTATAGGGTTGAGATCTGGAGACTGGCTAGGCCACTCCAGGACCTTGAAATGCTTCTTACAAAGCCACTCCTTCGTTGCCCTGGCGGTGTGCTTTGGATCATTGTCATGTTGAAAGACCCAGCCACGTTTCATCTTCAATGCCCTTGCTGATGGAAGGAGGTTTGCACTCAAAGTCTCACGATACATGGCCCCATTCATTCTTTCATGTCCCCGGATCAGTCGTCCTGGCCCCTTTGCAGAGAAACAACCCCAAAGCATGATGTTTCCACCCCCATGCTTTACAGTAGGTATGGTGTTTGATGGATGCAACTTAGTATTCTTTTTCCTCCAAACACGAAAAGTTGTGTTTCTACCAAACAGTTCCAGTTTGGTTTCATCAGATCATAGGACATTCTCCCAATACTCTTCTGGATCATCCAAATGCTCTCTAGCAAACTTCAGACGGGCCCGGACATGTACTGGCTTAAGCAGTGGGACACGTCTGGCACTGCAGAATCTGAGTCCCTGGCGGCGTAGTGTGTTACTGATGGTAGGCTTTGTTACATTGGTCCCAGCTCTCTGCAGTTCATTCACTAGGTCCCCCCGCGTGGTTCTGGGATTTTTGCTCACCGTTCTTGTGATCATTTTGACCCCACGGGGTGAGATTTTGCGTGGAACCTCAGATCGAGGGAGATTAACAGTGGTCTTGTATGTCTTCCATTTTCTAATTATTGCTCCCACAGTTGATTTCTTCAATCCAAACTGGTTGCCTATTGCAGATTCAGTCTTCCCAGCCTGGTGCAGGGCTACAATTTTGTTTCTGGTGTCCTTTGACAGCTCTTTGGTCTTCACCATAGTGGAGTTTGGAGTCTGACTGTTTGAGGGTGTGCACAGGTGTCTTTTTATACTGATAACAAGTTTAAACAGGTGCCATTACTACAGGTAATGAGTGGAGGAAAGAGGAGACTCTTAAAGAAGAAGTTACAGGTCTGTGAGAGCCAGAAATCTTGATTGTTTGTAGGTGACCAAATACTTATTTTCCACCATAATTTGCAAATAAATTCTTACAAAAACAATGTGATTTTCTGGATTTGTTTTCTCATTTTGTCTCTCATAGTTGAGGTCTACCTATGATGTAAATTACAGACGTCTCTCATCTTTTTAAGTGGTGGAACTTGCACTATTGGTGACTGACTAAATACTTTTTTGCCCCACTGTATATAGGGCGTCTTTTTTGCAGGACTACGTGTACTTTTTAGTTATACCACCTTGGGGACTGTTTATTGCTTTGATCACTTTTTATTCAAATTTTTTATCAGAGGCAAAACTGTGAAAAAATGACAATTGGCACTTTTGATTTTTTTTTTCCTGCTATGGCGTATACCATACGGGAAAAATATTTTTACAGATTTGTAGAGCGGCATTTTTGGACACAGGGATACCTAATGTGTAGGTATTTACTTTTCTATGTGTTTTAGGGAAAGGGGGATGATTTGAACGTTTAATTATTTATATATATATTTTTTAATTATTATATTTTTTTTGCATTTATTAGACCCCTCTAGGAGTCTTGAACCCCGGGGGGTCTGATCATTGCTGCTAATGCATTGCAAGAAAATGGCTCTTCTATAGCAAGCTAAATAGAGTAGCCTGCAATAGAAGTTAATGAAAGATAAGCCTGGGAGCCTTTACAAGCCTCCGGCTGTCATAGAAATGAGACACTGGCCCCAGGGCTTGCTCCGGGTGCCAGCAATCCCCAGAAAAATGGCGGTGCCCGCGCACCACCAGTAAAATGGCTCCTTGGTCAGCTTTGACTGAGGCACCAGAGGGGTTAATGCCCATGATCAGTGTGGATACCGTATACTGTATAAAACAGCAGAGACTTGGGGGCTATGGTGGCCATGTGAATCCTGAGTGGCCACCATCTTTAAGCACCCGGCATCCGTATCCGTACGAATATGGTGGATGTTGGGAAGGGTTTAAAGGGGTTTTCTTATCTCACTGTTTCAGCTTTGCCTGCAGTCTCTTCTTCTCACTTCCTTTATTTCTCCCCTCCCCCCCCACCCCCGCTTGCTGAACCACACTATGAGGTATCATAATACTTATGAAGATCAGATAATATGCACATGCTTGTAGACTCAGTGTTATCTGTGTGTTTACATAGAGAGATAACAGACTCGGCTATATTAGCAAACCGCAAATAGCTGAACGGATTGTCCTGCTGACACTGAGTAAGTGACGTCACTTGTCCTATCTCACAGGTCCGTGGTTATAGGAATGCTGTGTACCTAATGGGAGGAATAAGTTCACATAGCAGACAAACAAAGCAACATATCAAAAGCAATATATTTAGGAAAACTCTTCAATTTAAATAAGCTGCCAGAATAGATAGGATCCTTGACAACCCCTTTAAGGAAGAAGAGACTTTCTCCTGGTATTTTACAGAGGGTTCTAAGTACAGCGAAAACTAGAAAGCCACACGTCAGTGAATTAAATTATTTTAACATAAGATGTTAAGGAAGACAATTAAGCAAGTAAAAGAAAAGATACTAAACAAGGCAAAACACTTATTGTCAATTATTATAAAGAAAATGTTTGTTTTTGTATTGTGTTAGCCAGTGGGTATGAAATATAAAAACAAACAAAAAAAGAAAACTTGAGAGTCTTCAGTAGTTGATACATTTTTAATGGTTAACTAACAATGATGACAGATTACAAGCTTTCAATGCTATAGGCCTCTTCCTCAGGTATAGTTAAAACAATTTCTGAAGGATGTATATTTATATAAAAAGAGAAACATAGGAATAGAATGTTAGGTGGGAGGGTAGATGGTCATTGGTACATACAAGCAAACAATTCATCAGTTCAAAAGGTCCTATCAGTTCAACGAGTGGGCTTTATAGCTGCTTTTGATCAGTGATGATTCATGTAAAAGGCCATAAAACTGTGAGACAGATTCAACCCCTCGTGGAATGTGTTGAACAACATCAACTTGTAAGATAAGATAAGATAATCCTTTAATAGTCCCACATTAGGGAAATTTCAGACTTTGATTTGAAGTTTCCCCTTAAAACCAAAATTTTCATGTCATTGGTGATATTGTGAGCTTGATTGCAAAAATGTTTTGGCATGGGATGGTCTATTCTTTGCTCTGTAATTGTGTGGCGGTGTGAGTTCATCCGCATTCTAAGTTTCTGACCAGTGTCTCCTACATACAGGCCTCCAGTGGGGCATTTGGTGCATGTTATTAAATACACTACATTAGGTGAGCTGCAGGTGAATGTACATGGGATTCTGTAGTCCTTTTTAGAATTGGGGATCTTTATCTTGTCGGTGGTCAGTATATGAGGGCATGTTTTGCAACTTTTCTGTCTGCATGGAAACATTCCTGTTGTGGTAGGAGGTGACAGTGAGCTGTTGATAACCATATTTCTGAGATTTGGTGGCTGTCTATAACACAGAAGAGGGAATTCTGGAAATATGGATTTTAAGCGGTCATCTTTTTGCAGCATTGGATGTAATTTGCGTGTGATACGTCTCAGCATCTCCAGGTGTGGGTTGTACGTGACAACCAGAGGTACCCGATTGTTTAACTGTTTGATATTGTATTTTAATAACTCCAATCTTGGTATTCTGGTGGCCCTGGTGATTTCGTTTTCAAAGAATGTCTTTTTGAGGCCCCCAAGGTGTTTGTCTCTATCTGCAGGGTCTAAACATATGCAATGGTATCTGATAGCCTGGCTGTAGACAATGGAGTTCTTTATGTGTTTAGGATGAAAGCTATCCCATCATAGGAAGGTTGGGCGGTCAATCGGCTTCCGATACAGCAATGTCTCAATTTTGTTCCTCTGTATCTTGATGACTATGTCCAGGAAGTTTATTTCAGAGAAGGAATAATAATAATAAAGGAATAATAATATGAGGAACGGCCTCATACCAGCAAGTCCAAGGATGGGGATCTTTTATAAGCTTCCAAAACTGCACAAATCTGGGAACCCAGGGGGACTGATCATTTCATGTGTTGGCACCCTCGCTGAACAGATTTATGGATGGGTGGAGGTTACTCTTAAACCCTTAGTGAAGGATACAGCCAGCTACCTTCAGGACACTACACACTTATTAAATAAACTATCAAACATAGGTCCCCTTCCAGATGGAACCCTGTTCAAGACACTCAAGAAGGGGTTGAATCTATCACACGGTTTTATGGCCTTTTACAAGAATCATCACTGATCAAAAGCAGCCATAAAGCCCACTCTTTGAACTGATAAGGAACTTGTGAACTGATTAATTGTTTACTTGTATGTGCCAATGACCATCCACCCTCCCACCTAACATTCTATTCCTATGTGTCTCTTTTTACATAAATATACATCCTTCAAAAATTGTTTTAAACCATAACTGAGGAAGATGCCTAGAGCCTCGAAAGCTTGTAATCTGTCATCATTATTAGTTAGCCATTAAAAAAGGTATCAACTACTGAAGACTCAAGTTTTTTTTTTATATGTCAATTATTATGCATGCTGACACCCCAATGGAATATACTGATAATAGGAAGCCAAGTAAACATCTAAAGTCAAAGGGCTTGGCTAGTGTGATATGCACTAAACCTTTATACACTTCCAATTCTAACCCCCTTCCCTAATATACAGAGTATATAGAAGTTTCCAGAAGCAGTGTTCTGCAAATGCCTTATGGTCACTGGTTTGGAATGTGACCTCATACCTTTGTATCAGGCAGAGTAGCCAGCAAATCTACTAAAACAAACCTAGAATCACAGTGCAGCAAGCATCAAAAAGTACAATTAACCCCTTTCAATACGTATGACAACCCTTCCAAACAAGTCATATTTTTTTAGTTCTTTTCTACTTGAACTAAACATTAGTTGTCATGAACTTGAATATTTAACATACTAACTGATGTCCCTAAATGTTTTGGGTTTTATACAATTTCTATGAGCATTGTGTGAGATTGTGAAACTGTTGCATTTGCCTTTAACCAGGAAGATGTAACTATGTATAGGATTCAAACTGACATTTGGAACATGCGACCTGAAGTAAAGTCTGGAGCAGCCATCTTGATGAGGGAGCTGGCTATAGCTGATTCAGACCGAGGGAACTGACACTAACCGTGTGGGATATCTTTCCTCTGGGTCCACCCAACTACTGTGGAAAGCAGATACATTTGTTTGCACTGGATCCTGTTGAGAGAAGAGAGATTTGCTGAGAATCATAGGAGCTGTGTCAAATCCAATTGTAGAGAAAAGTGACATCTTTGGTACAAAACTTTGACAAGAGGAGCCCCCTCATTCAGTAACCGTGACCGTCTGTCCATCTAAATAATACCCTAAATAACACAATGACAAAGAAAAAAGACCATCAATTATCAGCAATTGTTACTGCCCTGCCATCTGTATCATACTGTGCAGTTTAACACCAGTTTAACCAAAACTGAACTTTACTGAAACTAATGTTATATCAAAGGTACTAACATCTCAACTCAAAATTACATATATACAGGTATGAGCCAAGACCCCTGTGCTACACAGCATGTCACCCGGAAATATATACTATGGATATACAAGGTAACTTTACCTATCAGCGTGCGCGGGTAGGCCTGCCACTATATGCGTATTAATCCCTTGAAACACAGGAACAGTTATGTGGGGTGCGTCTCACGGGCACTCTTGTGGCGTAGCACAGCAGCTTCCAATCTTATAAACTATTCGCAATAACTGTTTCAAAGAACAAACGGACGAGTTTGTTGTTGAGCTGGTATCACGAATGGAGGATTTATTCCAATGTCCCACAGCTGTGATGTTCTTAGACATTATGTTGCGACTTGTCACAAACAACAGCCCTAACTATACAAGCTACAGGCCTGATTTCAGTCCCAGAAAGTTTGGTGTGTATCATGGGTTTAATATGGATTCAGGTTACCAGGAGAATAAATTGGGCTAGTTTAGAATTTGTTAGAATTAGTCAAATTAAGCAGATTATTATCTAGCAAGTATAATACAGGTATCTTTGGACATGGGGCACCTGTTATTTCAGAGATAAGAGTAATTATACAAATCGTATTAAATACATCTCATGTGCCGGGGCCTGAGACATCGCTACGCTCCTCTGCCCTGCATGAAGCCAGTGGCGGGGGGACGGAGGAGCGGAATAGCATCACTCCTGCTGCTGCTGGCTTCATGCAGGGCAGAGGAGCGCAGCATTGTCTCAGGCCCCGGCACCTGTACCGGCGTCTATCCCTTGCCGGCATCCGCCTCTCTAGTACAGTGGATGCCGGGTGGCCACATTCAGACTATAAGACGCACCCTTCTTTTCCCCAAAAATTTTTTGGGAAAAAAGTGCGTCTTATAGTCTGGAAAATACGGTAGTTACCTGTGTTTGACCAACTTATAAAACTGATCTTATTTGTGTACTATTAGCTGCATCGGAAGCATGCACGCAAGGTCAGCAGCATAGAAGCGCCGTCATCTCGCCGTTGGCTTTGCATATGAAACCCCGCCCACCAATTCACGCAAGAAAACCAGAAAGAAAGAAGAGTTTACAGCAGCAAAGGCTGGTGAGTAAGGGACATGGGAATACCCCTTTAAGGGCCTCGCGTTTCTAACCCATACCTCCCAACTTTTGAAGATTAGAAAGAGGGACAAAATGTGTGGTGTGCGCAGCGAAGGCAAATTTGGCTCTGCCCACTTATGTTGACTCCACCCATTCTCATTCATTTTTCATGTGTGCCCACACAGTACAGTCACCCATAAATTATATGTCCCCCCTCCATCTCTCCCCCAGTTTCATATACACCCTTCATCTGCCCCTAGTTTCATGTCCCCCCCTCCATCTCTGTCCCGTTTCATGTCCCCGTCTCTGCCCCAGTGTCATGCCGTTCTCCCTCCTTCATCTGCCCCAGTGTCATGCCGTTCTCCCCCCATTCATCTGCCCCAGTGTAATGCCATTCTCTCCCGCCTTCATCTGACCCAGTGTCATGCCGTTCTCCCCCCCTTCATCTGACCCAATGTCATGCCGTTCTCCCCCCCTTCATCTTCCCCAGTGTCATGCCGTTCTCCCCCCTCTTCATTTGCCCACAGTTTCATGGGCCCCCTTCATTATGTTCCACCTTAATGTTTAACACAAAACAAACACTTACACTCACCTTCCAACGCTCCCCCGCCGCTCCTTCTCCACTCACATAGTTGTAGGCCCGATATGACATCATCACATCGCACCTACAAATGTAGAAGCTGGACTGCAGTGTTAAAGCAGGAGCTGATCTATGACAGCTCCTGCTTTAATCGCCTATGTATTCAGGCTCTGTGGGCCCCGGCACTTGCCCGACTATGCCGTGCGCTGACGCCGGCACTGAGTTGGATAATACTGGGACTTGCACGTGTTAGATGCCCCCAGGCATGCTTCCCCTGCTGTCCCAGTTGCATTCCAGAGGTGTTGGCATCATTTCCTGGGGTGTCATATTGGACTTAATGACTCTCCTTAGTCGAATTGTGATTTCCCCTGAAACGAGCATTTTTTCCCCATAAACTATAACGGGATTTAATATTCGGTCGAATAGTGAGGGGCTGCTCAAAACGAATATCGAATATTTCACTACTCGCTCATCTCTAATAATTTGTTATGGTTTATCCTCAGGATAGGCCAGAGATACCTGATCTATATAGGGCCCAGCCCTTGGACTGATCAGCTGTACAGAGCCACTTCTTGCAATAGTCCTGTACACAAGACGGGGTCAGAAGCAGAAATCTCTGTCCAATGTACAGTATATCAGCCAACACTTTCACTGCATCTCGACACTTATTGAAGTCAGTGGGAGCTGAGCTGCAGTGAAGGTGCCAGGTGACTAAACAACGGATGGAGCTTTGTGCTTTCAGGTCTGCATTGTGTACAGAACAGTGGCCAAAAGTGGCTCCATAGAGCTACATGTATCAGCCCTCTACTGATCAGGCATTTATGGCCTATCCTGAGCATAGGCCGTGTAAAAGATTAATCCTGAACAACCCCTTTAATTTGCATCGCACAGTTTAATGCCCCACACACACACAGAATGTCAGCACCCACCACTGCTCCCACACAATATAATGGCCCCATCACTGTTCCCCTTACAAGTATGGAGGACCAGTGGAAAGGTCACTGTATGGGAGACCAGTGAAGTGGTCATAAAAAATTTGGCCCAGACATTCCCTTAAAAGAGGTTGTCCATAAACTGGAGTGATAACTGTGGCAGCCACTATGGTGGTGTTACAAAAAAAAAAAGTATACTCTCCTGTCCCCAGCACCCGTTGTCCTCCGCCTGTGTCTGTTCGGTCTCATGGTGGCACCTCATTTCTGGAAATCCTATACCTAATTGGTCTTTGCAGTCACATGAGGTGCAGGACTCCTAGCAAGAAGGCGCTGGCATAAGACTGAAAGGACACTGGCAGCGGGCAACAGTGTGCCGGGGACAGATGAGTATGCTTTTTTTATTTTTTTTTTATTTTACATCTCATGCCCACCACATGGGTTGTTCCTCTGCAGATCAGCTTTTCCAGGACAGAGCAGCTACAGGTAATGGGTAACAATACTAGTAGCCACGCTGTCACTTACCATCCAGGGTGTAGCAGTAGGTTTAGGTAGTGCGTTGGTGCACTACCAAATGAATGGGTGAGAAAGAGTCCTGCAGGTTTCTGTCTCCTGCCTCTGTTTTGTGCAGAAAAAGGAAACCTGCAGAACGGAGACCGGGCGCAGATGTGAACGAGCCCTTAGATTTCGCTTCTAGTGAGGAAGTGCTGTCCTGGGTTCAAATCCTGCCAACATCTACAAGGAGTTTGTATGTTCTCTCCGAGTACGTCAGTTTCCTCCCACACTCCAAAAAGACATACTGATAGGGAATGTACAGTGGGGCAAAAAAGTATTTAGTCAGTCACCAATAGTGCAAGTTCCACCACTTAAAAAGATGAGACATGTCTGTAATTTACATCATAGGTAGACCTCAACTATGAAAGACAAAATGAGAAAACAAATCCAGAAAATCACATTGTCTGATTTTGTAAGAATTTATTTGCAAATTATGGTGGAAAATAAGTATTTGGTCACCTACAAACAATCAAGATTTCTGGCGCTCTCAGACCTGTAACTTCTTCTTTAAGAGTCTCCTCTTTCCTCCACTCATTACCTGTAGTAATGGCACCTGTTTAAACTTGTTATCAGTATAAAAAAGACACCTGTGCACACCCTCAAACAGTCAGACTCCAAACTCCACTATGGTGAAGACCAAAGAGCTGTCAAAGGACCTCCAATGACCTCCTACTCCGCTCTGCTCTCATCAGCTCCTCACACAACCGTCTCCAAGATTTCTCTCGTGCATCCCCCATACTCTGGAACTCCTTACCAAGACACATAAGACTGACCCCCACAATCACAGGCTTCAAGAAGGCCCTGAAGACTCACCTATTCAGGAAGGCCTACAACCTCCAATAACACTATCACCGCACCACCATCTGTACAGTCTCCCCCTCTGCTTCTGTCTCTACCCCCCTTCCCTCATAGATTGTAAGCCCTCGCCGGCAGGGCCCTCTACCCCACTGTGCCAGTCGGTCATTGTTAGCATTATATCTACCTGTATATTCTGTGTATTGTATGTAACCCCCAAATGTAAAGCACCATGGAATTAATGGTGCTATATAAATAAATAATAATAATGATAAAGGACACCAGAAACAAAATTGTAGCCCTGCACCAGGCTGGGAAGACTGAATCTGCAATAGGCAACTAGCTTGGATTGAAGAAATCAACTGTAGGAGCAATAATTAGAAAATGGAAGACATACAAGACCACTGATAATCTCCCTCGATCTGATCACAAGAACGGTGAGCAAAAATCCCAGAACCACGCGGGGGGACCTAGTGAACTGCAGAGAGCTGGGACCAATGTAACAAAGCCTACCATCAGTAACACACTACGCCGCCAGGGACTCAGATCCTGCAGTGCCAGACGTGTCCCTCTGCTTAAGCCAGTACATGTCCGGGCCCGTCTGAAGTTTGCTAGAGAGCATTTGGATGATCCAGAAGAGTATTGGGAGAATGTCCTATGGTCTGATGAAACCAAACTGGAACTGTTTGGTAGAAACACAACTTTTCGTGTTTGGAGGAAAAAGAATACTAAGTTGCATCCATCAAACACTATACTTACTGTAAAGCATGGGGGTGGAAACATCATGCTTTGGGGCTGTTTCTCTGCAAAGGGGCCAGGACGACTGATCCGGGTACATGAAAGAATGAATGGGGCCCATGTATCGTGAGATTTTGAGTGCAAACCTCCTTCCATCAGCAAGGGCATTGAAGATGAAACGTGGCTGGGTCTTTCAACATGACAATGATCCAAAGCACACCGCCAGGGCAACGAAGGAGTGGCTTTGTAAGAAGCATTTCAAGGTCCTGGAGTGGCCTAACCAGTCTCCAGATCTCAACCCTATAGAAAACCTTTGGAGGAAGTTGAAAGTCCGTGTTGCCAAGCGACAGCCCCAAAACATCACTGCTCTAGAGGAGATCTGCATGGAGGAATGGGCCAACATACCAACAACAGTGTGTGCCAACCTTGTGAAGACTTACAGAAAACGTTTGACCTCTGTCATTGCCAACAAAGGATATATAACAAAGTATTGAGATGAAATTTTGTTACTGACCAAATACTTATTTTCCACCATAATTTGCAAATAAATTCTTACAAAATCAGACAATGTGATTTTCTGGATTTGTTTTCTCATTTTGTCTCTCATAGTTGAGGTCTACCTATGATGTAAATTACAGACGCCTCTCATCTTTTTAGGTGGTGGAACTTGCACTATTGGTGACTGACTAAATACTTTTTTGCCCCACTGTAGATGCTGAGCCTTATATGGGACAGTGACTGTCAATGTCTGTAAAGCGCTGTGGCATATGATGGAGCTATACAAGTAAGCATAAAATAAATATCTATGCCAGGGTTCAAAGTAAAATTTAAGTTCCTGTACCAAATCAACTTATGGTAGGACAGCTGCTGCAGCTTGCAGCAGACAGCACAGAATGTCTGTAATTGTAAGGTAGGGAGGGCATAGTTATTGACAATGCACAACAATTGTTTCTGTACAGTCCAACAATTATGACAAGACGACCCTCAGGATCTGTAATAAGTGTGGACAAGGTAAACGCATTCCTAAGTAGGATCACCCCCATATGGAATGCAAGATAGGCCCTAGAATACTGAGCATGAAAATAAGCTGGGTGCGAGTACTGCAAGAAAAGAGTCTCTTGAAGACAAATAACATCAGGGTTATGTTTCATATATTCAATAAAGACACGTCAGCGCTTACAGGGAGAATTAAACCCCCTCACATTGTGGGATAAGACACTAGCCATAGTTAAAGGTTATAGACAACTGTAGCAGTTCTCCAGAGCATTGCAAAATAGCATGTAAATGGCTATCGGTACAGGAAAAAAAATAGTAGTGTGTCATGGAATTTCGCTTGGAGGAGTAGCAGTGAGCAAAGGGGAACATAAAACAGAAAAATAAATCTGAAAGAAAACCAAAGCTTTAAGCCCAAGGAATACATAGATAGGGAAGGCAGTCATATTAAACACAAAAACACTCAGAGGGCAAACTAAATCCTCGGTTATTGTACTATAGTTAACGAAAAGTAAGACGCAGATGAACCACCTGTAAAACCAGCAAACCATAAATCAACTTGGTCCAAAGTTCACAAAGACTCCTGGTACAAAGATAGGAAAAAGTTTGCAAGTCCACTGTACCAGTGAAAATCCTCTTGACACACTGGACAGGTTGAAGAGGTTCTGCAGCATCTCACTATCTGCCATTCTCTGGACGGTCAAATAGGATGTTGAGGTAAGGCCAGGTCACTGTACGGGATTTCAGCCCTTCTGAGTGCTTTCTTGTCTTCTTTAACTGACTTCACTAAGAAGGATGAATTGTTATGGCCAGCACCGCACCTCTAATGAGGCGAGGTGAGGCAATAGCCTCAGGCGGCGTTATGCCGGGGGGCGGCATTTTGAGTAACCTAAGCGAGTCCAGGACAGGCCGCTCTAAAAAAAAAAAACAAGATGCATGCGGCTTGTCCTGGGATGGCTTAGTGTTTTCAGCGGGGGAGGAGAGAGATGGCTTGGGGCAGCCGTGTGGAGACAGCCAGGGCCGGGAAGGGGGGGGGGGGGTGCAGCTGCTTAACCCTCCGGACACTATACAGCAGCACTTACACCTACCAGTTTATTAGCTCCTGTCCGTGCAGCCCAGATTTCTCCCTCCCTCTCCCCACTCACAGCAGTGTCTGATCATAGCAATCATAGCATGTGGAGACAGGCAGAAGTCTGCAGCGATGGGACAGCTTCACTCCAGACAAATGAGTGTGGATTTGTTTGCAAAATATAATATTTAATATGTATATATGTATACACTTGCTTATAGTTTGTGTCTTGTATACTGTGTGAATTCTATATGTTTATTATGTGTGAGTATATGTGCTGTAATAATGTATATGTGCTAGGATAATGTATATGTGTGAGTATATATAGTATGTGGATGACTGTGTAGGTATATATGCTATAATCCTATTAATATTATAAAAGGTGAAAGTTTGTGAGTTTGTGTGTTTGGATGTTTGTTCCTTAATCACAGCCAAACAGCTGAATGGATTTTGGGGAAATTTCACACACACACACACACACACACACACACAAACACTTGCCAGGAAAAGGTAGTAGGCTACTTAAAATGTGGGTCACTCAGCCCAATTCGCCACTGTGACCCTCCAAAGACACCTCCGGGCTCGGCTGTAGAACCTGGCATTCTGCCAGCGCTGGTCTGTCCACGCACCTCCTATTGGTGCATGGCAGGCTGTGGGCGGGCTATAGAGCCAGGGCTGCGGTACCATAGGTTGGGGGCTAAATGTGGGCATGTCGATTGAGCAGGGACACAGTGAAAAAGATGGCGGCAGCCCACATCGTCCCGGAGCCGCAGCTATACTATGCCACCTGCACACATCGCAGACAGAGGAGACTGCTGCACCCGACACTCCACATACAAGTCAGTGGAGCAGGGGGGAGAGGGTGTCCCGGGGGTAGGGGGGTGTCCCCAGGGATCAACCACATTCCCCAGCTTCATGTCCCCCTCCTACATCGGACCCAGTGTAGTAGCACTCACCTTGGCCACGCTCCCCCACCGCTCTCTCCGCCCGCTCAGTGCACATAGCTCGCGCGCTGCTGCCTGTGTTTGTGTCCTATATGCAGCAGAGCGTGGCCCGACGTCATAACAACCTGATGCCGGGGCCTCGCTAGGACACACACAGGCAGCAGCCCGCGAACTATATTGCACTGTGCGAGTGGAGAAAGCAGCGGCAAGGGAGTGTGGGCAAGGTAAGTGCTAATACACTGGGGCCGATGTAGGAGGGGGACATGAAGCTGGGGGCAGAGATGGAGGGGACATGAAGCTGGGGGCAGAGATGGGGGGGACAAGAAACCAGGGCCAGAGATGGGGGGGACAAGAAACCAGGGCCAGAGATGGGGGGGACAAGAAACTGGCGGCAGAGATGGGGGGACACAAAACTAGGGGGAAGAGATGGGGGGACAAGAAACTGGGGACAGAGATGGGGGGGACAAGAAACTGGGGGCAGAGATGGGGGGTACAAGGAACTGGCGGCAGAGATGGGGGGACAACACATAAGCGGTTCAATGCCACCGCCAACACGCAGACGAAGTCGCGGGTAACTGCTAGTAATGTATATGTGTGAGTATATACAGTGTTGGCCAAAAGTATTGGCACCCCTGCAATTCTGTCAGATAATACTAATTTTCTTCCAGAAAATGATTGCAAGCACAAAATTCTTTGGTATTAATATCTTTATTTATTTTGCTTGCAATGAAAAAAACACATTTTACACAAAACTCCAAAAATGGGCCGGACAAAAGTATTGGCACCCTCAGCCTAATACTTGGTAGCACAACCTTTAGACAAAATAACTGCGAATAACCGCTTCCGGTAACCATCAATGAGTTTCTTACAATGCTCTGCTGGAATTTTAGACCATTCTTCTTTGACAGACTGCTCCAGGTCCCTGAGATTTGAAGGGTGCCTTCTCCAAACTGCCATTTTGAGATCTCTCCACAGGTGTTCTATGGGATTCAGGTCTGGACTCATTGCTGGCCACTTTAGAAGTCTCCAGTGCTTTCTCTCAAACCATTTTCTAGTGCTTTTTGAAGTGTGTTTTGGGTCATTGTCCTGCTGGAAAACCCATGGCCTCTGGAGGGAGACCCAGCTTTCTCACACTGGGCCCTACATTATGCTGCAAAATTTGTCCCTTGACAAACCCCTGGTCGGGCGAAACGCATGTCGGGTTGGGGTACGGTCCTGTATGGTGGTATAGGTAATGCTTTTATGGGTCTCTGTGAGTTATTCACATGCTGTTCCTTACATGGGGGGCCTCCATTGGAGTCTGTAGGTTGTCTGCATTACTTATATGCTTGTTATCCTGACATAACCCCTGCATGTATATGATATATATGTGTTATACAGCACATGTGACCCTATTAACATGTAATACATATTGATATACATATACCACCTCTTCACCGTATCTCTGGGGTTTATCTGTTCCCCTATATATACTGTTTGTCATTTTGTTAATCTATATATGTAATTTTATATTAATAAAAATTCATATTTTGTTATATTTTCCTGGTGTTTTTTGTCTGTTTATATCTTACTAGCTGGTACCCGCGACTTCGTCTGCGGTGATTGTAGAAGTGGGTAAATACAGGCGCGGGTAAGGTTTTAGTAGTGTGTAAAAGGTATGGGATATGAAATGTAACTTTGTATCTTGTTTTTGCTGTACTCTAAGAATACGTGAGACTTTTGTGTTGAGGTTAATTTGTATTTGAGCTGCTATACGGTGTTCTGAGAAACTGTACATAGTGTGTTTGGGACAGAGGTATTTGAAGTTAATATACCTCGATATACGACATTGTATGATTTGTTATTTTCTGCCAGTAGTGTGTTGACTTTTTTTTTTGTTTTTAAAAGTTGCCATATTCTGACAGCAGTCACTTTTTTATTTGTCTGTGTCGGAGGATGTCTTTTTGCAGGGCCGGGTGTAGTTTTTAGTTGTAGCATTTTCGGGAAATGCCATTGGTTTGATCACTTTTGATTGATATTTGTATGATAATGAAAATAGTGAAAAAACGGCAGTTTTGGACTTTTCAGTATCTTTGCTGCTACGGCGTTAAGCGTCCAGGCAAAATATTTTTATAGCTTTGTAGAGCGGGCGATTTCGGATACAGGGATACCTAACATGTATGTGTTTCACAGTATTTAGCTACTTTTATATGTGTTCTAGGGAAAGGGGGGGTGATTTGAATTTGTAATACTTTTTATTATTTTATTTTTTTCTTTTTTTTTTTTGTTTTGGTTTTTGCATTTATTAGACCGCCTAGGGGTATTGACATGGGTGGGCGATGTTGCAGATTGTCAGAGCAGTGGAGCTGGGCAAACATGGCTGCTCCGGAGCGTTAAAGAGAGCCTCCTGAAGTATCGCTAAGGTGAGGGGCAAAGTGGTAAAGTATATGTATATGTGATTGTGTGGGGTTAGGGGCTAAGCTGTAGAGGGCAATATGAATTTTGTGGCTTGCTATGGTCCAAAGTGTGTGAGATTGCAGAGATGGTGGTGTGAGTTTGGGTTTTGTGGGGGTCCTGGCACAAACTTATGTGTGCTATTGTGACGAAAAGTAGCCTATTGCGCAATCGGGTGTATTAACTATGTTTGTGGAAACTTTCTGCCAAATTGGTCGAGCGGGTTTTGCGTGATTGAGGAACAAACATCCAAACATCCAAACACACAAACCCACAATACACTGGGATATAATTTATTGTTTTGGTTGTTTATTCTTAGTTGCGTACATCTGTTTAGCATCCCCAGACAGACAGGTTAGTAGAACGGTTTAACAAAACCTTAAAAAATATGCTGAAAAAGGTGGTGAGCAAGGATGGAAAAGATTGGGATGTTTTGTTACCGTATTTGATGTTTGCCATCCGTGAGTAAGGCTTCCACTGGGTTTTCCCTTTCAAGTTGGTTTACGGCAGACATCCTAGGGGTCTCTTGGACATCGCCAAAGAGACATGGGAGCAAGAACCTACCCCCCACAAAAGTGTTATTGAAGATATTTCTGGTATGTAGGACAGGATAGCGGTAGTCATGCCCATGGTTAGAGAGCATCTGCAGGAGGCCCAAAAGGCTTAGAGCTGTGTTTATAATAGGTCGGCGAGGGTAAGGACCTTTAAACCCGGTGACAGAGTACTTGTACTCATTCCCACAGTGGAGAGTAAGTTTCTTTCCAAATGGCAAGGGCCCTATGAGGTAATGGAAAAGATAGGGGAAGTGAACTACAAGGTTCGTCAGCCAGGTAGGAGAAAACCTGAACAGGTTTATCATGTAAACCTGCTAAAGGTGTAGAAAGACAGAGAAAGTCTGCTTACAGAAAGGTCTCCAGCTAAACTGTCTCCCGAGAAATCCCCACAGTCTGTAGTTGGTTCTACAGAAGTAGCAGCAGGGGTAGGAATATCAGAGACCCTCACAAAAAGCCAGCAACAAGAATGCAAAGAGTCTGAAGCTAGGAATACAGATGTGTTCTCTGAGCAACCCGGGCGTACATCTCTAATCAAACATGATATTGTTACTGAGCCCCATGTGAAAGTATGGATGAGGCCGTACCGGGTCCTCGAGGCTCGCCGACAAGCCATTTCAGGGGAGGTGCAGAAAATGCTGAAATTGAGAGTCATTGAGGAGTCCAAAATTGAATGGGTCAGGCCCATTGTTCTAGTTCCCTAACCAGATAGGACACTGCGTTTCTGCAATGACTACAGGAAGCTGAACGAGGTTTCTAAGTTTGACGTCAATAAAGCATATTCCACAGCCTATACGAGTAATCGGTGGATACAGTGTGAAGAAAAGGCTTTATATCTCAGGTGCACGAAAAGACATAAACCTCCCGGTATAGGTCATTGTTAGCTTGAAACCAAATTATATTTTTATATTTGTTGTTCATAAAATATATAATCATTTTATTTATTTACGGAGGTTTGTAAGAGTCACTATATACATTACATAGTCCATCACATAGAGGTCTGCAAAGTTTTTTCACTATATGTATAACTATTTTCTTCTAATATACAATCAGCCTTTGCAGCGAGGAGCGATCACGTGTATATGCACACAGCACATGACACGAATCAGGTGACTTTCCATAGCAACATCATATCACACATTCCCGTACTACATGCAGGGTTTATTTATCATGCAGTATTTAAAAGCCATTTTTTGTTTTGTGGATCCAGCATCAACATAGTAAGTGTTCTTTCATTTCTCCCGTATCTTTATTGAAGAGTTTGTGTTCCATCATCTTTAGTTGTAGTTTGTCGTGGTTTAAACATTAGCATCATTATATATCCTTTCCTCAGACCATGGTATGTTAAAATGCAAGAAATATGTAATGCTTGTAACATTTATTGTATAAAAGTATGCACTACAACATACGAAATATGTGTGGGTGTTGTTGTCACTATGTCGGTCTTGTTAAAGTTTTTTGTATGCACACGAGTATTAACGGGTGATGCAGATTAAGACTAATTACAAACAGGCTAGGGGAATGCATTTATACCCTATGCTTCAGTTGAGTTTTACTTCGCCATGAGTAAGGGGCTTAGACCATGAAACGCATAGGCGGCTTTTTGTCTGTCCATCGTCCATCGTTTTTTGTCGCATCATGTTGCGTTTTATTTTTTTGTTATTTTTTCACTGGTTTCTTGTTGTCATAATGGTTTTTAATCATTTTTCATTAAAAGACATGTTTTAACAATCAATTACTATTTTGTGTGCTGAAAAATTCAATTCAACTTTTTTTGGTTTCATTCCAAGTTTGACGCCTACCCCATGCCTCGGGTAGACAAACTTATTGAGAGCCTGGGAGGGGCCCGGTACTTCTCTACGCTTGATCTCACCAAGGGATATTGGCAGGTACCCCTGACAGATAAAGCAGTCATTTCTTTGGCACTATCACCCATGAGGGACTTTCTCACTATGTCGTGTTAACGTTCGGGCTCCATGGGGCCCCAGCTACTTTCCAATGGTTAATGGACATAGTGTTGAAACCTCATAGAAAATACGCCTCAGCATACCTGGATGAAATCATTATTGACTGGGAGAGTCATTTGGCCAAGGTACAAGTGGTAGTGGATTCTTTGAGAGCAGCCGGCCTGACTGCCAACCCCAAAAAGTGTGCTTTGGGGATGGAGGAGATACGCTATTTGGGGTATGTGATCAGCCGTGGTATAATCAAACCCCAGGTCAACAAGGTCGACGCTATCCGCGAATGGCCTCGACCTGTGAGCACCAAACAAGTTAGGTCATTCCTGGGCATAGTTGGGTATTACAGGCGGTTTACACCCAACTTTGCCACGGTATCTGCTCCCCTGATGGACCTTTTAAAGGGTAAAAAGTCTGTTACTTTTCAGGCGCTAAAGGTGGCCTTGTGTGGATCTCCTGTTCTAATTAAGCCCAACTTTAGGAGGGAGTTTGTGGTCCAGACGGACGCATCAGATGTAGGGCTTGAAGCTGTCCTGTCTCAGGAGGTGAATGGAGAAGAACATCCTACCTGAGCAGGAAACTCACGCCAGCAGAAATGAACTACAGCGTAGTCGAGAAAGAGTGCCTGGCCATAAAATTGGGCATTAGAGGCCCTAAGGTACTACTTGTTGGGGAGGCAGTTCCGCCTGGCGATCGACCACTCACCCCTTACTTGGATGAGCAGGACCAAGGACAAGAATGCCAGGGTGACTAGGTGGTTCTTGTCACTTCAGAACTTTAAGTTCACAGTGGAGCACAGAGCCGGGAAACTGCAAGGCAATGTGGAAGCCTTGTCCCGGGCTTGTTGTTTGGTGTCTGGAGTTCGCCCTGAGGGGTCAGAACTGAGGAGGGGGGGGAGGTATGTGAGAGAGTGAAAGGTGTAGTCTGGGAAGACAGGTATGTCCCAGCCAGGCACCTAAAGGGTGTATGGTGAGACCCACACCAGGGAGGTCAGCTGACTAATCTGGCCCTAATAACTGTCTGTGTGAAGACTAGCAGTGTGACGCCACACTGACAGAGTTGAAGTGTCCAGACCGGCTCTCCATAGCAGGTACTGTGCCACCCGTTGTTATTGCCAAGGTGGGAGACTGGTAGCTAGTCTCCTGTATAGTCAGGGAAAAGTTTCCTTACATTTAAGTTAGTTTCTCAGCCGAGAAGGTGTTTGTTTTGTTTATCCTGTGGCTTTGCAAAAGAAGTATGCGTTACATGTGAATAAAGCCTGAACCTGTGTGCAATCCAGTGTCTGTGTCCCTGTTTCCTGCACTGCTACAAGCATCTACCTGAGCGATTCCCCACAACCTGCAGATTTCCTCCACTTCAAATTTATGCTTAAAACATAGTTCTGCCCTTAACCTTGCCAAACAAGCCTATTATTGCCATGAGTAAGGGACGGATGTCCTGAAACGCGTAGGCTTGTCTGTCTTTAACCATACATGCATACTTGGAATTGACCATGTGAGTTTTTTCTACATCTTTTTTGATTCCTATGTCTGGTACCCATCTTTTATATTTTCTCAATAAAAGCTAAGTTTTATTATAGACCTCTCGTGCTGAAGAAATATTTTCTACTGAGTTCTTGCATTGTTCCACCCCAGTCGGGGGTGTATTTTTTCATGCACTCTTGGTCTAGCGGATTCTCTTTGATATCGATGGTGAGCTGTGGACTGTTTTCTCTTGTGCAAACAAGCCTATTACGCTACTCTCTTCTCTCTCCAGCAACCCTAAAAGGCTTTTTGAAACTTTTCACTCCTTACTCACACCCAAGGTACAGACCCCATTCACAGACCTTAGTGCTGATGACCTGGCCACTTATTTCCATGATATAATTGATAATATCTGTCAGGAAATAACTGCCCAAGCCCCAGGTATTGACTCCCACACCTACCATAGTACGTACCCCCTCACCAACTGCACTTCAGACTGACCAGTCTCATCTTTTGAACCTGTTACAGAAGAGGAAGTCTCCCAGCTACTTTCATCATCTCCTCCTACAACCTGCAGTAGTGACCATTTCCCCCTCACACCTTCTCCAATCTCTGTCGCCTGCTGTCACGACTTACCTTACTAAAATATTTAGCCTCTCTCTCTTCAGGAATCTTCCCATCCTCCTTCAAGCATGCTGTTATAACCCCGCTATTGAAAAAAACCTCCATGGACCCATTCTGTGCTGCTAACTATCAACCCGTCTCTAAACTTAATGAACGTCTGGTCTATTCTCATTTAATCCGCTATCTCTCTGCTTGACCCCTTACAATCTGGTTTCCGTGCTCTGCACTCTACTGAAACGGCCCTCACAAAAGTCTCCAATTATCTCCTAATGGCTAAATCCAATGGTGACTTCTCTCTTATTCTTCTGGACCTCTCTGCAGCTTTTGACACTGTTGACCATCAACTTCTCCTCACTATGCTCCGCTTTGTCGGCCTCAACGACACTGCGCTCTCCTGGTTCTCCTCTTATCTCTCAGACCGCGCTTTCAGTGTATCATTTGCGGGCTCTGTTTCTTCCCCTCTTTACCTTGCTGTTGGGGTTCCTCAGGCCTAGGCCCCCTGCTCTTTTCTCTCTACACAGCCCCCATTGGACAAACCATCGCCAGATTTGGCTTCCGGTACCATCTTTATGCTGATGACACCCAGTAATACACATCTTTCCGTGACATCACCCCTGCACTAAAACAGAACACGAGTGACTGTCTTTCTACTGTCTCTAATATCATGCCCTCGCTCTATCTGAAACTAAATCTCTCTAAGACTGGACGACTACTGTTTCCACAATCTAATAGATCTGTCCCTGATATATCCAGCATGCCCACTACCTCGGGGTTATGTTTGACTCAGACCTTTCCTTCACCCCTCATATTGAATCACTCGCACGCTCATGTCACCTCCACCTCAAAAACATCTCCAGAATATGACCTTTCCTTACCAGAGATATATTAAAGACACTTATTGTCTCTCTGATTCATTCTCGCCTTGACTACTGTAACTCCTTACTAATCGGTCTTCCCCTTACTAAACTCTCCCCTCTACTATCTATTCTGAAAGCAGCGGCCAGGCTCATCTATCAGTCTAGACGCTACAGCGATGCCTCTGGTCTGTGCCTGTTGCTACACTGGCTGCCTATTCATTATAGAATAAAATATAAAGTTATCACCCTCATCCACAAGGCTTTCCATAATGCTGCACCTCCCTACATTTCCTCCCTCATCTCTGTCTACCGCCCAACCCGTGCTCTCCGCTCACTCAATGACCTAACACTTACATCCTCTATTATCAGAACCTCCCACACTTGTATACAAGACTTCTCCCAAGTTGCACCACTTCTCTGGAATGCTCTACTCTGGACAATCAGATTAACTCCCAATTTCTACAGTTTGAAACACAAACTAAAGACACATCTTTTCAGACAGGCCTATCACAATTTCTAATGTAAACCCTTCCATACTATAATTAGAATCCCCAAAATTTAACTCTCCTCTGTCCCTGCTCCCACATTACCCCACATGATATGATGCCATTTCAGACTAACTTTATATGTCCAAGCTCCATCCACATGTTAAAGGACACGACTAGTGAAGTTTTATGTTTGTGTAATGACAGTAACCTCTATTACAACATTGTCTGACCTCTGTATAAGCAATGCCGCCCCTGCTACCTCTTGTGTCACCCCCTCTACCTCATAGCTTGTAAGGTCTTGCGTGCAGGGCCCTCAGTCCCAGTGTGTGAAATGACTTTCTTTGTAATGTATCTTTCTGTCTGTATTTGAACCCTACAAATTGTATAGTGCTGAGGAACAGGGGCGTAACTACCGTGGTAGCAGTGGTGGCGGCTGCCACAGGGCCTGGGACATTAGGGGGCCTGGCGACAGCCGCTACCGCTGGGTTTTTTTCTTTTTTCTTAATAGGCCGTTACCGGCTGGAGTTACTCCAGCCGGTAATGGGCCCTATTTACTTACCGATCCTGGCTGGGCCGGGATCGGTAAGTGACACCGCGGGCCCCACAAAGACTATCATTATACTCGGGGGTCTTTGCAGATCCCCGAGTATAATGATCGGAGGCCGGAGATTTAAGAAACATAAAAAAACACTGTTACTTACCTCTCCACGATCCAGGCAGGCTTCAGACCTAGTTGTCCGACGTCTCTGATGTCACATGAACCCGGCCTGCATCCCGGGTCATGTGACGTCTGATGTCATTGAAGAAGGACGACAGCGGAGGACTGCAGCGGAGACAGGAGACAGGTAAATAACAGTGGTTTTTTTTAATGTTTTTATTCCCCCTGGATCTTTGATTATTATACTCTGGGGTCTGAAAAGACACCAGAGTATAATGATTGTTTATGGGTGTCCACAGTGGAGGATAATACTGAGTGCAGGGGCCACTAAGGGACATAATACTGTGTGCAGGGGCCACTAGGGGCATAATAGAGCGTGCAGAATTACAGAGGAGGGGGTCGGTTGAGGTCGCTCGGGGGGGCCCCACGTCAAAAGTTTGCCACGGGGACCCCCATTCCTAGTTACGCCACTGCTGCAGAATATGTTGGCGCTATATAAATAAAAATTTATAATTATTATTAATTTTTTGTTGTATTTTCTCCTTTTTCACAGAGCACTAATTTATATTTATTACAGAATGGTATTAGTGAATATTGTAGGATACATACACAATACATAAATCCTTCAGGTTGTTACCTATTATATAACATTACCTATATATAAGACCTTTCTGATATCAATTTTATTTTTTCCTACCTATGACAGGTTATATGTTTTAAATGTTTTTACTTTTTTCTGTGCCTAATAAAGATTTTTTTTACATATTTTTGTGATAATAAGAGTTGAACATCCTTATTGGCCTGCACCTTTTTCTGCTATGGTATTTTTCTAGATGTTTAGTATGGCCATGATGCACTCCATTTAAACTCATATTTGGAGGTGCCCACTATATTAAATTTATAGTGCAACTGTCAGTTTGTTGGAATAATAAAAACATCTGTTCCAAAAAGAAATCATTTTTGGAGTTTTTTTAAGCCATTTCTTCCTTTTTCAACTGGGCACACAAATTTTAAAAATACATTCCTTCATATATAATACCAGCAAGATGTTAGTATTGCATTCAACTCCCATAAAGGGATAATTTCATGGGATAAAATCACTGACAGGTACACTGCCACAAATTATCTTAAAAGAAAAAAAAAAAAAAAAACACCTGTTGTGTCCACTGGCTACGATCCTTTTTCCCCATAGACGTACATGTTAAAAAAGCCAGCATTTTGACAGCAGTGGAAACACCACTGTAAAAAAAAATGCATTTTACATTACCTGCAAAGTGGATGGGATTTTGGCTAATCCCGTTTACACATTGCAAACAAAAAAAAAAAAAAAAAACTGCAGAAAAACACAGTATGTCAATTATGGAAATGCTGAGGTATCACATATAAGTATAATGGGGGAAGAGATCCAGGAAAACTGAGGGCTTTTTTGTTTAAAACACTGCAGAAAAAAAACGCAATGCTATCTTAGTGGTCCACCTCTCCCCCGACAAACTAGATCAACAGAGAGTCAGGACTAGTGTGAATCTAGCGTACGCAGGAGCATATTGGCTATTGGCACTGCTTTGGCTGCATCCCAAGGCAAAACTTAAGGTAGTGCAGAGGACGCGGTCACACCGGGGCCCAGGAGCCGTAAGGGCCCATAAGCATTGGCATCAGTATTGAAATTGCAGCTTCCATCTGGCCCATAAACCAAGGGGCCCACACATTACCCTAACCACACTAAGGTTGATGAAACACCTTAGAATCTGTAACCATCACTATCAAGAATTCGCTGTAGGTTAATACCTAGGCTTTGGCTCAAGAAACTGCAACAAAATCTGCCAAAAAAAAAAAAAAAGCTGTATTTTCTTAATGTGGGTCCTTAACCTTAAAGGGGTTGTCCACTTTCAGACCAATATTGAGAGACAATTGTTATGGTTTGTATAATAAAAAGTTAAACAATTTTCCAATATACTTTCTGTATCTTTTTCTCAGTGTTTTCTAAATCTCTGCTTGCTGTCATTCATTCTGTTTCCTCTAGTGGATAAAACTCTGACCATGGTCATGTGATTAACGGTCCATGTCATGTGATGAGTACTCAGGTGCTGCTCATTGTAGTCACAGCACAGTAATCAGCCATCTGCCTGGTAATCAGCTGTTCACCTGTGTGCTCATCACATGACCATGGACCGTAAATCACATGACCATGGTCAGACTTTTATCCACTAGAAATGACAGAATAAATGACAAAAAGCAGTGATCTAGAAAACAGTGAGGATTTGATACAAAGTATAGTGCAAAATGGTGCATGCTTTTATTGTACAAACAATAACATTTGGGTACTATTCCGTTATCGGGCCAGCAGCAGCGCATTTCAGCACCAGCTTTCGGGACAGCAGTTCAGTTCAGCAGCGGGAATTACAATGACATCCGAGGACTGCTGGCCCGATGCTTGTGCCCAGTAGCCAGTACATCAATGACCCCCCCTCCATCTCCTCCTCCTTCCAGTGCTGCCCCCCAGCTCTCCTTACATCTACCCCGTACCCTCTCCCCGCCACATGACTAAGCCGATGCTGGCCCGATGATAGAGGCCGTGCTTGTGTGTAGTAGGCAGTACATCGATCGATGCCCTCATCCTCCTCTTCCTTCCAGTGCTGCCCCCCAGCTCTTCTTACATCTGCCCCGTACCCTCTCCCTGTAATAGGCCTCACCGTAAATCTTGAGCAATGAATGCTACTAGATAGCCGCCGGACGCTGCAGAAAGTTTGTCCCTCCGGCTCGCTGTAGCTCACCGTTCCTATAGTCGGCGTGTTTCTTGTCAGGGCCTGGATTGAGCCCCGGTGTCTTTCCTTTCGGTCTCGGTACTAGCGCTGAGGTGAGGCCTAGTCGTGTGGCGGGGAGAGGGTACGGGGAAGATGTAAGGAGAGCTGGGGGGCAGCACTGGCAGGAGGAGAAGGATGGGGGAGGGGGGTCATCGATGTACTGGTTACTGGGCACAAGCATCGGGCCAGCAGTCCTCGGATGTCATTGTAATTCCCGCTGCTGAACTGCTGTCCCGAAAGCTGCTGCTGAACTGCGCTGCTGCTGGCCCGATAACGGAATAGTACCAACATTTGTTTCTCAGTATTGGTCTGAAAGTGGCCAACCCCTTTAAGGCTTAGGTCCCTCTTTGCGGAAATGCAGTGGTTTTTGTTGCAGATTTTGCTGCATTTTTTGAGTCAGAGACAGGAATGGCTGGAAAAGGATTGGAAAATACAAGACAGTTTTTCAAACTATATGATCCCCTGGAAATTTGTATATAAATTAGGTCTTATTCTCTGACAAAATAAAAGATTACTGCCAAGGTAATTTACATATAACATTCCAGGGGTCATATCTTTTGAACGGGTGCACTTTGAATTGGTACTGAGCTGCAATACCCATGACAGCCATTATGTAAAAGTACTGCACTTCATTTGATATACAGTACAATGAATACAGTGGGGTGGATTATTTTCAGGCGTACAAAGCATAAGATTCTGACTTTTTAATTTCTGCACCAGGGGCGTAACTTGGGGTGTGCAGACGGCAATGCAGTCGCATTAGGGCCAAGAAGCCTTAGGAGGGTCCATAAACACGGGCATTGAGATTTGCAGCTTCTATCTGGTCTATAAACCAAGGAAATCCACAGGTTACCCTAACCATGCTAAACTTAATTAAACTTCTTAAAACCCATAACCATCACTATCAAGAAATCGCTGTAGGGATGAGGTAGGGGGCCCCGGACAAAAGATTGCACTGGGGCTCACAAAGGTTTAGTTATGCCACTGTTCTGCACCCTTCTCGCAGGGGCAGAACATGGGCATGTGGGAAGAGGGGTTGTGCAGAATTTTGTCATAAATGATGGAGGAATTTGTTTTTTGTTTTTTTCACACAGCTGAGCAAGTTATCATTTGATTATTTAATATCTCTGTATATTACAATGGCAGAAATTCCCTGACACCCTACACATCCGTGTACGTGTACTATATATACACACAGATACATGAAGAAGAGTTTTTATCTGGTTGCCAGATGTGAACCTGGTCAGGACTGGTAACTGTTACTCACTCTGATCACAGACTGTAGTGCGAGCTATCAATATGCAGAAAGGAATGCGCGCTGTCAGTGATGAGTCTGCAGCGCCGCCCCTCTTGTCTTTCTTCCATATAAGGTTATAGTGTAAAGCAGGAAGACTTTGTGTCATTACTTGCCTTCCCTGCGGGCTGTCGTCTCTCACATTCTTACTGAAAAGGAAACAGATTTCTAGGTTAACCCCTCTGTGCGCAGTTATTTCGCCCCCCACTCGCAGCTGATTTCCAGGTTCTTTGTTATTATCCTTTTGCAGTGCTCATGAGGCGCTGCACAGCCGGATCCTTCACTAGCTTGCGCCTTTTGTTACATTGTCATACTACTGTAGTGATGCATAGAATACATTCTTTGGCATTTCTCCACATTCGGCATGGACTTTAAGTTTAGGTTTGTTTGTAGTCTCTAACCCCTGTCCCTCCCTGTGCCGGCACAACTGATACAATAGAAGATGGAATCCATTCACATCCAGTAGTCTATATTTCTACTGTATATTTGACAGTAATGTTGCAGCTGGCTGCTCAGTATTGTTCTTCAGTGATGTCTCCTAAAGCTGTAACATTTCCATCCTCACTTTCAGTAATACATAGTGAATTCCATATTGCCATTGCTGGTTGTCCCTTGTAGGACTCACAATTTTGGCTGCCTTCACACGATGTAAACGCGAGCTGATTTTGTCAAAATGCACGTGTAAAAAAATACACGTGTAAAAATCAGCCTCCCATTGACTTCAATACCATTTTTTACACGTAAAAAACTTGCAGAATTTTTTTGCACGTGTAAAAAATGGCATTGAAGTCAATGGGAGGCAGATTTTTACATGTGTATTTTTTTACACATGTATTTTGACAAAATCAGCTCACGTTTACATTGTGAAGGCGAACGAGTTTTACGTTCAGAATGAGCGAGCGTAAACTCCGTGTGAAGGATCCCTTAGGCTCCATTGCCACAGAGAAACGGGCCACGCATTCAGACACGTATAAACGTGTCAAGAGTGAGCGCTCAAAACAGATCCCATTCACTTAAATGTGTTCCGGTTTACATGCGCTACACATTGAAATCAATGGGTTAAAAAGCCTCTTATTGATTTCAATGTGCAGCGCCCATAAGCCGACACACATTGAAGTGAATGGGATCTGTTTTGTGCGCTCACACTCTGACACGTGTATACTTGCCTGAATGCGCGGCGCGTTACTTCGTGGGAATGGAGCCTTAGGCCGGGGCTTCATATGGTGTATGCGCTGCAGTTTGCTGGCAGTGACAACTTTCCGTGGCATTTTACATTCCCAGTACAGTGGATGAGATTCTACTGAATCTCATCCCCACTTTGCGGAAAAATACACAGAGTGGATATGCTGCAATTTCCAAAACCGTTGCAGTTTTGGAAATTGCAGCATGTCAATTATACTTAGTGAAACGTGAGCAGTTTCCTTATGGGTATAATGGAAGCAGAAAGTCCACCGAGAAAACCTCTGTGGGCTTTCTGTGCAGCAGGGAAAACTGAGATGTGTTGCCACTGTGGATTTTCCTGCAGCACTTATTTTTTGCTGCACGCCACTATATGGGTCCTTAGCCTAAATTCTCTTTTTATTCAACCTACATTGCCTATAAGCTAGATGGGTAACTACGCTCATTCCCTACAAAGAGCAAAATGTAAGCCTACATGGAACGAAAGAATCCCAAAATCAACACCAAATCTCAATTGCCAAAAAAAATACAAAAAAATCTTTATTAATAAATAATTCACAAGACAAGGACACACAAATTAAAAAGTTAAAAAAACAAACAAAAAGGCAGGGTCACAGTGCTCCAGTTAGAAAAATGTCAAAAACGGACAAAATTCTATTTCAGATGTAATTAAAAAAAAATACCTCTATTGTACTACTTGGAACAGACAAGAAAATAAGTCTAAAAATAGCACAGTATAACTACTATATAAGCATATGTCTGAATACAGTGGTCCCTTGACGTTCGCGGGTCTGACCTTCGCGGAAGGTCTATACCACGGGTATTAATATTAATGGAAGGATACTCCGTTGTTTTGGGGTTTTTTTTAACACCACGGGTTTTCCTGCGGCCGCTCAGCAATATCATCAGAAAAGTGTATCTTCTTCAATGGTGAGTACCCATATCATTTCATATACTGTACGTAGACTATTTTGGATATGAACAGTATTGCAGGACATCCCCTAACATGAGATTAAACACCGCATCTCTACTTCGCGGAAATTTGACTTTCGTGGGCGGCCTTGGAACGTATCCCCCGTGACAGTCAAGGGACCACTGTATACAGTATATTACACATAGATTTATGAAAATTCATGAAACAGATTCCAATACACTAACATAAGTGAGACTAAAAGCATCACTATTATACAATCACATCTAGACATATATAAATATATACGTATACTTTAGCAACTAACCATGCATTAAAAGTGCAGGACCACAAAGTACAGCATGCATATGGCAAAAACATTTAAGCAATGATGTATTAGATCATACACCACTACCAACATGCCCAGTGGCGTAACTACTAGGGTAGCTGCAGTAGCATCTGCCACAGGGCCCGGGAAGTTAAAGGGGTTGTCCCATCACAAGGATCCTATCTATACTGCTTGTTAATGTGAATTTAAGACTTTTCCTAAATACATTGCTTCAGCAAAACTGCTGTGTTTGTCCACTATCTTACTTTATTAATTTCTTTGTTGACACATCACTTGACTTTTGACCAGATAAGTCAAGGGATGTATCTGCCTGCTGCCAGGGGGAGGGAGGAGGGGCTACGTGCATGGAAAGAGCCAGGGGGGGGGGGGGGTAGTTTACACTTTGAGGGAAGGGGCCGCCAATACAGACCCAGCATCTGCTGTAATAGAGAGGCGGATGCCGGGGAGGGTAAGACGCCAGCACAGGTGTCTGCGACATCGCTACGTTCCTGCCCTGCATGCAGCCAGCAGCAGCAGTAGCGATGCTGCTATTCCGCAGGGGGGTGGGGGCGGAGGAGCCGAATAGCAGCAGGGCAGGAGTGTAGCGATGTTGCAGGCACCTGTGCTGGCGTCTAACCCTCCCCGGCATCCGCCTTTCTATTACAGCGGATGCTGGGTCTGTATTGGCATTGTGAAAGCTGGAGAACTGACTGGTCTCACCATCTATGAGCTCGCACGTAGGGCCAGCGGCATAGAAGCGACGTCATCTCGCCGCTGGCTTTGCATATGTAACCCCGCCCACCAATGACGCAACAAAGCAGGAAGAAAGAAGATTTTAAAGCAGCGCAACGTGGGAATACCCCTTTAAGGGCCTGATGACAACCACTACCACTGCGGGGGGGGGGGGGGTTTGTTTGTTTTTTTTTGTTATAGGCACTCTTTTCCTTCAAACATCATCAACTCATCTAGGTACACATACACACAGTTTTTGAAGGACCTTGGCAAGGATAATATTGCAAACACATTGAACCATAGATCTTATGTAGATGTAGACTTGTTCAAATCCTTCCCGTTTCTACATATAATCAGGGCTCTTTGGCAGCCACACCTCTTCCAAGACCCTCCTCCTTCATAGGATGATCAAATATTGATTTTAGATTTTTTTCTTTTATTTCCTTGACTTGGGTAATTGACAAAAATCAACTAATATAATTCTATTTTATTTTTTGCAGTGGGTGGTCCACAAATGCCAGTTTCAACCATGACATGGTTCCTGAAACTGATCACAGCCAGATCTGCCCTCTAAAAGCTCCTTAGCGCGCCTTCCCTTCTGCGTCTCACTGCGAGTCCATATATTAGTTTACACCCACAAGTGGTGTACTATGGTAGTCTGGAGAACTTGCATAACAAATTGTGGGATGCGTTTTCTCCTTTAGCCCTAGAATTTGCACATTCACAAGGGGTTAAACGAAAATATTAGTAAAATAAAATTTGAAAATTTCACCTCCATTTTGTCTTAATGCCTGTTAAGCACTCATAGGGTTGAAATACTTGGTATATGTTGTTTTGGCTTATTTAAGGGGTGCAGTTTTGAAAATGGGGTGATTTATGGGGGGGGGTTTTAATACAAGGGTCTTTCAAAACCCCTTCATAACTGGATTAGTCCCTTAAAAAATGGGTTTTAGAAATTTCTTGAACATTTTGAATATTGTTGTTTCACTTGTAAATCTTATAATGTCCGTAAAAAATAAAAGGGTGACTAAAGTTTGATGCCGACATAGAGCAGAGATCTGGGACATGAGATTTATGATATAATTTTGGCGGTCTGACTATCTGTATGCAATGCACATCATTTCAAACTTTATAAAATGCATATATTCCAAAATCTCCACCAAACTGCTTTGTTTGTCCACTATCTTACTTTATTCAATTCATTGTTGACACAGCCCTTGACTTATCTGCTCAAAAGTCAAGTGATGTATCTGCCTGCTCTCAGGGGGGAGGGAGGAGGGGCTAAGTGCAGGGCAGTGAGCCTGTGTTTCTAGCTATTCCTGTGTCTACACCACGTAACCTAGCTTCCTGCTCTCAGATAGGGGAGAGGAGCTGCTTTCATTTCTGAACTCGTCTTCTGTTCTCCCAGTTATCAGGCTAGCTAATTAAATTGTGTTCATTATGGCAGAGACAGGCAGTCTCTATATGTAACATTGAAGTACTGGCAGGAGCAACTCCATTCTTAGCCCAATATTGTGCATATAGTGTTTGAGGACCTTTGATGACATCACAGGCCCTTCAGCCACCCCATAGGATCCCGCTATGCGGTGGGCGGAGCTACACGCTAATTTGGGGGTGGAGCTAAATAGCAGGTTGTATGTGAAACCCTGCCCACCAAATAACACAAGAAACCAGGAAGAAAAGATTTTACAGCAGTGAAGACTGGTGAGTATGTGATGTGGGAATACCTCTTTAAATGTGCTCTCTTTTTAAGAAAATGCTATAAAGTCTATTCTTAGCAATGCTCTAACTGATTAATTGTAGATAAGGAGACTCCATACTCAGTGTATATCATGTCCTACACACAATAAGTACAGGTTACAGTTACATGCAGAGGCAAAGTCTTTTTTCTGCCATTACAGCTTTGTATAGTGACTTAGGCCTGGTTCACATCTGCATTTGGTATTATATAATATGCCCCTTCCTAACAACCCATTATCAGTTGGCATAACTAGCAAAGACTGGGCCCCCCAGGAAACTTTTGACTCGGGGGCCCCCTCACAGCATAGCACCCCCTTTCCAGGCCCTCACAAACTGTAAACACAAAATGCCTCATTTACACACACTATAATGTTCCACAGCATCCCCTGCAAACAGTATTATGCCCCACAGTAGCCCCTGCATACTATATTATGCCCTACAGTGGCCCCTGTACACTATTATACCCCACAGTGGCCCACCCTTTTCAGACCCTAGAGTATAACGATCGGAGATTCAGGGAGGTGACAAACATAAAAACCACTGTTAACTTATCTATCCCGGGCTCCAGCACACACCCTGATGCTTTTGCCGATCTTCAATGTCGGCCCTGACGTCATATGGGCCAGACCAGCATCACGACGCATAACAACGTCGGCCTGGCCTAAGTGATGTCTCGGATGTTACCATAAAGGCCTGAAGCCTGTTGGGAGTAACACCAGATTTAGGAAAGGTGACTAACACTGTTCCCCTCCCGAGTCTCCTATTATTATACTCCGGGGTCTGAAAAGACCTCAGAGTATAGTAAGCTAATAAGAGTGGTATTATAGTAGTGGTTACACTGGTAGGCCCAAAGCCTGCCCAGAGCCAGTAGAGGCAAGTAAATGGGGCCTGTTACCGTCTGGAGTTACTCCAGCTGGTAACAGCCTATAAAAAAAAGAAAAAAAAAAAAAAAAAACACACACACAAAGAGGTAGTGGCTGTCACTGGGCCCACTAATGTCCCGGGCCTTGTGGCACCCGCTATGGCTGCTACCCTGGTAGTTATGCCACGGCTGATGGCTTATCCACGAGATAGGACATCAGTATGTAATCTGTCGGGGGCTGACTGTTCTAGCGGCCTCCATGTGCTGAAAATTGTTGGTGGACAGGATCCAGCACCGCTACTATTCAACCAATAGGAGAAGCACGGCAGCCCCATCTAATGTATAGTGGTGGTACTTGCATCGCCACTACTATAACTTGAATAGGAGCGGTGCGGCATCCTGTCCACAAGCAAGATCTGGCACCCGGAATATTCTAGAACCCTGACAGATCACATACTGACATACTAATTGGCCAGAGAAACCCCTTTACTTGATCTCATGCTTTTTAGGATAGAAGTATGTGTAGTGGAGGTAGGCACCGTGTCGAGGTAGTGTGCTAGCTATGCCTATTATAGAGGTATTATTGGTCTTTATATGATGTGTTTTGTAATGGTCTGTATAGTGGTAATAGTTTTCTCCAGTATAGCGGTACACCACATCATGGTTGCACTAATTATATATACACACACCGGGGTGTATATATATATATATATATATATATATATATATATATATATATATATATATATATATATATATATTTAATTTTTTTTACAAATGTTTTATTTTTCCCAATAAGACTATATCAATGCCGCTGGAAGTACATCACTAAATACTGTAATGACTAAATATAGCGGCATAACATTGAAACCAATAGGTAAAAAAGCAGCCCATTCATTTCAATAGGGTGCGCACATATGCCGGCTCCCATTGAAATGAATGGGATCTGCTTTGTACGCGCTGATTCTGAATGTGTTTTAACTTTCAGAATCAGTCAGCGTATACTCAGTGTGAATGCACCATTAAAATCGGGTCCGTTCACACAGTTTTGGGGTCCGTTCACACAGTTTTTTGGCGAGGAAAAATCTGCTTCAGGAATTAGGAAATTTGCCAATTCCATGTGGATTTTTGCCAATTCCACGTGGATTTTCTGCCTCCCATTGACTGCATTGGTTTTTGCAGGCAGAATCCGCCTGAAGGAAGCTTTTTTTCTGCTAGCAGGAAAAATCCGCTAGCAGAAAAAAAAAGCAAACAAAACCCATAGAACTCTATGGGGAGGCTCTTTTTCACGTGGATTCTGACACTGATCAGCGCCAAAATCCTGACCAAAAAACTTTGTGTGAATGGATCCTAAAGCAACTACCAAAATCTCTCCCTGCTACCAGTGTACCCACCATAGTTACCACTCAGCAATACTGGGGGAAGAGAACACCCCATCAGAGACAGTCTTGAAGTGTACGAAATTCAAACTTTCAATTGAAGATTTAGCAAATGAAATTCAGCAGTAACAAAAAAAACGAAAAACAAACAAAACACAAAGGAGACGTTCACACTTGCGCCACTGTCCACCTGCAGTGATTCCACCGAATTTGCAGGAAAAACAGCTTGGGGACGGCTTGCTGGCAGTCAATTTAAAAAACAAGTCATTTCAATAGGTCAATGCAAACTGCTGGTGTCCATATACAGCCTCTCCGCTGTGAAACAGTTTTGTTTTTTTGTTTTTTTTTGCATGGACACAAAGTCCTCCATATCTGACTGTGTGTGAGAAAACCAGTTTCACGGTTGGAGAGGCTGCATACGGACACCGGCGGTTTGCTTTATTTTTATTTTATTTTTTTTATTTATTTTTTTTTATGGTAGAGTTGGAAGGGACCTCAAGGGCCATCGGGTCCAACCCCCTGCGAGTGCAGGTTTTCCTAAATCATCCCAGCTATATGTTTATCCAGATTCCGCTTGAAGATTTCCATTGATGGAGCACCCACTACCTCCCGTGGCAGCCTATTCCACTCTCTCACTACCCTCACTGTCAGAAAGTTTTTCCTAATGTCTAATCTGTATCTCTTTCCCTTTAGTTTCATCCCATTGCTTCTTGTACTTCCTTGTGCTAATGAGAATAGGGTAGATCCCTCTGCACTGTGACTACCTTTCAGATATTTGTAGACTGCTATTAAATCTCCCCTCAGCCTTCTCTTCTGCAAACTAAACTATCCCAGTTCTTTTAGCCGCTCCTCATAGGACATGGTTTGCAGACCTTCCACCATTTTGGTTGCTCTTCTCTGGACTTGCTCCAATATATCGATGTCTTTCTTGAATTGAGGCGCCCAGAACTGTACACAGTATTCCAGGTGTGGTCTGACCAGGGAAGAGTACAGCGGAATAATGACCTCTCTTGATCTAGATTCAATGCTTGTCTTAATACATCCCAGAATTTTATTAGCCTTTTTTACAGCAGCACCGCACTGTTGGCTCATGTTGAATTTGTGATCTACTATTATGCCCAAGTCCTTTTCCCCTATGCTATCACTTAGTTCTATTCCTCCCATACTATATATGTTTTTTACATTTCTCTTACCCAGATGTAGAACTTTGCATTTGTCCCTGTTAAATACCATTTTGTTCGCCTCAGCCCATTGTTCCAGTGTGTCTAAGTCCTTTTGAATACACTCTCTCTCCTCTCTAGTGTTGGCTATTCCTCCTATCTTCGTATCATCTGCAAATTTTATGAGATCCCCAATAATTCCATCGTCCAGATCATTTATAAAGATATTAAAAAGTACTGGGCCCAGAACAGAGCCCTGTGGCACCCCGCTTTTGACTTTCTTCCAGTTCGATGTGTAGCCATTTAGTATTACTCGTTGTGCCCGATCATTAAGCCAGTTGTGAATCCACCTAACTGATTTTTTGTCAAAGCCATACTTAATCATTTTTTTCAATAAGAAGGTTATGTGATACTTTATCAAATGCCTTACTGAAGTCAAGATATACTATGTCCACGGCATTCCCTTGGTCCAACCATTCAGTGATTTTGTTGTAGAAGGAAATCAGGTTAGTCTGACAAGATTTATTGGTCATAAAGCCGTGCTGGCTCTGGTTAATTAATGCCCATCGAAATAAATGCTAGCCGTTTTTCCTGCAATTTCGGTGGAATCACAGCAGGCAGACAGTGGCACAACTGTGAACGACCTCTAAGCGATAAGGTAAAGAATTATTTGTTTTATTAATAGATACAGTGCGTATATTAAAAATATAACCTTTTGTTATTAGAACTACAAATATCACAAAGTGATGCATTTTTCTAGAAGTGACACCAACTCATGCTCTTTTTTTTTCCCCTCTTTTTAAGAATTTTGAAACACAGTGTAAAAGGTTGGGCATCACTGATCTAAGATATGTTATATTATTATGTGATATTATAGGAGGATTGTCATGCATCTTTTGATGCTTGGCTTGTTAGTAAAATTTTCTAGAATATGCCCTGGCTCAGACCTAGGTTTACATCTTACCAGCATGCTCTAGTCTTGTTGCCATCCTTCAATTACCTATTCACACCTGTAAAATGGTGGTTACAGTGTGGAAACCCCAAAACTCTGCACCCAGTCTAGCCAGTGCAAAACTATTTGCAGCAACAACGATCTACTATCCACATTACAAGTTCTGTAACACAAGGGAGATGCCAAAGATCTCAGAAACAAACTCTGCAGTGGTCAAGACAAGTTTTGATGGTAATCTGAGCTGGATGGAGAAAACATCTCATGTGAGTCACTGGATTTATAGAAGACATGTAATCTCTCCTTGTCAATACTTGTATTTTGCAAAAATTACACAAGGCAGATGCCAGTTGCCCCATGTCAGGCTTGCTCGGGTTACTCTGTGTCTTTGTGTTCTCAGTCAGACTCAATGGAGAACATTTATTAAGCTACTTGAGTTTTTTAATTTGGGCTTTTTTTGTGGTATGTGTAACGGGATTAGCTCAGGGATCATAGTCTCCTCAGTAAGGGCTAGTTCACATGGGCACAGAGGGGGCGGATTATGGCGCGGAATCCACATCATAATTCGCCCCCTCACAATGGTGGTCTATGGAGACCATTAGCAGAAAAAAAAGCAGCGAGCTGCCCTTTCTTCAGACTGATTCCATGGCTCGTTGAGCCACGGCGTCTGCCTCGTGACAGTAACCTCTGGAGTTGGCCCATTCATTTGAGCCTACTCCAGAGGGGGGAAGCCACGACAGTCGTATTTTGGCCCAAGAGTGACATGTCTCCCCGCATCACTCTCGGTGCTAAAATCCGCCCTTCTACTGCCTGTGTGAAAGGGTGCCTTAGGCTGGTCTTACACTACCGTAATGATTTTACAGTCCGCAAGTTGCTGATGAGCAACACTAGTTGACACCACAGATGCCCGTAAACTGCCGTACTCGCCCATAGAGTTCTATGGGCGAGTCCGTGCAGTGCCGTAATTCACGGCCATGTTCTATACATTGCGGACCACAGTTTCAGCCCAGCCCAGCATGGATAAAATATCCAGTGGTGTAAGAGGCCACATTGATTATAAAACCCTCAATTGTGGACTTACATTACGGTAGTGTAAGACCAGCCTTAGACTAGCACTTTTGGTACAGCAAAGAAAGTCCAGTTAAGTGTGGTGCAACTGGGCCAGTTTTATTAGCACTCTTGCAGTCAAACAAAACAAATACAACACAAAATAAAATCCTAGCTATCCAGCTACTATACAACCAACAAGAACCTAACTAAAGAGAGCTGAGCCTACTGCACAGCTCCCTAGACACACTATACAGACATTCAACTCACAAAGCTTTTCCCAGGAGCAGAGAGAGCCATATAGCCGTCTGCTGTCTGCCCTTTTATACACACATTTCAGGATACAAGAATTTAACCCCACACATCTCAAAACCTGGAGTGGCTGAATTGAGTAGAGACACACCCAATTCCCCATACTCCAGTGGTTAAGACCTTTTTACAGGGTTTTGGGAAAACCCTCCAGCAAGGAACACAGCTTTTCTCAGCTGCATCTCGATTGTTTATGCATACCTCCCAACCGTCCCAATTTCCGCGAGACATTCACGAATTCGGTGTCCTGTCCCGCGGTCCCGGTCGGTATGACCCGATTTCAACTTATCAGCGTCACTGATGAGTTGAACACATATACGAGTAAAGCAGGAGCTGTTTCAGCTCAGCTCCTGCCTTACTGCTGTGCTCCGGCTTCCGGCATGTGTAGGCGTGATGTGATGACGTCACATCGGGCCTACAACTATGTGAGTGGAGTGAGAGAGCGGTGGAGGAGCGTTGGAAGGTGAATATAAGTATTTGTGTTAAACATTGAGGGGAACATAATGTAGGGGGCCTATGAAACTGGGGGCATATAGGGGGGAGAACGGCATCTCATTGGGGCAGATGAAGGGGGGGACGGCATGACACTGGGGCAGATGAAGGGGGGAGAACGGCATGACACTGGGTCAGATGAAGGCGGGAGAGAACGGCATTACACTGGGGCAGATGAAGGGGGGGACATGAATCTGGGGGCAGAGATGGAGGGGGGACAAGAAACTGGGGGCAGATAAAGGGGTTATATGAAACTGTGGGAGAGATGGAGGGGGAATACAATTTACAGGTGACTATAGGAGGATTACAATGTGTGGGGGCACACAAAAAATGAATGGGAATGGGTGGAGTCAACATAAAAGTGGGTGGAGCTAAGTTTGCCACGGCACGCATGCGCGCCACATATTTTGTCCCTCTTTTGGCTCTTCAAAAGTTGGGAGGTATGTTTATGACAGGAACCTGGAAGAAATGTACACTCCTACCACTTTAACCCTGGTCCTGTCACATATGCTTCATTTATGAAGAATTTGCATATATATATATATATATATATATATATATATATATATATATATTTATTTTTTTATTTTTTTATTTTTTTCACACTGTAATGCTGCTCTCGCCACTTTTGCTTTTTGTTGAGGAAAGGTGGTGTGGCCTAAATGAATATCCTTTACACTCCAGACCATGGGTAACATAAAAAAGTCCATCAGGTTGGAATATATTAGAAAAAGGCAATTGTGACCTTTTTGACCAAAAAAGGGGAAAGTGCACATTGCCAAAAAAGGCTCATCTAAACTAACATCTGCACAGCATTTAATAAAGAGGTGCGGCTACATTATCAATAAGCACCACAGTAAAACTAGTGTTAAAAAAAAAAAAAAAAAAACGCACCAAAAAGCATGGCCAAAAGGGGCAGATAAATAACCCCCAATGATGTTGAGATCAGGGCAATGTGGAAGCCATATCATCATTTCCAGGAATCCTCTTCCAAAGACATTCTTTTTACTGGAAAATGAACTATTAGTTTCAGTTCAGTTTTGGTTTGCCAATTTTGCTAATTACTTCAATGAAAAAAAAAATGTGCTCGTACAAGCAAGCACTTCCCATTCACTTCAATGGGAGTGCTCGTAGTGAAAAAAGCAGCCCATTCATTTCTATGGGGAGCGCTCGTATGCCGGCTCCCATAGAAATGAATGGGAACTGCTTTATACGCTGCTGATTCTGAACGTGTTTTACGTTCAGAATAAGCTGGCGTATACTCAGTGTGAACTCACCCTAAGGGTCCATTTACACAAAGGAAAAAGGTGCTGTATTTTTGTCAAAACCACGTCAAAAGACGCGTCCAAAACCGCGACTCAGTTTTCACGCCTCCCATTGAGTCCTGTTGGTTTCTTCAGGCGGATTCCGCCTGAAGAAAGGTCATGTCGCTTCTTTTTTACACTAGCGGAACAAAAAAACGCTAGCTGTCTACATAGGACTCTATTGTTTTGAGGCGGATTTTGATGCAGATTCCGCAGCAAAATCTGCCACATTTCGCTACTGTGTGAACTAGCCCTTAGGTTGATTAACTCTTTAGCACTGGTAACCATCACTATTGAGATTTCGCTGTAGGGATGAGTTAGGAAGCCCTGGACAAAATATAGCACCCGGGGCCCACTGGGTGTAAAAAAAAAAAAAAAATCAAAAGAGCAAACAAAGTAAGACATTCTCCAAAATGTTATGTACAAAAAAGTACATTTGGCCCTGAGGAGAAAAAATTCCTTATGCTTTCCTGAACATGGAAATATAGAAAAGTTATAAATGGGCCTAGTCCGGAGGAGGAAGTGTCTTCAGGCTGATACACAAGGCGAATCAGCCTGAAGAAAAAGAGCATGCTCCTATTGATTTCAATTGGAGCTGTCTTTTTGGTCTGGATTTTGAGGCGAATCCGGCCTCAAAATCCTGACCAAAAAACTCTGTGAACTCAGCCTAAGGTTGATTGAACTCCTTAACATCCTCAACCATCACTATTGAGATTTTGCTGTAGGGGGGCCCTGGACAAAATATTGCACCAGGCCCCACGAGACTTTAGTTATGCCACTGCATAAAACTCTGTTAAAATGAAAAGTTTGACTAGGGTATTCAAAATTTAGATGATAACACATCAACATGTAAACTTTTGTAACCAGTTATTATATGATCACTTTAATGCAGCAGTAAATTTTGGTTGGCTATTTTCATCAATATTGGTAGTATGAACTGAGCAGTAGAACTAAACACATAGAAAATTAAACTGGAAAAAAATTGCACATCAAAAACAAGTACATAGACTAAATGCAACAGTTTTAAAAGCATCTTGTATGCCACATAGGAATACGTTAGGGACAAAAGAAAAGTTTTGTAGATAAACAAAACTGTGAAGGATGCAATAAATTATATATATTAAAAAAAAAAAAAAAAAAAAAAAAAAATGTTTAAACTAGTGATGGCGAACCTTTTTGAGACAGAGTGCCCAAACTGCAACCCAAACCCAATAAACTATCGTGGAGTGGCAACACGGAAATTTAACCTTACAGCTCTCTGGATCCACAGTTGCAAACCCACAAATTACAGTCGTGTGAATGGGGCTTTACAGAGTTTCCGTGCTGGCTTTACTGAAAGGTAAAGGTCTGTGCATTGGGTACTTTTGAACAATTAATGTGCAATATTTACATCACACGGAATCTGTTTCATAGTGACCAGGAATGTTATTACAGCCTGTACTAATATCAGGTCTACTATAAAACAGATACTGTGTGATATAAATAGTGAAGGGCGTCCACACAGTACAATCTTCCCTGGAGTTGTCTGCTAAGAACAAACATTCCTTCTGGAGTTTTCTCATCTCACCCACCTGAGTAGTCTGAGTGAGATGTACACATCCTCCATTACCTGACCAGCCATCGGCTTACACAGGTAAGTACTGTATGATGTGATGGGGTGGGCTGAGTTAGTTAGGTAGCTAGGTAGGGCTAGTAGTCCGTGGGCTTGCTATGGAAACGGAGGGGGTGTGAGAGAGGAAGGGGGAGGAAGACTAAACAGGAAGCTAGCTACTCAAGTAAACAAATGCTGAAGATGTCAGGAGCTCCCAGGGAAACTCAGAAATCACTCAAAACACTGCTAAAGGTATTTTGGTGCACTTATTAACCCATTAATAGCACCAAAGTGCTTTTTTACCCAGAGAACCAGTCAAAAGCCATCTTAGGAAATGTAGTAAAAATAAATAATAAAAATAAAAATGCAGTTTTCAAACTTTGAAATTACATTCCTTTTAAATAGATAGTCATATTACCCAAATTACTTTATAAATATAATTTAACGTACCTCTGCTTTATGTTGACATCAAATTTTAATCACCCTTTCTTTTTTTTCATGGAAACATAAAAACAGCACCGAGCTGTACATGATGAAGTACCGTATGGTAAGGGTAATTAAATTAAGGCAAAAAGCCTGTCACCTTTGGTGGATGTAAAGAGTTCACAACTACCACACTAGCATCAGAACCATTTAACAGGGGGTTCTTCCCTGGGTGATATACAGCTGCAGGATCTGTGTCACCGTCAGTGTCAATTGAAGTTCCAGTAGGACCAAGGATATTCTGAGATCACCGCGCTTCACCCAATAGATGTGTAAACCAAATCTTCTTTATTGTTGTCCAAAAAACATACACAATGCGTTTCGGAGTTCTAAACCACAAATTGGTACTACCTACCACAGACCTTACACACATATAGGTGTAATCAATTCAAACAGACAACAATGCAAAAGGGGAGAACAGAGCACCTCAAATATAGCAAGAAAGGCCGCGCAGGGCCACAAAACAGGCGAGCAACCAAAGGAGGCATGGAGCTCGAGTGGGGTGTGGCAAGAACTGAGACAGAAAAATTAAGGAGGAACACGGGGGCACAGCCCCCAACAGAGGGAGACAGACAAGATAATACACACCAGAGAGACAAGAGGAAGGAAAGAGAGAAATGACGTAAGCCGAGAACAGGACAGGGGAAGGGAGACAGGGAAGTTGCCAGAGGAGGCAAGAGGGGCCCAGACCGACAGAGAGAGGGAGATCAGCAGAGAAGGGTGGAAAACTCAGACGAGTCCTGGAACATTACCCACGGCCGCCAGAGGGTCTCGAATTTGGAGGAGTCAGGAGTGTCCCCGGCAACCAGGAACTCCATTCTGTGAATGAGAAGAAACTCCTGCAGCCATTCCAGAAGGGAGGGGTGGGACTATGCTAGTGGCAAGGGATGACCGTCCTGGCAGCCGTGAGGAAGTGGCACAAAAGGTCGCCCTTAACAGAGGAAAGTGTACCAGGTATAAGGGAAAGGAGGGCTACTTGCGGGGTTGGAGTAAGAGAGCAGCCAGTAACCTTACTACAGAAGGAGAACACAGCTTGCCAGAAAGGTTGAAGCTCCCTGCAATCCCACCATACATGTAGAAAATTACCTTCCGCGGAACCACAGCACCAACACAGGTCGGAGACCGAGGGATAAAACTTATGGAGGAGAGTGGGGCATCGGTACCATCGGGAGAGTATCTTAAAGTTATTCTCCTGCCCACTACACGGTAAGGGCAGCTTACGCGAGAGGAGGAAGCAGCGGTCCCAATCAGCAGCAGAGAGGTGAGTTCCCAGGTCAGTCTCCCAGGATCTGATGAGGGGGGGGGCCCTGGGTAACCACCTGCAATAAAACGTAGTAGAGGAAGGGGAGGGCACAAGGAGGGGCTTCAGACCGGCCCAGCGCGACCTCCAACATTGTGGGGGCAGGGGAAAGCAGAGACTGCATGGAAAACTTACGCCAAAAGGCAGACAATTGATGATATTCCAACCAGGATAGGGAGGAATATGGAAAGGCAGCCTGCAACTCATTGAAGGAATGGAGGGAAGAAGAGGGGCCGGGGATGGAGCCCAGTCGGACATCGTCAACAGCGAACCAACTCAGGAAGCGATGCGCGGAAACCCCAGAAGGGAACATGGAATTTCCAAACAGGGGGCTGGGGACCCTAGCTAGAGCAGCCAACCTGCAAAGACTGTCCCAAACCAATAAGAAGTGGGAAGCCAACTAGGAACAGCGGACCGAAGCAGGGCGGTGGTGCAAGGGCAACCAAGGGAGAGAGGGGAGGTGAGTATCAGTGAGCTAGGACTCCAACAGAACCCACTGTTTGTCGCAGCGTTGATAACACCAATCCAGAAGACAGAGGAGGACCGAAGCACGATAATAAAGGAGGCGGTCCGGAAGACCGACTCCCCCCTATCCCTACGCCTGTTGAGGGTGCGGAAGCGGATCCTACTACAGGAAGATCCCCAAACAAAAGCACCCAAAGAGTAATTTGAGGGAGGAGAAAAAACGCCCAGGGACAGGAATCGGGAGTGCTTAGAAAAGGTAGAGAAATCTGGGCAGGATGTTCATCTTTAGGACGTTAATGCATCCAAACCATGAGAGTCCAAGGGACCCGTAGGAGCCCAGGTCAGCAATCGTCCTCTCCATAAGGGCAAAATAATTCAAATCCACAAGGCCCTTAGGGTTAGTGGAAACTTGGATCCCCAGATATTTAATAGACTGGGGTTGCCAACGGAAGGGGAAGCGAGCGGACAGGGTGGCGACTTCCGAGGGAGATAGGGAAACGTTAAGTGCCTCACTCTTGGTCAGATTAACTTTGGACCTTACACACATATAGATAAAAGATGGGTTAACAAGGTACTACCACTCCTGAGTAAATGGGAGTGTTCAACACACCCCAAACAACAAAGTAATCATCATAATAATCCAATAGAACCGCCTTGCCAATATATTATATGCATAGGTTTTAGTAAAAAAAAAAAAAAAAAAAAAAGAAACTCATAAAATGACACAAGGAGAGAGGATTACCTTGGATGCTAATTTCCAGGGAATCCCCTCATAGCTTACGTTGTTTAGAACGCCAAAAGGCATTGTGTATGTTTTTTGGACAGCAATAAAGAAGACTTGGTTTACAAATCTATTGGGTGAAGCAACGTGATCTCAGAATAACCTTGGTCCTCCTGGTCTTTCTTTTTTTCAGATATTTTAAGGCCTACAAATCAAACAGCAATTTTCCAAATTTTCAAAATAATTTCCAAAAGTCATTGTTTAAGGAACCAGTTCCATTCTAAAGGGATTTTAAAAGGCCTCTGTAATAGAAACCCCAATAAATCAACCAATTCTCAAAACTGCACTCCTGAAATAATTCAAAATGATAAAGCATTTATAAAATTTCTTAACGCCTTCAGTGTTTCGTAGGAATTAAAAGAAAATGGAGATGAAATTTACACATTTCAATTTCTTTCACTAATATATTCATTTATTCATAATGTTGAATCCTTCACTGAGTCCCTGGGAGCTGGAGCCTGATGACTCACATCGTTAACGGAAAGGGGCCCGGCGTCATGTTCCTCAGGGCCCTTTTCCAGTAGAAGCCTGTCCAGGGTAGGTCTGTGAAAATAAACATATTTACTCATCTCTCCTGGGCATCTGGCGTCATCTTCAGAAAATTTATGGCCTGTAGTTGACACCTTGTATTCCGGACATCACCGCTTAAGTCCAGTGTTAGGACAGGCCGGGGTCTCCACTGTACCGCACAGAGGCTGCCAGCCCGCTCCATCTCCAGTGCCAAAATGGTGATCCGATCCCTTGTGGAGTGAGGCCAGAACCTCTGCTTGAGTGTGCAGAGGATCCGGTCTCCCTCTAGTGCCGGGACCGGCAGTTCTGGGGTCAGGGGGGTTAGCAGCTGGCCAGAGGCTATTAAGGCCTCATTCTGACTCCCACCCGCTGCTGGTTATTTGGTTAATACTGGTATCAGCTTCTCCTGCAGTTTTCCTGCCTCCTTTCCTGATCCCTATACCTCATGTCTGCCTCCTGTTCTGTGTTGACCTTGACTTGCTTTCCAGACGACCTCTTCTTGACCTCCTGATATAGCTACCTCCTGACCACTTGTGTATGGCCTCGGTTTTTCTTGACTACTCCTGCTTGACTACTCTGTGACCTCCTGTGCATGACCCAGCGCTCCTGACTACGCAGCTGCTTCTCCCTCCTTTTACCACGTGACCTCTTGTATACCGACTTGGCTTGAATGACTAAGTTTTTGGTTATTCCTTTGAACCTGCATCGACCACTGGTGTACTGACTTGGCCTATACGACTTCCCTACGGTGTTTCTGCTACCACCTGGCAAACCTCAGGCTTCAACTCTCCATGCTGACCAGCTGTCCTGATTTTCATCCGCTGAGGTTAGTGTTTCTGGGTTTTCTGGGTCCTCTATTACTTGGGGTTCACTGAGTGTGTGGCGCTCTCTGGGCGGTCACGGTTCTGGAATTTACCAAGTCCAACTCCACCATCAGGAGCTCTGACGAAGAACTCCAGGGCCTGGTTCTGCTCCGGTTAGGAGGGCGTTGTACACTCAGGGCTGTTTTTACCTCGGTGTTTGGAGATTCTGGTTGTCCAGGGCTTACTGTCTATTATTGTTGCATCAGGTTCCTAACATCCGAAACATGTGACATCAGACACAGACCTGAAGAAGAAGTTGGCGGGACCAGGAGCAATGCGATGATGCTCAGGAGAGGAAAGGCAAGGTGATTATAAATCAGTTGAACAACTCATCGCCAGCATAGAAATCTATGGCAGATCTGGTGTCAACACCCAGCATACCCAAACTCCTCGGTTGTCGGGTGCTGGTTGCAACTGTTTTTTTTTTTTTTTTTTTTTTTTTTTTTAAATAGTTACCTGTTACTTACAGATCCTCACTTCAGCCATGGCCGGCCGCTTCCTATTCAGTCCTGTGCATCACATATCACTTTGCTGACAGTGACATGATTTGCAGTGTAAAGGGCCCCCTGCAGGTTCTGAAGTAGAAGAGGAGACAGCAGGGATGAGCAGGAGTGGGGATCAATAAATAAGATTTGGAACACCTGGCAGTTTGATTCGGACCAAATACTTCCAAAACGAAACTGTTATTATTATACTCGGAGGGTATAATCAGTAAAATGATAGGAGACCCAGGGAAAATGACAAATATAAGAACTAATGTTACTCACTTCTCCAGGATTCCAAAGAAACTCCCTGCTGTCTTTAGCCCTCTTAAATGATGTCTTATGAGTAATTGTTTGTGGGTCATGAACCCACAATATTTCAGGGCAAACCTGAAATATTGGGACATCATACTGTGTGCAGAGACCGCTATGGGACATCATACTATGTGCAGGGGCCACTATGGGACATCATACTGTGTGCAGGGGCTGCTATGTGACATTATACTGTGTGCGCATGGCCCTTGTGGGACATTATACTGTTTGCACTGGGGCCACTATTTTATATATATATATATATACACACATATAAAATGTACCTGTGGGGGCCCACTCAGTTTCCACATTGAGTACTCCCATTAGTAAAGATAAAAGCGTTCATTACATACATTCCCAGTCTATTTGACAGTATATGCATTGCTTCACGTTCATGTTTTTTATGTTTTCAACTCTTCTGTTGTATTGTATTTTACAAAAATCCTTTCAATAAAAATAACAGTTAAAAAAAAAAAAAAAAAAAAAAAAAAAAAAGCGGTCATTACACTGTGAACAGTATCTGTCTATTCACACAATAGAATGTCACGCTGATTTTGTGGCTGATCTTGCCCCTAAACAACGGCAGATTCTTCCCTCTTTTTGCATCCCATTGAAAACAATTGGAGCTGGATGTTGGAAAAAATAGTGTCCTGCTCAATCTTGCCGCAGATTCTGCATGTGATTTGGTGGCTGCTGCTTGAAATTCCCCACTATTAGACTCATTCATTTGGGCCTAATCAGTAGTGGAAAGCTGCAATGAAATGCTGATGCTCTGCATCCACCATTGTGGATGGGTGGCAAAACAAAGAGGAATCCAAGGCAGATGTCCGTTGTCAAATTCCTCTTTACTTTCCAATAAGTTCTATCTATTTGTATGGAATGATGGACTGTATTACAGTCCACTCCAGGAGAATTGCCTCAGCAAAACACCCAATCTTGGTTGCTTTTTTTACTGCGGTGTGCATGAGTTGCTCCTAAAGGGGCCCACTGATGCTCGGTTGCCCAAGGGCCTACACAAACCTGCAGCTGGCCCTCATCTACGATAGTTAGAAATTTGCATTAATTTCCATTATAACTCATGCTAAAAAAAACTAGTGTGAGTTGTGAGTTATTATGAATATATAGAAAAAGAGAAAAAGAAAAGTTGACACTACTGAGACCTAATATAGGAAAAAAACTGCTGTTATTATGAATATGTTAAGCCAACCCCGGCACATTATCATCTCTCTTTACCTGAAAACTGAGGGATTGATAAATCTGGATCCAAGGATTACCAATAACTAAATGTAGTCACAAAAAGGGTATCCCGAACCAAATCAACAAATATTAAAATCTAACTTTTATTCTGAACCATTTAAAATGTATACAAAAGAAGCTGTTTGAGCCCCTCTGTGTTCAAAGTATAAACTAATACCCAACCAACTGAGTTATTAAATAACTGGGTTTATAGCAGGTGTACCTAATCCGTGATCGGGTGTCCCCTGAACAATTAGTAGACCACCCATAGATCTAGGCACCCATTGATGTATTTGTTCAATGCCTCTGAACTCCTTCCAAATGTCTAGGGACCAGTTACAATTGTAGCAGCTTCGGCTTCTGCTAGCGGCTGATGATGGATATAACTCATACAGTTCAGATAATAGCTGGTGCGTCCGCTCTACACTTGTATGGTTATCCTATAAGGCAGCATATATATTATGTCAGATAGAAGCTAACCTCATTGTACCACCTCTATCTCCGGGACAATTATTCATCTGCAAATATATAGCCACTAGGTTTAGTTCCTGACGGGATCATATGAGTTGTGGGCAATAAAAATTCTAATTACGCTGAACAACCTGATGCTCTGTTCACACTAATAAAATTAGTCTCAACGCGTTTCTTTTCTCATTTATCAGGAGACTATTAGAGTATCCTACATGCACTCCTGATGTTCAGTGCATATTGACTAGCCTATTTCATGTAGCAAGAAAATAAATAAAGTTGTGCGGTGAAAACCGCAGTTGGCTGGGACCCTGATGGTGGATCCCGGGAATTCAGAGAGGCCAACCATAAATCTGCCCTATTGTCTCCACTGTACCCTCTGAATTAATGCATGTCTAATGCTGTGTCCCTGATTAAAGTAACTCCATAATTTGCCCCCTTGATTACAAAAAGAATGCCCACACTGTACCTTGAATTTAAAAAAAATTCTTACCACCTCTGTATAAATGACTCCCCTCCTGATCTGCCATCCATCCATGTGGTTTCCAAAATGGAGTCACATGCCTGGAAATTCCACTTTACTTGCATTTCATGGGCTCTATAAAAGTGGCATGGCAGCCAAAAAACCAAACTGTCTAAATCCATGCTTGAAAAACCAAATACAGCTTCTTTACTTCTGTACCTACCTGTGTGCCCAATAAGCAGTTTATATCTACTTACAGTGGCGTAACTAGGAATGGTGGGGGCCCATGGCGAACTTTTGACATGGGGCCCCCCCCCCCCTGACATGAAGATCTCGACTGAGCCCCTCCTACACATTACTGCTCGCTGTATTATGCCCCATAGTGGCCCCTGCACACAGTATTCCTGGAGCTTCTTCTGCTCTCTCGTGTGTAGGACGGCAGGAGCTCGGGAGGGATCCATTTTCTGTATAGGGATAAGCCCCACCTCCTGGGCTCTCCTCGGCCCTCTCATTGGTGGGCAGAGGACAGCCAGAGAAGGGGAGGGGGGGGGGGGGAAGAAAGTGTCCTGAGAGCGCTGAGTGGAGCCAGACCTGCAGGTCCTGCATCGGCTCCTGTGTGTCAGCCGTTGCAGCAGCTTCGGACATATGCTTTCCCTATATTAATAGGGAAAGTATTCCACCAACAGGAGGCCCCTGCAAGTGCTGGGGTCTTGGGCAATAGCCAAGTTTGCCCCACCCCGTAACGCCGGCCCTGCTTACCTCTCCCGGGCCGCCGATCATTATACTCAAGGGTCCGAAAAGACACCCCCCCCCCCACCCCCAAGTATAATTATAACAGCGGTAGCGGCTGTCACCGGGCCCCTAATGTCCCAGGCCCTGTGGAAGCTGCTACCACTGCTACCACGGTATTTACGCCACTGTCTACTTAGTACATTGTTAAGTATGTTATCCTAGGTAAAAAACAGTGTGGGCATTATGCTATTTGATTACACAGTAGTTCGCAGATGTGAATGAGTGCGATTAATCAGACAAAGTGAGAATTCCACGAGAGGTGAGGCAAGGTGAGTATAAGTATTTTTTATTTCTAATCACTTCTCTTGAGCATCTATTTATTATAATCTGAGGTCTGAAGAGACCTCAGAGTATAATAATAGCACTCAAGCGGAGGGCCAATCCTCACAAATGTTTGTTGATTATTATGGAGTTCACCTGAAGCAGCTCTAAAGGGCTCTTGGGCAGGGTTGGCATTAGGGGATGTAAACTGGGCAATTGCCCTGGGTCCCCTTACCCATAGGGGCCCCATACTTTGCTTACTATTAGGACTAATACTCTCGAGTAGATAAAAGCATCGGCAGATTCAAGGTGTGCTGATTGATACTTCTACAGTTTGTAGTCATTTAGCAGCAGCCCTGACTCCCCCCCTCCCCCTCACAAGCAGTGAGTCATGCAGCACATCTTAGGGTAAGTTGACACTGAGATTTTTGGTAAGGGTTTTGGCATTATCAAAACTGGACCAGAAAACACGTGAGGAGTTTCCTGAGGTGTTTTTTGCCATTTGAAGCTTTTCCTGAAGCGTTTTTCGAGGAGTTTCCTGATCCGTTTCGTCTTGGGATGTGGTCATGAATTATATTTTTAAAAAACTGCCTGAGGTTCCGCTTCAGGTTTCTGACCAAAAAACATGAGCAGGAAAAACCGGCTGACATTGACTTGCATTGAAGTCGTGAGCTGGAAAACGCTCAGGCTTCAAAAAAGAATGAACATCTCACTTTTTTTTTTGCCGCTAGCGGAAAAAAACACTAGCAGAAAAGACTCAGTAGCCTTTTGTATACTTTGAATGGTGAGGCGTTTTTTTTGGTCCAGGGTTTGGAGGTGGATTTCTGCCAAAACTCTGACTAAAAAACTGTGTGAACGTAGTCTTAATGTGAAGAAGGAAGTCTGCCCAATGTAAGAGCTTTCAGTATTGCCAGACAGAGCTTGGCATGAGCTTCATCCCTGTCCAATGCACCCAGTAATTCAGCCAAATGTGAGTGTATTTTTGAGGTAAAATATGTATATTTCATATGTATATGTACCCATAACTATTAATATCAAGAATTTGCTGTAGGGAGGGGATTGGGGACCCCAGAAAAGAGTTTGCACTAGATCCCACTAGACTTTAGTTATGCCAATGGCCATATGTATGGAACCTGCTGCTGCAAGTGAATGTGTCTCCATGTTGCCTTGTAACTGGATGAACCTTCCCAAGTGAACTGTTCGATGAGCATCATCTGTTACAACTTTCAGATTGTCTCCTGTATTGCACCTAACATCAAGGGCACCCCAAAAACACCACAACACAGGATAAATGTAGCAGAGATTGCCTCAGGGGATTCTTCACCATCACATCAGTAAACCTGAGAGTCTTCAGTAGTTGATACCTTTTTTAACGGATAACTAATAATGATAGTAGATTACAACGTTTCGAAGCTCTCGGTTTCTTCTTCAGGTATATCTAAAAACAATTTCTGAAGGCTGCATATTTATGTACCAGAGGGACACATAGGAATATAATTCTAGGAGGGAGGGTACAAGAAGGTTATTGGTTATACAACTAAACAATTCATCAGTTTGTAATGTTCTTATCAGTTCACAGAGTGTCTTTATGGCTGGCTGCCTCAGTTCAGTGATTTCTGTAGGATGCCATGAACCCATGTGAGAGAGTCATCCCTTTCTCATAAATTTGTACTCATAAATCCGTCTCTTTCCTGGATTTAAAATTCCCTCTTAAATCCAAAATTTTCATGTCATTGGTGATATTATGATCTTCATTGCAGAAATGTTTTGACACGGGAAGATCCAGTGTCAGGTTGATGGTGGGATGGAACTGGGTCTGAAGAACAGCTGAAAACCTTCCTTGAACAATTCAACCAGTTCCATCCCACCATCAACCTTATGCTCAATTCTTCCTTCACTGAAATAAACTATAACTATAACCAATAACCTTCTTCTACCCTCCCTCCTAGAATTCTATTCCTACAGTGTTGGCCAAAAGTATTGGCACCTCTGCAATTCTGTCAGATAATACTCATTTTCTTCCAGAAAATGATTGCAAGCACAAACTCTTTGGTATTAATATCTTCATTTATTTTGCTTGCAATGAAAAAACACAAAAGAGAATGAAAAAAAAAAAAAAAAAGTCAAATCATTGAAAATTTTACACAAAACTCCAAAAATGGGCCGGACAAAAGCATTGGCACCCTCAGCCTAATACTTGGTAGCACAACCTTTAGACAAAATAACTGCAAACAACCGCTTCCGGTAACCATCAATGAGTTTCTTACAATGCTCTGCTAGAATTTTAGACCATTCTTCTTTGGCAAGCACTCTTTGGATCAAGGGTTACCTATTATATACTGTAAACAACGAAAAGGGGCACCCCCACTAGAAAATATTAAAACTTAACCTTTATTGGTGGTTCATTAAAAATAGGTGCACAAACACAGAATACGGCCCCCATGTATAAAGCAGCGGGTATGTGTGTAAAATTGCCCAGTCCCTAGTAGTGTTAGGTATTTACTTACTCCCCTCCCTATTCCACAACAAGGAGATTACTATAGGTAGTAAACAGAGTGATTTTAGCCAAGATGTTTAAGTTAATTACCGAAGTATCCCTAGTACTGATACATGTATCACATAGGTGTTAGTGATTGGTACATTTCAGCAGGTTCTAGTATCTGCCATGTAGCTACTACCTTCAGGCTAAGCGGTTACTTTCTGCCAAAATCTCAAAGGGAGCTACACAAACAATTGCATTAAAAATAAAACTGTTTGAAACTTGTTTCTGTCTCACTTGTCTCTGTCTCTACGCGTTTTGTTTATTTAAACTCATCAGGAGACATAAAATATCCTGCCTATGATTCCAGGCTAAGATTACAATACACCCTAATCAATCTAGTGGTGTGCGGTCAAAACCACAGTTCTCAGGACCCAGATGGTGGGTCCCAATTAGAGATGAGCAAACACTGTTCAGAACAGCCGATCCAAACAGCACGGTCACAGCACGCTCCCATAGAAATGAATAGAAGTGGCCGGCACGCGGGGGGTTAAGCGGCCGGTCGCCGGCAAAGTCTGCCAGGTGCTTCCATTCATTTCTATGGGAGCGTGCTGTTCGGATCGGCTTATCCGAACAGTGTTCGCTCATCTCTAGTCCCGATACTTTCATAGAGGCTGGCCTGAATAGTAGGTGTTAGGTTCATAACTGAGTCTAATGTGACACCCTCCTTTATTCTCTGATAAATCCAAGTTGGCACGGTTGTCACTAACACCTATGTAATACATGTATCAGTGCTAGGGATACTTAGGTAATTAACTTAAACATCTTGGCTAAAAACACTCTGTTTACTACCTATAGTAATCTCCTTGTTGTGGAATAGGGAGGGAAGCAAGTAAATACCTAGCACTACTAGGGACTGGGCAATTTTACACACATATATACCCGCTGCTTTATACATGGGGGCGTATTGTGTTTGTGCACCTATTTTTAATGAACCACCAATAAAGGTTAAGTTTTAATATTTTCTAGTGGGGGTGCCCCTTTTCATTGTTTACATTCTTCTTTGGCAAACTGCTCCAGGTTCCTGAGATTTGAAGGGTGCCTTCTCCAAACTGCCATTTTGAGATCTCTCCATTGGTGTTCTATGGGATTCAGGTCTGGACTCCTTGCTGGCCACTTTAGAAGTACCCAGTGCTTTCTCTCAAACCATTTTCTAGTGCTTTTTGAAGTGTGTTTTGGGTCATTGTCCTGCTGGTAGACTTTCTCACACTGGGCCCTACATTATGCTGCAAAATTTGTTGGTAGTCTTGAGACAGTTCTTTGGTCTTCTTTCTTTTCTCCATGTTCAATGTGGTACACACAAGGACACAGGACAGAGGTTGAGTCAACTTTAATCCATTTCAACTGGCTGCAAGTGTGATTTAGTTATTGCCACCACCTATTAGGTGCCTCAGGTAAGTAAAGCTTCACATGACTTTTCAAACAGTGCCAATACTTTTGTCCACCCCCTTTTTATGTTTGCTGTGGAATTATATGCAATTTGGCTTTTTGACAAATTAAATGAAGATAATAATCCCAAAGAATTTGTGATTGCAATCATTTTCTGGAAGAAAATAAGTATTATCTGACAGAATTGCAGGGGTGCCAATACTTTTGGCCAACACTGTATGTGTCCCTCTTGTACATAAATATGCAGCCTTCAGAAATTGCTTTTAGATATACCATTATATATGCCACCTCAGGGCCTGTAAGAAGATTTGGCGCCAATAACCACCATGACCAAAATAACTGTCATCTCGGGCCTTTGTCAATAACATCATTTCCACACTGCTGAGTCCTGGGATGTTGCACGTATCATGGACCACGATTTTTTAGTAATCACAAAAAAAGATCGTGCTCCAGTAGGTGTGGCTAGTGGATTTTTTTCCGCTAACAGAAAAAAAGCTTCAGACACAAAAAAGAATAAAACAACAGTGGCACTATTGCATAGGGCATTCAATTCCTTATTATCAGAGAAGATCTTATGGATGTGACCAGGGGTGAATATGATGGTGAATGCTGCTCTATTCAGAGTAAGGTGGTGCTCTCTGCAAAACAGCTCAAGTCACAGGACAAAAACAAAACAAAAATAGTAGAGCACTCACCACAGCGTTGTAAAATCCACAAAAGACTTTATTACATCTCCTTTTAAAAATCAGCATACATGAAGGAGGTGCAAAGACATTCAGAGCAGAGCGACGATCGCTTTGTGTCAAAAACACTTCATCAAGCTTGCTTCCTATCGCTGTTAAAAAAACCAACGCAGTCAATGGGAGGTGTAAAATCCACGTTGGCAAAAAACGCATGGAAAAAACGCTAGTGGTTTTTTCAAGGTCCGTACATAGTGCTGGAGGAAAAATCCATCTCCTAATTCCTGAAGTGGATTTTTTCCTCTCCAATATCCTCGCCAAAAACTCTGTGTGTATTGACCCTAAAGCTCAACATTGCATAAAAGCTGGGGGGGGGGGGGGGGCGTTGTGCCACATTTTACTTGTGGAAAAGTATAAATTCTTCCTTTGTATTTCACAGTGCTTTTCATGCCAGTATTGACTTTGGCTCATAAAACTACTGCATAATCTGCAACACATTGTGGAAATGCAGTGGGGAAAAAACCAAACACTGTGTTTTATATTTACCAGCCAAGTGAATGAAATTTTGGTTAACCTCATCCACACATATATAAGAGCTGGGACTAAGATGCAAAGAAAAATGCTGTGGAAATAAAACAATACTAGGATATATAAAATATCTTAGAGAGGATTATTGCTTTGAGTTGGTTAACCATAACTGCCTCTGAAAGTGACAACATTTGGCACGTGTTGACTATATCTCTTAAGTAAGATAACAGAGGACACACTTTTAATAACAGGACTCAAAGCCATTTCTGACAATAGTAAAGCCAGGATTTCTGAAAATGATGAACTATGGAACTGATCCACAGTTGTTTTTATTAAAGGGGTTGTCAAGTTTCAGACAAATATTGAGACACCAATGTTATTGTTTGTATAATGATAAGTTGTACAATTTTCCAATATACTTTCTGTATCAATTGCTCATGGTTTTCTAGATCTCCGCTTACTGTCATTCATTCTGCTTAAGAAGCCCCCAAAGCAGTCAATGAAGATTATTTCCCAGTGTTGCTATATGATTAACCTTAAATGAGTAAATATCATATAATTACATTTATTTACTGGGTAACTCATGCAAGGCCAAGGCCAGTCCTGTTTTTTTTAGTTTATTTTTTATATAAACTTTTAGATCAAGGCCTCACGCTGCAAAACACAGCATTTTGGCCACAGTGGAACCCGCATAGTGGATGGGTTTCTGACTAATCCACAGCAGAAAAGTTTTTGGAAATCGCACCATCTCAATTATACCTACTGAAATGCTGATGTTTTCTGTATAGGTATAATAGAAACAGAAAATCCACTGAGGAAAACTGCGTTTCCATGTTTTTTCCCACAGCTCTTTTGCGTCTGTGGCTTACTATGTGGGGCCTTAGCCTTATTGAGTGTTCAGAATGAAACTAAGACATTACAACAACATATATGGTGTAAGGGGTTCAGCTCACACGGTTGGGAACGGCAATGACACCATGCAGACAGGTAGTAGAATAAACAAGTCCAGTGTTTTATTTGGGCATTCGGCATAAAACACTGTGCCAGCAAAGAAACAAAACAACAAACAAAACCTAAGCCTTGTCCGGCTCTAGCTATACAGTAGGTTACCTCTCTGACCTACAGCAGGTTGAGTCACCATATTAGCAGGTCCAAGTCCACAAGGTACCTGTTTTTCCTCAGGAGTGTTTTCCTCACACACTCCTTGTGTGTATCAGGCTCCTAACTGAGCTTCCTTCCCCAGTAAATAGTCCTAAGGAAGCCTCACCTGTGAATGCCCCGACTCAGGGCAAAACCCGTGGTGGAGTAAGGGTGTGGACTGGAAGGCTCCCACTACCAACCAGTCCAGAAAAGCCAGCCCATGTAAGGAACAAGAGCTCCAGCAGACTATGCTCTGCTAGAACATGATTGCTCTGTCTTTCCTTTATCTCGCCTGGCTGAGGAAACAAGGAGAGATACACTCCATCCACCACCTTCCCGTACACTTTACCACAATGGCTATTCAGACTCACAAATATACCTAAGGGCTCGTTCACACGGTGGCAAAGGGGCGGATTTTGCTTCAAAATCCGCCCCTTTACAACGGTGGTCTATGCAGACCGCCGGGCTTCTTTTTTCTGCTAGCGGTGGGCTGCTGCTAGCGGAGAAAAGAAGCGACACGTCCTATCTTCTGGCGGAAGCCGCGGCGCGCTGGGCCGCGGCTTCCACCTAGTGGCAGCACCCTCCTGTGTCGGCTCATTCATTTGAGCTGACATAGGAGGGGAAAGCCGCGACCGCGATGGTCGTGGTAGGCGGATTTTGACTAGAGTGAGACGCGTCTCGCCGTGTCAAAACCCGCGCAGTCGGTTCACGTGTGAACTGACCCTAACAACAACCTAAATGGTTATCTTGTAACAAAGATGATCCAGAAAAGATAATACATCTGAATACAGCTGTTATTTATTTACCAGTAACCACAAACAAACTTTTACAGTGGATTTAATCAACAATTTTTATTTGTAGTATGCAGATAAGAGTTAATGGGGTTGTCCAGGCAAAAATAGACAACCCTTTTAACGTTTAAATAAGCTTGGGGCAGCGAAAATAAAAGTAAAAAAAGTGCAGACTTATGTGCCATATGTGCATAATCACACAAATAGGGTGAACTTGGGGATGGCTAGGGTGCCAATTACAGTGGATAAAAAAAAATGGGCACTCTGGCAATAATCATAGGCAGCAGTCAATAAGAAAATATTTATCTTGAAGACTACAGATAGGGAGAAAGGGGAGGACCTGATATGTGTGTGGCTCCACCAGGTCTACCAGCTGGAAGAGGCCAGCTCAAGACCACAGTTGAGCCATTCCCACTTTCAAAATAAGGAGTAAAAAGAGAAATCAGAGTCATAGAGAAGTGTAAGGTAGCTAATTGAAATTTCAGCCAACATCTAAGCCTGGTGAAGGCCATTGACCTCAGTAAACATTGAGACGTAGCGTCCAGATTTGGCACCCATAAAAGTGTGCTCAGGTGATATGGTGCTAACCAGAGTTTCTACACCTCTGTCCAATGGCTTTAAGCATGCAAGGTTGACCAAGGGATCACATGGTGTAGGTGATAGGCATAGTAATATAAGTTAAAGTAAGGAAAGGACATTCCTCCTACTAGACCACAGACTAGGATCAAAGGAGGAATGTGGTGATTTTTAGATCTCCAGACACAGTTTGGAAGGGAACTGTAATGGAATTGCCTGTTGAGCAATTCCCATGCGCTGCTGCTGAAACTAGGAAGGGAGAGAATGATAGCGACAGTGAGTTCTAAACCTGACCGAGCCCCTGTCCCTGACTATTTTCCTTAACTACCCTAGGCAGTAGCAGGGCACAATAGCCAGCAAACCTGTGTTTGATGATGACCTGTTTATAGGAAGTCCAGAACTTACCCCAGACTTAATTGGCAGAAAGGCTGTCAATCACATAGGTAAGACTAAGCCCTCGTTCACATCAGCGTTTGGATTCCGTCCGGGGGAGTTCACATGGGGACTCCCCCGAACTGAATACCAAACGCAAGTGCAAAGTGGTGTGTTATAAAAGTGCATGGACCCCATAGACTAAAATGGGGTCTGTATGCTTACCGCCAGATCTCCGCAGGGATTGTGAGGACAGGAAAGTAGTTCACAATCTACTTTCCTGTCCGCATGATTTGAGCGGGCAGCGTGCGGCAAGCACACGGGCCCCATTATAGTCTATGGAGTCCGTGTGCTTTTACAGCACAGCACAGCGCTTGCAATTGCAAATGTGGATTCTCCCCGGACGGAATACAAAAGCAGATGTGAACAGGGCATAAGTTTAACTATTAGGCTGAGTTAACACAGGGTATTTTGGTCAGGATTTTGAGGTGGAATCCCTTTGAAACGGCTCCCTTTGAAATCAATATCAGTTCTTTTTTCCGGGAGCAGTTTGTTCCGGCTCCTAGAAAACAGAAGTGACATGCTCATTCTTCAGGCTGATACCGCGGCCGGTTGAACCGCAGACGTCCCATTTATTTGGGCCTAATCCGAATCAGAGTGCCACGACTGGATGCCGATGCACTGCACCAGCATCCAGTCGCGGCTACCCGCCTTTTGGACCGGAATCTGAGACGGCCTCCACGTCAAATTCTGGTCCAAAATACCCCGTGTGAACCCGGCCATAGGGAGCCTGCACACAGAGTTATGCTCTGCTCAGAGTTATGCTCTGAACATAAAACTCGTTCAGAATGAGCACGTAAAAACCAGATCCCATTGATTTCTATGGGTGTCGGCATACGTGTGCTACCCATTCAAATCAATGGGAGGCTTTTTTCCCTATTGCTTTCAATGTGATATGCGAGTATCACATTGAAAGCAACAGGGAAAAAGCCTCCCATTGATTTCAATGGGTAGCGCACGTATGCGGACACCCATAGGAATCAATGGGTTCTGGTGTTTATGTGCTCATTCTGAACGAGTTTTACGTTCAGAATGAGCGGAGTGTAACTCCGTGTGCAGGCTCCCCTAGAGGAGTAGAGGGAAACCAAAGTGAATGAGATGGGTGTGGTGGAAAATCAATTAGAGAGATGGGAGAATAGAGCAGTGTTTAAATAGAGCAACAAGAGGCTCAAGCAAGGAATCATAACTGAACACGCCTCCTTTGCCGCAGCATGTGAGTGGAGGGTGGCGCAGAAACCCAAACAGGCAAAGACGTTACAGGAACTCTGTAGAGACCAGAGGGTTATAAAAAGCAAAAGGGAGAATTTCAAATAAATAAAGAAACATGGGCAAGGTGGACATTTTGACAGTGGCAATGTGACCCAGGAAAGACATATACATAAGTTTCCATTTAGTTAAGAAGAACTGAACTTCACAGATCAGTGGAGGAAAATATTCTTTATGCAGAGACACATAGGGGGTCAGCTGAATGCCAGAATACTTTATTGTTGCCTCTATCCAGGTATAAAAAGACATATTAATACTAATAACGTTAACCCAACAGGCAACAATATTTCGTTATAGTGTCATTAAGATTCGGGAAAGAGACCAGGGAATGTTTCAGTGAAAGAATAACGTCATCCACAAACAATGCTATTTAAAGTCATTTATAATGTACTTCATGCTGGATATATCTGGGTTCAAAAGGATTTGTGCTGCCATAGGTTCAATATTGAGTGCAGAGAGCTAGTGGAGGATGCATTTGGATGCAGGTAGTACATGTATAGGAGGCAAACAGTGGAGATCAGGAGGGATAGAGATCCCCTACAGCTTGCAAAAAAATGCCCAGTATATCCGAAAAATGCTGGACCATGCCATGAATGGCCAAACCAGGCAGTCAAAGCACTTTTCAGTACCCATACTAAAAAGAAAGTCTTCCACACCTGTCCGATTAACCACATCAATGAGATGTATTATTCACCTAGAACTGTCACCTGCCTGATGAAACCGAATGAAACCCACGAGGTTTAAGGAGGTCAATGCATTCCTATGGCGAGATGAAGCAGAGCTAGCCGTGCGGCTAGTTCGGCTACTCCGGACACCGGAGATGAAACAGAGCTCAGCTCTGCTACACCCACCCATCCCTCCAACTACTCCTCCTGTCACACACAGCTCTGCACTACTGCCAACCATCCCTCCAGCTACTCCTCCTGTCACACACATCTCTGGTGTAACAGAGCTCAGCACACACTCAGCTCTGCTACATCTCTACACTCTGTTGTAGAGATGTAGTAGAGCTGAGTGTGCGCTGAGCTCTGCTACACACGAGATGTGTGTGACAGGAGGAGTAGTATCCGATACTGCACACTCAGCTCAACTACTCTGAAGTTGAGCTGAGCACACGGCCCGATGTAGGAGAGCTGGTAGTGAATAGGATCGTTTTTAAAATCTAATCTCCGAATGATCGGAAATTGGATTTTAAAAACGATCCTGAAATGTCAAGATCGGCTCAAACCTAAGTGCTGGTGAATGTAGCAGTGTCCAGTGTAGCATCGGTAGAGCTGAGTGTGTAGCAGGTTCAGCTCCGCTTCATCTCGGCATAGGAATGCATTGACCAGCGTTGATTGGTCGAATGCCGTACTTCTGTATGGCATTCGGCCAATTAATGCTGGTCAATGCATTCCTATGGGAAAAAGTCAGCTCACGCATATCGCAAGCTGACAGGGATCCTGACGAGATGGAGCCCCAAAGAGCTGGGTGAGTAACATTCCTCCCTAAATAAAGGTAATCCCTAGCTAACTCTGCCTGTAGATCTTTACCTGTCTCACAGTCACATAGTTGAGAGTCCCAAATTAGTCGAATGTTAAATCCACCATTCGTCTAAATTGGAGGTCACCTGATTCCGGTCGCCAATTCCTTTTTCCGATTTTTTTTTCACTGCCTCAGTTGTCGTAGTTCCTGTCCCACCTCCCCTGCGCCGTTATTGGTGCAAAAAACGCGCCAGGGAAGGTGGGAGGTGATACGAATTTTTACTGCGTTTACGGCCTTGTATTCGATTGGAATCGAATATCCCGAACGGCCTGATATTCGATCGAACGGTGTTCGCTCATCTCTATTTATTAACCAATGGAGGCCTGGATTTGGAGTCACCTCCAAAATTAAAGTGGAAAAACACACTACATGCTGATCCAGCTTTGATGTAATGTCCTTAAAATGAGGCTCAGTAGTGTGTGGCCTCCAAGTGCCTGTATGACCTCCCTACAATGCCTGGGCATGCTCCTGATGAGGTTTTAGATGGTCTCCTGAGGGATCTCTTCCCAGACCTGAACTAAAGCATCTGCCAACTCCTGGACAGTCTGTGGTGTATGGAGCGAGACATGATGTCCCAGATGTGCTCAATTGGATTCAGGTCTGGGGAACGGGCGGGCCAGTCCATAGCTTCAATACCTTCATCTTGCAGGAACTGCTGACACACTCCAGCCACATGAGGTCTGGCATTGTCCTGCATTAGGAGGAACCCAGGGCAAACCGCAACAGCATATGGTCTCACAAGGGGTCTGAGGCTCTCATCTTGGTACCTAAAGGCAGTCAGGCTACCTCTGGCAAGCACATGGAGGGCTGTGTGGCCCTCCAAAGAAATGTCACCCCTGTAAGGGAAGTTACAGACAGCAGTTCCCCAGTGCTGTAGATGAACCCTGGAGCAAAGGGCACAAGAGACAGTGAGCCCTGGTCTGAAACCCCCCACTGTCCCTTCCTGCTTGCCGGTCCTATCCTAGGTAATTGGTGACAACTGGACAACAAAACCCTTCCTAAATACGTGACACACTAGACGTGGAAAAGACAAACAACAACAAGGGAGGTCAGTAGCCAGGGGTCAGTAACAGTCGAGCAATGCAGTGTCAAAATCAATATCCAAAAGACTAGTCTATAGGGAAAGCCAGAGGTCAAGAATCAGAATACAAGAATAAACAGCAAGAGAAAAGCCAGCACACACACAAGGCAATAGCAAGCACCAATGTGAATGTAAGCCAAGAATAAATAGGGAGGAAGAACCCGCCCTGAAGTTGATAGGTGGATAGGCTGTCCATCACAGGGCAAGGCTAAACTTAACTATTAGAGGAGCAGAGAGAAATGAAAGTGAAGGCAGACAGGTGTGGTGGAAAAATCAATTCAAAGATAGCACAGTGTGAACACTGCTCAACGAAAAACACTAAGTAAAGAATCAAACTGGATACGCCTCCTGTGCCGCAGCATGAGAGCAGAGGGTGGCCAGAACAGGCAGAGACGTTACAACCCCACACCATTACTGACCCACTGCCAAACCAGTCATGCTGTTGCAGGCAGCAGATCACTCTCCACAGCAAATCCAGACTCTGTCACATGTGCTCAATGTGAACCTGCCTTCATTTGTGAAGAGCACAGGGCACCACTAGCGAAGTTGCCAATCCTGTTGTTCTGTGGCAAATGCCAAGCATCCTGCACAGTGTTGGGCTGTGAGCACAACGCCCATCTGTGGCCCTTATACCATCCTCATGGAGTCGGTTTCTAACAGTTTGTGCAGACACATGCACATTTGTGGCCTGCTGGAGGTAATTTTGAAGGGCACTGGCAGTGCTCCTCCTGTTCCTCCTTGCACAAAGGCGGAGGTGGCAGTCCTGCTGCTGGGTTGTTGCCCTCCTATGGCCCCCTCCATGTCTCCTGGCCTATCTCCTGGTAGCACCTCCAGCCTCTGGATGATACGCTGACAGACACAGCACAGCTTCTTGCCACAGCTTGCATTGATGTGCCATCCTGGATGAGCTGCACTACCTGAGTCACTTGTGTGGGTTGTAGAGTCCATCTCATGCTACCAGGAGTGTGAAAACACAACCAACGTTCAAAAGTGACCAAAACATCAGCCAGAAAGCATTGGTACTGAGATATGGTCTGTGGTCCCCACCTGCAGAACCACTCCTTTATTGAGTATGTCTTGATAATTGCTAATAATTTCCTTCTGTTGTCTATTTCATTTACACAACAGCATGTGAAATTGATTGTCAATCAATGTTGCTTGGAGTTACATTCTGTTGCTTAAGTGTTCCCTTTATTTTTTGAGCAGTATATACAGTATTAATATCAAACCCAAAGCAATCTCAATACTAGATAAAAAAACAAAGATACCCGCAAAAACTCAAAGCACCAACTAAGTATCAATGTATAAACACAAAAAATTCTTTTGATTTTAAGTCTAAATTTATTGTTACAAAAATGTTTTTAATTGTAAAAAATATTGGTATCAGGAAAACACAAACACATAAAAAAAAAGAGTGGAGGTCGCACTGGACTGAGCAGCTCCAGCAGGTGTATAATCTGCTAGTGGTGTAGGGGATGAGAACAGCCACAATAAATGTGTGTATAGAGAGGCCCAGTATTTTGTATATATAATTGTAAATAGGCTCCTATTGCCCACAATATCACAAGATCAGGGCACTTAATTGAAAAAATATATCTGTAGCATTGCAAAGATCTTACCCACATCACCACTATATAGTAAGAGCATATAAGGTAACAGAACCAATGTAAAGTTACACACACATGCCAGTATTACTTAAACCAACCTACATAGGACAAAATGTAAAGCATTTACATAAACCACTGCTCACCAGCTGCGACCTCCACTCTGAGCCCTGACGGACCGTTTCGCCCCTGCTTCTTCTTAGCCCCCTGAAAAAACTAGTGAAAAGCTCCCGAGGAACAGAAATGAACAGCTGAAAAGGAGAAAACTACTAAAAACTAAGTAGTTAACCCTCAGAATATTTTTAGGACAAAATGGGAGGAGAAAAGAGCCTCCATCCACCTGTCGCACCACACAAGTCAAAAAAAAAAAAAAAAAAAAAAAAATCAAGGGGGAGGTCTCTTTTGTCCTTTTATAAGGGTGTTATCCTGCAATTATGCTAATTAAAAATTCAGCCTGTCCTAGCAGTACACAGAGACAGAAATGCCCCTTATTGTGCTGCTGGTAGGATGTGGAGGAAGTTACATTTTAAAACAATTGTTTTATTCTTTACTGCTTTAAGAATAAATCATTTTAAAAAATTCAAAACAATTTGATTTGTAATCACCCCTTTCTGAAAATAGGGTACTGTTTTGGGGCTTTTTTTTTTTTATAAATTCTTTATTTATAGAAAAACAAAAACGAAAAACAAAGGGGGTAGCTAGGCGGGACCACGAAATACGGCCCGGCCCAAAAATTGAGCCAATAACATTCAAAATGGTTGTATGGAAAGACAGGAAAGGGGAGGGGGGAGTGAAGAAAGAGGGGGACAAGGAGAAAATATAGAAAGAAATAAAAAAAAAAAAAAAAAAAAAAAAAAAACACAGAGCTCCATCACCCATACTAGACCCCTTGACCGGATGCAGGCCTCAGCCAAACAGGTTACAGTGTGTCTGGGCAACCTGAGAGAGAAGCCAGGGCACGATGTCTGCAGAGGCTGCGGAAGCGATTCTAAGAAAATGAGAGGCAACGAGATCCCCTAATCCCTCCACGCAACTGAACTGTCGACTAAAGGAGGGGGAAATTAGTAGAACACCCCAGAGCAGGAATACAGGCCCTGGCCGCAAAAAGCACATGCCGCAAAGAGGAAATATGGTAGGTCCGACGAGGGAAGTCTAGATGGGACTTCAAGCAACAACTATGGTATGTGTTAGGGGACCCCAAAGTAGACAGATCAAGAGGAGCACCATCCAGAAGCGTAGGGGCTGGAAACTTAGGCAAAGAAAAAGATGCGGGAGTCCAAGGCGGGCGGCCGGCCGGAACCCAGAGGGGGAAGGAAAAGATGTAGGGAATACAAAAAGAGGGGTTGGAGGAAGAGAAAGAAGCACCCAAAATCAAAGAAAGCAAGCAATCTTAATTATCCCGAACCAGGCTAGCCCCAGAATGGGTAACCCATTAGAACCGGGCCCAGCTAGTCCGGGCACGGGAAACACCAAACAGTGGGAAAGCCCACTAATGCAGGTCTCAGAGGCATACTGCAGTATACACTCGGAGAGCTGGCAAATCTATCTAACCAATTGGGGGCGAGGTAGTCAAGAAAAGCCAGAGCTACCAGGTCCCAGAGCAGCAAACACCCAAAAAAGGACAAAAAAAAAAAAAAAAAATAGAAAGTGAGGGATTGAGGCCCAAAACAAGTACCAAGGCCAGAGAGACTTTCGAAACCATAGACTCTCACACCCGGGACAGATCAGGGCACACCGCAGCCAACTAAAACCGAAGCAGACCACTTGTCTGCGTACCCAACCGAGGCACCACAAAATAAAAGGGCACGACAGCGGGAGGCAGAGAGGGGCGAACCACGGGGGCGCCAACCCGCCCCGGAGGAGAGGGGCGAAACTCACCTCTGGCGAGCGGCACGAGCCAAAGCCACTCCGGTCACCCGAGGGGCACAAAGTTTAGCTGAAACAAAGAAAAGGGGAGAAAACAGAGCATTAAGAGCGAAAAACAAGGCATCACAAAGTCATCAAAAAAACAAGAGTCCCAACAATGTTCAGTCAGCTGATAAGGATACAGGTCCTCTGGAGGAAGGCAAGGTAGAGTCCACCGTGCGACATGCTGACGCGGCAGAGGAGGGGAGGAAGACCGATCAGCAGGCGGGGCAGTAGGAAGCGGGTATTCCAACCAGTCTGGGACATCCAGGAATTGAGACAAAGCAGCAGCCTGATCCGGGGAGTGGAGGGTGAAAACCGCTCCATTGCGGAGGATTTGGAGGTGGAAGGGATGACCCCACCTGTACGTGGCCCCCGAGTCTAGGATCAAACGAAGAGTGGGCTTGAGGAGACGCCGCATTTCCAGGGTGTGACGCGAGACATTCGGGAGGAGGGAGAGCGAGCCATCCAGGAAGGGGACTGGACCGTGACGTCAAGCAGCTTGTAAAATGTCCTCCTTTTCCTTATAAAAGTGGACCCGGCAAAGGACATCTCTCAGGTCGCTGGAGGACACCTTCCTGGGCCCCAGCACTCAGTGAATCCTATCAATATGTATCTCCATGTCCATTGGCCTGGAGAGAACGGTATTAAAAACAGATATGGCAACAGAGCGAAGCTCCCCAGTCGGAACATCTGGGATTCCACGGAGTTTGATATTATTCCGCTGGCCTCGATTTTCCTGGTCGTCAACTTGCAGCAGCAAATGGCGGTTAAACAAGAGTTGAGTAGAGAGAGTTTGCTCCAGGGACCCAAGACGCTGGTCAATAGAGTCCATGTGTTGTTGCTGGGCTGATACCTTGGTTTCCAGGGAGTGGAAGTCAGACTTGAAGCCAGCCAAAATCTTATCCTGCCTCTCCTCCACCCTACGAACCAGAGTCTCTAGGTTCGACTTAGTAGGCATGGAACGGAGCAAGTCCCAGATGTCCGACAACTTTGGGCGTTTGGGACAGTGGGAGGAAGGAGAGGCCAGTGAAGAATCAGAGGAGTCCGAAGCGGGTGGGGCACGGAGGGCCGCGAGGGACCCAGAAAAGTCAGAATGCAGCTCCGCATGACAGGCAGCCAAGAGGGGGGTCACAGCGCTGAGGTGGGGGTGACAGTAACCCAGAGGTGCGGGCTGGCACCAGCTCCCCAGGGGAGGGCCCCTAAGGGAAGGCAGGGAGAGTCCACGGGAGGAAGCTCTGCATGCTGGGGTAAGGAGCACTCTGGCAAGGGGCCTGTAGCCTGCTGGAGGGGAAGCAGGGATGCAACAGGAGGGCTGGCAACAGCAGGGAAGTGTGGGCAACTGTGGAGCACCGCTCACCTTGCCAGGAAGCTGAATGTCCGTCACGGCAGTCCTAGGAGCAGAGTCCATCATGGAGGAATGGGGGAGCCGCCATGGGGCTGGCACCGCCATAATCCTTATGCCCTGGAGGGGTCTGCACCATCCTGTCAGCAGCCGGCCATGGAGTCCCCACGCCGGAGGAGAGAGAAGCCGGGGGTCGGAGGAGCAGCTGCAGCCAGCGGAGGGGTAAGCAGCGCTGCCGGAGTTGTCTGCTGCTGCGTAGGGTCCTGCTTGTTGACCAGGGAAGCGTCTGCCGGCGCCATTTTGGAGCCGCCGGCCAGCTATGCAGGAGAGGCCGTGGTGAGAAGAAATCGCGCCAGCTGTGTTTCTACCCGGGCCGAAGAGGCAGATTTGCGGCCTAGGCGACGGACCATGTCGGGGCCGAAGAGACTTTGACCGGCCAAAGTCGAGTTAAACACCGCAAGGGACCAGGAGCTCTGAATCGGTGAGTCTGTACAGCTCCAGTACTTAGGCCACAACCCCTGGGGCACTTTTTTTTTTTATAATTACATTTGATTAGTTTTTATTATGTTGTTCTGTTATTTATTGTGCAAGTTCTAAACTTTTTTTTTATGCAATTGCTTATACAATTCTGTGAAATACTTTAGTGTTACAATGTGGTGTTTTTTTGTTAAAGCGGTTGGACCTCAGGATAGGTGATAATAATTAATAACACTAACTTCATTTGTATAGCGCCAACATATTCCACAGCTCTTAACATGAATAGACAGTAACATTATAACAAATAATTAACATATCAAACAATAGGAGGGAGGGTCTGCTCACAGGAGCTTACATTCTATGAACTTGCAGAGTAGTGGGTTCTGCACTGTTCCTGGGAACAGTTTCATTTTCCTTGCATGAACCCTTATGTGACTCAGACATTTTTCATTTTTGTGTTTTCGATTTTACTCCCTGCATTCCAAAAGCCATAACTTAAAAATTTGTTAATAAAAATTATCTGATTAAAAAAAAAAAAAAAACTTTCTAATGTCTTAATCTACATAGTCATATGGGGCTCGATATTTGCATGGCAAGTTCTTCAAAATGGTACCATTTATTATTCTGTACAATGTACTGGGTAGCAGGAAAAAAAAAAAAAAAAAAAATCAGACTGAGGTAGAATTGAGAAAAAAATTAAGTACTTCCTTTTTCTTGTGGATTTTGTTTTTATGGCTTCCAATCTGCTCTGCTCTAAAAATGTTGTTTCAGAGCAGCCACCATATTTACTCACGTGCACCAGGACATACATTTCCACAACATGGGGCCTCAGCCTTGTACCACCTTTTAGTTGGCTTACTTTGCTACAGAATTATTTGACAATATTTTGATGCATTTTTGGTGCATTGTGGCACATTTAGGCCACACCCCCTTTTCTAACAATTCACACCCACATATTGAAAAATTTAAGCCCAAACTATATGCACCAAGATGCGCCATATGTCTAAACATATCCACAATAGTATATCTAGGCCTATATGATTAAGAACATAACTCCCACCCATTAAGAAAATTATGACTTTAATTTTTATCAAGCCAATGGCTACCTACCAATATAAAAGACTCTTCACTAACGCTAAGTTCACGCAAAAGGACCAGAAAGACATAGATCCCGGAAACCTGCAGACCCCATAAACTATAAGGGTAAATTCACATGGGGATTTTGACAGCGGATTTTGACGCGGAATCCGCCTCAAAATCTGCTGCCAAAACCGGCTCCCATTGACCTAGTAGCGGAAAAAAGAAGCGACATGACCTTTCTTGATGTGGATTCCGTGGTTGAATCCACTGTGGCGTCTGCGGTGCGGCACTCCCCTCCCGACTAGGCCCATTCATTTGGGCCTAATCTGGAGCAGAATGCCGCGACAGAGTGTGCACATGCGGAATCCCCATGTGAACTAGCCCAACGCTATTGTGAATCCAGTCTTAGATGGTATAATGTACGGGGGATTCAGAAGCTCTGGATTCTTGTCCAAAAGCAGTCTTTATTGCAGCAGACAAGCTCACAGGTACAGGTAGTGCTGCTCAGCAGCCCAGCATGTCAAAACAAACAAATGAAAATAAAGACCTATGCCTGTCCGGCAGCTCACTAACCAGGGGGTCAGCCTACTGCTGACCTCCTAACAAAACAGGGTTTACAAGTAAACAAGGGGTACACATACCACTTTAACAGCATCCTTTTTGGCAGAGCTTTTCTCAGGCTGGTTGACTGTGTCAGTCTTTCAGTTTCTCTCCTCTCTCTCACTAACCAGCACACCTGTGCTACTTACAGAGCTCTGCTGGTCTGTTTCCAAGCCTGGAATGGATTGCCCTGCAGGACTGGCCCGAACTTCACTCCAGTCCGGGACCTACAAGCTAAATGCCTGTGCATACTGCAACAGTCTTGGGGAAAAATAGCGGTTCTCCCACACTATACCCCTCTCCACTTCACAATGGTTACAGGAAATCTTTGAAACACTGCAAGATTTTTCACTATTTTTTCACTATCACTATTCACATAAATGTATAAACCCCTTAAGGGAGTCTGCACACGGAATTACGCTCCGTTCATTATGAATGTAAAACTTGTTCAGAATGAGCACGTAAAAACCATCTCCCATTGATTTATATGGGTGCCGGCACACATGCCCTACCCATACAATGTGATACGTGCGTATCACATTGAAAGCAATAGGAAAAAAAGCCTCCCATTGATTTCAATGGATAGCGCACGTATGCCGGCACCCATAGTAATCAATGAGAGCTGGTTTTTACGCGCTCATTCTGAACTAATTTTACGTTCAGAATGAGCGGAAAGTAACTCAGTGTGCAGGGTCCCTAAGGCTGCGGCCCCACGTTGCTAAAATGCTGTGTTTGGGCCATGGCAAAAAACTCTGACTTTTACAGTACCTGAAAAGTGCATGGGAATCTGGCTAATCCCATCCACGCAGAGCAAAAAAAAGTTTGCAGTGGAAATGATGCGATTATACCTGGTGTTTTCCATATAGGTGTAATAGGGCCAGAAAGTCCACAGAGAATAACTCTGCGAACTTTCTGTGAAAAGCGCTGCGGAAAAATCGTGATGCATTTCCGCCACGGTTTATTTTGCAAGGCTTTTTGGCTGTGACTTGCTATGTGGGCTCCTAGCCTAAGTTTGTCCTGAAAATGTTGGGATACAGTTGTCTCAACTGTATTAAAAAAAACACAGTTGACTTCACTTATCAAACTATAAGCCAGAAAGTATGGCGTTAATGACACATACATGTTAGGGAGCGTTCACACTACCGTCAGCGTCCGACAGGTAGTGTCCGCTCCTAGTGTCCGTTCAAAATCTGGCACGGACATTAGGAGCGGACACTAGCTGTGCCCGTGACACCTGTCATTCATTTAAATGGCGACCGGGTGCGTTCTTTTGCACTCCGTGCCCTTCCTTCACTGTCCGCATGTAAAGATGTCCGACTTTTCAAGCGGACAGAAAAACCCGACATGTAGGTTTTTTCTCTCCGCTTGAAAAGTCGGACATCTTTACATGCGGACAGTGAAGGAAGGGCACGCAGTGCAAAAGAACGCACCCGGTCGCCATTTAAATGAATGACAGGTGTCACGGACAGCTAGTGTCCGCTCCTAATGTCCGTGCGAGATTTTGAGCAGACACTAGGAGCGGACACTACCTGTCGGACACTGACAGTAGTGTGAACGCCCCCTAAGTTCTTACATATGGCGTGTACTGCGAACAACCTAAGGCTGGGTTCACATCACATTGGCTCTCTGTGCGAAATCAGTTTTTGAAACCATTTCAAAATCCTCAAAAACTCATTTCAAATGTTTCGTTTTAAGCCCATTGATTTATTTTGAGCATTTCCGATTGATATTCGCTTTTTTGGCGGAGAAAAAAGCTTATAGGACTTTTTCTCCATCTACAAATAAGGATACCAGTCGAACAGCAACAAATCTGTTTTTTTTTTTTGTTTTTTTTTAACATTGAGGGTGCCCTCACACGGAGTATACACTCACTGATTCTGAACGTGTAAACTCGTTCCGAATCAAAACAGTAGAATCACATGACATATATGAGAGACAATTACATAACACAATTCTGTTACTATAAGCAAGTGGGGGTAGACAAAACTACATAGTACCAACTAGCCAGTAATAGGTAGAAAACAGATGGCCAATAACAGTTACATGAAGTAGGAATGGTCCTGGATAAGAACAACAATATATAATAATATATGGTGCAAGATGCACCTAACCATTAACAGCAGTGTGACAAAGCCAGGAACCCAGTATCTCTCCTAGGTGGTATAACAATACAGTGTTGCCATCTTACCTACCAACAAGAAAGGAAACGCCCCCTGACGAAGCCTGCCTGTGTGCAGGTGAAACGCGCGTTGGGGCTTAGGGCTGTGTTCACACAGAGTTTTTTGGTCAGGAAACTGACTCAAATTCCTCCTCCTAAAAACGCCTCACCATAGGACTGTATGGTGAGGCGTTTTTTGGAGGAGGAATTTGAGTCAGTTTCCTGACCAAAAAACTCTGTGTGAACATGCCAAGGTTCCCCCGACCTGTCTGCAGTGATTTTCTTTTGCAGGCTGCTCTATGCAACCTGCAAAAGAAATGACGATTTTTTGCAATGTATTGCAATGCATTAGCATTGTAATGCACTGCATTAGTGATCAGACTCCCTGGAGTTCAAGACCCCTAGGGGGTCTAATAAATGCAAAAAAAAAAAAAAAAAAAAGTAAAATTTTTTTAAAAGTATTAAATATTCAAGTCACCCCCTTTCCCTAGAACACATATATAAGTAGTTAAATACTGTGAAACACATACACATTAAGTATCCCTGTGCCCGAAAACGCCCGCTCTACAAATCTATAAAATATTTTTCCTGTACAGTAAACGCAGTAGTGGGGAAAAAAAGTCAAAAGTGCCAAACTGCTATTTTTCACTGTTTTGAATATTTGAATAAAAAATTATCAAAGCAATAGCAATTCCCCAAAATGTTTCCGCCATGGGCAAATCACTGTGTTTCCGTCCCGTGGAGCCCCGGCCTTAAAGGGGTATTCCCACGTCGCATACTCAGCACTCTTCGCTGCTGGAAAATCTTCTTTTTTCCTGCTTTGTTGCGTCATTGGTGGGCGGGGTTACATATGCAAAGCCAGCGGCTTTTTATGCCGCTGGCTCTGCGTGCGCGCTCCCGATGCAGCATTGTGAAGACCAGTCAGTTCCCCAGCCTTCACAATGCCAATACAGACCCGGCATCTGCTGTAATAGAAAGGTGGATGCCGAGGGGTTAGACGCCGGCACATCGTTACGCTCCTGCCCTGCATGAAGCCAGCAGCGGCAGGAGCGATGCTGCTATTCCGCTCCTCCGGCGTCTGTGCCGGCGTCTAACCCTCCCCATCATCCGCCTTTCTATTACAGCGGATGCCGGGTCTGTATTGGCGGCCCCTTCCCCCCAAGGTGTATAATACCCCACCCCCACCCCAGGGCCAGTCCCCACCAACCCCATACCATAAATAATAATTGAATAAAGTAAGATAGTGGACAAACAAAGCAGTTTTGCTGAAGCAGTGCATTTAGAAAAAGTCTTAGGGGGCGTTCACACTACCGTCGGTGGGTGCAGGGTTTTTCTGTCCGCTTGAGAAGTCGGACATCTTCACTTGCGGACAGGGAAGGACGGGCACGGAGTGCAAAAGAACGCACCTGATGCCCATTGAAATGAATGACAAGTGTCACGGACACAGCTAGTGTCCGCTCCTAATGTCCGTGACAGATTTTGAGCGGACACTAGGAGCAGATACTACCTGTCGGGCACAGACGGTAGTGTGAACGCCCCCTTACATTCACATTATTAAGCAGTATAGATAGGATCCTTGTGATGGGACAACCCCTTTAAAGACAGATTTAGGTATCCACTGTGTAACCGTTTGGAATACTTTTCGGGCCAGTGCATTTTTTTTTTTTAAACGGTTTGTCAGATTCAAGTGTGAACCTAGAGTAGGATGAAAGGAAAAAAATCTCTCAAGTAAATTTATTACAGTTTTGCTAACACTTCAGATTTTTAAGCTGCTGATTAGAACGTTTTCTTGCAGTCAGAGATTTCCTCATTGTAGTCCATACTTTTCTACCTTCGCTCCACTTATCACAGCCTTCACTAAATAAATCATCTCACTGCAAGTCAGAAACGCGCAAAAGTATCTTATCTCTGACGAGCGATTGGACGGCTAAGGTGAACTGACCACGCCCTTTCCCGCCTGCTCATGAGCCACACCCATGTGGTAGGCGTGATCTACCGGCCACCTCCCTGGTTCAAACCTCCGCTGCCGGTGGGTGTTAGTTGGTCCCCGGCTCCTCTAGAGGTGGCCGTAAGATACGGAACGCGTTGGAAAGTTCAGCGTTAACTATTCTGAATTCCATTGTTCGTTCGTTTTTTCTCTGTTGCCGGACGACTTGCCCTCAGGTACGGTAAGCAGCTGTCTGCACACTGTTGTGTGAGTGATGAGCGCCTTTCCTGCCGCATTTATAAGTTGGGGTACAGTTTGCGGAGACCTCTTTGGACTTTCGTGTGCTGTGGTTGTCATACTTGTGTCGCTGTGACCCGTTACAGGCTCTACCTTGCTGTTGTGTGTGCAAGGTCCCGTTGTAAGTAAAGCACGCTGCAGTCTGTTGGCGATGACGAGTGGAAGTGACCACTCCTAGATGGGGCTGTCTGCGTGTCCTTTGCTGACAGCCGGAGCGCTGCAGAGCTGTGTGCAAGATACAAAGGAACCTGGTTCCTGATTCAGTCAGCTCACTTGATATCAGGGTAGAACTTTATTTCCGGGTTGCAGGCGGGTGCACAGTGGAGTCTTTCTGCTTCTGGAAGTCTCTGCTGAGTTCGGCAACTACATATTACCTGCGCGTAGTAATAAAGCGCGATCTGTGCACTGCTCTTATTACACTGCAGTTAGACGCTCGATGTCGCCAGACCCCTGTTCACATCCGCCCTTGGCTTTTACCCTAGTAAGGTCATATAATAGTATTGTCTCCCGCATAAAAACATAAACTTCATCCTGTGACGCACGTTCGTGTGCAAAAGCCACTTCCTTTAGGGTCAGTTCACACGTGAAAACCGCCTAGCTTATTTGTGCGAGGTAAAAAACCTCGAGGAGTTTTTTTGACGCTGTTTTTTGCATTCCGCGCGGTTTTTGACGAGGTTTTTGACGCGGTTTTCGCTAGCGGTTTTCGCTAGGGTTTTTTTTCCTATATGTGCTATAGAAACTGCAGGCGAAAACCGCGCGGTTTTTTGCAAAAAACCGCGCGGTTTTTGTGTGCAAAAAACCGCGCGGTTTTTTACCGCGCGGTTTTCGCCTCCCATTCACTTCTATGCAATTCTTCAGGCGTTTTCCGCCTGAAGAAAGGTCATGTCGCTTCTTCAGGCGGAAAACGCTAGGAGGAAAAAAAAAGCTAGTGGTCTACATAGACCACCATGTTAAAGGAGAGGTTTTTGAAGCGAATTCCGCTGTCAAAAACCTCCCCTTTGCCCACGTGTGAACTAGCCCTTATTGTTGAGCTTTCAAGATCGGATCTCCTCGGGACTTGTTCTGTTTTCTCACACACCTTAGGTAACTCAGAAGTGGGACGAATCCTCAAGTATCCCACACCCCCTTAGTTAGGAGAAAGGGCGTTGGTGTTAGTGCGAATGATCCGTCTTCCCAGTCACCTTTAGTGAGTGATCTTACGGAGGGCGCGTTAGAAGGCTCAGGTTTGTGGGACTGTTATCTAATAGGCTTGTACTTTCTGTGACTTCCCAAGGCAAGAAGTGATTCTGCTGAAATGTATTCTTACCTGTCTGCCCACTAATCTGTTTGAGCAGTACTGGCGTTATACAATGTTGTCTTGGTCGTTTAGTGACTGTATAATGTTACTTTATAGCCATTCTGTTTCTGGTCATAGTTGTTTCTTAGGACTATTCTTGCTCCGTTTAGTGACTTCCTCTGAGTAACTTTCATACAGAGTAAGTTGCCACACCCAACTTAGAAGTGCAGATGCCTCCAGTTACATGTATGTCTTCTCAGGCTGCATTTGTTTTTGTTACCACAAAGTAATTCTATATAATAGTTTTAATTTTGGAATCAAGTAATATATAATATTTCAGATATCTTTAGCTTTACATTTATTCAAGGAAACCAGATTTTTATTTATTGATTTTCAGGGGGGAGGGGTGGTCTTAGATATTTGTATCTAAAGTCCTTCATGCATAGTTTCCAGTCCTGTATGAGTCTTACTCTTATACACCCTGTACACATTTTACTGTCTGTAGGGTGAATCTACATAGAAAGTTTTTGTACTCTTGAATTGCAGCCTGTATACAACTCTAAAACTGCATTCCCAGTTTTGTGGGCAACTGATCTTAAACGTGATTGTGTTGATTAGTAAAAGCACTAGTATCCCCATTTGCAGTGTTCTGATGCAATCAGTGTTGGTAATGCATCAGTTCATGGGAAAGTCCCTTTAATTGCAACTTTCTTGCTTCGTTAGTGTGACTGGTCTGTTTTTCTGTCTGTAAAATAGATTTTTATATATAATTTTTTTTTGTAAGGCGTTTTATGCCTCTAACTTTTTATTTTCTGATTAACACTCCCTTGTTTTTTTTCCCAAAGTTTGTACTTTTATACTAAATTGTAATAAAAACTTGGTTGACAAACTCTCCTGTCCCCTGGTGCTCCAGTGTCTCCCATTCCTGCTGCTCCAGGGTTTTGTTTTGGTGGAAGTGACTGCTGTGGCCAAAAGGAAAGGACACAGGACCTCACAAGTGACGCCCCCCCTTAGTCTGAGTTTCCACAGAGATTTTTTGGTTAGGATTTTGAGGCGGAATCCGCCTGAAAATCCTCATCCAAAAAAACCCCCCTCACCATACAGTCCTATGGAATCCGCTTCTAATTTATTTCCGCTAACGGAAGAAAGAGACATGTCCATTCTTCAGGTGTTTTCCGCCTGAAAAAAAATCAATGCAAGTCCATGGGAGGTGGAAAATCAGCCTTGCGGACATCTGCCTGAAGACACTCCCTCCCGACTAGGCCCATTCATTTGGGCCTAATCTGGAGCGGAGTGCCGTGACTGGATGCCAGTGCACGGCATTGGCATCCAGTCGTGGCTGGTTTTTTTTGGACTGGAATCTGAGGTGGCCCCCATGTCAATTTCTGGTCCAAAATACCCCGTCAACCCGGCCTTAGACTGCTGATTGAGCTCTAGTCACGTGTGTAATTCCAGACTCTGTATTCAAAAATTGATGATTGGCTATTAAAGCATAACTTTTAATAAAATGTTAAAATTCATAAACGTTGGTAGGATGTCCATACATCCACGTGACAAAAAGGTGAGTGACACATTTCTAAAGGCAAAATAATAACCCCCAATTAAATGAGGTCTATATCTCCTAGAGAGAGTAAATAGGTGTCTTCCTCTCCTCTAGGTGTATCATTGCACTATAGTTCACATAACATCCACTATATTGACCATCACTCCCTCCATCTGAAAAGAGGGGCGAGTAAGCTATGAGCATTACATATATCAATGAAGGTTTCACATAAATAAGGCGATATAAATACATCTGGTCTCACTGCCCCAATATGGATAAATTACTGCTGACTGTAGCCAAGGCTCAATATGCTGTTGATATTCTATACCACAGATATAGATAAAACTATCCTAGATAATTTGTATGATTGTGCTGATGAAAAGGAACCAGATACCAGCACAGATGTATTGCCCTGCCACGGTATTATTATGGGTCAGCTAATGACCCTAGGTTCTGATAAACCTCAGATAATTTAAAATGCCTCACATGCAATATAATCAATGAGATAGCTAGGTAGGTATTCTGAACAAAACAATGTATTTGATGAAAAAAAATAAAGTTCAACGCGTTTCCCCTGAATAATCAGCTTCGTCAGGAGTCCTATTCTGCCTACCACAGTATATGGATAGTGGTATATGGATAGTCAAAACAAAAAAGTGCAGTAATAACTGCAGCTCCCAGTCTGGCTATGATGGTGAGCTGCTGGTACTCGTTGATGTAAAACGCCGCAACTGAACGAGTCCGATCTAATTTAGACCCAGAACTCTGATGCATGGCGCTACTGTGAGGAAGGGTGTTCCTGACTGGCTGTCAGAAATTCTCTTCTGACGGTGAAAAGCTACGGGACCGGCACAGATATCTCTTCACCCGGGGCACAGAACATGAAAGCCGAAGTGCGCTGTACTCTGCTTTCTAGCGGTATATAAAACCGCATGTGGTGAAAGGTCCTCTTTAATGGCCTGTAGCATACTTGTGTACAGTATAGTAACTTGCTATTCATTGATGCATTTAACATTACAATTTATTTTTCTTTAATGCATAGCACAAGTTACTATGTAGCTAAAGCTGTACATAATGGTTGTTAAAGATGACATTTCACTACTTCCATCAACTCTTAAGGTCTCATTCACATGACCAAGTTTCAGTTTTGAAACTTGCCAGTGTTTTGGCTGGATTTACAGGCCTCCTGGTGGGAGAGGAACTCCTAGCTTAATGGTTTTCTGCTGCTAGGAGTAAATGCCTCCTAGTGACTTACTGTTTCATAGTGATTATAGTCGATAACTATTATACTAGGAGTTCCAGTTCTAGCATAAGGGGCAGGCCATTAAATTCAGCCAATATATGGAATGAGTTTCATGGCTGAAACTGTTGTGTGAATAACTCTTTGCCTGCTTCAGTAGGCACAGCCGGGTAAGTGCAATTAAGTCCTTATTGGTGAAAGGGAAACTTGCTCCTAGCACCACCTTTGGAAGGTAACTCCCAGTGCCTGGGTTTCAGGAAAGCCCGAAGGGTATAATTTGGGAATAGCCAAGCCAGTACAACCCCTCAATAAGTAATAGGTTCCCGTTCACAGACAGCTATTCTGAGGCTTTTTCTCCTCATCAGTGCAGAGCAGGGTGCTGGCTGTGAGAGGTTTCTGCATGCATCAGAAGAGGTAATGTCCCTGTACACTCTCTCCCTAATGAGGCCTTCTGGCACTCCCCCCTCTGTAGCCCTTACCATTCCAAATCAATCATTCATGTTCCTTTAGGCTCTAAACTGTTTGTTCAGGACTACCTACATGACGGTACAGAGCCTAATGAAAATGACTACTGACTAAGGGAAAGTTCACATGGCGGAAACCTTTTCCGCTGTGTGGCTTTTTGGCGCGGCTACCCGTAACAGGATGCCCTGCATTGGCATCCCACTCCTGATTAGACCTAGGATGCCATGGCTGACTCAGCCATGGAATCTGCATGAAAAAAGGCATACTGCTTTTTTCTGAAAAAAAAAAAAAAAAATCGTGTGCAAAAAAAAAAAAAAAAGCAGCGAATGACTCCCATTGAAATGAACATACCCTAACAGCATCATTTGCTCGGGGAGGGAGGGGGAAACCCCATGAACTACGTCAGTGTGGCACTTATTTACTAATACAAAAAGGAGTTGGTGGAGGTAGTGAAAGGATCACTTTAAAGGGATTCTACCCTTAAAAAACTTTTTTTTTTTTTTTTTTTTCTAAGTAACATGTCGGAATAGCATTTAGAAAGGCTATTTGGAAGTGATTTCCGCCGCGCCGTTCGTTTGGACCGGTATGCTAATTAGTTCTCTCGCAGCGATGGGGGCATCCCCCAGCACAGGAGATGCAATGGGGGCGTCCCCATTTCTGCTCAAAAACCAACTCCAGCGCTGCCTGTCTTCTTCTGCATCCTCCCTTCCTTCTTCAGCTGGACGTCTGACACCTGCGCAGTAGGGCTTTGTTCGGCGAACTTCGCCGGCGTCCGATGTCAAGCCAAAGAAGGAAGGGGAGGATGCAGAAGAAGACAGGCGGCGCTGGAGTCGGTTTTCGAGCAGCAATGGGAACGCCCCCATCGCATCTACTGTGCTGGGGGATGCCCCCATCGCTGCGAGAGAACTAATTAGCATACCGGTACAAACCGGTATTTCAAACGAACGGCGCAGCGGAGATCACTTCCAAAGGTAGGAGACGAATAGCCTTTCTAAAGGCTATTCTGATGTCTTACCTAGGAAAAAAGTTTTTTTTTTTTTTTTTTTTTTTTTTTTTTTTTTTTTTTAATGGTAGAATCCCTTTAAATTGAAAACCTCTGATTTGGGGTGACCTATCTTATGCTGCTGCTATCGATCCTTGGGCTGCTGTTGCTTTCACTTATTAGTAAAATGAAACCCAAATGTGTGACTTCTGGCTGCATGGTTTTGCTGTTACCACATGGTCAGTAATGATACAGCTGAAATGCATCTTTCATGGATCCTGGATTGTGTGTTTTTTTGTTTTTGTTTTTTTTTTTGTTTTCTCACCCCCCCCCCCCCCTTCCTTCTCATGGTATCCTTAGTTGGATACATGTCCAATCTGTTTGAAAAGTGACTAGAGGTTTTAAACTTAAAAGGGTTTTCTGGGTGAAAAATATTGAAGGATGGGCCATTAGTATCAGGTGTGAGGGAGTTTGACTTCTGGCACCTCCATCAATTAGCTGTTTTCAGCATCTGATATACAAAGAATGGAGCAGGTACCTGCTCTTTTCTGTGTAGTGGTGAAACTGATGGATTTATGTACAGAAAGCACAAGAACGATGCACTACAATGTTCAAACTCATTAACTGGCAGGGTTCTTTTCTCACCTTTGTTCCTATTAATGCAGATGTGAAATTCATGACAAACTTCATGTTTCTTTACTCTTGAAAGAGAAGAGTCCTGGATGTTGAGCATTTTTCTTACTGTCAGAAAAGTTCAAAAAAATGGAAAAAATGCTTACTATGACTGAGAGCAATGGACATTAATGATTCTCTGAACCTGCCTTTAAAAGAGGCTGACTGGTCTGCTGGGATAGAGGGCTCTGCCTGCCAAGGCTTAAAATCTAGCATGTATGGAGTGACCCCTTTAGGCTGAAGCCCCACATTGCGCAAATGCAGCTTTTTTTTTTTTTTGCAGATTGTGTTTTTTGAACCAAAGCCATTAGTGGATTGAGCAGAAGGGTTAAGTATAAGAACTTCCTGTATATCTCCCACTCCTTTTGTAGCCACTCCTGACTTTGGCTCAAAAAAACCACAACAAAATCTGCAACAAAAAAAGCTGTGTTTCTGCAATGTGGGGCCTTGGGGTAAGTTCAGGGATAGGGAACCTTGGCACTTGAGCTGCTGTGAAACTACAACTCCCAACAAGCTCTATTCACTTCCATGGGAAGTCCAAGAACAGCAGAGCAAATATGCATGCTGGGAATTGTAGTTTTGCAACAGCTGGAGAGCCAAGGTTCCCTACCCCTGATCTAGATTCTTCCTCCCATTGTTTGCAATAGGAGTCAGAGATCGCAGCAGGAAGCTGAAAAATAAGCATCCTGCTCGTTCTTTCTGCATATTCCCCGGCTCGAGACTTCCTTCTGATAGACCCATTCTTCTGCCCTGCATTGGCATCATGTGACAGGTGGCCAGGAAATTAAGTCATTTATTATCAGTTGAACTTGCCCATACTCTCTGGAGCCTTGAGGTCAACAGTGTCCCCCAGCAGCAGTTCTGGGAAATGGTCAATCAACTTACCGTATATACTCGAATATAAGCCGAGACCCCTAATTTTTCTACAAAATGTGAAAACTTATTGACTCTAGTATAAGCCTAGGGGGGTGAAATGCAGAAGATACTGGAAAATTTAAAAAAATAAAATGGTCTGAGTTTTTGGGTGCAGTAGTGGCTGGGTGCTGGGGAAGGGGTGTTTTTGTTTTTCTGTCTGTCCCTTCCCTGAGCTTGAGGACTGAGTTTTGTGGGTTTTTTTTTTTTGTTTTTTTTTCTCCCCCCCCCCCCCCCCCCCACTTGGAATTCAGCCTGGCTGAATATAGGGTATCTGCAGCGCTCCTGTTAACCCCTGCAGACATCCTATATTCAGTAGACCGGGCACTTTCAGACACAGGGATACCTAATGTGTATTTTTTTCACAGTAATTTTCTAATTCTATATGTATTCCAGGGAAAGGAGTGACTTAGAACATTTTGTTTTTTAAAGCTTTTTTTTTTTTTTTTTTTTTTCACTATTTTATGGGAGATTCTATACATTACTATTGCGGCTGGTCATAACCCCCCCCCCCTCCCCCCATAAAAAAAAATAAAAAAAATTTAGGCTTATACTTGAGTGTATATATGTTAGTAAAACTAGAAGTTAGCAAATACACCATTTAAAGGGGTATTCCCATGTACATAATCATATCTATATTTGTAGATAATTAAGTTAAACATTTTTGCAAGTATAAGTAATTAAAAATTCTGCAGAGTTTTAAAGATTTTCTCTAACTTTCTTAGTGGTGACAGTCTGTTATCTTGATCGTTGCCATGGATACGACCACTAATGCAGAAACTTTCTATGGTCGGGGACTTGTCAGGAACCCAGTTATGATTTTTCTTATTGTACCTGGGATATCAGGCAGAGACACTACATGTATAAGAAGATATCCCGGCCACAATGAAGAAATCATGACTGACCTTAGAAAGTTTCTGCATTGGTGGTAGTATCCATGGCAACCGATCAAGATAAAGATTTTCTCTAACTCTCTTAGTGGTGACAGTCTCGCCACTAAGAAAGTTAGAGAAAATCTTTAAAACTCTGCAGAATTTTTAATTACTTACATTTGCAAAAATGTTTAACTTTTAATCTACAAATTAAAAAATTATGTAGATCGGAATACCCCTTTAAGCCAGATCCTTGAAACCAGTTAAAAGGAACCCACAGTAAATTCTAAATCTCTTATAGTGTGTTTTATTAGTGCTCATGTCTGTTGTTCTGATGATTAACCCCTTCCCACCGCAGGCATTTTTTGACTTTCGTTTTTGACTCTTCTCCCCTTCCAAACCCCATAACCTATTTATAATTACGTTCTGAGTTATATGAGGCCTTAATGTTTGCAGGACAATTTTTTTTTTTTTTTTTTTTTTCTTCATGATGCTACCATTAAATTCTGTACAATGTATTAGGAAACTGGAAAAAAAAAAAATCTGGAAGGGGTGGATCTGAAGAGAGTGCATTTGTGCAACTTTCTTATGGGTTTCGTTTTTATGGCATTCACTGTGCAGCCAAAATGACGTTATCTGTTTTCTATGTTTTGGTATTATTCTGGGGAAACCAAATTTTTTTTTTTTTTTTTTTTTTTTTTTTTTTTTTTTTTTTAATGTAGATGGTGAGCCTCATATAGGGCTCACCATGTACATTTTTCCCGATCAGTATGTCTTTGAAAGGGATACCAAATTTATATACCATATATACTTAAGTATAAGCTGAGTCCACTAGTTTTACCACAAAATATTGGGAAAACTTATTGACTCGAGTATAAGCCTGGGGGGGAGGGGGGAATCCACCATTGCAGATAGTCTGGTCATTTGCATTACAGCTTAGTAACTCCATGTGCCTCATAGTAATAGCAGTTAACCCCATCATCTCCCTCACATTAAGCCCCTGTGTGCCTCACATAAGTTACTAATATGTGGGACATATGGAGGTAATAATTAGGCATCTTCATAATTGAGGTCCTTTATTAGTACCCCCATGTGTCTCGCATATTAGTAACACTTATATGGGGCACACAGGGGTTAATATGAGGGACATGATGGGGTTAACTGCTATTAATGTGAGGCACATGGAGTTACTGAAACTAAATTAATAACCCTAAATGCCTGACATTACTAGGAATAGTAACCCTAACAGGTAACGGTTTGTTTTACTTTCACTTTACTGTAGCTTTCTCTCCTCGATACAACAGACAACTTCTAGAAGACAAAATTAATCCTTCACATAATAGCCATTGACATCAGTCACGTGACCTACATGACAAGTCAATCACAGAGCAGTAGCACTAAAGGACCTTCCCCTTCCTTTAATTTATTCAGGTCCTTGCAGGTCTCTATGCTCTGTGGACCCTGACTTGAGTATAAGCCGAGGAGGGCTTTTTCAGCTTAAAAACTGTGCTGAAAAGCTTATACTCAAGTATATACGGTAGTTTTAATCAATTATACCTATAGAAATGCTGGTGCTTTCTGAATTTGGTATAAAAGGGGCAGAAAGTCTGTAGAGGAAAACCCTGCATATTTTCTGTGAAAAACTATGCAGGAAAAAATGCCATGCATTATGGTGTAGTCTAGCAATTTGCTTCGTGTAACCTGATGCTAGGTTCACACCTGCGTTCGGCACTCTGTTCTGTGGTTTCTGTCTTCTGCATACAAGACGACCGAAACCACAGGCCGTGAGCGGCGGTCCGCTGCAAAACCGTTTTTTAAATCCAGACACAGAGTACTGCATGTCCGACTGTGTCCGGATTTTAAAAAAAAAACCGGTTTTGCGGCGGAGAGCATAAAACGCTCACCGCTGCTCACAGCCGAACAGCTTTCTCACCCATTCTCACTCCTGCCTCTGTTTTGTGCAGGAAACCTGCAGAACGGAGACCGGGCGCAGATGTGAACGAGCCCTGATCCTAAGGGTTCCTTCAGTAACTTTTTTTTCCTTTTTGCAAGTTTTTTTTTTTCTCTCTCCATTTTGTATTGGGGCCTTATTTTGTGTATTTACCAAAGTGAAGAAAATGCCACATCATGTTGTAGAAAAGTTAAATTTTATGTTACAGCTTTTGCAGTGGACTTTTTGAGCCAAATTCAAATTGCATTAAGTAGAAACATAAGTGCTTTATTTTTTCCCATTCATTTTGAATCAATTCTTGGCTTTGGCTCAAAAAAGCTTACAGCAAAATCTGCACTGGCAAATGCAGCTATTCTGCAGCTTGCAGTCTGCATTCAGTGTGTCTTATGTTTGCCTATTGGTTTATGAAAAAATGTATAGATAACTGCAGGGAAGTAAGGCCTGGGGTTGCCATTAATATTCCATAATTGCTCATTTTAATTACATATCAGTTACACAATGCAAACAAAATTACTGTTACTGATCAGCTTTCTATGGGTAATACATGTGATTGCAAAATCTAAACCTGAGGGAAGTAATCAGTTTGCTTTTGGAGGGATTTGCTTCATTTGTCATGACATAGGAATGTCAAGAATGCAGTAGTAAGGGTATAACCAGAGTCTTTTTCTTGACTAAATCTTGATATAGCTAATCTCTAGGGCATGCTGCCGTGAAGCTTTTCTAGATGTGTAATTCTAGGTGACCTCTAGCCCTTATTGCATTGGCGAGATTATACTTAGGATAAGGATAGGTGAATTTTCATGTAAAGTTGAAATAACATTATATATATATATATATATATATATATATATATATATATATATATGCAATCATACCAGTTTGTCTGCTGGTAATAATCATACAGTGGCTGCAGCACGTTTTACTTTTGTCTTCCAGTGGACTTGTTCAATAAGCAGCAGTCTGTGTAATTCTGCAAGGAATAACTGTATAATAGCAGTCTAATAGTTGAGAACAGCCTGTTACCATCACATAGGAGATCCAGAAATACTGAAATGCAATCATAGGGCAAATACATGTGCAGGCACAATCCAGGTAAACAGATCCCTGACACAGGAAAAGGGGCAATCCTGAGCAGTCTGGAAAGTTGTGTGCTGCCTGTAAATACTGTAATATCCCATTTGTAGAGATTCAGAAATTGCAGCCAGATACAAATGCATAGAAGACTTCTTGCTTTATAAGGCCTGGTCCCCAAGCAGACTCCATGAATGGAATACTGAACGCAGATGGTACCGGGCCTTAGCTGTGAGATGCTGAATGTTCATTTCTGTGTGAGAAGCAACAAAGAGTTTGCAGATGTGTGAGGAGAATCAGCCCCACATCTACATTCAGAAAAGAGCCTTGCCTCTACTCACTGTGAAGCAGTCTTGCAGCTATGGATGGGACTTCCCTAGTAAAGGATGGAACTGAAACTCCTAGTTGCAGGATCTCTAGAGACTTTACTCAGGCAGAAAGAAGGAATTTTTTTGAAGTGCATTACATTTTGGTCCAGAATCTTGTGATCTATAATTAAGACTAAGTTGTCTGAAGACTGGTAGCATTTAAACTTTGTACACGCAAATTTTGTTTAAACTGACTTGGATTAAATACTTTCTCCAACGGATTCGCGCTACCTTTTTTTTTTTTTTTTTTTTTTTTTTTTTGTATACTTTACACAGATGTGAATAGAGCCAAACACTGATAAAATAAAAAACAAACAAACCACAAGTAAATAACGCAGGTCTGTAATAGCACCTACAGGTATATTGTGTTCTTTTAGTTTATCAAGATTTAAATGCACCCTCCCTGGGCACTGTCACTCAGCACTTAGCCACTATTCATTGTAAGGCTGAGGCTCCATTTTGCAGAAATGCAGCTTTTTGTGTTGCAGACTTTGCTGTGTTTTTTTGAGCCAAAGCCAAGAATGGTTACAAGAGGAATGGGAAATGTATATGACGCTCTTACACTTCTCTCTTCTACTCAATCCACTTCTGGCTTTGGATCAAAAACCGCAGCAAAATCTGCAATGAAAAAAAACTGCGATGTGGGCCTCAGCCTAAAGGGCTATCGGCTTCCATCTCATGTACTGTATGGATTGGACGCAGCCCTAAGCCATTTGATCCATGTTGGTTAAGGGGGAGGGGGGCTGGCTGCTGGTTCCACCAATCTGATTTTGTGTTTATATATATATATATATATATATATATATATATATATATATATATATATATATATATATATAAATTTATTTTTTTTTTAATTCTAATCTTTCTCTAGAGCATATATATTAAAAATAAATTGAAACACATGGACTTTAGGTATCACTGTGTCCAATAATACCGAGTTTACAAACTTAGACATAATGTTTCCCAAATGGTAAAAACATTTTAGTGTGTGTATGTGTGTATATATATATATATATATATATATATATATATATATATATAATATTTGAAGTCTAGGTCTTATAACAGACAGTAACTGATAGCCATCGGTTACTGTCCGTTATTGTGTCTGTCTTCTGCCCATGATCGAGAATCCCAATAAAAAGGTCACTATAGAGTGTCTTCCCCCCCCCCCCCCAATCATTCAATAATTGCCTATGGTGGAAAGGGGGTTAAGATTTAACAGCGATGTGATAATATATTGTTAGGCTTATTAACCCCTGTTTTATCACAGTGTGGGCTCACACTACAATTGTTTGATGTCAATGTCTGACCCTCAATGAGAGCACTAGCCATGTTCTTTACATTGGGAACTGATGCAGATTGGGGGTCTCTGAATCTACTACCATTAAAGGGGCTCTATCAGCAACATTTTGCTGTATGAGCCCCACATATGTGTGAATAGCCTTTAAAAAGGCTGTTCAGGCACTGCTAATGTTATTTTAACCCCCTGTCCCGTTTTAAAATAAAGCTACAAAAACATATATGTAAATCATACCTGAACATGAGCGGTGATTCACGATCCGACATCCTCTTCTGGCACGCCTACCTCTTCTTTCTTATTGCAGCGACGCCCTCTGGTCCTGGCTCTTCCACGTCTTCAGCGCCCTCCTCTTCCGGCGTGATGGCTTCAAATCCTGCGCCTGCATAGTGGTGGTTCCTTCCAGAGCGCTACTGCGCAGGCTTCGGCGCCATTTTTTAGCAATGGCAGTTTGCGAGCGTACTGCGCATGCTAATCGGGACACAATGATTTTGCGTTGTTTTCCATGACTTATAACAAGGTCAGGTGGGTGTTCACTCAAACTAGTGCATGATGGGATTGGTGCCATCAGTGAGTGCGATATGATTGTGACTATAGCTCCTCCTCACTGCCACATCTAAGGGGTGTGATGGTTTCTGCCCCACCATTAGCACTCCTGCAATGTGATTGATTCCAAATGGTTATAACAGGGTGCTTAATATAAGCCCCCAACCCACCAGCTGAGTCAGATAATTTAAATATCACAGCAACTGCTGCTAATGTGTTACAGCTGATTTCAGTAAGCAAAATAATTATGTACTTATTTTTGCACTATATTTTGGTGTCCATATGACTTCTGAGGGGTTTTTTTTGTCCCTATATTCAAAGACAAAAGAATAAAGGTATCTTATGGTGAATAATTAAAGGGGTTGTCCATGTTCTTGCAAATACTGAGACATATATATGTATAATAGAGTTGCACAATTATCCTATATTCTCTGTATCAATTCCTTATGGTGGCTTACATCTCTGCTTGCTGTCATTTTTTTTTTTTTTTTTTCCATTTTCTTCAGTGGATAAAAATCAGTCTGTGTGAGATGTACACATAGGTGCACAGCTTGTTATATTCTCAACACAGTAATCCGACATCTGCCTGGTAGTGAGCTGTGCACCTGTGGTCATCACGTGACCATGGATTCATTGTCTCCTGGAAGTAAGCAAAATAAATGTCAGCTGAGAGCTAGAAACCTGTGAGAAATTGATATAGGAAAATTGTATAACTTTTTAAAAAAATTTTTTTTATATATTATACAAACTAACAATTTGCCTTTAAGGGCCTGTGCACACGTAGTAAACGCGCGCTCATTTTTGCATAATACACGTGTAAAAATCAGACTCCCATTGACTTCAATTACATTTTTTACATGTGTTTAAAAAAAAAAAAAAAAAAGCGCCAAGCACTTTTTGTGCGTTTTTTACTAGTGTAAAAAATGTCATTGAAGTCAATGGGAGTCTGATTTTACACATGTATTCTTTACACGTGTATTATGCAAAAATGAGCGCGCGTTTACTCTGTGTGCACGGGCCCTAACATTGGTCTGGAACTGTGCAACCTCTTTAATAACAGTCGGAAAATTGCAGTTTTGCAGGGTTTTTAAACTCGCCCAGGAAAGGTTAATTAATCTGTAAGGTATGATTCCTAAAATGGTGACCTTAGATTTATAATTGGGAGGAGCAGCATGTTATGTTAAAGCTTTTGTATAGTTGAAAAACTGTTGTCGAATGCCAAGCCCTGAGGCTGGATTTACTCAGTGCTTTTTTTTTTTTTTCTCAAGGCATGCAGTTATTGTAATGCCTAGCACATCTTATGAAGTGTCTCACCTGCATGGCAGTGACCAGTATACTAGAGGTTTTCAAGATGTTGACACAATCTTGAAACACAGTAGTTCATCCAAATAATGCATACAATAAACTGTTCTGTTTTCAAACAAAAGACAAGAGGAGAAGGAAGTTATAACAAGTTGCAGGTGAAGTATACTAAGGGCTCGTTCACGCGGGGAGCCGCGTCACTCTCGGGTCAAAACCCGCCTTCCACGATCGTCGCGGCTTCCCCCTCTGGAGTCGGCTCAAATGAATGAGCAGACTCCGGAGAATGCTGCTGCCAGGTGGAATCCGCCTGAAGAAAGGACAGCTTGCTTCTTTATTCTGCTAGCGGCAACATGCCGCTAGTGGTCTCCATAGACCACCATTGTATGGAAGCAGAATTCCCCTGAAAATCTGCCATCAAAATCCGCCTCCTTGCCCCTGTGTGAGCTAGCCCTAAAGGTTTTCAATTCGCACAACTGTATGCCAAAAGCCAGTATGTAAAACCAGACTCACATGAGCTGTTCCTTACTGCAGCTCTTTATGTATTTTTGTAGGTTTTTTTTTTTTTTGCTCTGTTCACACAACCCGCTGCAAAAAGATGCGCAAATGTTTAATAGCAGTTATTCTAATAGTACTATGCATCTCACTTGTATGGTAACGATCTCTAAACTCTGACGTAATCCCCTTCCTGCCACGGCCATTTTTGTTTTGACTCCCTGCCCAACCCCCTGCTCAGAGCGCTATGTGCATTTTATTTTTGCAGAACCAATTGTAATGGTACCACTTAATATTCCATATGATGCACTGCAAATTTTTTTTAAAAAAATCAGAATGTGGTGTACAATCCCTCCCCCCCCCTGCGTAGCACTCCTTCACAGCGGCTAGCTTTGTGGGACCTTAGTCTGAAGGTGTTGCTCTGTATAGTCAGTAGATTGCTCAAAAATAAATTGAGATGAACTTAATATACTGGGTAATAGAATCCAGACACCTGAAAAAGTTTTGGAGTTCTCTTCTAGGGTGTCTGTTAGTAACTCATAAGCTACCAATCAAGAAAAGTACAGGGTCGAGACACAACATGCTTATCTGCGGGTTGTCCCTGTTTTAGGCCGTCAAATAAAAATTTGATCAGTGGAGGGCCAACAACCAGCCCAGACAGTGCACCAAGCTGTAGGTGGCTGTTTCCAATACCTGAACTGTATACAAAACATGGAGCCTGAAGCAGTTGGTCATCTTCCTTCTCTATGCTGTGTGTATAGTACAGGTTTCAGAAGTGGCCTTCTACAATTTAACTCAAATACAAATTATAGGGTGTCTTGTTTTAATAAGCTTGTGATTCATTCAAGTTGAAATCAGAGCTGGGTGACTCATTTTTATTTTATTTTTTTTTTAAAGGAGCCCTATCATTGGGAAAAGTCATTTTTAACTAATCACATCCTTGCATAGCCTTTAGAAAGGCTATTTCACACCTACCTTTAGTATGTAGATTGCCTCAGTGGTTTCTGAATAAGTCTGTTTTTATTCATATGCTAATTAGACTGTATCATGTATAGATGTATCATGCACCCCCTTTGCTATTGCTTCCTATGGGAGGCTTCTGCTGCTGATGATTGATTACTCAGCTTCCTGTTTGCAGAGACACATAGGAGATAATAGCAGAGACGAGTGCTACTGGGAACTTCCTGTGCTGGCTGGAAACTCATTAGCATATGAATAAAAACAGACTAGTCAGAAACCACTGAGGAAATCTACATACTAAAGATACCCTGTTTCCCCGAAAATAAGTCATCCTCTAAAAGTAAGACATAGCAGAGGTTTTGGTGAATTGCCTAATATAAGGCACCCCCCGAAAGTAAGACATCTCCCCCCCAATAATCTTTCTGCACAAAGATTGTATGAAGAAAAACATTGCAGCCGGCTGAACACTGTGTGCGATGTTCCGTGGCTGCTGACACCGCTGCGAAATGTTGTATCCACTGTTCCTGCTGCTGTAGGATGAGATGGGAGATGCCCGCTGTGCATACAGTAAGCATCGTATGCAGCAGAGGTCCACTCTCCCAGATCATTCCTCAACAGCAGAAACTGTGGATACAACGTGCAGTATCACAGAAGCAGCCGGCTTTCCTGTGCACACAGAGCACCGCACACAGCGTTCGGCCGGCTGCAATGTTTTTCTTCATACAGTCTTTGCGCAGCAAGCACATCTCAGCGTAGCGCAGTGGTGGCAGCAGGACACAAAAATAAAATAAGACATCCCCTGAAAATAAGACATAGCATATCTTTAGGACCAAAATTTAATATAAGACACTGTCTTATTTTTGGGGAAACACGGTAGGTGTGAATTAGCCTTTCTAAAGGCTATGCAAGGATGTGATTAGATAAAAAGTGACTGATGGAGCCCTTTAAAAACTTATGAGCAACTTTTGAGATTCCTTCCTTCCTTTCCTTCTTTCCTTTCCATTCCATGGATAATATCACTGTATTATTATCCAGGGGATGGGTTTCACATAAACTAAGCATATAGTTCAGTGAACTGACCTGGAGCCTGATTTTATTCCTTGCAGACTTTCTCCTTCCATGCAAGCCACAGTTAATTTATTCACTGTAGTTAATGCTTTGATGGTATCATAAGGATGACTACTTTAGATATCAACTACTCCTCTGTGCCTTCTATGAACTCTATTTATTTTTTTGCGAGTAAGCCTAAGGGCTAGAGGCAAGAGGGGGTGGATTTTGGTGTGGATCCACCTCTAAATCCGGTCCCTCGCAATAGAGGTCTGTGTAGACCGCTAGCCTTTTTTTCGCTAGTGGTTTGTTCCCGCTAGCGGGAAAAAAAGAAGCGAACTACCCTTTCTTCAGGCGGATTCCATGGCTGATTCAGCTGTGGCGTCCATCTCGCGACAGCACTCTCTGGACTAGGCCCATTCATTTGGGCCTAATCTGGAGCGGAAAGACACGACGGAATCTGCACGTGTGGAATCAGTGTGAACTAGCCCTTATATTTTTTTTTTCATAAGTCAGGTGAAGGGAACAAACCATGAAATATAGAAAAAAAAAAACAAACCCTGAACTCCTTCAGGTTAGTCAAGAGTAATAGACAAAAGACAGTCTGTACATAAGCGGTGTCAGTTTACAGTAAAGTCAACATTGCATGGTGGGGGGAAGGGAGACATAGGTATGACACTATAGTAATAAACCAGTTATTTCTTCTGGATAACAATCCCTGATAAAAGATAAAATGTCTAAATATGTAAGTCAGGTGCAAAAGAGGTGCTGCACTGGAGGTGGACCCTCAGACCTGAGAGCACTTCTCATGATTTTTTTTTATCTATACTATTATTATATTGTAGGGCAGCATTGTAGCAAGTTGCATGTGGCTGTCATAGAGATTGAGGAGAAGGGATTGAGGAACAAAATAGCTGCCCTTTGAGTGGTTTCAGCAGAGTTGGACCTTACCTATCCCTGCCTGGACTGACAGCACTTTCTAGGCTATAATGGCTGGTAGCTGGTGGTTACATAAATGTTTGTCTAATAAATTGTTCATTTTTGTTGTATTAAAAAAGTAAATTGCACTATTATAAATTACATTTGTTTTGAAGAAAGCTGTGATGGTTAGAAAACAGTGTTCATCTGCATGTTTAGTTTCTTGTTTGAAAGGCATGCATGACCTGTTCTTGTTATGACCAAAAAAGGCAATTCGAGCCATGTTTCGCATAGAATTAGATGCCGGAAATGCTGTAACATTGTGCATGTTTGCCAAGTAATGAAATGTTTGCCAAAGACTTTGTTCAGTTTCACTTCCTTCCTTTTTTTTTTTTTTTTTTTTTTTTTTTTTTAATGAAGCACTATATCTGTGAAAGTACACCCGGGCATATTTATGAAAACTAAGGGGATGTTCACACCAATTTTTATATATGCTGCGGTTATCTGTCATAAATAACATCACAGATGATTTATGCAGACAGACCCCCCCCCCCCCCTTGACATTCTTTCCCGTTTGTCAAGGCCCCGGTCACACATGGAGCAAACATTTCGTATTGGCTGAGGCGGAAAAAATTCAGTTTTACAGTCACTGTGTATTGGGTGGGATTCTAGTGAAAATTCCGCTAGTGGATAAAAAAAGCTAGCGGTACCATTGAAATCAATGGGAGGCTTTTTTTGTGCTGAAATTCCTCACCATTTTCCTCCGTGAATGCACCCTTATAAGATTATGACAGTGGCCAACACCTTTAACCTTTTTTTTTTTTTTCAATTTCAAAATGAAACCAATGACAAAAGAACGCTTCTGTGTCATACTCGCGCTACATTAAAAGAAAGGGAATAAAAAAAATCATGGGCAACAGTAAATTTATTTATTTATTTTTTGGTCAGGTTTCATTCTGCTCCAGAGTGTAACAAGAGTTAGAGCGCTTGTCCGAGATAAATGGAAAACAAATCCCTACTTTCTAAATAACTTAATGAATCAAAAATGTATATTAACACATATCCCTGGGACATTTGCTGGTTGTCCGCATTTCTGGAAATGGAATGTCACTACTACTCCCTCCCTAAACCCTCCTCCCCATTCACTCCATCATGCATACCTTCCAGGCTTCTTCCTGCGGGAGGGCTCCAACTCTTCTGTTTGGCGGCGCATGTACCAGCGCTGGTCTGCATTCTGCAGCCGATAATCCACCTCTGCTGCACAGCAGAAATGGTTTGTTGCGCAGCGCTGGGACAAGAGCGCATGTCGGCAGTCAAAAAAGGAGCAGGAAGAAACCTGGAAAGAAGAAAGAGAGAAGTATATAATGGGGTCGGTGGTTGGGAAGAGCTAGTAGGGGTGAGATAGCTTAGAGAGACAGGATGGGGTTGTATGAGAGGGAAGGGGGAAGTAAGGTGAGAGGGGTTAATGTGGAAGTTAAATGGCAAGAAGCTGAACATACAGCATAAACAAATGCAGAAGATACCAGGAGCTCGCAGACACACCAAGAAACAACTCAAAACACAGCTAAGGGTATATGGGTGCATTTATTATCTCATTAATAGTACTAACAGTCTTTTTTTTTTTTTTGTCTGGAAAACTCCTTTATTTACCGTACTCTTGTATGGCTGACTGTTCTTCAAAATGTGCAAAATTGAGATATTCTTGACAACTGTTTACACCTATTGGAACAAACTATTGTGTACTTGAGTAATAACTGTTTCTAACCTTTGTTATTCATATCATGTATTTACAACTGACAGGGTTGTGTGACAGTCAAGGATAACAAATGCTGATGATCTGTACACACCCAGAAAGAGATATGACTGCTGATTCTATCTGTATGAACAAAGTAGGGCTGCAGACTGGGGTTAGAGGGTTTAACACCCAACAATCAAATACTGATACCCTATCCTGTGGATAGGTCATAAGCCTTAGTTACCCTTGGTTCTTGGAAACCTTTTTTAGCCTTTGCATGTACTGTACTCTGAACTTGATGAAGCAGAAGTAGCATGAAATCTGTAGAGGCCCCTATCTGTACTAGTTTGCTGTTACGAGCGATAGTAAATCTGATAAGAGTAAGGTTTTGAATAATTGGTGCTGGGTTTAAAACAAAGTGGCTTGAGGTATGCCTTGACAATTACAATTTTTTTTTTTTCTCTCCCCTATTTTAAGGAACAATTCTCTTTTCCATCCAAAATGTGACCTCAATACCTGGAGTCTGGCTTATTCCTTATAGGCTTCCTCGGCAGGCTACGACTAAGTTTATTCCCTTTAGTCAATAGTTGGGTTGTTGGATGAAGAAATCTATAACAGATGAGTCCTTCTCACTGAGCCAGATCACTGTACTGTTAATTTAAGCAAAGATGAAAAAATGTGGTCACTAAATTCCTTAGTAGAATTGAATTTCATTCTTAGCCAAAATATCAAGTTTTAGTTTATGCACTGTATTCAAACTGCGTGTTTTAATCCACTAGGCTTTATTTTGAACATTGGACGTTTTGACTTGGCATAACCGTGTGAAACGCTTTTGCCAAGTTCACACCTTCGTTGGGGTTTCCTTTCTTAGGGTCCGCTTGGGGACCCGATAAACGGAAAACCCAATCTGCTTAAAATGCAGTAACCTGCAGACCACATAGACTATAATGGGGTCCTACAGGCTTCTGTCTGAATAATGGGGTATGTAATCCCTGACTGGTGATGAAACTCAGAAGTGAACCCAGCTTTACTGTTGTATTTGTGGCTATCCCTCTGTACACTTATTTACCTACAGAGCCCCAGATTAATTAATTTTCACTAGAAAGATAGTGCTCCATGAAGATGATGGAGTCGCTCTAATTTATACTCTAAATTCATGGGTTTTAGTTACTCTAAAGTACTTTGATTGCTGGAGTTCCAATGGTTCCCTCCCGATCATGGGAACCGGGACTTCCTCTAAGTGTTCCGTGTAAATGGAGCTGTGGGAGCTTTGCAACGGCTGGGGACGGAGATCTTGGAAAGCCCTTAGAAGTGAGTGCAGTGGTCTCCACACTTGAGCTCCACTGGCTCCTTCACCTGTAGCACATGGGATAAGTTGCAATACCCCAGGCATTAGACATGTTCCCTGTACTCATAGGTGATAAGTGTATACAGGGGTAAAACTTGGCTTTAGCATGATGCCCAAATAGCAGGCATGATTGCTGAGATGATCTGACCTCTTGGTTTTTGCTATGGCACCATAATTAAAATTTGTTCCTGATGTTTACCTGGCTTTAGGGGTTATTGGTACACCAGGGGTACAGCTCACTTATTCAATACACTGCAAGGCTAATGCAAAATGCTAATAGAAGCATACTACTGCTTCTATTACAGGCTGCCTAGCACAGAATGTAATAGAAGTAAATGAATGAAAATCCTGGAAGCCTTCAATAGGCTACTCACTGTCATAATAATGGATTACCAGAAGCAGAAATTTTTCCTGTAGGAAATTCCATTTCCATAACTGCCTGGTAGAATTTTTCGCCTTTTATTTGCTTCGATCAAAGCTGTAACCACTTGCATATGACTTAGACATGAACCTAGTCTAAGGAACTGACAAAACTCTGTAAGGGGCTATTCACACCTCAATGTTCCATCTGTGAAACCGTCCAAATGGCAGCTATATTTCTGAGTGTGACATGTCTGGATTCCAATCAAAACTTGGAGCTGATTTTGAGGTACAGTTCAACCTCAAAAAATCAGTTAAGTTTTTCCCTGGGAATATCACCTTACTGAGTATTCTGGTTTCTGCAAGTATTTTTGCTTTATATGGTTATAGACTTTTTCAATGTACGATCTTATAATGTGTAACTTTATTTATTTTTTATTCAGGGCTGCTGTACTAAAAGATCATGGCACAAAAAGATGCAGACAAATATCTTTATGTGGATCGCAATTTAATCAACAATCCTTTAGCTCAGGCAGACTGGGCTGCAAAAAAGCAAGTATGGGTACCCTCAGAAAAACATGGTTTTGAAGCAGCAAGTCTAAAAGAAGAGGTGGGAGATGAGGTGATTGTTGAGTTAGCAGAAAATGGCAAAAAAGTAAAGGTCAATAAAGATGATGTTCAAAAGATGAACCCACCTAAGTTCTCCAAAGTTGAAGATATGGCTGAGTTGACATGCCTGAATGAAGCATCTGTCCTGCATAATCTGAAAGAGCGATATTACTCTGGCTTAATATATGTAAGTAAATTTTATTATAGTTTTAAAACTATTGCATACAGTTGCAATTTTTAAAATGAAATGAAACTGAGTTTTTCTAACTTTATTCTCAGTTTTGCCTTATCCACATCTTACTTGACTATTGATTTACTATTATGGTATTTGAAATAACTTTTCAAAGGAGATCAATGAAGACTTGGTAACCAAACCAGATGCTTGGTAGAAAAGACTGATTATAAAATTTTATTTTATTTTTTTTTTTAAAGTGCATATTTATAGATTTTGTATACACTAGGCATTCTCTTCAGAAAGGCTTAACATTGGTTTCTTGCATGTTTTATAGTAAAATATCTGGTTTGGTCACGGTGTGCAGTCACCTACCTTTTGGAATTTGGTGAGGTGGACTAAGCCCCCAGTTGACTAGCATTAAATGAACATTAAAGTGACGCTTTGACTTCACATGCAGTTGTTCATGATTTTGATTTATTTTATTTATTTTTAACTATGCAGACTTACTCTGGTTTGTTTTGTGTGGTAATAAATCCATACAAGAATTTGCCAATTTACTCCGAAGAGATTGTTGATATGTACAAAGGAAAGAAGAGACATGAAATGCCTCCACATATATATGCCATCACGGACACTGCCTACCGCAGCATGATGCAAGGTATCAAATATTAAAGAACTTTCCTGGTCTAGTTGTACTGTATCTGCTGTCTAGGTATGCTAATAAGAATAGCTCCTGGTATATACAGCAATGTAGGTGTTACCCGTTCATTTGAATGGGCACTGTGTATTAGTATTAAACTGGTTTCCTCCTTCACTCCTTATAGATGTAGTCACCTTATAGATGTATTCACTTGTCACCTTGTTCCCATAGAGAAGCGTGCTGTGCTAATACACATTCTGACTTGAATTTATGTATAGCTATGGTCATTTTGTAAAACTTTTCACTACTTCCAATGCACTAGTAGCCTGTGATGCACTCATGATGTACAGGCTTCCCTCATTACAGTGCTTTAAAAAGGAGAAAGCTGCCAATAAATGACTGGAGGATGGTGATGCTTGTATATCATTATTGCATCAGATCCCCTGCTTCTATGTTGCTAACACACTGCGAGGCAGTGACATGATCATACAGTCTGTGGAATATGAGGGAATAATTGTAATGCAGAAATTATGTATATTAACGTGATTAAAATCTTATGCTAATTCCGTGTGCTAATCGTGATTGAACAGCCATGTGGTGATGCCATCTGTGTGCGGCCTCTGTGGCCCAATTCATAGAAATGGGTCATTTGCAATTTGAGAAAACTGAAAGCACACTGACCTAGCCCACTGTTTTCTGCAAGAAGCCTTACGGTGTAGACATTCTGCCTGTATCTATTCTTATTCTATCTATTGTCTCCTTAGATAGAGAAGACCAATCCATCCTTTGCACGTAAGTAAGAAAGTGAAAATTTTAAAAACACACAAATACTTTCCTGTTCAGTGTCTCCCACTGCAGTGTCTCCCACTGCAGTTTGTTTCTGCTGCTCTTGGTATAATCAGCCTAAGGAAAGGTTACAAGATGCTACATGTGGCATACAGTGTCCTTTCCTTGGGCTGCAGATTGGCCTCAGAGGTCACATGTGGCAGAGACTTCCATCAAAACCAGATTGCTGCAGTAGGACTGGACCATGGTGGGGGATATCTGGGATGGGTGAATTTTTTTTTTTACTTTTTTTTTTTGTGCCTTTTCCTTCCTTCCCTGGGCTCCTTGAAAGAAATGCTTATCCTGGACAACACCTTCTTAACTTTCTATATTATGTTCAGCGAAAAAAAATAGCTATTCCAGGGCTTGAAAATATTGACAATCAGTATTAGCTTACCACATGATTCAGAGCGTGAGACTTAGGAGTCCAATTCAGAGTCCTGAAGGAAAGAAAGCGTTCAGTGGATTCCATGTTGTACATCAGATCAGACCATTAGACACCCCTTTAGAGGGGCTTTGACCTGTCACAATGTGTGCATTAGGCATAAGTTTGGTTTAATTAGAACAGGTTTATTAAACTCTTTAAAATACTGTTCATGCAACCAATCTCTATGCAGCTTACATTGTTCATGGGTAGAATACAATGAAAACCACACTGATGAGTAAGGGTAACTAATACAATTTTACTTTTAGATAGATCTTAAGTGGAGCCACTGCCTTTCATTTTTCTAAAACGTTGTTTTGGTTTGTTTTTTTTTCCCCCCATTAGAGGAGAATCTGGTGCTGGCAAAACAGAAAATACAAAGAAAGTAATCCAATACTTGGCCTATGTTGCAACTTCTCATAAATCCAAGAAAGATCAGGTTAGTGGATTTCCTCCTTTTTATTGGGAACTGTTGGTGTAAGTTTTGTCTAAAATTTAGAAAAATACAGCATGAAACTGGGCAATTCTACTGCTACCACAAAATCTCAAAAATATAAGGCTATTGTAACGGTAAAAAAAAGCTATACAGTATAGCTATGCAATACAAAAGTGTTTTCTCCCCCGCCAAGACTTCTGAATGCTCCTGAATACTTGATTAAGACTGGCAAAAATGCTTGTATTACTAAATTCCTAGGAATGTGCTGTATCTTTATCAATCATTTTTAGTTTTTCAGTTTGGGAAAGTAACGTAGCAAAGTCCATAATGTGGAGATAAAGAAAAACTGATTCTGCCATGTTGTGGGGTGCACTAAGATGGCAGCCCCTTGCTACAGTCAGAACATTCCAACTCCCTATGATTGTCGGGGAGGCTGTGCATATGCAGTTAATTGGTCTGTTTTCTGCTGCAGTGGGCAACATAAGTTTTTCATAGTAAGTGGGCATTAATGCAAATGTAACTTTTCTTCGTTCCTAGGGTGAGCTGGAGAGACAGTTGTTGCAAGCTAATCCAATCCTTGAAGCCTTTGGAAATGCCAAAACTGTCAAAAATGACAATTCATCAAGATTTGTAAGTAATGGGTAACAAATTCAGACTTAGCTGCATAAAGGGAAATCAATCCTATCCATAAAAAAAAATTATATATATATATATATATATATATATATATCTGACTTAAGGTTTATGGGGTTATGTAGGATAATACTTATTTTAGGGCTTGTTGCCAATGTTATACTAGGTGTGTGTGTGTGGGGGGGAGGGCTGGAGATATCTGAAATCGCATGAACAGGAGAATTTAAAAAAGTTCTCTCCCTGTACATTGTCAGTTGCATGTGTACTCCAGTACACTGGTTAAATTGAGGCTTCAAATATATGCTGCACTGCTTTAACCAGTGATATCTCAAGATTCAGGTTTACTACAGATATGACCTTGGACTTCATATTCTTGGCTTTAAAGAGACTGTTCTAATGCTTCTAGTCTTGTCTAGTTCTTGAGTTGGACCTACAGAACTGTGGGTAGAAAGTGGGTACATTTCGTTGTACTTTTTGAATGCTGTGTACACTTCTGCAAATCTATTTTGTTTTACTCTAGGGCAAATTTATCCGGATTAACTTTGATGTTAATGGCTATATTGTCGGCGCAAATATAGAAACCTGTATCCTTTTATAGTAAGAGGAAAGTGGTGGTGGTGGTGGCTCTGCAGAGTTGCCACATCTGTTACAGATTGTTCATCGATAATTGACTTGTGGGAATGCAATATCTAAATGTAATTACCAGACCAAACTACTCTACATTACAATCCAGAATCTACTATTTTTGAGGTTGCATATATCCTTTAAAAGGACCAAAATGTCTTCCTATCACACTTATTCTGTTCTAGAGGCTGCAAGTTGCATAGTCAAACGCATTTTTTTTTTTTTAATTTTTGGTCTTTACTGCAATTTTACTGCTTGGAATATAAATTTAAAGAAAACAATGTCCTCAGGCGCATGCGGTTTTATGTACCGCTAGAAAGCCAACAGTGTGCCAGATTCATTGCACTGATGGCTTTCTAGTGGTATATAAAACTGTGTGTGCCTAACGATATGAAAGGTCCTCTTTAAGGCTCCATGCTGATCACATTTTTACATCAGTTTAAAAGATGCAAAGTGATCAGTTTGCATAGACCATTAGTGTTATTTTAAAAAATTAAAAAATTACTATGCAGTAACTGCATAAGTGGTTAGAAGCCCCTTTACCATTAAGCATAAGCGTATATTTATCCACGTTGAACCTCATTTACTATGTCTTCCCAAACACCGGTTACAATCAAATTTGGACAGACTATGTACGTCCTCTATAGACTGCACTGTACCACATAGCTTGGTGTCATTTGCGTAAATTGACAGTGCTATTAATTTCATTTTCTTTTTCTAAGTCATAAGTTAAAAGGAGGAACAAGCACTGAGCACTGCCAGAACACTACTTATAACAGGGGACCAGTCTGAGCTGCAGTGGCAAACTACAAACTATACTTGATGGTGCATAGGATTCTGAAATGAATACCTAAGTCTGCCCTTAGTTGAACAAGACTTGTGTGTCATGGTGCCTAACTTGCACAACGCCAACTATAGAAAATGTTACATGAAATTATATAGAAGTTCAAGCTGATGATGGGTAACATAAAATGTACCTTGACTACATACCAGACTTGCTGGAGAAATCCCGTGCCATTCGACAGGCTAAGGATGAGAGAACGTTTCATATCTTTTACTATCTATTATCCGGAGCTGGAGAACACTTGAAAAGTAAGTACTATTATGAATGTACTCAGAAGGATTACTTTAACAATTTTACACTTGGGACGTATTTTCTGTGTGCAATCAATTTGTGGAACCCAGTTTTTGCATAAGGATTGCTTGTGTTCTTGTTAATGCCTTATAGTGATGTAAAATAAAATGGTACTCAATCATGCTGGAAAATCAATTGCTCTTCAACAAAGTTCTCCTGAATCTTTGGGAATGGTTGCCCTTGGAGGATGTTTGGATACCATTCTCTATTAATGGCTGTGTTCTTAAGCAGACTTTTGAACAACCCCACACAAGAGTGGTTTTGGGATGGGATACTGCACTGTGGTGTGTTTGTACCCCCCCCTTTTCTTCTTCTCTGGAACATCATTCTTGACCTCTCACCAAGAAAAGCATAAAGATCAGGCTGATATTCTGCAGGGATTGGGATTTCTTCTGAAACCCATGTGAGACTGTTTGGACACTTGAACTAATGATGTTCCGGGCAGCAAAAAGGGAAGGGCTCTACCATGAGTCGGCATGATGGAGTGCCATGTCTCATAGCAAAAGTGATGAGTAAGGCTAGGTTCACACTACTACTGTATTTGCATCTTTTGGGTCTGCATGTCCCGTGCATAAAGAGCACTGACCTATCTTCATCAACGAAACAGTAAAAAATTACAGAATATGATGACCCTAGCAAAATTTGGTAATTTTCAAAAAGTGGTGGTTTATTTGTAAAATGCAGTACAAAGATGATAAAACCAATACAAGTATGGTATGTCATTTTTAATGCCGAGAATGCCATAAACACAATGCAAAAAATTATGATTTGAATTGTGGGTTTTTTCACATAGACCCCCAAAAGTTAACAAAACCTAATCAAAATGATGCCAAATGAAACTACAACCTGTCACTCAAAGAAAAAACCCTCACTTAGGGATGTAAACCATTAACGTACAAATTACCCTCTTCCTTAAAAGGGTTAATGGCACATCAGGCATCAAAACTAACTGCGATTGTCACTCGGTAACGGTGAGGGCTAGAAAGAAGACTCAAAGTGCAGTGGAGTCTGTGCAGCAGTGCATATTCTCCAATAAGAGCTTGAGTTGTTGGAGGTAGTGAAAGGCCTTCTTTAAGGGTGAATTGAGATGCTCAGGTTTTCAAATGTAATTTTAAAAAAAATTAAAAATCCGGTAGTTTTAATGTTTAAAGTTTTTTAATGTTCAGATGCAGTCTTTAGAGCCAAACTTAGGAATGGGTTGTAAAAAGTTAGCAAACGTTACTCCATACGCTCTACTTTTGCTGCTTGTCTGGTCCACACCTGAGTTTTAGCTTCAAAAACATATAAAAACTGGAGTATAAATCCAACCAAAAGAGAACCTTGTCAAGTGGTTGACTATTGCACATGTTTAAGCCAGTTCTAAAGATATTACTGGTTTGAGTCATGAGTCAACAAAGTTGTCACTGTTATGATTACCTTCAAGTATTCTATTCAAGGAGTCCCTGATTTAACAGCTGTAGTGGTGCTCTGCATTCCATAGAACGTAAATCATTCTTGAAGTAGAAAAGATCCAAAGCAACACTCTGTTTGGAAAAAAAACAAAACAACGTAGAGAGCATAGTATTTATAGGCTTAGTCCTGGACTGACTTGGTGTCTTATGCTTTCTACTAGATTGTGATTGTTTGAATAAAATATTTATTGAACCACTTTCTAAGTAGACTTGAGGGTGGGTCAAAGGGGTATCCTACAAGCAGTTATAGAAGTAATGTAGTGTCTTAGTAGATCAGTTAGATACGGATATGTTCACTGCGCTGAATTTGACTGATTCTGCTTAGGATTCCAGGATTTTTTTTTTTTTTTTTTTTTTTTTTTTTTTTTAATATAGCTACCGGTAGGACCTGTTTCAGTCTTAGAACTTTGGCCAAGAAACAGGCTTTGTATGTAACTCGGGTGGATGGGCACTGATGGGCAATGGTAGTCTAAATCTAGTATTAGCAAAATATAGTGACAGGATTTCCCAAATTTTGCTTCAAATTCAATGTCAAGTAGACTAGTAGAAGGGGCAACAATGGGTGGGATCTCAAGAGCATCCCATTTTGTGTTCATGTCTTCAGGCTTTTTGTTAGTAGGTCGATGAGACCATTTTGGTAATTGCCAATCCAAAGGGAAGTAGACAACAGGAGAGTACCTTGTGGTAACACAGACAATTCAATAATGTTTGTAAGACTGTTTTCACCTTAGAGGCAGCAATGTTCTGAAAGATTTTAATGAAGTTCCTCTCATTATAGTAGATCTCTGAAGACAACCAGTTAATGTTGCTGTGTCCACATAAGGCAAAAAGCCACACCACAACTCGGGTTCATTGGGACAAACTTGGGTCATAGAGCTCTGGATTTTCTTGATTCTTAATCTTTGGCTTGATCTGTCTCTAGTATCAGTGTAAAAAAAAAAAACGCATGTAGTGGGGCGGCACAGTAGCTCAGTGGTTAGCACTTTAGCCTTGCCGTGCTGGAGTCCTGGGTTTGAATCCCGCCAGGAGCAACATCTGCCAAATGACAACAAAAAAAAGTAGACTAGTAGAAAAACATTCTTTAAATTCTAAACCAATAACTTTCTGCTTGACAAATTTTTCAGGTTCCTAAATGTTAACCCCCCCCCCCCCCTCCCTTAGCTGCATTGTCCCCACAGCAGTTAGAATACATCAGCCCATTTAATGTTGTGTTGAGTTGTCATGGGATTGAGAAGAAATTGAGCTGAGAAGAAACTGGTCTACAGGCATAACTCACATAAGTCTCCTGGAGAGTGGCAATTGGGTGATTGCTGCACCTATGGAAAGTTATTTGGCTTGAATGCTTCTTTTATGTTCCCTTTCAAGCAGAGTTTTTGATAGAAATATTTGTCAGCAAGACATTTCCCTCCACAATGGCAATTTGCTCTTGCTTCCAATCTCTGCCCCAATTGACCAGATAAGTGGAATTTTTTGTCATGTGATGAGGATACAGGTGTTTGAATACTCTAATGTCCTCATATTGCCATATTGTAGTGCTTAGTGGCTTGGTAAAAAGGGAGTCAAAGTCTATGGCCTTAATATCACTTGCCACAAAAAGTCCTTCAAGTTATAAAATTCAAAGTTCGTGCACCTCTGAAGGGCTTGGCTGTTTGAGGGAAGTGTGGGACTGTCAATGGGTGCTGCACAACAATTTATATCTTCACTACAGTTTTACACAACTCCTATCTTTAAATACCGCATTGTGAGCACAGTTGACTCATGGAGCATAATTGATATGCTCCAATTAATATTGACCGATACACTTGCCAGGGATGACCCCCAATCAATCCTTAATGGCTGCCCTCCTCGTGTGCCACCCCTAATGGTACGAGGTGAAGCACGTGGAGGGTGGCAGAAGAGCAGTTCCCTTATGCTCCACAAATAAAAAAAACAGCATAAATTTATAAAAAGATAAAAATAAAACTTTGACTTGTAGTGGTTGGGGACAGCTCCTCTGCTATATATATATATATATATATATATATATATCAATCAGACACCACCAAAACGTGCTTCACCTGTCGTTTGGGGTTGCACATGTGGGGGGGGGGGGGACACAGCCATTAGGGATTGATTGCCCCCCTCCCCAAGTGTGCTACCCCTAAAAGGCTACACGGAGTTCCGCCACCACGTGTCCCAGCTTCTAAATGAGGTAGTGAAAGGGCAGCACTCGTGGTGTGGGAGGAGAAGATCGGAATGAGTTGGCGCTGGAGACATTCGAGAGCAGGGACACAAGTGGTAGTACATGCTTTTCTGTCTGTTTGAAATAGCTGACAGAGGCATACAGAGACCATAACTGATTTTTTTTTTTTTTTTTCCATATTTGAGGCAATGGGTCTGGTGACACGTTTTTATAGCCATTTACCTTATAAAAAAAAGTATGTCAGGCGGACATGTATAATGTGATAGTACCCTTCTGAATTAACAGAAAAAGTAAATATTTGAACTGTTCTCTTGCAGCTGACCTTCTGTTGGAACCCTACAACAAGTATCGTTTCCTTTCCAATGGACATGTTACCATTCCAGGTCAGCAGGACAAAGACTTGTTTCAAGAAACCCTGGAAGCAATGAGAATAATGAGCATTCCTGATGATGAACAAATTGGTATGTTTTAATTTAGCTTTGCCGTGGTTATTTAATGGCTACTTAACAGTTTCCTCAGGCTAATGTATTTTCTAAATAAAGCTTCCCCATGATCTGTTGTCAAAAAATGGGTGCATCTTATTTGCCAAATCCGCTTGTGGCATAAGACTCATCCCCTTTTCTTTGCAACATTTGTGGTGCTTGGATATTTTGTAGAGAAAAATGCAGGTTTGATTTTTTTTTTTTTTTTTTTTTTTTTTTTTTTCCCCTCTCTGTACCAGCAAAGCTGGTGAATTTAATATTCTCTATATACTGTGGGGGGAAAAAAATCTCAGCATGTTAACTCTACCTGTTTAAAAAAACAAACAAAAAACTGCTTTTTTTCCCCATAGCCTTATATGGAAGAGTTACAAATCTGAATCAAAACTAAATAGTAGGGCAGACTTGGGTTAAGGCCCCACTGGGCAAAAAACGCAAAGAAAACGCTGTGCATGCGGTTTTCATTGCGTTTCCTCAGTTTTGTGGTGTGGACTGTCAGCTTTCCAGCAGTGTATAGAACTGCCTGTGCCCCAAACCATGAAAGGTCCACTTTGAGTACAATCTGTTTTAGACAGTGCAAACTTAAAGGAGTTTGTCCAGTAATTAATATATGGATCTTATGGCCTAGCCTGAAGATCAGCCATAATTATCTAATTGGTGAGACAAAGGCTCTTTAGTTGATTAGGGATGTAGTTAGCGAGCGATCATATGAAAAATGCGTGTGTTCCTTTTTAACAATTTAATTACTTTCCTCTTACTGTAACTTTTTGTTTTTCCTAGGATTGCTGAAAGTTGTCTCTGGTGTATTGCAGCTGGGCAATATAATGTTTAAGAAGGAGCGTAATACAGACCAGGCTTCCATGCCTGATAACACTGGTAAAATTCCTGCTTTGTTATAATTTGACGGTTGAATCTGAACACTTGCGACCTATGTTTACACGTCTGTTGGCTGTCTTTGTTGCCATTCATTTCAATGGACACAGCGTCTTGTCCTAGTAGCTGACTGGTTTTTATAAAGTTAGGCCTCCCTCCATATCTAGTGACTCTGTCCATGTTCTCCTTACTTGTGTTCAGATATTTTCTGCACAACTTTTGTATGTGATATTCATGGACCACACATGGAGGACTTCCTAGGGCGGTCTGTTTTTCAGATAGTTACTCACACTCGCGCAGTCAAGTGTCGTGTGTGTGTGTGGGGTTTTTTTTTGTAAGTAATCGTGGCAAGTTAACAATGATGAACTTGCTGTCAAATTCAGCAGTGTTCAGTGTCTACCACCAACCTCTGAGTGATGATGCCTTAAAGATTTGGCACTGTTGCTTTGCATATAGCCCCCAATATGCTGCTCATCAGCTGGAGCCTGGGTATATATGATGAGCTGCATATTGGGGGCTATATCTTTTAGTTCAGAGCTGGATTTGATTCAGTTTGCATTACATACAGAGGTAACGGTCTCTCTAGCTCAGCGCTTATCAGCCAAATTCAATTAAACCGACTGATAAGCGGAAGAGCAGGAGATAAAACTGCTCAGAAATAATGTAGCACTCGCCTCCCGCCTCCCCTGTCTGAGAGCAGGCAGCTCCGTTACTTGTCTGTGGCAGAGACCTACACCGCTCGGAGCTGCTGCCGAGCACTCACCTTCCCCCTCCCCTATCTGAGCAGGGAGCTATGTCACTTGTCAATGGTGGAGATAAGCTCAGTACCAGGTCTGTGGTTATGGAAATGCAGTGAAAACAATGAAGTGAATAGTCTGAGGCCAAACAAAGCAGTTTTGATAAAGCAATGTATTTAGGAAAAGTCTTCAATCCACATAAACTAGCAGTATAGATAGGATCCGTGTGATGGGACAACCCCTTTAAGGACCTTTCCACTATATTTTTTGTCCTAATTAGCTTTGAGGTTTAATCCTAGTTTTGGTTATATAGATATAGCATTTATAAAAAATGAATTTTTCCCTACTTCAGTTCAGACTACAGGTGGTCTGACTGGGTACTAGAACCTGCTTTCCATTCATATTTCTCCAATTAAATTTATCCTTGTTCTTTAAGATACACATATCAAAATTACATGCGCCGTTTTACTTAATCTACTTCTCCTTGGTGCAGTAGATGAATGGAGAGACAATTACCTGCCAGCAACCTTGCTGACACTGTAGTCTTTGAAATTATTGGCATTATAGAAACTGTGTGTCAGATCAGCACTGTTTCTATAAGATGTATAAAAAAAGAATTGGGAATTTTGAAAACTGTGGAACAGTGAGCAAAGCTGTTTCTGGATTTTCCATTTACATCTATGGGTATCATGGAAACTGACGGTGATAAGGTCAGGCTTTATACACCGTATATATCTAAGCTACACAAGGTTGCAATCAGGTAAGAACTGTGGAACATATGGGTATAAGACAGTGTATATGCTATAATAGTACCCCCCCCCCCCCCCCCCAGTGTCTCCAGAACAGTCCCTATTGAACTATAAGCTTAGGGGGCGTTCACACTACCGTCGGTGTCCGACATGTAGTGTCCGCTCAAAATCTGTCACGGACACTAGCTGTGTCCGTGACACCTGTCATTCACTTGAATGGGCATCGGGTGCGTTCTTTTGCACTCCGTGCCAGTCCTTCCCTGTCCGCAAGAGAAGATGTCCGACTTCTCAAGCGGACAGAAGAACCCTGCATGCAGGGTTCTTCTGTCCGCTTGAGAAGTCGGACATCTTCTCTTGCGGACAGGGAAAGACTGGCACGGAGTGCAAAAGAACGCACCCGATGCCCATTCAAGTGAATGACAGGTGTCACGGACACAGCTAGTGTCCGTGACAGATTTTGAGCGGACACTACATGTCGGACACCGACGGTAGTGTGAACGCTCCCTTAGTCAGATAGCGTGCATTCACATTAATATGAAATGTATGTTTGTTTTCTTTTCCCCTCTCTCCTTATTTCAGTAAATCTTGCTGCTATGAGAGCAATTGTGATGCACTCTTCAACCAAAGCAGTGAGGTAGCTCTATGGTGCAACAAGACTGGACTTTGCAGATGTCAGTAATAGTAGGGATGGAAGGACTGTGCCCTGGAAAGCTTAGCTTGTAGATATCTAGGGCACTATACAGCTTATTGGCATATGGGGAATGGGAGTGGTTGGGACAAAAAGCTAATCTCCAAGGCAGGCATTGAGTGGGAAGCAGAAGAGTTACCACCTGCAAGTGGTAACACTCCTTTTTAATTTTTTTTTTGTATTGAAAATGTTTCTGATATTTATTTATTTATTTTTCAGCTGCTCAGAAGGTGTGTCATCTTTTGGGAATTAATGTTAATGACTTTACTAGAGGTATCCTCACACCACGCATAAAAGTTGGTCGAGACTATGTACAGAAAGCACAAACAAAAGAACAGGTAACTTATACAGCATTTTGAAGGGGTGCCCAGTTATGGAAACTTATTCCTTATCCATAGGACAAAGGATAGATTACCTCAAGGCATCCTTATGAGAGATGTTCCATTCACTTCCATAATGCTGCCAGGACTGTAATGTGCCTGAAGCCCCATAAACTGAAATGGAGTGTTGGCCATGCAAGCAGATTGGCGCTTTATTCATCAGGAGGACTTTTGGTCCCTTTTCCTCCTGATCACTGGGGGAACCCAGTGTGCGGACACTTGTTTTCTATCCACAGGACAGGGAATAAGTTTACATATTGCAAATATTCCTTTCTTAAAGGGATTGTGCTACTAACACACTTATATTCAACTTGTCTTATCTCTTTAGGCAGACTTTGCTATAGAGGCACTTGCTAAAGCAACATATGAGCGCATGTTCCGCTGGCTCGTGATGCGTATTAACAAAGCCTTAGACAAAACAAAGCGGCAAGGAGCTTCATTCATTGGAATTCTGGATATTGCTGGATTTGAAATTTTTGAGGTAACCTTTCATTTTTTTCCAAACCAATTCTAATAATCAAACAAAAAAAACATGTTCTGGCACTAAAACTAATGTCTTTAGAAAATGAGTTGTGCCATGAAGAATTTTGTTCTCTAGCCATAGGTGAATGCATTCACGTTAGTGGGAGTGCCATAGATGCTTGAAGTACAGCTGCTATCTGCAGCGCTCCCATTGACATGAATTGAAGAGGGAGTGCAGCTGCCTTCACAAAGTAAAACTCCTCCCATCTCCGTATCTGTGGGGTCCACAGTATTTCAGGCCCCACTAATCAACAGTTTATATCTTTCATTATATAGCTCCTATAATTTACCAGCTATAGTTTCTCCATAAAATATACATCATATAAAGGAATGGGGGAAGGGGAACAATACAGCCCACATACAGATTGGCAGAATGCTCCTATTTGTCAAACACAGTATGTATGCATGTATGTGTCCAAGAGAGAAAAAAAACTCACGATTCTGTAGGAAAATGCTGGGTGCATGGACGAACTTGGTTCTGTTGGCCCAGAGCGGTCCACATGGAAAACAATCGAAGGTCCAGTAGCCACAATAAATGTCAAGTCTTTATTTTAATACAGTATAAAAAAATATACAAAAAAAGGGCAAAAGGTATTCCCTGCCTAGGATGTAAATCAGATTGCTTGACGCCAAGCAATCTGATATACATCCTAGGCGGGGAATACCTTTTGCCCTTTTTTTTTTATATATATATATATATATATATATATATATATATATATATATATATATATATATAATATTTTTTTTATTTTTATACTGGTTTAAAATAGACTTGAAATTTTATTGTGGCTGCTGGACCTTCGATTGTGTTCCATAAAATATACATAACATGAGTAATAAAAGCAACTTGTATGTTGAGCATGATGCAATAAAATTTTAAATAATCCTTCACCAGGACTGTACAGTGTAAATCTGACTAACCAAACGAATACTTGTCATCTTTGGGATAGTTTGACATTTGTTTGTTTCACTTACTAACATGATCCTTAGAAGTTAAATTTTATGCACTTTTAGCAAGTCTTCAGTGCTGGATATCCACCTTTTTCCATATAAAGGCTGACACAGACCAGTCACAGATCTGTTCTAGCAGCCTCTGGGTGAATGCTGCAGCGCTCCTAGTTAAGTTTGAACAACATGTGCCTCCTGTCTGCGATTAGCTTATGGCACCAAGAGGCTATAGCTGCATCCAGGTTCTGGGCCAATGGTACTTTCACTTATCTAAGGGACGATTAACACATGCTGATGTGTTCCGTCCGGAAGGAGTTTGCATGAGGAACCCCCGGACAGAACACAAGTGAAACTGCAAGCGCTGTGCAGTTCAAGTGCATGGACCCTATAGACTATAATGGGGTCTGTGTGCTTGCCGTGCACTGCCTGCACAAATGTTTAATCACTGAAGCACCCATTAACATCAGCTGTATGTCATTACTGGCCATGTAGGTTTTCCTGGGATCCAGCTATAGGCAGTGTTTCACTTCTGCTCACCCTCTAATGATATGCAGGTGAAACTAATCTTTCACTTGCCAAACAAAACTCTAGATTCAGATACATCTCAGTTAGTTTGTCACCCACCCTTATAGCATGGCCAGTAATGATATCCAGCTGCCATTAACCCTTTCACTGCCAAGGGTCTCTGGAAATGCTGCACCTCCAGTAGCCAGAGCAATTTTCACAGTTTTGAGGTTGACAAATCAAATCTAAATTGTAAAATTAAAAAAAGCGTCCAAACCCCCCCCCCCCATACCTATATATTTTCTTAAAGTAGACACCTGCAGCATTGTCAGAATGCCACTTGTTACTGTATACAACCAGGCACCTTCATGCAATTTTGATTTAAAGTGAATGTTTTATGAAAAAAATGCAAATAAATGTTTTAGTTGCTAAAAGCGGAAACCAAACAAAAAAAAATTAAATGCACCGAACCTCCTAAAAATAAGAGTTCAACATGTGTAGAGTTCATTCATATCACTATGGCCTACACCCGCATGCAGGTGTCTTCAGAAAATCACCAGAACTGGAAGGAACAAAAATCTGCTTTGAAGCTGGAAATGTTAAAAAAGTATCATCCTATAAAATGTAGGGATTATAATTTTTTTTACACTGTATGTACTGCACTCATCAACTACAACAAGAGCTCAGACTCCCAAAAACCCTAATACAGAAGACAAGCAGGATTTTGCTGTTATTCACTGTTAAAAATTAGAGATGAGCGAGTACTGTTCGGATCAGCCGATCCGAACAGCACGCTCCATAGAAATGAATGGATGCACCGGGTACTTCCGCTTTGACGGCGGCCGGCCACATAACCCCCCCGCGTGCCGGCTACGTCCATTCATTTCTATGCGAGCGTGCTGTTCGGATCGGCTGATCCGAACAGTACTTGCTCATCTCTATTGAAAATCTATACTGCACTTACCTGACTGTGATACCAAAATCTAACTTTTTTCAGATTACACAGCATACCGTATATATAAACACAATTTAATAATTTATATACAACCACCTTTAAGCAACATTGTGGAAAACAGAATGAAAAATAGAAAAAAAAAAACTTGGCACTCACCCTGTGCGTTAAGTCCAAACTTTATTGTAGATGTTCAGGTAAAAACATACATGGGAGGAGGCACGCTCAGAGGAAGAGCAACAGCTGTTTCGTGCTGTTCAGCACTTTATTATGCTCTGTATGACTCCTCGAGGCGTGCTACCTTCTACTTATAGTGAGTTGTACAGCAGTAAATGAAAACACACTGATTATTAACTCTTACATTGCTATATACCTCTTGGTAAAGAAGAAACTCCTCCGTAAAAACAATTCTTTAGTGACCATAAAAAGTTAGCTGTTAAACATTCCTTTTTGCCTATTTATATTATATGTAAAAGGTTAAGTATTACTTTTTATTTATTAACGGACTCCTTTATATAATTAAACAAGTCTATAATTCAAAAAAGGATCATAGAATCTTTTAATTCTTGAATTTTTTTGTTGTTCAAGGAACTATTAGACCAATCAGTATAAAGCCGGCATTAGGCTCCTCCCACAATGGGGGTGTACAAAATAGCGGACCAGAATGAAAACTGCTAAACAGAACATTCAAAGACAGAATATATTTCGTGAATGATGTAGTGCTAGCCAATCTGTTAACTGCCGCCGTATAGAAGGGAGTATATCAACCAATAACAGGGGAGCCTACGCATGGCTCCTCCTGTTCTATGTCATAGAACGGACCTCAGTGGGAACCATATGTAGTGTACAAAACTAGCCAATCAGAAAAGCACCTACTGAGACCATTATACTAGATGAAAGTGTTTTTCTTTGACATAATAGACCAATCGGCTTGAAGTCGGCATTGGGCGCCTCCTATAATAGGAGTATACAAAGTAGTGGACTCACAGGGTGAGTGCCAAGTTTTTTTGTTTTTTTTTTCTATTTTTCATATTGCTTGGACTTTTTTTTCACTTAGAGCACCACCCTTACATAGTGTGTTTTCATCACCCCCATCCAGGCTATTGCTCTAAGTAGTGCCACCTTGCTCCATATATGCTTGTGGCAAACAGATTGCAAGCAAAAAATTGCACAAAAATTCAAATTTGCCACTAAAGTGCGGCTCAAGCAATCCCTTTCTGCCAACAAAATGTACTTTCCAAAAAACTGCAAGATATGAGGAGTTCATACATACCACACATGTATATATTTACAGGGGCGGGTGTTAAAGAATCACCAAAATCGCAGAAATGCACCATCCCATTTTGTGCATGCATTGGGTGAAATGTAAACTTTATTCATGACTTTTTGTGTATTAAACTTCCTGGTTATGTTTAGAGGGTACTATATAAGACCAAGCGCTCTTATATATGCAAGCGCTGGACAGTTAAGCACACGGACCCCATTGCATATAATGTGCTTTCCGCGCACTGCCTGCATGAATGATTCAGTAAAACTTTTCATATGGCTTTGCAACAAACTGGTGCACTTTATTTTTGTTTGCTGGCTAGGAGATTTTATTTAGGTAATTTTTTTTTTTTTTTTTTTCTTTTGTAGTTAAACTCCTTTGAACAGCTATGTATTAATTACACAAATGAAAAACTGCAACAACTCTTCAATCACACAATGTTCATACTAGAACAAGAGGAATACCAACGAGAAGGAATTGAGTGGAATTTCATTGACTTTGGACTTGACCTTCAACCTTGCATTGATTTGATAGAACGGCCTGTGAGTTTTGTTGTTTTTGTTTGGTTTTTTTGTTGTCACAACTCCTAACTTTAGTAGTGTTTTGGTGTTTGTTTGTTTTTTTTCATTAACATTTTTCTTTTTTTTTTTTTTTTTTTTTTTTTTTCCAAATAAAGGCCGGCCCTCCTGGTATACTGGCTCTCTTGGATGAGGAATGTTGGTTTCCAAAAGCTACAGATAAAAGTTTTGTCGAGAAAGTGGTTCAAGAACAGGGCTCTCATTCAAAGTTCCAAAAGCCCAAACAGCTCAAAGATAAAGCAGATTTTTGCATTATACATTATGCTGGGAAGGTAATGTAAAATCTTATCTGGTGCTTTATAGTACTGTAAATATAGATGCAGGCATGAACTGCTGTGGGAGATATCTAATAGAGATGGAGCAGAAGACCCAACTATACATTATTCATGGCCTTTTAGGGAACGCTGAGCTCAGTGACATTTAGTGATAGTTCATATTCACTTAATAGTTTTTAACAGCGATTATCACTTCCCCACCAGATGTCAAAACATATATTTAAAATTCCACTTATATTTAAATTTTTTTTTTTTGTTAAACACTGATGTAAATGAGGGCAGAAATGTAGTCTAATTTGGATTGCATTATAATTGAGATTGAAGAGAATAGGTTTAAGCGTTTCCTCTGTTCTATAGGTTGATTACAAAGCTGATGAGTGGCTGATGAAGAATATGGACCCACTTAATGATAATATTGCCACACTTCTGAATCAATCATCTGATAAATTTGTGTCTGAACTTTGGAAAGATGGTAAGAGTTTTTATTTTTTTGTCCTCTCCCCTCCCCCCTTGAAGGTACAGCGTAGAATTTGCCTTGTGTTCTATACATTTTGCTAGTAGTAAATTTTCTGTGTAGACTTTAATTCTTTTTTCCCAGTGTCTAGGTTCTGAAGTCTGATATTGCTAATAACTTTTTGTAGTTGGGCAATTTTTTTTTTTTCTTCTATACAGTCTCATCAGGTACCTTGTTGACACCCCTTGTTCCCTCTGATCTGTATGCTGCTGCTTTCTTCAAACCCCTTCATTTTTCCTTTCCATTAGATTTACAGAAATTGCACCTGTCTCTTGAGGTGATTAAAAGTAGCAGGTACTGTTGTGCATGGTGTGGCTATTCACATGCCTGTCTAAGTTTGATGTCCCTCACAGATCATTAGACACCAGTCCTTAAAAAGTAGCCTAGCTCTAAGCACAATTTTGAAATGGTAAAAATGAAATTGACTATGCTAAAAAAAAAAAAAAAAAAAAAAAAAAAAAAAAAAATTGTGGCGCTTAGTTAAAATTTTGAATTGTATTTGATATTGGCCGTAAAGCTTTGTTTCAGGCAGATGTTGATTTGTAGACAAGTCACTTGTAGACACTTCAGTCTTTAATGTTTGTATTTTATATTTGATGTTTTGTCTTTTATATCACTGTTGCGTTCTTCCCTATTTAATTTTTTTTTTTCTGAAGGAAATCTGTTATATAATCCAACAATCTGACTTGTAAAAACAAAATTCTTCTGTTTAAAAAAATAGCTTTTACTCTGCCATAGTTTGAGGCTTTCTATGTATCAGTCTGTACAAGTTAAAGCATGAGCACCTGTTATATAATGAGATGTATATTGTCACCAAAATCCACCTTGCATGGATTTATTTGCTTGTGTTTTTATATGAAACTTGTTTCTGTATAACCTTTTTCCAGCTGCTAAAACCACAAGTTTTTTGTATAGCTTTTCCTATACTGGGATACCTTCCTGCTCTGTCTCCCCCACCCCACCCCTTTCCCAAGAACACTTGATAAATCTGTATTTATTGGATATGTCATTTTACTGTAGCGCAGCATGGGTAAGTCTTGTCACTTGTCAGCTAGTGTGTGTATATAATATAAAATACTTTAGATTAATCTGTGACCAACCTATTTTATTCATTTTAGAGAACGTTAAACCATTTTCTATCATTGTAGTTGATCGTATTGTTGGCTTGGATCAAGTGGCAGGCATGGGTGAATCAGCTTTGCCTGGTGTTTTCAAGACCAGAAAAGGAATGTTTCGTACTGTAGGTCAGTTATACAAAGAACAACTGTCTAAGCTCATGGCCACTTTAAGAAACACAAATCCAAACTTTGTACGCTGCATTATCCCAAACCATGAGAAAAAAGTAAGTTATGACTTAATGTACTGTCAATGCATAAAATAAAACAATGATGTAATGATCAGAAATGTAAAGGTTGTTTTTTTGTTTTTTTTCTCCTCCCGGTTAACCTTCTAGGCTGGTAAATTGGATGCCCACTTGGTACTGGATCAACTGCGTTGCAATGGTGTTTTGGAGGGAATCAGAATCTGTAGACAGGGCTTTCCCAACAGGGTTGTTTTCCAAGAGTTTCGTCAAAGGTAGAGAATATAAATTCTTATCTAATGTTGTAGAATAATAGAACTTGAAATCCTGCGTTTAATCTGTTAGAATGGTGTTCTTATTCTCATGTTAGTCTAGAGCAGGGGTCAGCAATATTTTGGTCCTCCATATGCTTAGAAACTACAACTCTCAATGCTCCATTCACTTCCATGAGAGTTCCAGGGCAGAAGTTTACCTACCCCTGGTCTAGAGAAAACTTTCTAATTATAGCCCGTGCATAATTGTCTTACACTTCACCACTTATGTGCACTCTTATCCCTGCAGTTGACAATACTTTCTTCAGAAAGAAATAAGTTAAGGAAATACTATGTCAGGCTACAGTCACACCTATGTTTGGTGACAGTTTGGTGTTCCATCTGCCATTTCGCATGAAAAATGCAGAGAGACGTCCTGCAAGCAGAACTATTATAGTCTAAAGCAGGGGTGGGCAATTTTCCCATGGGGCCACATGCGAAATTGTAACGGTTTTAGAGGGCCATGCGCATCGTAGCAAATTTGGCTCCACCCACTTCTCTGATTCCGACCCATTCTCAATCATTTTTCCATGTGCCCCACAAAGTAAAATGCTCCTGATCTTCTGTTTAGGTCTAGATTCTGTGTATGTGTATATATATATGTATATGTGTATATATATATATATATATATATATATATATATATATATATATATATATATATATATTTATTTTTTGTCAGAGGTTATTCAGGGAAAAAATTTTAATTAGGCTGGAGAGCGGAAAAACATTCATGTCCCTGGTGCTCCGGATTCCTTCCAGCATGTTCCAGTCCTTCTGCTGGGCTGTCTTCTCAAAGTGAAAATTGTTGGCTCTGAAGTCCCAATTCCTTCTGTTGATGACCACAGAGGCCAATCGGCTGTCTCGGGAAGAGACCCCGTGACAGGTAGTGCTGTAATGTGCCCTTTGCTTAGACTGCTGATTGGCCTCAGTGGTCACGTTTTGGAGACTTGTGCTGATAACTATGGACCAGAAGGACCAGTCCACACTGGGAGGCACTGGAGAAGTGGAGACAGGCGTTAAATTCAGATTACTTGAGGATGCTGTGTTTATACAGTGACTGGCATTTTTTTTTTCTATAAATGTAAATTCATTTTTATTTGTACATATCAAGTGTGTAGATTGTCCTGGCTGATAGTATTAAAACTTTTAGAGCCCCTTGCAGTATATTGGTCAATGTGCTCGCGCTTATTTTTAGTTTAAAGGGGCTCTCATTGGCTCTCAAGTAATTTTTAACTAATCATATCCTTGCATAGCCTTTAGAAAGGCTATTCCACACGTACCTTTTTGTATGTAAATTGCTTCAGTAATGTTTGAATAAGCCATTTATTTATTTTTTACATATGCTATTCTAAAGGCTATGCAAAGATGTGATTAGTTAAAAATTAGAGATGAGCGAACACTAAAATGTTCGAGGTTCGAAATTCGATTCGAACAGCCGCTCACTGTTCGAGTGTTCGAATGGGTTTCGAACCCCATTATAGTCTATGGGGAACATAAACTCGTTAAGGGGGAAACCCAAATTCGTGTCTGGAGGGTCACCAAGTCCACTATGACACCCCAGGAAATGATACCAACACCCTGGAATGACACTGGGACAGCAGGGGAAGCATGTCTGGGGGCATAAGTCACTTTATTTCATGGAAATCCCTGTCAGTTTGCGATTTTCGCAAGCTAACTTTTCCCCATAGAAATGCATTGGCCAGTGCTGATTGGCCAGAGTACGGAACTCGACCAATCAGCGCTGGCTCTGCTGGAGGAGGCGGAGTCTAAGATTGCTCCACACCAGTCTCCATTCAGGTCCGACCTTAGACTCCGCCTCCTCCCGCAGAGCCAGCGCTGATTGGCCGAAGGCTGGCATATGCATTCCTATGCGAATGCAGAGACTTAGCAGTGCTGAGTCAGTTTTGCTCAACTACACATCTGATGCACACTCGGCACTGCTACATCAGATGTAGCAATCTGATGTAGCAATCTGATGTAGCAGAGCCGAGGGTGCACTAGAACCCCTGTGCAATCTCAGTTCACGCTAATAGAATGCATTGGCCAGCGCTGATTGGCCAATGCATTCTATTAGCCCAATGAAGTAGAGCTGAATGTGTGTGCTAAGCACACACATTCAGCACTGCTTCATCACGCCAATACAATGCATTAGCCAGTGCTGATTGGCCAGAGTACGGAATTCGGCCAATCAGCGCTGGCTCTGCTGGAGGAGGCGGAGTCTAAGGTCGGACCTGAATGGAGACTGGTGTGGAGCGATCTTAGACTCCGCCTCCTCCAGCAGAGCCAGCGCTGATTGGCCGAATTCCGTACTCTGGCCAATCAGCGCTGGCCAATGCAATCTATTAGCCCGATGAAGTAGAGCTGAATGTGTGTGCTTAGCACACACATTCAGCTCTACTTCATCAGGCTAATAGAATGCATTGGCCAATCAGCGCTGGCCAATGCATTCTATTAGCTTGATGAAGCAGAGTGTGCACAAGGGTTCAAGCGCACCCTCGGCTCTGATGTAGCAGAGCCGAGGGTGCACAAGGGTTCAAGTGCACCCTCGGCTCTCCTACATCAGAGCCGAGGGTGCGCTTGAACCCTTGTGCAGCCTCGGCTCTGCTACATCAGAGCCGAGGGTGCGCTTGAACCCTTGTGCACACTCTGCTTCATCAAGCTAATAGAGTGCATTGGCCAGCGCTGATTGGCCAGAGTACGGAATTCGGCCAATCAGCGCTGGCCAATGCATCCCTATGGGAAAAAGTTTATCTCACAAAAATCATAATTACACACCCGATAGAGCCCCAAAAAGTTATTTTTAATAACATTCCCCCCTAAATAAAGGTTATCCCTAGCTATCCCTGCCTGTACAGCTATCCCTGTCTCATAGTCACAAAGTTCACATTCTCATATGACCCGGATTTGAAATCCACTATTCGTCTAAAATGGAGGTCACCTGATTTCGGCAGCCAATGACTTTTTCCAATTTTTTTCAATGCCCCCGGTGTCGTAGTTCCTGTCCCACCTCCCCTGCGCTGTTATTGGTGCAAAAAAGGCGCCAGGGAAGGTGGGAGGGGAATCGAATTTTGGCGCACTTTACCACGCGGTATTCGATTCGAACATGGCGAACACCCTGATATCCGATCGAACATGTGTTCGATAGAACACTGTTCGCTCATCTCTATTAAAAATGACTTTTTCCAATGATAGAGCCCCTTTAATGAAATGGGTGTGTTTAAAACAAATTTTAAAAAACGAGTGCAGGGATTATAAATTCACAAAGTTCACTTTAGAGTTCCATGACTGCATGTTATGAATCCTAAGAAAATAATTAGCAAATTTAAGAGGTCCTTTTTTATAGTGGTGTTGCTATTTCTACAATCGATGGCCTATCCTTGGGATAGTCAATCAATATTAGATCTGTGGGGATGTGACACAAGATACTCCAAAAGTATGTCATCGCACTGCTCACTTGGCATATAAATATTGAAGTCTATGGAACTGTGCATCAGTACTTATACATACCACTACAGTTTGCATGACGAGTGAGCAGTAAATCTTATATTGATGGCTTATCCTTAGGAAATGCAATCACTTGTAGAAAGTGGAAAGCTTGTTATAAATGCCTATGCAGAGATTCTTTAAGTGATGTTAAAGATTCTACTGCCGGTGATTACTATAGTAGTAATGGTATACTTTCAGGATAGAGGTACTTGTCTTTCACTTCTTAACTAAACAATCTTTCTTTCCAAGATATGAAATTCTGACTCCAAATTCCATTCCCAAAGGCTTCATGGATGGAAAACAAGCTTGTGTTATAATGGTTAGTAAAAATAAAATGTACCCCAGTTATAAACCCAGTTATAATCAACTTATAAATGAATAGTTCAAGTGAATGTAAAATGTTGCAATGTATTTTAAGGATATGTTTCCTTCAGCATTTTAGCTGTTCTCCTGCTCCTTATCTTTAATGTCTGCCTATCTCCAGCTTTACACAGAGCTCTATGGATCAGGGAGGGTTTGAAGAGTATTCTCCTGCCAATTGGCTAATTGATTTGCCTTATTTTGTGCACTATAAGCCTCCTATCTACAACTTTGCTATGTTACATTTGGCTATTCCTTGAATTTCTAACAGCAGTATAAATTTCTAACAAATGTACGTTTAGCTGGCTGTTTTCTGTGACTAACTGGTTTAAGCCCTAATTAAGAACCTCTAGCCCTGCACACCTTTGAAGCTGCTGAAAAGCAATGGTTGCTGGTTCCATCTGCCCTTTAATGTTCAGTGTCCATGCTGCGCTTTTTACCTTCCTCTGCATATTGTAGTTCCAGCATTTGGATGAGCTGTGTAGAAATCTCAATTGCTATGCCTCCTCTGTACATCAATTAGCCGGTGACTTCTATCTGTATTCACGTGTCTATCTTCACTCAAAATGTTTTTTTTGTTTTTCATTGACTGTCTGCAAATTGATAGGCATCTATTACTATTCACCTTCTTCCTTTATCAACTAAATGCTAAAAACATGGAAGGGTATTTGACTGGCTATTCTTAATTTCTTCTCAGACAACTTTAGTTATTTGGCCTTTTAGTAATTCTAATGCATGGTTGCAGATCTCCACCGGTTGGGGACTGGCCTAGATTTCTGGTATAATTATCACCTAGTTTTCTGTCATGAGTTACAGTAACTGTTGGCTCAGGGCATCCCGGGTCCACTTAGAGCAACACTTGCTGTCTGGGGAAAAAAAAAAAAAAAAAGTGCACTGTGGTGCACCTCTGAGCCTCACTTGCTACTAAGTTGTAACACATCTTTGGTCACGTTCCAGGCACATCAGCATTAGTAAATGTGGACCACAATGTGAATGAGTACCTATGTTCTAAAAGTCTAATTTTGATTGTTTTACAGATCAAAGCACTGGAGTTGGACTCCAACCTTTACCGTATTGGACAGAGCAAAGTGTTTTTTAGAGCTGGTGTCCTTGCTCATCTAGAAGAAGAACGTGACCTTAAAATTACAGATGTGATTATTGGTTTCCAAGCCTGGTGCAGAGGCTACATAGCAAGAAAGTAAGTGCACTCATTTAGGAAAAAGGTCAAGTTGGTCCTTTTCACACACACAAAAAAAGTTATTGTGCTGCAGTTAATGATTACCTAAAATGTTAATTTGTATAGTGTTTATACTGTACTTTAGAGTAGGTGTGTAATATACACACTCAAAGCATCTTCGTGCTTGGATTCATACAATCCATTTTAATGTTTTTTCTAAGTGGGTTTTAACAGTATTTTGCATTTATTGGTATTTTATGCCCATCTTTAATTCTGCACAATAATTTGTTCATTATCTTTCAATAAAATACATATTGTAGTTGATCAAACTTTCAGCTAACTAATTTGAAAACTTCCTTATTTCAGGGCATTTTCCAAACGGCAACAGCAGCTTACTGCTATGAAAGTGATTCAAAGGAATTGTGCAGCTTACCTAAAACTAAGGAACTGGCAGTGGTGGCGTTTGTTTACAAAGGTGAGTTTTACTAATAGCTTAAATGGGATATCCACAATTTTTTTTATTTTCCTCAAACTAGTCTGAAGGGATGTGAAAAAAAAAAAAAAAGTTTTTGGGCGATGGTGCCTCACAGTGCAAGTCCAGCAGTCCTTCTGTTCAAATGTTTTCTTGGAGCAAGTACTTGCTGGCTGTGAATTTAAGATCCCTTTCCTTAGGCTGCTGATTGGCCGAAGTGGTCATATGTGGTTCATCAGGATCAGACCATGCTGGGAGGTAATTACCTCCCAGCATGGTCTGATCCTGGGACAGGGGATTGTTTTATTTAAATTAAATAAATTAAATAAATAAATCCTTACCAACCCCTTTAACAATAAGGTGGTTGTCTTATGTCTTTGTAGAATTTGGTCCTACAGTCTACTTAAGATTTTTGGGGGGTTTTGGGTCACAAAACGAGCTGTAAAAAAAAGAAATAAACTAGCATTAGACTGTCCATTTTTGCACAAAAGTATTTACTCAGTATTCTGCATTAGTATTTGCATGCCAAAACCAGGAATGTGGATCCTACCAAGAGAGACTATAATGGGATGAGCTGCACCTCTTCTATGTTCTTGAACCTCCACTGGTTTTGGCTAGCAGATATTGATAGCAAGGAAACTGGCTGATCTCATGGATTTAATTGAGGTACGGAGAATCTTGGTTTTCCGGTTAAATTTGAATTTGAAACCTGAGGCAATAACTGTTGCATTTTGAAGGTCAAAATAGTATATGCCATGCTGCACTATTCTAGTCAGTAAATAAGGGATGGGAGGAGCGAGCCGTGACAGAAATATAAAAAAAAGCTTGTTTCTTCTAAATCCAGGTGTATGTAGATATTTTTTATTTTTTTTATTTTTTGTATATTTAGGTTAAGCCACTGTTACAAGCGAACAGGTTTGATGAAGAATTACATGTAAAAGAAGTGGAACTTCAAAAGGCAAAAGAGCTTCAAACACAATCTGAACAAAAACTTACGGAAATGGAGCGCTTCCAGATACAGGTGACTTTTAAATTACTCTAAAATTACTCTTTTAGGAGAAAATTTGTCACCTCTACATCTCTAATTAAATGTTCATATTGTTGCCACTGTTGCATTGCAAATATCTTTATACTGTACAGTTAATCTAACTAGATAAATCTGCTAACTGATTCACTTGTTTTTAAGAGTTTTAAGTTGCTGCAGTTCATCATAGAAAGTTGAACATTTTTATAGATGTTCTTCAAATGCAGATTTTTGCCTGCAGCTTAAAATAGGGGAGACTGTTAATGTAATCCCTTGTTTATCGTGTGCTTCAAATTATTGGTCATGGACTTGTACTGGAGGAGGAGGATATTCCTCACCGCTCCAAGTCATTGCTGGGTGGTAAGGAACACCCCATCTGACAGGCTAGAACTACGGACAGTACTCTCAGGAGGGGCATTTCCAGCTAGACTGTCAGGAACGCCTTTCTGACAGTGAAGAGCTATTGGTAATGGCACTGATGGCTCTTGTCCCTGGGCATATAATGGGAAAGCCGACTGCGTTGAATTCCACACACTGTTGGTTTTCTAGTGGTATATAGAACCGCATGTGCCTGAGGACATTAGGTCCTCTTTAAGAGTAAACTCCTTTCACCACATCATTTTTTGTGAATGATGGGGTAGTTGATCCGTGAGGTGGACTGTTAGGGAGGAGGCAAGGTATTAGTCAACTGAAGTTGTCATCTGGTCCTGTGTCTCATAGTGTTGTGACCTGTAGTCCCATCAAATGGCTTGGTAGTTGCCAAACAAGCTTTGTGCAGAAGCAGAAGAAATGCGAGCACGTCTAGCAGCAAAAAAACAGGAACTGGAGGAAATCTTGCATGACTTGGAGTCTCGAGTAGAAGAGGAGGAAGAGCGATGCCAAATTATTTTGAGTTATTGATTCATCGGCAGCAATGTCAATTACAATATTACTTTCCTCTCCCTAGTTCTTTCTAGTGGCGGCACGTCTGGTCTTCAGTTTATAGATCACTTGTCTGGAGTCAGCTACACGACTCTGAGAACTCTTTATAAACTGCACATCACAGTAGTCACTATATGAAGAGGTCACTGCTAAAGCCTTTTACTGTCTTGTAAAATCAGGACAGCACTGTTGATGGGTCACTCAGCATCAGCACTGTTTAATATTTTTTATTTTTTTTTTTTTTAAACCCCCGCCCCCCCCCCCCCTCTTCATTTTTTTTTTTTTTTGTTTTGTTTTGTTAAATGGTGCGGTCTTTCATCATTGCTTGGTCTAGGCAAATGTTGTTTTGACACCTGAATGTTTTAACACTTAATCTTTTTAATGAATTGTGAACATTTTAAGTTTTAAAGAATACACTCTATAGACTCATCAGTTTGTGAACAGGATGAAATTTGGGTATTATAAGGCAGTTATATGCATGCTGTAGGTGCTTGCAATATCAAAGCATGGCATTATTTTCAGTCCCAAAGATTACTCCACTCAAATGGGTTATATTGGACTCCTGTTCCCATGATCATTTGGGGTTCTAGTGCTGGGATAGGTGACAAGCTGTGTAGGGCAACCCCTTTAATCTGACATTCTTTGAATATTTTTTGGCTGACTTGTTCAAATGAGCCTTAATATTAAAACAACGATTTAATGAAGCCATTTTCATGTCTTATAACTTGCATACTAAATAAAATTGTAGTCGATATTATAAACTAAATCCAACTTGCATTTGGCGGTCTTTCTAACCTTTAAGTTGCATCTTTTCTGGCTATAGCTTCAACAAGAGAAAATGCAACTGCAGGACCAGTTACAAGCCGAAACTGAGCTTTGTGCAGAAGCAGAAGAAATGCGAGCACGTCTAGCAGCAAAAAAACAGGAACTGGAGGAAATCTTGCATGACTTGGAGTCTCGAGTAGAAGAGGAGGAAGAGCGATGCCAAATTCTACAGTCAGAAAAGAAGAAAATGCAGCAGAATATTGGGGCAAGTTCAACTTACACTAACCTATGTCTTTTCGTGCCGTTTTTAATAGGTGTTATATAGATACAGATATATAGAGATATAGATAGACCCAGTGAGTATGGTGTTTGCTCAACTTCTAAGTTGACACCATACTGGTATTGTAGTTTTAAACAGCATAGCACAACAAAATATGAGCAGACTTATGGCATGTGCCTCATCTTGTGTCCAGCCTTTGTTACAGTGTAGTTTGTTTTTTGTTGAACTTATTTAGGAGCTAGAGGAACAGTTGGAAGAGGAAGAGGCGGCAAGACAGAAGATTCAGTTGGAAAAAGTCACTATTGAGGCAAAACTCAAGAAGATGGAGGAGGACGTAATTGTCTTAGAAGATCAGTCCAGTAAACTGAGTAAGGTGAGAAAATAAACGCTTATCTGGAGAAACTTAAGGGCTAGTTCACACGTGAGTATAAGGGGAGGTTTTTGACAGCGGATTTCGCGTCCAAAACCTCCCCTTATAATGGTGGTCTATGGAGACCGCCGGGCTTCTGTTCTCCGCTAGCGGCGAGCTGCTGCTAGCGGAGAAAAGAAAGGACATGTCCTTTCTTCAGGCGGAAGCCGCGCAGGCTCAGCCGCGCGGCTTCAGCCCCCGGCAGCTCCCTCCTATGTCGGCTCATTCATTTGAGCCGACAGCAGAGGGTTAAGCCGCGACAGCGATGGTCGCGGCGGGCGGGTTTTGACAAGAGAGAGACGCGGCTCGCCGCGTCTCTCTCTGTGTCAAAACCCGCGCGGGCAGTTCACGTGTGAACTAGCCCTCAGGATTGCCACATTCAGATTGCTGTAAATCCTGGGCCAAGCTGCTTTTAAACCACTTACATGCTACTTGTAGAGGCAGTGGTCATGGTGAACACATTTGAAAGTGCAGTTCTTGCTGTTGAGAAAATCACCCTGCATACACTGAATGGTTTCCATCTGGGGCATGGTCACATTTGCTGGAGTTTTTCACTTGTGGAGCAGGAGGAGCGATCAGGGTTTGTCAACTTGTCACGCCCTGCGTGCACTGAACAAATTTAGTTCGGGTGAGCTTATGACACCACATAGTGGGCCACAGCAAAAAAGTGTTACGTGAGAAACCGTGGTGACAATGCTGTGGGAGACCTGCAAAGTTCAGATTTCCTCTGTGGACTATCTTCTTCCATTATACTTATAGGGAAACTTATAAAGCGATGACTGAAAATCGCTGCAGTGGGGTTTTTTTGTTTTTGTTTTTTTGATTTTTCCCTGCGACAGCATTTATGCTATGTTGTGTCCCAGCCTAAAAGTTGATTCTGTTCAACTGCAAAATTGCACTTTGATAAAAGATGTGACTTAAAAGCATGTAAGTGACTTATAAACTAGTTTGATGTTAAACTGTCTTTAATCTATTGATCTGTTTAAACATTACATTAAAAATCTTACACCTCTAGAAATATATAAATTGCATTTTCTTAGGAAAAGAAACTTCTTGAGGATCGTATTGCCGAATTTTCTACAAATCTAGCTGAGGAAGAAGAAAAGTCAAAGAGCCTGGCAAAATTAAAACATAAACATGAAACTATGATCTCCGATTTGGAAGGTAAATCTCTTAGAAGTCTCATAAGGTCCACAAAGAAAACTTAATTTTTATCAAAACAGCAATAAATCACACTCCTTTATTTAAAGCCAGCTACTGTATGCTGGCTTTGACCACAGCCACAACGATCCTGTGTGTCCTAGACATGCTGGGCACGTTCACTGTCCTTTAAATAGGACCATTCATCTCTTGGGGCACATGCGGTTTGATATACCGCTAGAAAGCACACAGTTCGCTGAAATCCGCGCACCGTCTGCTTTCACGATCTGTGCCCCAGGTGAAGTCAGTCAGGAACGCCCTTCCTCACAGCAGCGCCTATAGCGCTGTACTGAGAGCGTTAAGGAGAGGGAGGAGGTGTTCCTCACTGGAAGATAGATTTCCTGGTGGTAATTTCTTCCGCTTGCAGGGGCCCAGAGCTGGCTGCACTTTCTTTGTTGTGAAAGCTTTTTTTTTTTTTTTTATTTTTTTTTTCTCCGCAGGGTAAGTTGTACATACCTGAAAAATGGTTCCAAATAAAATCTACAACTTCTTGGTCACTTTTTTTAATATTGCTTTTGTGCATTTCAGCATTTTCATGTACACTAGAATCTGTATAAGGGTTTAAAATGTAACTTATTAAATACTAGCTGAGAGATGCATTCACTAAGCCCCTGAGATGTGGTTTTTTTTTTTTTGTTTTTTTTTTGGGTCAATGCGTATGGGTCATGCTTTAAGGGCTTTGAGGCTGGTGCTGGGTCACAGCAGTGTTAACACAGCTGGAACCTCGAAGTGAATTAGCAGACACAGCGCATGTGCTTGCTACAGCTCTATGATGTACTAGGCTACTAAGTATTTAACTAAATGCTCTGTGCCATACCCTATGAGTTTTTGTTCAATCCCTTTTTTAATGGTTACCTTGCTCATACTGTACTAACAAATGGTTTGATTTAATCTGCTTACAGAACGCCTACGTCGTGAGGAGAAGCAGCGCCAAGAACTTGAAAAGACCCGTCGCAAATTAGAGGGAGATTCTACAGACTTGCATGATCAAATTGCAGAGCTGCAAGCACAAATCGCAGAATTAAAAATGCAGCTAGCTAAAAAGGAGGAGGAATTGCACGCGGCCCTTGCACGGTTAGCAGTACATACTATATTATGATAGACTGTCGTGGGTTTTTTTTGTTTGTTTTTTATAACTGAAGCCAGTAATTGACTTATAGTGGCTTGCAAAAAGTATTCATACCCCTTGAACCTTCACCTTTTGCCACCTTTCAACCAGAAAATGTATTTTGAGGTTGTAAATGATAGACTATTACAAAGTAGCACATAATTGTGAAGTGGAATGAAAGCGATACATGGTTTTCAACATTTTAATCAAATATATGAAATGTGATGTGCAAAAGTATTCATCCACCCCTATAAAATATAGTTTGTGGGTTGTAAGGTCTACATGCCCTAAAGTAGTCTTTACTGCAGTTCAATGGCTAGGTTCACACTTGCGCCTGGTTATTTTTTTTTTTTTTAAACAAATAATTTGTGGGGTGTTCTTTGCACTTTATTCTGAGCATGCAAAAAGAAGAATGAAGCAGGAAATATAATTGCAAAATGGACTGATTACTATCTGTTGGTAATCTGTTTCCACCTTCAATCAACCTCAATGTTTATAAATGCAGATACTAGACAGAAATGCTCAACGCATACCCAATAATTTCAATGGGTTCTTTAACGACCTGTTCCAAATCAGTTTTTGGGATCTTTGGACGGATCACAGAAATTGATTCCATATGGTGACACAAGTGTAAGCTCAGTGATTTGGTGATGGATGCACACTTGACCCTGGTGTTTTCACTTGTTACTGGCCACAAGTTCATGACTTTTTAATATAGTTTAGCGTTTATTTACTTATAATGGCATTAAGAGTCCTGTTGACATCTTCAGTTAGTCTTTTACAAAATAATGGGTTTAGTAAATGGCGACCCTTAAAAATGTCACTCTTGCTTACTGTTAAACTTCGAAAGTGCTGACTGAAAGGTTAACAAACCTAATAGTGTGAACAAAACTTGCATAGGTTCATATACTGTTCAGATGATGAACTGATATCATATTAACAATTTGAAAATTTATGGCACATAAGCCATAATTCTATGTAAAATGGATGTTCAGGTTGTCAGTATAAACATGGAATAGAGTTGTTGCAGAATTTTGTGACCTGAAAAGCTGGTTAATTCATATAAATTAAATGCTTTGTCTAGAACAATGGTGGACAAAAGGGGGTAAAATGGATAAAATGTGTGGTCACAGGTGCTGTTAAAATAAACGTTTTGAGGCAGGCACTTCTGGAAGTGTGTGTTGCCACACACACTTAGTTGCCACACAGACTTAGAGGATCTTTCATATACTCCTGCACATGCAGTTTTATATAGCACCAGACAGCAGACAGTGTGCTGGGTAAAGGGGGCGTTCCTCACAGCTCAGTGTCATCGCTGGTTGGTAAGGAACATCCTGCCTGACAGTACAAGACCATAGATGACCACTTTTTCTGATTATCCGGTGATGCATGTGCAGTAGAGATGAGTCGTCACTAAAGAGAGCAGCACTGGGAGAAGAGTTTGCACCAACACGAAGAAAAGGAGGAGCCGTCCCGCAGGAAGAAGCTTGGATGGAAGAGAGAAACATTTAATTGGGTTGGGGGTAGGGCTGAGTAGGTACGGAAGGGTTAGTAGTGGGGGTGATAGCTAAGTGAGGTGAGAGGGTTTAGTGTGGAAGTTACATAGCAGGAAGATGACCCACATAAACAAATGTAGGAGATACCAGGAGCTCACAGAAATCACTCAAAACATGGCTAAAGGTATATGTGTGCACTTAACCCATTAATAGCACTAACAGACATTTAAAAAAAATAACTTTTATGGCACTGACCGACCAACTTTTATATTGAATATTCAATATCAAAGGAACCTTGTTGTAGTACTAAACTGTTGTGCTGCTTCAAATTTCTAGAGTAGAGGAAGAGTCTGCACAGAAGAATATGGCTCTGAAGAAAATTCGCGAGCTTGAATCACAGATAAGTGAATTACAGGAAGACCTGGAAACTGAGAGAGCTGCTCGCAGCAAGGCAGAGAAGCAAAAGAGGGATTTGGGTGAAGAACTTGAGGCTCTTAAAACAGAACTAGAAGATACTCTGGATTCAACAGCAGCCCAACAAGAACTCCGGTATAACTGAGTTATTGTACATTTGAAGAGTTTTTGCAGAGTCTTTACAAACTCACTAACATTTTTAATATATTACAATATTTCTTAGCACCAAACGAGAGCAAGAGGTTACCCAATTGAAGAAAAGCTTAGATGAGGAAGCTCGAGTACACGAAGCACAAATCCAGGAGCTTAGGCAGAAACATGCCCAAGCTGTAGAGGAACTCTCTGAGCAACTGGAGCAAACCAAACGGGTGAGATGAACTTTGCTTAGTGTGTGAGAAACTGTATTGTTCTGTAATAGTGTGGTTTTTTTTGTTTTTTTGTTTTGTTTTTTTTTGAGCCAAAGCTAAGAATGGTTACGACTGGAACATGTATAGGAAGTAATTCTACTTCTAACTTAACTCCCAGCCTTGGCTCAACAAAGTGCAGCCAAATCTGTAACAAAAAAGCTGTGTTTTTTGCCTCAGCTAGTGACTTTTTGTGAGTTTGTCTTCATTTTGGTGGGTTTTTTATTTTTAAGGTACTTAACCATGGATTAGGCAATTTCTAACACTTTTCTCTAATTTGGAGATTAGACCTGTTTATTTAGAACCTAGATTCACAATTTGGAACAAAAGCTTTAAGGCCAGGGCCCTGCAAAGTGGATGGGAATTTAGCGAATCCTATTCACACACTGCAGAAAAATACTGCCATTTTCCAAATCGGTCAATGTTTTTGAATCATGCCAACGGAAAAGCTGGCGGTTTCCCTATAGGTATTATTGACGCAGAAAGCCCAGAGGAGAACTAAAGTGCTGCAGCTTATGTGGGGCCTTATCCTAAAAATGGTTTCAATAAACTTAATCTTGCCCCACAAAAGGCTAATTGCTGATCTCTGAATATGGAAATGAGACCTGTAAGAAAATGCCACAGTTGCATTTTATTTCCGTTTCACCGCCGTTCCAGATTTTTCAACTTCCCAGTACATTATAAGGAATATGTGCCATTTTTAAGTAAAGTCCAGCAAAAGTTAAGCACTCATGCAACTTCTAATGGAAAATATTTTTTTTTCCTCCCTTCCAAAAACCATAATGCAAATTGAAAATTGTACAATATCAAAGGGGTTGCAGAAACTTTTTTTTCTATGGTTCATTAGTTTCAGTTTGCAGGAATGTCATGCTCCTGGTGTAACATTTAGCTAATTTGTGTAAAGAATAAAAAAAAAAAAAAAAAAAAATTCCCCTGTAAATCCTCACTAAGAACTGACAAACCCTGGGTCTAAGATTCCAGGAGGGTTTTTTTTTTTTTTTTTTTTATTTCCCTGGCCCACAATGGAACTTGAACCTGGGATCACTTGATCCCACATATAATATGCTATAATGCTTTTATATTGCAGTACATGGCACACAGATTCCATATGTGTGATAGAGAAAGGTATGGTAACCCAAATTGTATGGGAATAAAAGGATTGAAAGCGGGCGCCATCCTAACCAACCAGGTGCAGTGATAATTAGTTTCAGGTTAGGTTATAGTCCAAAAAATAACAAAGCTCTTGTTCCTGCTACAGCTTTGTTGCCTACTAGAGCATTGAGCTTCAACTATATAATAGCAAATTGAAATGGTACAGCACAAGCGTTAAGGGTTTAGTACCTACAAAAAAAAATGTTTGCTGGAGTCCTAAATTGATGAATCCTTGGCACCTTGATTGGTCAAGACTGACTTGATGGCTTTGCCAAATCGCTGCTGCAGCAGCACAGGCATTAATGGAGGCCTACAAGCTTTGAAATCGAAGTAACAGAGTTGGCAGGAGCAGGGGACTTGTTAAAAAAATAAAAAAAAAATAAAAATAAAATAAAAAATACAGATGTGAGTAGAGATGAGCGAGTACTATTCGAAACTCCCATTTCAAATAGCACGCACCCATAGGAATGAATGGACGCAGCGGCCGCTTAACCCCCTCCATGCCGGCCGCTTCTATTCATTCTTATGGGTGTGTGCTATTCAAAACGGCCGTTTCGAATAGTACTCGCTCATCTCTAGTTGTGAGCAGTTAAAAACCAAAAACCTCTTGGTCAAAAATTTAGCTATAACTAAATGATATGAAAGAGATTAAAATGGTAAAGAACTTGGCTCATCAGTGGTACACTGCTAGACCATCTATCGTTGGAGTAGTTCATCAATGGCAGCTGCAGTGTTCCAAACTAGCTCAGCTTCATACAATATGTTGGCTATGGTAGTTTCTGCTTGACCTCTTAATCAGTGAAACTGTGCTGTTTCCAGTACACTGACCTCTGTAAAGTTCTGTATGATGTAGTGATCTGGGAAGGCAAATATAAGATTGGCAGAGCTGCTGAGAGAGATCCCCCTTCAATCAGCTACTGATTACCAAAAATTATACTAAAAGGGGGTTGCCAGCAGTTTCCTCCTTATCGTTGGTGAACTATAATGTTGTGGTATTTGTCTTCATGTCTTAGGTGAAAGGAAATCTGGAAAAGACCAAACAGGCTCTGGAAAGTGAGCGTAATGAGTTGGCCAATGAGGTAAAGGCACTAATGCACGGCAAGGGTGATTCTGAGCAAAAGAGAAAAAAAGTAGAGACTCAACTTCAAGAGCTGCAAGTAAAAGTCACAGAAGGGGACAGATTTCGAGCAGAGCTGCTGGACAAGGCAAACAGACTGCAGGTAAGTTAGATTAAGTTTTACTCAATACTTCCATTCACATTAGTGACCGTCAATACACTTTCTAAATTATTCATTAATGGTCTTCCTTAATGGACTTCCTACATCAGTTGTGATGGAATAGTACTGGTGCATCTGCACTGTCTGAAGCTGGTGCCCGCCAGTGTAGTCACAGCTGGACTGCTGCTCCTAATTAACATTGCTGAAGCATTTTCACCAAAGGGGAATGACAGGATCTCCTGATTTTATACCACCTAAGTTTTCAGTTTTCATATGCTGCCACGACTGAAGTACTAGCTGTAAAAGAACTAAAGCAACAGCTCTGAGTGTTGCTAAGGAAAATGTTATAGCCTATTTTATAATAAAAAGGAAATTGACGAAAAATTTTTGTAATATGCTTTTTAACCCAAACGCCTCCCAACAAAAAGAGGAGGAAAGTGTTTAATTTTCATCCTACAATGTTAGTAAACAAAAAAGAAATTTGCCATTTAAATTGCAAAATTAGTGTTTCTCGCCTATTTCACTGGCAGTTGGCTCTGGGTTTTTTGTTTTTTTTTTCCCTCTTTTGGGCTTTTTCCTACTGCTGCAGTTAAAACTAGCTTAGTCCACAGTCTATACCCATAATGAGGCGGAGTCTACAGCTTTTCATTCTCCTAGTAGACGAATCTATACCCATGTTGCTGTGTCCCCCAGTGAATACAATGAGAAAAGGATTTTACATTGAGTAAAAAATGCAATTTTTTTTCTATTCCTTCTGAGAAAGTTAAACAATATTATGCTTAACCCAAACAGTACCATTAAACGTTAAAGGGGTATTCACATGACACTTGTTCACTAACCTGCAGGCTGTTGTGCTCTCCACTTCCTGCTATTCTTGGCACATAGGTGTGCGGGGTTTCACTTGCACGGAATTGGTTGTAAATGAATTACCACAGTGTGACGCTGATGTAGCAGAGCTGGATTTGAGTGAGTTTGCATTACATACAGAGGTAACAGACTCCCTATCTCAGGCCTTATCAGCCAAATTCAACTAAACCGACTGATAAAAGCTCAGAACTCCCAGAGCACCGCTCCCCCCCCCCCCCGGGACCAGGCAGCTACATCACTTGACAAATGAGCAGATAATCCCAAGCGCCATAGAAACGGAGTGTAGACCATTACGTGAATAAATTAAGATAGCGGCCAATCAAAGCAGTTTTGATAAAGCAATGCATTTAGGAAAAGTACATAAACTAGCAGTATAGATGGGATCCTTGTGATGGGACAGCCCCTTTAAAATTTGTCCCACAAAAAAAACACGCCCTCTTGGCATATAAGGGGAAAAAATGCAAAACCTTGTTCTATTAAGGCCCAAAACAGGAAGGTTATTATATTATATACACACATATATAATTTATTTTTTTAAATAAATTATTTTAACATTTTCAGGTGGAATTGGATAACGTCACAGGGCTTCTTTCTCAAGCAGACAGCAAGTCTATCAAACTTTCCAAAGATTTTTCTACACTAGAATCTCAGCTTCAAGATACTCAGGTATTTAAACTTTTTTTTTTTTTCTTTTCTTGTTTTCAAGTCACAATGAATTAAAAATGCTTAGAATAACATGAACATTTATAGTATGTATAGTACATTGCCATAAATGTATTTCCAGAAGGATCTTCCCCCTACTGAGCTTTTCTCCTCTCAGTAGGTGTTCATTATTTTCCTGTTTTAGGTGTATTGCATGCATGTATCATTGAAAGGTGCAGCCAAATTTAATCTTGGAGAATGCATAAAACAAAGAACGAGTGAATTCTGTCCAATTATGTGTCTTTTATCTGGTTTTCCTAGGAGCTTCTGCAAGAAGAAACTCGTCAGAAACTTAGCCTTAGTACAAAACTAAAACAAATGGAAGATGAGAAAAATGGTTTCCTTGAGCAACTAGAGGAAGAGGAAGAAGCAAAAAGAAACTTGACAAAGCAGATTTCAACATTGCAGGCTCAGGTGAGTGGGTGCAGCTTTTCCACAGATCTAACATTTAGGAGTATAAATGTTTAAGGAATAGTGCCATTAAGGACTCTTGGGCTCCAAGAGAACTGGAGACTGTAAAGCCTGAGTCATGAGTAGCAATCCATTCACTGTTTGAGGTTGTTGGGACTGCAAGCTTAAGCAACACCTGCCGTCCCATAGTGAATGGAACATTATGTGGCCATGTAAATTTATTTTGTCTTTAAATCTTTATTCAGCCCTTTACTGCAGGTGGTTTTTGTGATGTTAACACTTGGGTCTTAGCACACTGACTAGTCATATGAACGTCTGTGAGAGAGCTATCCTGGTTTCCCCATGAAGGTGTGGGCTGAGTCTGAGTTGCAAAATATGTAACTACTATTCCTGTCTGATTTTGCAGCCCTGTTTTCGCAGCTTCTACTTGCCCATCTGTGCCAGTCATTCACTGCAGCTGGTTAACATACGGTCATGTGCAACCAGCTTTATCAATAACTTAGAGTTTAAAGAGGTTGTCCCAGATGACTTTATTTAAGAGGGAAAAAAATTGGGGAAGTTAGACTCACCTGTTCCTGGTGCCTTCCCAAAGACATATGTGTGTGTAATATTTAGCCTCGACATCCCATTTAACTTGGAGCGCATGGAATACTTTTGTGAGAATCTTGTTTGCTTTAAGTGCTGTAAGACTATGCAATTGTCTTTCCAGTAGGATGCAACATTTGGAATACATTTTCCCATTAGACTGTGTATACAGTATGTTGACTGTTACCACCACTGGAGTAAAGTTGCTGCAATGTTTGTATCTTAGGTGACTGATATGAAAAAGAAAATGGAGGATAGTATTGGGTCCTTGGACTCTGTTGAAGAACTAAAGAAAAAATTGCAAAAGGAGCTTGAAGCTACAAATCAACGGTTTGAAGAGAAGGCTGCTGCGTATGACAAACTTGAGAAGACGAAAACTAGACTTCAGCAGGAACTAGAAGATATAAGTGTAGATCTTGATCATCAACGTCAGATTGTGTCAAACTTGGAGAAGAAGCAGAAAAAGTTTGATCAGGTAATCCAATTAGAAGCAGCATGCTTTAAAATTGCTTTGAGTACTTACATATGGGCCCATTTTCCATTGGTTGACTAGCGGGGCAGTGATCGGGAATGCGTGCCATCTGACCATTGTTACTCTTAGTAACAGTGTACCATATGCAGTTGTAACTGCAGTCAGTTCTGGGACCACAATATGCTGGCAGGAGAGGGACTCCTGCCAGCATGGATATCGATCTATACTGCTAGGAGACTATAATCTGTATGGGGCAGGATGTCCTTGGGAGGCAGAGACTCCTAACAGCATAGTAGACTATACTTCTAGGAGTCCCTCTCCTAGCATACTGTTCAGGACGGTAAATCTGGCCAACAAACGGACTGTCATGGTTGAAGCTCTTGTGTGAATGTAGTATTACTGAAGAACTGTATGCAGTTTTTAATTGCAGTAATGAGTAACATTACATTTTACCTATATGCTAGAATTTATTAGATAGGAAAACTGATTTACTGGCGTGGTAGAAATGTGCTACTCGTTACTGCAATTAAAAACCACAAACTGCTCTTTGGGTTTACACAGCTTTTACACTCTCTTTTGCTAGTCATGAGAAATTGCCTGTGAATATCCTTCTCATTAAACTATTAGTGATGGAACCTCTGGGACCCAAAACTGAGTACAGTTATAACTGCACTTTGTACACTGGGTGTCTGCACTCTTACATGGGTAAAAACAGTAGTTCATGATGATTTGCCTAATCAGCCATATACATTGGAGTTGGGTTCACACGGATGTACTTAACCTGGGAAGCACAGTGTGTATCTGCCATGGTTGTAATTCAGTTAATCTGAGCCGTGGTTAGACTGATGCACGCACAGTATCTCTGAACCTATCCTTGTTTAATGTGGCCCTATTTGTGTTGCAGATCATTTTTTTAAAAAAAAAAAAAAAACCAAACAAAAAAAAACAACCTGTGATTGCAAAACTTAAAGATCAGTTAAATAAGAACTCTTACAATTAGGTAGTGACAAAGCTAAGCCTTGTGTGTATTTTTGTAATAGGCATAAAATCCTACAATCTGCCCCAATCTACTTTTCCAGAATAGAGGGTTGTCATATCTTTGGAGCAAGCGAGGGTGTTACCCCCAAAGATGTGTATATATATTCTGCCCCCTTTCTCATTCATACTGTGCTAAAATTTCCAGAAATCAAAGTGGTATATAAAACTTTAATATAAATGTCTAAAATGTGGATCAGTACAAATGAGCATGTTAAAATTGTTGAATTTAACAGGTCACATGTGTAGGGTCCCTTACTTCAATCAATCATGTATTTCAATATACCATAAACCTAGAAAAAAAGTACTAGAAACTAGTACTAAACTAGTACTAAAAAAAGAACTAGAGTGTTTGCTGTCACCAAAGTGCAACAGGACATACAGGATACTACAATTCACACAGGAAAATATAGTAGAACGGCGACACAGATGCCATTGCAATAGTATCAGATGCTTCCTAGGTTGGTAAGATCTATTACGATCACTGTGGCCAAGCAAATCTGTATGGCAGAGCAGTTTATACTATAGGATCATTAGTTTGTGTGTAAAAATAGGTCAAAACTGCCCCACTCCCACCCTAAAAAGGCAGTTAATTTAGCAGGACATTATAGGGAGTTGGGAATAAATCTCGCTGTTGGTGTGCACCCCTCAAAAGCAAGAAGATAATATTGAGTTCCCTGTTGCCAAAGGCTTAATTCAGTCTTGATGTGTATCCTCTGGATTTATCAGGGTTTATCACATTTTGACCACAGGTGAGTACAGTGTGTGGAAATGTTTGTTATCTTGTCTGTCCAGGCTATAGTTTGCTGCCCCAAATATCAAACTTGTAATGCAATTGAAGTGCACTCACTCGTGGTTGTTTTTTTTTTGTTTTGTTTTTTTTCTCTCTTGATTCCTTTTAGCTGCTTGGTGAAGAGAAGACCATTTCTGCTAAATATGCAGAAGAACGTGACCGTGCTGAAGCAGAGGCTCGTGAAAAAGAGACTAAAGCTCTTGCTTTGGCCCGCTCCCTAGAAGAGGCCCTTGAATTGAAGGCAGAGTTAGAGAGGCTCAACAAGCAGTTGCGCACTGAAATGGAGGATTTGGTTAGCTCCAAGGATGATGTTGGGAAGAGTGTAAGTTTCTCCAGAAATGTGTTGCAAGTGGTTGATTTGTGTGTGTTCTTTCTGCTGCAGATTTTTAATTTTTTTTGCGCTGTAGCACTCCTGCCTTTTAAGGTGTTTTGGGCTAGTTAAAAGAAAAACAAAGAAGAAAACTACTTAGGTTAATTTAAATGTTAATGATTATACTTTTTTAATTTGTAGCTATTTGTGTGGGAACGTGAAATACAATCAATATAACTTCAAATGCACATGGCTGCATGTTTTAACTTGTATAAAATGCATTCTTGTCATAAATGCATGCAAGGCATTGCAGCAATCTCTACCTTCATAACTCCATTTTAGAAGGAAAGATTTGGTTTGTGTTCATTTTGAGTTTACCATGCAATCTTCGTTTACAGGTTCATGAATTGGAAAAGTCTAAGAGGGCATTGGAACAGCAAGTGGAAGAAATGAAGACTCAGCTAGAGGAGCTTGAAGATGAATTACAAGCCACAGAGGATGCCAAGTTGCGCTTAGAAGTTAACCTGCAAGCTATGAAAGCACAGTTTGAGAGGGATATGCAAGGACGTGATGAGCAAAGTGAAGACAAAAAGAAACAACTTGTCAGACAAGTGAGTCATTTTAGTTATTCATTTATATAGCACCATTAATTCCATGGTGCTCTACATTTGGGGGGTTTACATACAGTACACAAAATATACAAACAGATATAGTACTAACATTGACTGACTGGCACAGTGTGATAGAGCCCTACCTGCGAGGGCTTAGAATCTGAGGGAAGAAAAGAGAGACAGAAGGTGAGAGGAGACTGTTCAGATGGTGGTGTGGTGACAGTAGTGTTATTAAAGGTTGTATGCCTTTCTGAATAGGTGAGTCGTCAGGGCCTTGAAGCCTGTAATGGTGGGGTCAGTCTTATGTGTCTTGGTAAGCAGTTCCAGAGTATGGGGGTTACATGAGCTAAATTTTGGAGACTGTTGTGCGAGGAGTGGTTGAGAGCGGAGTAGGTCTTTGGAGGATCTGAGGTTACGTGTGGGCAGGTAGCGGGAGATTAGGTCAGAGATATATGGAGGGGACAGGTTGTAGATGGCTTTGTATGTTAACGTTAGTAGCTTGAACTCAATTCCCTGGGCAATGGGTAGCCAGTGAAGGGATTGGCAGAGGAGAGCAGCCGATGAATGGAGGGGGAGGGGGGGGTGAGGTAAATTAACAAAGCAGCACAGTTTAATGTGGACTGGTGGAGGGTGTTTTCTGGAAGTCCATGGAGAAGGGTAAGTAAACAGTAGTCTAAGCCAGAGATTGAGGGCATGGACTAGCGTTTTAGTAGTTTTTGAGGCGAGGAAGGAGTGGATTCGATGGATGTTCTTGAGTTGGAGGCGGCAGGAAGTGTTGAGGGTTTGAACGTGTGACTTGAAGGATAGGTCAGGGTCCAGGGTTATCCCAAGACACTGGACCCATGGGACAGGGGTAAGTGGTTCTTTTTAATTTTGATGGGTCAGGTAGAGAAGCTGTATGGGGTGGGGTGAAGATGATGAACTGGGTTTTCTCCATATTGAGTTTGAAAAAGTGGGAGGAGAGAAAGGATGCTACGGCCGCTAAACAATCTGAATAAATTAAGATAGTGGACAAACAAAGCCGAAGCAATGTATTTAGGAAAACTCTTAAATCCACATAAACAAGCAGTATAGATAGGATCCTTGTTATGGGACAACCCCTTTAAATGCAGTATTATGAAATGCTGTTTAGAACTGGAGGTATGCTTTAAGGGCTGGTTAACACGGGGTGCGGAATGGCGGATTTTGGTCCTCATTGTGACACGGGAAGCTGCGTCCGAATAGGACCAAAATGTGAATGTCACAGCTTCTGACAGTCGTGGCTTCCTGCTCCGGAGTAGGCCCAAATGAATGGGCCTAGTCCGGAGGGTGCTGCCACGAGGTGGAATTCAGCCTTGGAATCCACCTGAAGAAAGGGCAGCTCGCTGCTTTTTTCCGTGAGTGGGAACATACTGCTCACAGAAAAAAGTAAGCTAGCGGTCTACATAGACCTCTATTGAGAGGAGGCAGATTCTTATGTGGATTCAGCGACAAAATCCGCCCCCTCTTGCCCGTGTGAACGAGCCCTAAGAATTGTTCTACTTTTGCAATTCCAAACTTTAACATTAGCTTGGTTTTGTGCCATTAATAAATTTTGTAATGGATTTGAGTTTTGGATTTCATAGCAAGACATGAATAACTCACTGAATAACTGTATAGAGTACAGGATTGAAGTATAGGGCTGTTTTTTAAAATGTAGAAAAAAATGAGGATAGTAATTTCAAGCCATTATTTCTTGGGTGTTAAAAACCTAAAGCAAACTTTTGGTGTCCAACGAAAGAGTAGATTCTTTCCTCATATGATACGAAGGTGTCCTCTATTTCCAGCGATGATCTTTTTTTTTTTTTTTTTTTTTTTTTTTTTTTTTTTTAAGCCAGTTAAATCTCCTGGAAATATAGATGGCAATGCAATCTTAGTATAGCAGAAAACTTCTGAACTCTCCGAATACTTAAAAATGCTGAATATAAAAATTGATCTAAAAAAAATAGGTTATTTTCTGATAACACATTCCTTGTTCTGGCTTACACTTTCAATAAATTACATTGTTCTCCTAATTACATCCTGGAGAATAGATTTGCATATTTTTTACCCTAAATTAGATTCAGTGACATGTAAAAATAGTTTGTACCTACAACAGTTTGTGCTAAACTTTAAAATTTCAGGTAAAAGAAATGGAAGCAGAGCTTGAGGACGAAAGAAAGCAACGTTCATTGGCTGTAGCAGCCAGAAAGAAGCTTGAGATGGATCTAAAAGACTTAGAGGGACAAATTGATTCTGCAAACAAAAATAGAGAAGAAGCCATCAAACAACTACGTAAATTGCAGGTAACTAGTCATACTCCTTCAAGGTGGTGGTGGACATTTTGCAGGTATAGAATGTGTAAATTTTGATTGGTGCATGTATTAGCCACTGCACTTTATCTGTCCTTTGAGCAGTACACTTGATTATTCATTTGTACAGTCAGATTTATCTCTACAGTACTCCATGTGGAGTTGCGCCTATTGTGATTTTTATTTTATTTATTTGGCTTTTTCAAAATATAGGCACAAATGAAAGATTACCAAAGGGAGCTGGAAGACACTAGAGCATCCAGGGATGATATTTTAAGCCAGTCTAAAGAAAATGAAAAGAAACTGAAAAGTCTAGAAGCAGAGATGATCCATATGCAAGAGGTAAAATATCATGTGTGTCTATTTTTCTGGTCTGTCAGAGAACCAGTATGTAATGTTCTCTCATTTTCATTGACTTGGTGTTCATAATGTTGTCAATAAACAATAAGTGTTTTGTTGGTTATGATAATATTGCAGTATCGCTATATCAGTAACATGGTAAAATTTAACTTTGCTTGAGGGCTCCATACACATGGATGTATTATGACTCTGTCCAGCATCTTAGTTACTCTAATCCAGTGATGAACCTTTTAGTGCCCAAACTGCAACCCAAAACCCACTAAATTTTCGTGGAGTGTCAACACTGCAATTTAAACTTAATACTGTGCGGATTCACAATTGCGGACAGTTACAGACCACAAATTAGAGCTTTACAGAGCTTTCAATAATACAAAGTGTACTGAAATGTAAAGGTATCTGCATTTTGTACTTTGAACAATTAATTTTCACTATTTACATTGCACAGGATCCGTTTTATAGTGACCGTGTAATATTCTTAAATCCTGTACTAATATCACGCCTGCTATAAAACAGATGATGTGTGATATAATTCTGTCTGGGGTCCCCTCACTATTTATATGCTCTGCAGTGGTCCCCCTACAGTATTATATGCTGCACAGTAGGCCCGCCTCACAGTATTATATTCTCCACAGTACCAAAGTAGGCCCCCCCACAGTATTATACGCTCCATAGTAGCCCCCCCCCCCACAGGATTATATGCTCCACAGTGGCACCCACACACAGTATTATTTGCTTATAAATACACCTCCCCCAGTATTATATGCTCCTCCAGTACACTCCCTCCCACACAGTATTATATGCTCCTCAATACAAATCCTCCCTGTCTTATATGCTCCTCAGTATGTATCTCCTCAGTATTATATACTATTTAATATGCCCCCAGCATTATAAACTCTTTATAACGGATTCCCCGCTGGTGGGCGATTGCACGCGGGCTGGCATGGAGGGCTCTGCGTGCCCTCTCTGGCATGTGTGCCATAGGTTCGCCATCACTGCTCGATGCCATAATACAGCACCTACACACTGCAGCATTAACAAAGTAGTGTCAGGCAGGCTTCAATCGTTATTACTATAACCTTCAGAATACTCCAGGATGTCAAGGCAAAGATCACATTGTAGAAGACTTGAACCATTGTATAGTTCATATTGTGAAGGGGTTAAAGAATTTGGTGCAGCTATATTAAAAAGTCCCTTAAAGCCACAACACCATTCTTCCCACCCTCTGAAATTTTCTTTTAAATCAAAATTGCTTAAATCGGGCGTTTAAATGATTTGCAAACAATCTCCAAGCATTAAGGGGCAGCCACTGCAGTTTGTACAGCAACTAGTATTGTCCCAGAGTAGTATTATCCCAGAGCAGTTGATCTGTCGGAGTAGGCCATCGATATTAGAAAATGGATAACTCCTAAGGCTCCTCCTTAAAGGGGTTGGCCACTTTCAGACCAAGATTGACAAACGTACAATAAAAAGATATACAATTTTCCAATATACTTTATGTATCAATTCCTCATGGGTTTTCTAGTTTTCGACTTGCTGTCATTCATTCTGTTACTTCTAGAGGATGAAACTCTGACCATGGTCATGTGATTTACGGTCCATGGTCATGTGATTAGCACACAGGTGCTGCTCATAGTCACAGCACAGTAATCAGACATCTGTCTGGTAATCAGCTGTGCACCTGTGTACTCATCACATGACCATGAACTGTAAATCACATGACCATGGTCAGAGTTTTATCCTCTAGAAGTAACTGAATGACGGCACGCTGAAATCTAGAAAACCGTGAGGAATTGATACAGAAAGTATATTGGAAAATTGTATGTCTTTTTATTGTACAATTGTTTGTCAATATTGGTCTGAAAGTGGCCAACCCCTTTAAGGCTAACCTCCAGTTAAGTGTCTCTCTCCATATAGCTGTGTGTTTTTGCTGCTCTACTCCAAAACCTCCGGAGATTAAATATAAATACAATAGAGTAACCATTTTTCCCAGTCTTGGAGAAAGGTAGAACGTATATATCTGTAATTGCAGTGGACATTGAGCAAAACCCTTCCCCATCTGACACTTGTATATTAAAAAAAATAAAACCAATTTTGTTCATGTTCAATGACCTCTAAGTGGGTAACCCTAAGATAACAGCATTGCTATATATATTCATATACGTTGAAAAGTGGCATTACTTTTGCTTTTTCGTATAATAAAACTGTCTTTAGGGTTTTTCCTTGACTTTGCATGGGGGGTGGATATGGGTCAAAATTGACAAACCAGTACTTCCACAGAGTGGAAATGTTTTTCATAGTCCTTCCAAATCTCAAGTTTCATGCTGCAAGTTTTCTTAGTGGCTATCACTTTGAACACTAGATGTTCTACAGCAGAATATTTTGCATTGCAAAGAGTTGTGTATCCTTTGAAGTACTCCAGTACCACCTACTATGCTTTCTTAATTGCAGGAGCTTGCTGCTGCAGAGCGTGGCAAAAGGCAAGCACAACAGGAAAGAGATGAGCTGGCAGATGAAATTGCAAATAGCAGTGGAAAAGGGTAAGACTATTCACATTTTAATATCCCTAGCCTAGCCATACTAGCCTAAAAACTGGATTTAAACTAGGTCTAAAAGCCTTAACAGTATTAACTTGGATTAATATGGGCAGTGATGTGTAATGTTTGGTTTTAATTTTTAGTGCGCTGGCTTTGGAAGAAAAACGACGCTTGGAGTCTCGCATTGCACAACTTGAGGAAGAATTGGAGGAGGAACAAGGCAATACTGAACTGGCTAATGACAGACTGAGAAAGGCTACACTCCAGGTGCTTGTCATGGGTTTTAGTTTTTAATTTGGTTTTCTGAAGCCTTATGGGTTATTGACACTATTTTGTCCACATGCAGATCTTATTTTCAGAACTGACAATAGTTGTGTGAATGGAACTTGATGAGAAAACTAAAGAGCCTGAACTGACTATTTGTATGAGGCTTCATGCCACATGGTTGCATAGTAGATGAGGTTGGCTGAAGACCTCAGTCCATAAAGTCCAATCTATAACCTTAGTTCCCTACAGTGTTGATCCAGAGGAAGGCAAAAAAACTCCATGAGGCTTATACCAATTGCCCCATTTCAGGGGGAAAAAAAAATCTTTCCCGACTCCAATCTGGCAGTCAGTATAAAAACCCTGGATCAACGTGTCCTTAAAACCTAGAATCGATAACCCGTAATATATATATTTTTTTTATATTTTTTTTATGTAGATTGTGAGCCCCACATAGAGCTCACAATGTAAAACCGGAGATGCAGCCATTTTAAGTGACCATGCCTTTGAGTACAGCTCTCTACCTTTATATGGCAGCCAGGACAACACATGTCTAATCTTATGGCCTAATAGAATGTCTGTTAGACAGTAACAGATGGTATAATACATTGCACTACTTGGGAAGACGGCAAGTTAAGTGCCCTATGGGGACAAAAATAGTATTGAAAGAAAAATTGAAAGAAAGCATTAGGTAACATAGTTTTCCCCATCCCAAAATGAAGAAAAGAAAAATCACACTAGGTGTAAAGCAATAAAGCTAAAAATTATGAAATGTGGCTCAAAAGCGTTCCTCAAAATATCAATAGTGTCAGTTGTTCTTGCAGCAAAGTAAGCCCTCATACAATCCCCTTAACAAAAATGGGACTTGAAGTTATTGCAAAAATCAGAGATATATATATATATATATATATATATATATATATATATATATATATATATATATATATATATATATATCTCTGAAATCTCTTGTTTATTTCACTGTGGGACACAACACCATGGGTATAGACCCGGCCACTAGGAGGCTGACAGTAGGAGAAAGAAAAAATGTACTAAGCCAGTTTGAACCTAGTGTCTTAGGGCTAGTTCACACGTGAGTATAAGGGGAGGTTTTTGACAGCGGATTTCGCGTCCAAAACCTCCCCTTATAATGGTGGTCTATGGAGACCGCCGGGCTTCTGTTCTCCGCTAGCGGCGAGCTGCTGCTAGCGGAGAAAAGAAAGGACATGTCCTTTCTTCAGGCGGAAGCCGCACAGTCTCAGCCGCGCGGCTTCCGCCCCCGGCAGCTCCCTCCATGTCGGCTCATTCATTTGAGCCGACAGCAGTGGGTTAAGCCGCGACAGCGATGGTCGCGGCGGGCGGGTTTTGACAAGAGAGAGACGCGGCTCGCCGCGTCTCTGTGTCAAAACCCGCGCGGACCTGACTTGGGTCTGTTCTGCATCATTTTTCTTTTTTTTCCAAGTGCAGTGGGATCTTCAGCATGTATCCTACACTAGTTGTACTCACATCCAGGCACAGCCCTCTGCAAAGAGCACCTCGCTGGTCACCATCCTCTGCTGCATCAGAGGCTGGATATTCCGGTGACCCCACTACTGTGTGTGAGGTTCCACCTAGGGGGTGACCCTGCAGCACCTGAAGACACCAGACAGGGTGAGTATAAGAAGATTTCTACATGGCTGAGTAGGCCTGTTCCCTCTCTGCATACATCCAAATACCTGAGCGATGTCTCCCTTGAAGCAGCTCGCCGTACTGCCAATGCTGTGGCTTTCATACGGTCTGAATTTGTTCCTGGAACGCTGAGGCTGCCTCAAAGAAGGCAGTTGTTGCCATTCTTTTTTTCCTGTTATGAACAGGAATGGCTTTTTGGCAAAGGCTTAGAGAAGCTTATCTCTGAGGCCACAGGGGGTAAAAGTTCTCCTCTTTTCCAAAGGCATTCCAAGCGCCAGCCATCATTTTCTGGCAGTTCCCAGTGCTTTTTGGTGCTCCACCTCTTGCTCCAGTGGTCAGTCTCCTCGGGACTCCCGCTCCAAACTTTCTGGGCCTTTTGCTACCAAACCCTATTCAGTATGAAGGGCTTCCCCCACTCTGGGTCCTTTGGGTGGAGGAACTTCTGCTTTCCTTTCAGGAGTTCTGGCTTGCCAGCATTGACGACGCCTGGGTCCACAAGGGGGGGGTTGATCGGCTACTCAATAGTGTTCTCCTCCCTCCCAGATGGAAGATTTTATTTTATTTTTTTTGTCCTTTACCCTGCTCTGTTCTAGTGGCATCCTTTCTCCAGGTAGTCTCCAACCTCCAGCAGCAGGGAATCGTCGTCCCTGTGCCTGTTTAAGAATGTTTGTGGGGCTACTACTCCAACCTGTTCAGTCTCCAAGAAGGACTGCTCTCTTTGCCTTATCCTGGATCTGAAGGCGCGCAATAGGTTTATCTGTGTTCGCAGGTTCCACATGGAGTCTCTGCAGTCGGTGGTGGCATCCTTGGACACAGGAGAATTTCTTTTGTCAATTGACATCCGTGACGCTTAACTCCACATTCCCATTTCTCTGGATCATGAGCGTTTTCTTCATTTCGCAGTGGGTTTGTGGCGTTTCCAGCTTGTCGCCTCGGCCCCCTGAGTCAATACCAAGGTGATGGCGTCCCTCATGGCCATCCTCTGCTCTAGGGGAGTTGCTGTGATTCCATACCTGGATAACCTTCTGGTCAAACCTTCCTCCACTGAGGACAATTTCTCCAACTTGCGGATCACCTTGTACCACCTCTATTGGTTTGACTGGCTCATCAATGCGGAAAAGTCCTGTCTCGTGCCATCTCAACGTTCCTGGTCATGATTCTCGACACCCACCAGAGCAAAATTCTCCTGCCGGAGTCAGATTCTGGCCCTTCGGTCTGGTGTGACTCTCCTTTGGAGGAAATCTCCTTGTTGTTTGGTTTCTCATGTGGGTCCTGGGTACAATGGTCTCAACCTTGGGGGCCATCCTTTTTGCCCAGTTCCACTCACAGCCTCTTCGGCTGGCGATTCTGGCACGCTGGGACAGGTTTGTGTCTGTCCTCGACAGCCTGATTCTTCTGCCTCTTCGGATCTGCTAAGACCTTCTCTGGTGGGTCTTCTCCCTGGGAATTTCCCTAGTTAAGTCTTTTCTACCCATTCATTGGCAGGTGATCTCCACCAACACCAGCCTCTTTTGGCTGGGGAGTGGACTTTGGTGTTCTTACCATCCAGGGCCTGTGGTCCACAGTGGAATCCTCCCTCCAGATCAACCTGCTGGAACGGAGGGCCATCTTTCTGGCCCTGTCTGATTGGACCTCTATTCTCTAAGGGTGTCCAGACCGACAACTCTACTGCGACTTCCTACCTGAACCACCAGGGCGGCACCAGGCGTCTTGCAGCTTTTCTGGAGGCCTCCCGCGCTCTCATGTGGACTGATCTTCATGTTCCAGCTCTTTTGGCAGTCCACATTCCAGACGTGGACAACTGGGTGGAAGACTACCTAAGCTGAGAGAGACTCTACTCAGGTGGTCTGCCAGATGTCCACCTCCTCGTCTCCTGCATGAAAACATTGTCCCCCTGTATATGGCCAGGTCCCGAGACTCTCGATACTCTTGTGATCCCCTGGTTGGACATCCGCCTCCTGCACCCCCCCACCCCCTTTTTTTTTTTTTTTTGTTTTTTACATTTACCTCCATTTCCAGGGTCTCTGGGCTTGTTTCCCTGTCTCATCAGTCCCCTTTTTTGGTTCTCCACAGGAACAAGGTTGCCCTTCGTCTGCCACAGTCCTTTCTGCCTAAGTTGGTTTCCTCCTTTCCCATTAATGAGGACAGTGTCTTGCCATCCTTTTGTCCAGATCCTAAGAATCCTCATGAGTGTTCTCTTCACTGCCTGGATGTTGTCCAGGCGATTCGGGTCTACTTGTCTCACTGACCCTTTCCGGTGCACTGACGCTTTTTGTGCTCACCAAGGGCCCTTGCAAAGGCCTCCCTGTTTCCAAGGCTTCCCATCTCCAGATGGATCCGGTCTGTGATCATGAGGCCTATCGGCTTAAGGGTAAGAACCTACCTTCCTGTGTGATGGCTCACTCCACCAGGGCTGTCGGTGACTCCTGGGCCATTCGGTATCAAGTTTCTGCTGCCCAGGTCTGCAAGGCCGCCACCCGGGCTTCCATTTGCTTTCGCTAAGTTTACCAGATCCATTCTGTGGCTTCTGCTGAAACCAGCTTTGGTCATAAGGTTCTGCAAGCAGCCATGCGCTAGATTGTTCGCATTGCTGTATGTTTCCCACTATCTGGGACTGCTTTAGGACCTCCCATGGTGCTGTGTCCCCCAGTGAAATAAGCAAGAAAATGTTTGACATGGAGCCGAGAGCTTTTCTTTCTCCTTGTGGCCAGGTCTATACCCATGGTGCTGTCCCCAATGAATACAATGAGAAAAAGATTTTACGGTGAGTTCAAAAATTCCCATTTTATTCACGGGGTTACAGCTAAATTCATACCAATTTTTTTTTCAAGTTAAAGATGCATGGTGAATGGCACACGATTGAAAAAGAAATACTATTAAAAGGCATTTGCAAAATTGCTTCCTAGAAAGGGTTAATAAAAATGAATCGGTGAGGAATATCTAATACAAAATAAGTGCCATTAAATAAAACCACTTGTTACACAAAAAAATTACCTCATAGTTTCACTGACTGAAAAATACGGCTATAGGGCTTTGGATGTGCCTATTAAAAAAACTCAATAAAAGGGATAATGGTCTCTATCAGTTCCATAGACTTTGAAGTGGCCTGGCACCTTTTAACACCTTTAAAAAAAAAAAAAAAAAAAAAAAAAACTTGCTGTAACTACACATCAAGGGCAAATGTGCACTTGAGACTTCTGTACTTGTGGTTAGTGGGGCTATCGGTGATCAGAATTTTCTTACCTTTGCTGTGACTAGTTGATTTACTGTTGTGTTTTTTTTTCACATTATTTATTATTATCATTATTAATTTATATTTTTTTCCCCCCACCCTGCATTGAAACAAAGGTTGACCAGATGAATGCTGATCTAAATGCAGAACGTAGTAACGCTCAGAAGAATGAAAATGCCCGTCAGCAGTTAGATCGCCAAAACAAGGAGTTAAAAACAAAGTTGCAAGAATTGGAAGGCTCTATTAAATCCAAATTCAAGGCATCAATCACTGCCTTGGAAGCAAAGATTGCACAACTGGAGGAACAGCTTGATACTGAAACAAAGTATGTGACCTATATTAAACAGGACCTTTCACCACTTTGAACAAGTCCAGCTCTTTACTTCCAATGAATAGCTGTTGCTCCACAGATTCTGGAAAAAGCTGGATTTTTTTTTTTCTATAGTCCCTACAGTTCCTGCACAATCATTAAAGGGGTTGTCCCATCTCAAGGATCCTATCTATACCGGTAGCTTATGTAAATTGAAGCCTTTTCCTGAATTTATTGTTTTAGAAATTTTAGTTCCCCTTTTTGTCTACACAGCGTTGCTATAACCATGGACCTGTAGGACAAGTCGACAGTAGTTCACTAATTGCAATTTGTTGATAAAGCAGTCAGTTATCTCTCTGTGTAAACAGATAACACCGAGTTCATTCTGTACAAGCATCTGCAAATTATCTGATCTGTATAAGTATTGTGTCCCGTTAAGCAAGAGGGAGCAGGGCGAGAGAAATACAGGAAGTGAGAAGAGACTGCAGGCAAAGCTGCTGAAACACGGAAATGGGGAAAACCCCTTTAATGTTAGTTCTGGTACCTGATATGCTACGTGTCCGAGAGGAGCAGGCAAGAGTTGTGATTCTGAGCTCTGACTCAGTCTGCCTCTGAAGTTTTAAATCTCACCCACCTAACATTAAATGTTTAGCCTGAACAAACCTTTAAGCTCTTTAAGGTGTAAATCTGCTGGGGACAATGGGGAAATAAATGTTCTCCTGTCCAAGTTGTTCCATTGTTATCCCATGCCTCCTGGTTTGTTTGCTCTTCCCTTGACTGTTGAGGACAATCAGTGGCCTCAGGAAGAAGACCCAGGTAGTCACATTCAGGTGACTGCTAAGGCCAATCAGCGGCTTCAGCATAACGCAAGGAGATGGGAGGTGCAGGAGGACATCAGAGTAAGGGGACAGGTGAATGTACGTTTTTATTTTTTTCACTGCCCCCAGCTTATTTAAACTGTAAGGCTAAGGCCGTATCCGCAGCACTAAAGCTGCATGAACTCATTGCGGTTCTTTCTGCAGTGCTTTTAAGAGAAAGTTCACGGCGTTTTCCTCTGCGGACTTTCTCAACATTATATCTACGGGAAAGCCGCCGGCATTTCTGTAGATATAATTGACATGCTGCGATCTTTTCCGCAAAGTGGGGATGGGATTCGCATGAATCCTATCCACTTTGCCTGCACTGTACAACGCCGTGATTATTTCCCGCAGCGTCTCCGCTGCGAGCAAATCGCGGCGTTTCCGGTCCGTGGAGCCCCGGCCTAAGAGGGTTTTCCATTTTCACCTGGACAACCCCTCCAAATAGCACATCCAGTACCTAAGCTAACCCCCGCCATTTCCTTGCAGGATAGAGAAAATTCCAATTATGCTGGAATCAGTGGAGTGGTGCTTATTAACAGATGCTAAGAACTTGAATTGGTGGAGGTGGTGAAAAGTAAATTAAATTTGGAGCAGATTTTAATGTATATATGCACAACTAAATCAATTTGATGCAATAATATTTCCCATTGTGTGTATATGTAACTTTTTTTTATTTTTATTCTGGAACAGAGAGAGACAGGCTGCAAGCAAACAAGTCCGTCGAACAGAGAAAAAGCTGAAGGATGTGTTAACACAAGTGGAAGATGAAAGACGCAATGCTGAGCAGTATAAAGACCAGGTTTGGTGGTTTTTTTTGAAAATTTTTACTTAATCTTTGTCATTTTTAAGCTGCTTTGTATTAAAGTATGTTTTGCAAATAGGCTGAGAAAAATAATGTTCGAATGAAACAGTTGAAGCGCCAGTTGGAAGAAGCAGAAGAAGAAGCACAACGAGCCAATGCATTGCGGCGTAAAATGCAGCGTGAACTTGAGGATGCTACAGAGACTGCAGATGCAATGAACCGTGAAGTTAATACTCTTAAAAGCAAACTTCGGTAGGTTGTCCATTTACTGAATGCTTAATTCTATTAGGACTTAAGCAACTACATATTAACCATTTCTGCAATATTTCTGTAACTATTCCATGTGTATGAGGTTTGGAGAGTACTACTAAATCGCAACAAAAATTTGACTGATAAATGAAACTCGAAAAAATATGTACTTAAAAAAAAAAAAAAAAATTATGTACTATAAGATAGAGGCTTGAGTTCCTAACCAATGAAGAAATGATGACATTGTCCTAACTTACAGGGGCTATCAAAGTGTGGAAGAATATTGATGATAAAAATAACACTTTGTATATCAGTAATAGTCTTTGCTTGTAAGATGCTTTAGAAACCATTTCCACTAACATAATCGGTTTTTAAAGAGATGCTTGTTTAGCGGAACAGTTTATAGCCATTTGCTAGAGGAAAAAAATGCAGCTGTTGTTCAAAGATGGGTGTGATGTACTAGGTAGACACATTTGGAAACTGTTTAGTAATATAAATCTCTCACCAAAACACTACCTAGATTTGTAAAAATATAAATTTTCCTTTTTAATGCATATTTTCTTATTGCCTTTTATACAGTCGTGGTGATGTACAATTTGTTACAAGACGCATTGGAAGAAAGGGAGTTGATGAAGCTTCGGATGAAGACTTGGATAGCAAAGCTGATTCTGGAGACTTAAAATCTACTGATTAGAGGTTTTACCACCATATAAAGCTGATATACATGATATACCTTGTTGGAAAAGAGCAATGACAGTTTTTCAGTCTTGTTTTATTAAAGCCATTTACTTGATCAGATGCAATCATTTTCCATTGAACTTGTTATGCTAAATGTTTGGGCACCTTCTGTAACATGACATAAAATTTGTCAACTGATAAAAGAGAAAAAAAAAAATTATTGCCTTAATTCTAAAAATGTCTCGAAGGGGGTGTGGCTGCTAACAGATTTGGTGTACCTTTCCTCGTGCAAGTGTTCATTTGTCTAGAAAAATAGTCTTCATCGCTGCCGTTTCTGTCTGAATGCTGTTCTGCCAAAATGCGCTGTCTTTGGAAAGTCAATTAAGGACCAAATATTTAAAGTATAAATCATGTTTTTATATTGCAGGTATAGTTTTTTGTATACATGAAAGTATATAAGGGATAAATTGGTATAAACGTATAACTGGAGAAGTAACTGTCCTGTATCACATATATAAACTGATATACTGTGCACTCATTTTAATGTTTTTGCACCACTGTCATTCTGCAACAGTTGTAAATGTTAAAACTATTTACTGTAAAACCAAATATCTTTACAAGAGTTTGCAAAAGCTTTAGCGAAGTATTGTTAAAACCAACCAGATTATTCCATGTAGTGGAAAAGTGCCTTTATACTGCATCCTGTTTGCATCCAGAGTTGAGGAATCATAAATTGGATCCCTTTTGCTATTGCTTATAATAAATATGAACAATACTGCAAAATGTGTGTTGTCTTTTTGCACCCTCCTGCCAAAAACAAATTATTGTAGCAAATTTATTTATTCTCCCAACTCCCTTTAATCTGTAACTAAAAAAAAAAAAAAAAAAAAAAAGTTGGCCTTCAACAGGATTCAGGTCTGCTATTGGTCATTCCACCAGCCAAACTACAGTTTTTCCTCTGTTCTTCTAAAAGTACTTCAACTTCCATCTGTCCACGCATATAAAGTAAATGTACAATGGAATACATGTATGTGGAAAAGAGAGATGCAAGTAAGTTCTCCTTTACAGAAAAAGGAAAACCTGCTCTAGTGCCATCTTTTGGAAGGTAGCCCACTATAGATTAGTGCCTGGTTTTAAGAAGCCTAGTGATGTTGAACGTGAACCAGAACATCTCTTCTGGTATATCCTTAATGCCAGTAAATGTCACTAGGCTGCTTAGAAAACCAGGCACTGATCAATGGGGAGCTACCTTCCAAAAATATGGCGCTAGAACAAGTTTTGCTTATTTGCTTATTCGTTTCCCAGAATTCCTCTTAGAGGATTCATGGCATGTAAAACAAAGGAGTAAAGTTGTTGTGTTTTTTTTTTTTTGGTTTTTTTTTTGGGTCTAGTAACAAAGGTGAGTTGTCAATGTCCTAAAATAGCAATGGTAACCTCCAACTATAGATAAAGCCAATGATCCGCATGGAGTATAAGCTGTTGTATACTGGAACAGCTGATTGGCTGAAACATCTGATCATAAAGCCTTGTTCAGTTTGTCTTCAGGAATCATGGATGCTGGGACCATTCGGGTGCTTGAGGCGTGGTTGATTAGGTATTGTGATCAGGTGGGAGTAGCCCACTCTAGTGTATAAGCATAAGTGCTTATAGAATGCCAGTTCAGACAGCCAGTTGTCTAATGCAAACATGTTTAGCAAGAATGCTAATATTTATTATAGGAATACAAACGGGGAAGAATTTGTCCCTAAATGGGGTGAAGATGTTTATGTAGGGTCTGATAGCACAATAATGCACTACCTAGTCATAAATTATAAGGTGATGGTTAAATTGGATGAATAGATAATACATAATGAAGATGGTTAACTGATTAAGGACCACCAACCTATTGTAAAAATACGACTGGCCTTCAGAGACCCCCTTGATGGAGATAGGGAGCGGGTGTTAACTAACTCCTAACACCCGCCTTGATGACGTCCGGTCTGAGCTCAGCTCTGACCGGGAGTTTTAACCCCTTGGATCCCACCATCAAACAGTACCAATAAAAAGCACAGATTGTCCCGCAAGAAATAAGCCCTCAACCAACACTGTCAACTGAAAAATAAAAATGTTAAGCCTCTCAGAAGATGGTGATGCAAAAATCACTGATTTATGTCCCCAAAAGTGTCTGTTCTGCAGAATTAGTATCGCATAAAAATTGAGGTATCGTTGTAATCATACCGGCCCTGCAGAATAAAGGTCACATGTTACATAAACTGTACGCTGCATGGCAAAAAATTTAAAAGGAAAAATGCAATGCCAGTATTGGATTTCTTTCTTTCTTTTCTTACAAATCCAGCAGAAAAGTTAATAAAATGTATTCAATAGGTTGTAGGCAATCAACATGGTATCAGTACAAAATGCATCTCATCCTGCAACACGTCACCAGAAAAATAAAGAAAATAAAGCTTGGATGATGTGAAGACAACCCCCCCCCCCCCCCCCCAAATTCACCAAATCATTAGAACACATCTGGCTGCAGCAGGAAGGGAATGTTTAAGCTGTGTGAGCGTATATCAGGGGACTGATATCATAGCAGCTATTGGGGACATAGTAGGGAATTTGTGTACGCACCGCTTTGTATTTACATTTCACTATTTGCTGTGCAGTCCTGCGTGGGATACTAATGCTCATTACACCACCTGATGAATTCTGTGACTGGTGTAGTTTCCAAAATGGGGTCACTTTTTGTGGGTTTTCATTGTTTTGCTACTCTAGGGGCTTTGCAAATGAGACATGGCGCCTGAAAACTATTCCAGCAAATTCTTCTTTTCATACCCCCAGTTATACGCCTTCTCTTCAGTGCGCTGCAGTCTGCCCAAAAATCAGTTTACATGTGGGGTATTTCTGTGCCCGTGAGAAATTGTATAACAAACTATGAGATTCATTTTCTCCTTTAACCCTTTTTGTGAGTTCATTTTAGGCATAAAAGAATATATATTAGATAAAAATGAAATGTCGAAATTTCATCTCCATATTCTTTTAATTCCTGTGAAATGTTTAAAGGGTTAAGTCTTCTCAAATTCTGTTTTGAATTATTTGAGTGGTGCAGTTTAAAAAAAAAAAAAAAAATCTGGTGATTTTATGAGGGTATCTAATATATAGGCCTTTATAATCCTCTTTAGGCTTGGGCCCCACGGAACGTAAACGCCGCGATTTGCCAGTAGTGGAAACGCTGTGGGAAAAATCGTGGCGTTTTACAGTGTAAGCAAAGGGGATGGGATTCATGCGAAAGCCAGTGACTTTCCCGTAGATATGTTAACCCTTCCCGACATCCGCTGTTATAGTACGGCGCTGCCGGGAAGGACTTCCTGCAAACCTGCCGGGAAAGACTTCCTGCATGGTGCGCACACAGAACCTGTGTGTGCACCATGCTCTGTGAGTGTCAGCCGTATGTTATGACAATGCCCTGTAATACCCGTGGTCGGAACCGGGTCTGATCGCAGGTGTTAACCCCTGAGCTGCTGGCGGTCACACACAACCGCCGGCATCTCAGGGGTTTCGGTATATAATAGTGTCGATTTCAGGGGGTGTTGGTAGTGGGCAGCCCGAGGTCTGCCCCATCACTTCCCCCCCTTCACGTACCTGGTTGATCCTGCCAAAATGGAAGCTGTCAGCCCCGTGCGTGTGCACGGGGCTGAGAGCTTTCTGTACACTGCAATACACGTGTATTGCTGCGTACATCTAGTTAAGCAGAGATCAGAAGATCACTGCTTCAATCCCCCATGGGGGCAGAAAAGTGATTAAAAAAAAAAGTAAAGCTAAAGTTTGTTTTAAAATAAATTAGAAATAATGCCCCAAAAATCCCATATAAAATGTTTTATGTAAAATAAAGAAAAATAGAAAAAAAAAAAAACACTTGGTAACCTGAACAATAAAATTACATCATTTAACCCGAACGGTGAATATCATTATTAAAAAAAAAAAAAAGAGAAAACCGCACAAAATAAGTCAAAAAGTGCCATCGGTGGGAAGGGGTTAAGAGAAAGTCCGCAGAGGAAAACTCTGTAAACTTTCTCTTAAAAGCACTGCGGAAAGAACTGCAATGCGTTCACGCAGCGGCTCTTCACACAGCACTTTAGTGCTGCGGATACGGCCCGTGGGGCCTTAGCCTTAGAACTGAAGTCGTCCCTAAAAAATGAGTTTGGGAAATTTTCTTGTAAATCTGGAAAATCACTGTTACACTTCAAATCCTTCTAATATCCAAAATAAATTAAATGACGATTAAAAGATTATGCCAATGTAAAGCGCAGATATGGGAGATATTTATTCATGTTTTTGGGTGGTATGACTATCTGCCTGTAAAGCATAAAATTTCACATTTTGAAAATTATTTTTTTCCAAATTTTTTTAGAAATACAAAAATCAATGTTTACCACTAACATGAAGTACAATGTGTCATGATGAAACAATCTCAGAATCACTTGTGTAAGTTAAAGCATCTAAAAATTGTTGCCATTTAAAGTGATTACATGTCAGTTTTGAAAAATGAGGCCTGGTCCTTAACCGGTTAAAATGAATCAAACTGATTCAAACAGATGTATGTATATAACCTCATATATAAGGAGTAAGCTTGATTGTTCACATGTCCTTAATGTTGGTCCAATATAATTAATAAAAAAAAATAAAAAAAAAAATGGGACCCTATGGGGAGATCTATATAAGAATACCAATACCGCCCAAATCATTGATCATTTTACACAAAACTCCAAAAATGGGCCGGACAAAAGTATTGGCACCCTCAGCCTAATACTTGGTAGCACAACCTTTAGACAAAATAACTGTGAACAACCGCTTCCGGTAACCATCAATGAGTTTCTTACAATGCTCTGCTGGAATTTTAGACCATTCTTCTTTGGCAAACTGCTCCAGGTCCCTGAGATTTGAAGGGTGCCTTCTCCAAACTGCCATTTTGAGATCTCTCCACAGGTGTTCTATGGGATTCAGGTCTGGACTCATTGCTGGCCACTTTAGAAGTCTCCAGTGCTTTCTCTCAAACCATTTTCTAGTGCTTTTTGATGTGTGTTTTGGGTCATTGTCCTGCTGGAAGACCCATGACCTCTGAGGGAGACCCAGCTTTCTCGCACTGGGCCCTACATTATGCTGCCAAATTTGCCGGTAGTCTTCAAACTTCATAATGCCATGCACACGGTCAAGCAATCCAGTGCCAGAGGCAGCAAAGCAACCCCGAAACATCAGGGAACCTCCGCCATGTTTGACTGTAGGGACCCTGTTCTTTTCTTTGAAGGCCTCTTTTTTCCCCTGTAAACTCTAAGTTAATGCCTTTTTCCAAAAAGCTCTACTTTTGTCTCATCTGACCAGAGAACATTCTTCCAAAACATTTTTGGCTTTCTCAGGTAAGTTTTGGCAAACTCCGCCAGGCTTTATTTTGTCTCTGGGTAAGAAGTGGGGGTCTTCCTGGGTATCCTACCGTACAGTCCCTTTTCATTCAGACGCCGACGGATAGTACGGGTTGACACTGTTGTACCCTTGGACTGCAGGGCAGCTTGAACTTGTTTGGATGTTAGTCGAGGTTCTTTATCCACCATCCGCACAATCTTGCGTTGAAATCTCTCGTCAATTTTCCTTTTCCGTCCACATCTAGGGAGGTTAGCCACAGTGCCATGGGCTTTAAACTTCTTGATGACACTGCGCAGGTAGACACAGGAACATTCGGGTCTTTGGAGATGGACTTGTAGCCTTGAGATTGCTCATGCTTCCTCACAATTTTGCTTCTCAAGTCTTCAGACAGTTCTTTGGTCTTCTTTCTTTTCTCCATACTCAATGTGGGACACAGGACAGAGGTTGAGTCAACTTTAATCCATTTCAACTGGCTGCAAGTGTGATTTAGTTATTGCCACCACCTGTTAGGTGCTTCAGGTAAGTAACAGGTGCTGTTAATTACACAAATTAGAGAAGCATCTTTTTCAAACAGTGCCAATACTTTTGTCCACCCCCTTTTTTATGTTTGGTGTGGAATTATATCCAGTTTTGCTTTTTGACAATTCTTTTTGTGGTTTTCCATTAAAGACAAATTAAATGAAGATAATAATACCAAAGAATTTGTGATTGCAATCATTTTCTGGAAGAAAATGAGTATTATCTGACAGAATTGCAGGGGTGCCAATACTTTTGGCCAACACTGTATGTGTCACAAAATAAAAATGCAGAAATCAGTTGCATAACCAAAATGATAAAAATGTTATAGCTCTCAAACGGAACATACAAAAACCCGAAAATGTGTCTTGTCCTGAACCAGAAAATTGACCCATTATAGAAGTGGTTAACAGTTACAGCATTTCATTGCAATTAAATCAAAATTGAGGTAAAATTTCCACTTTTCAATTTCTATTGCTAATATATTAAAGTGGTTGTCTTAAGAAAAAAATTTCCCACTAAGCTAAACCCCCTCCCCCTGCCTAACTTCTAATTTTTTTTACATTTTTTGTTTACATATTTACCCATATGCCTGGAGGGGTCATGTGATCGCCCCAGGCACATTTTCTGATTTTCCAGTTACATTCCATTTCAGCGTTTCCAGAGACTGGAGGCCACCAGTACTCCACCCCCCAATCTCCTTCATACTAACCAACACTAACTTCCTCTGCTGCTTTTTTTTTTTTTTTTAATGTAGATTGTGAGCCCCATATAGGAATCACAATGTACATTTTTTTTCCTATCAGTATGTCTTTGTAGAAAGGGAGGAAATCCACGCAAACACGAGGAGCACATACAAACTCCTTGCAGATGTTGTTCCTGGTGGCATTCGAACCCAGGACCCCAGCACTGCAAGGCTGCAGTGCTAACTAGAGATGAGAGAGTACTGTTCGGATTAGCCGATCCGAACAGCACGCTCGCATATAAATGAATGGATGTAGCCGGCACGCGGGGGGTTAAGCGGCCGGCCGCCGTCAAAGCGGAAGTACCAGGTGCATCCATTCGTTTCATTTCGGATCGGCTGATCCGAACAGTACTCGCTCATCTCTAGTGCTAACCACTGAGCCACCGTGTTGCCCCGGCTTCCTCTGCTTCTAACGGACATCGCTTCCTTCACAAGGGAGCCGGACCTGTGCCACAGAACGTTGGCAAAAGCAAAAAGAAGCAGTGTTCTATTGCACAGGATCCCAGGTGTGCACAGAAGAGGGGACAGTGGCACCTCATCTCCAGGACATGAAGACTGGTAAGTATGTTAGGGTGGGGAGGGGGTTGGGGGTTGGGGGACTGAATTAGCTAGGTAGGTAGGGCTAGTAGCGGGCTAGCTAGGGGGGGTGGGGGGGATCTGAGTGAACGGCAACGCATCATGGTAGTTGTAGGCTAAGACAACAGGAAGCTACCCATATAAACAAATGCAGAGAACACTGGGAGCTCCCAGAGAAATCCAGAAATCACTCAAAATGCTGCTAAAGGTATTTGGGTGCACTTATTAACCCACTGATAACACTAACAGACCTTTTTATAAAATATTTTTTTTAGCCCAGAAAACCCCTTTAATTTAGCCCTAGAATTTACAGTCATAAGGGGTTAAAGAATAAAATACATTCCACAATCTATTATGCAATTTCTCCTGAACATGAAATGATCTAGTATGTGGAAGCAAACTAATGTAAACACACAGGAAGGTAAAAAACGGAAGTAGCGCTATTTGGATTTTGGAGGGAAGATATTGCTAGAATCTGTGTACCATGTTGCATTTGAGAGAGGGACTTTCTCTTTCAATAGCAACTGATTCTAACTGCTATTTGGTATTAAAAAAAACAAACAAACCCTGCACCAAAAAAAATTCGGCACAGGTACAATCAGTAACTTCGTCACTGACGAGAGTTCTGTGGCAAACATGATATGAACAAAATGATGGTTTGTGCCAGTAAAAAAATAAACAAAAAAAAACAACCTATGATGAACTATCCCCAACTTGTTCTGGTAGAACTCCTCGCCCAATCAGCGGCCACAGAAAAGGAACTGGGAATATTGCAGGAGACATATGTGACTGACGTCCTATGTCCTTTCCTTCGGTTCGTGATTGGCCCCAGCAGCCAAGTGCGGTGAGGACTTCCATCCGAACAAGCTCCCAGACAATCTTGGACATCGGAGTGCTGGGGATGGGAAAGTATGGTATTTTTATTTTTTTTACCTTTCTTGGCCTCCTGGGAGAAAAAAAAAATTAATTACTGGAAACCCATTTAAGCCTAAGGCCCCACGAGCTGGAACCGCCGTGCTAAAGTGCTGCAGGAACAACCGCGGCGTGAACGCATTGCGGTTCTTCCCGCAGCGTTTTGAGCAGAAAGTTCACAGTTTTCCACGACAAACTTTCCGTTACAATTATATCTATGGGAAAGCCGCTGGCGTTTCCGTAGATATAATTGACATGCTGCGATTTTCAAAACCACGACGATTTTGGAAATCACAGTGTGTCCGCACTGCGATTTTTTTCTGCAAAGTGGGCATGGGATTTGCATGAATCCCATCCACTTTGCAAGTACTGTACAAAGCTGCGATTTCCACCCCATGCGGCCTAAGGCTAAGGCCCCACGTTGCGGAAACGCACATTTTTTTGTTGCAGATTTTGCGGCAGTTTTTTGAGCCAAAGTTAGGAGTGAATTTAACAGAAGGGAAACATCTAAGAGCTTCGTTTATATCTTCCATTCCTTTTCAATCCACTCCAGACTTTGGCTCAAAAAGCCGCAGCAAAATCTGCAAAAAAAAAGCTGCGTTTCCGCAACGTGGGGCCTCAGCCTAAAGGAGTTGTTTGGGATAAATATAAATCCCTACACTGATCTAAACACCCTTCCCCCCTTTTACTGTCCATAGCCCTGTACTGTCAGGGGTGGTGTTCCTTACCACCCAGCCTGGTAAGCTGTGAAGAACGCCCCCGCTCCTGACTGTACTAGTCTATGGAAGGGTACAGTCAGGAGGGGCGCTCCTCACAGCCCAGCTAGACTGTCAGGAACACCCTTCTGACAGTGAAGAGACACTGGAGACGGCACTGATATCTCTTGCCCCAGGGCACATCACAGGAAAGCCAACAATGTGCTGAATTCAGTGCACTTTCGGCTTTCTAGTGGTACACAAAACCGCATGTGCCCGAGGATTTGAATGGTCCTCTATAAGCCCTCACACAGCTCTGAGTGGAAAATAAAAGTTTTTAAAAAGTTACAGCTTGGTAAGCAAAGATAAGCGCCTATTGAGTTTAATGGGCAAATTCTTCAAAAAGAATGGATAGGCGGTCTATTTTGCTCAGTTTTGTGAACCATGGAGCTCCATTAAAGCATGTAGATAAAAAAAAAAAAAAAGAATTCTTCACAGACCAAGAATTAACGATAACAAAAGTACTAAAAATTAAAAATAAAATCGCATGACTCCTTTATCAATATGTGATAACACTTTCTTATTTTCTAGGGCACTTAGGGCTAGTTCACACGTGAACTGCCCGCGCGGGTTTTGACACAGAGAGAGACGCAGCGAGCCGCGTCTCTCTCTTGTCAAAACCCGCCCACTGCGACCATCGCTGTCGCGGCTTAACCCACTGCTGTCGGCTCAAATGAATGAGCCGACATAGGAGGGAGCTGCGGGGGGCGGAAGCCGCGCGACTGAGACAGCGCGGCTTCCGCCTGAAGAAAGGACATGTCCTTTCTTTTCTCCGCTAGCAGCAGCTCGCCGCTAGCGGAGAACAGAAGCCCGGCAGTCTCCATAGACCACCATTATAAGGGGAGGTTTTGGACGCGAAATCCGCTGTCAAAAACCTCCCCTTATACTCACGTGTGAACTAGCCCTTAGAGCTTTTATTATGCCCTGTTGTAACCATCAGCCACAATCCTAGGCTATGACCAGTGCCGCAACTCCTCCAATGGCAAGTATTACACACATGCACAACAGCCCCTATGTGTACTAACATACATAACACATTCAACTGTACGAGTACCAGAAGACCGTTCCACAACCCCCTTCCCTAAACAGCACGGGACTACAGTATGGAGCACCATCAGCTCAACAGCGCATTCAACGTTTCACTGTATGTAACCAATAGCGCTCCAGGCACGCCAGGCCTGCGGGAAGAAAGGACTGAAAAGTCACGTGCCTGACGTGACTTTACGTCATCACGCTAACCAGGAACAATTCCATTCTACAAACGAGCGAGCGGTCGAAGCGATGCACGTTACTTAACATTAGGTGTTTGTATTAGCGCGCGTCACTGTCTCTCATGGAAGTCTGGTAATGACAAGCATATGAACCAAATGTGTAACGCTGAGGTAATGGCAGCGGATCCGTTGGTATCTAGTAACCGAGTCACGGCTCTGTCTCATATGCACCCAGTGATGAAAGCGTTTGTGTGCGGCTCATTGAGCGGAACCTGCTCTACTCTTCTCTTCCAACCTCTAGATCTTGTGAAAACGCGGTTACAAACGCAGCAGATCGTTTCCACGGGGTAAAGACTTTTTTAAAGCTTGTTTGTTGGTTACTGTGTTATAGACTGCAAAATTAAGTTTTGTTTTTATAGTTTTATGGCGGTAAAATATTTGGTACTATTCCGTTATCGGGCCAGCAGCAGCGCAGTTCAGCAGCAGCTTTCGGGACAGCAGTTCAGCAGCGGGAATTACAATGACATCCGAGGACTGCTGGCCCGATGCTTGTGCCCAGTAACCAGTACATCGATGACCCCCCTCCCCCATCCTTCTCCTCCTGCCAGTGCTGCCCCCCAGCTCTCCTTACATCTTCCCCGTACCCTCTCCCCGCCACACGACTAGGCCTCACCTCAGCGCTAGTACCGAGACCGAAAGGAAAGACACCGGGGCTCAATCCAGGCCCTGACAAGAAACACGCCGACTATAGGAACGGTGAGCTACAGCGAGCCGGAGGGACAAACTTTCTGCAGCGTCCGGCGGCTATCTAGTAGCATTCATTGCTCAAGATTTACGGTGAGGCCTATTACAGGGAGAGGGTACGGGGCAGATGTAAGAAGAGCTGGGGGGCAGCACTGGAAGGAAGAGGAGGATGAGGGCATCGATCGATGTACTGCCTACTACACACAAGCACGGCCTCTATCATCGGGCCAGCATCGGCTTAGTCATGTGGCGGGGAGAGGGTACGGGGTAGATGTAAGGAGAGCTGGGGGGCAGCACTGGAAGGAGGAGGAGATGGAGGGGGGGTCATTGATGTACTGGCTACTGGGCACAAGCATCGGGCCAGCAGTCCTCGGATGTCATTGTAATTCCCGCTGCTGAACTGAACTGCTGTCCCGAAAGCTGGTGCTGAAATGCGCTGCTGCTGGCCCGATAACGGAATAGTACCAAATATTTTTCTAGCTATTTTTAAAATAAGTAATAAGGCTTCACCAAGACTTAGGAGCTTCATCAAGACCACTCTAACAATAGATGTTTTGTCCACATCTATGTCTTGCCTCTCTACAGGAGCCGAGTAGGGATGTTAAAGCTTTTCCTAACAGTCATTCGCAATGAAAACTTCTTGGGACTGTGGAAAGGGGTGTCCCCGGTAAGTAACTTATTATACAGAGATCTTGTGACCAAGTTTCCTGTGACACGACTAGTACAGTGTCTGTGGTTAGTTCTGTTACCAAGGCTGTAGCTAGTGTGGGTTTAGAGGTTGTAATCACACCTTATTCCTGATGTCTGAGGTGGCCCAAAGACATCTGTGCTCTATAAGAAGACTCCAAGTAAATCGCATATGGTGGATGATTTTGAAGGGATTCTACCATTAAAAACTTTTTTTGAGGATAAGACGTTGGAATAGCCTTTAGGAAGGCTATTCGTCTCTTACCTTTAGACGTGGTCTCCACTGCGCATTCCTTAGAAATACCGCTTTTTACCGCTATGCAAATGAGTTCTCTCGCAGCGTTTGGGTTGTCCCCACCGCTGCCAGAGAAGTGTCTTCAAGCGCCGCCTCCTCCTTCGTCCGCAGCATCATCTTCAGTGTCTTCTTCTGACGCAGACTCGTAACTTCTAGGCCTTGGGCAGAGCAGGCGCGCAAGTCACGGGAAAATGGCCGCTTGCACAGTATTGTTAGTGGCCATTTTCCCATGGCCTGCGCAGTCTGCTCTGCTAGAAGTTACGAGCCTGCGCCGGAAGAAGACATTGAAGATGACACTGCGGACGAAGGAGGCGGCGGCGCTTGGAGACTCTTCTCTGGCAGCGGTGGGGACGCCCCCATCACTGCGAGAGAACTAATTTGCATACCAGAAATAAACAGGCATATGTGCTGTTTAAGGGGACATTCGCACTACCGTAGCTGTCCGTGGCTATTGTCTGTTATAGGATTTTATCAACAGACACTAGCTGAACCATAGAAATTTTCATTAATTTCAATGGGATTTTATCTTGTGTCCGTTTACACCCAAGTCTGTTTTTTTTTCCAGTGGACAAAAAAATCCTACATGCAGTACTTTTCTGTCTGTTAGAAAAAAAGACAGCAAGTGTCTTATTTTTTTAACATCAAAGTCTATGGCCAACGGACAGTAACTGATAGCCATCAGTTAGTGTCTGTTATGATAGGTGCCTGTTTTTTGTTTTGTTGTTTTTTGAATGGACACCTTCATAACGGAATTCAATGGTAGTGTGAACCCTACCAAATGTAAAAAAATAAAATAAAGGGATAAGCTTTATACGACTTGCGCAATACCACAATACAAAGTGATGCGATAGCTGCCTCATTCACCTGAGGTTTTTCATATTGTGACTGAAATAGGGGACTCATTTCTATACTTTGAGTCAATTTGAAAAATTAAAGGGAACCTCAGTACATATAACATCAAGTAACAACCTTTCCTATGGTACCCGTGATGCTAGGTTCACAATTTGTTTGGATTTTCGTTTAGGGAGGTCCCCAAGTGGACCCACTGAACGGAAACCTAATCCACTTAAAAAAGTGGTTACCATTGGAAACCTGCAGACCCCATAGATTATAATGGAGTCCATCTGGTTTCCGCTTGATAAAGGTGGAAAAATGCGTGTAGGACTCCTCTGTCCGTATTTTTAAATCTGAATGGGGAACGGAATTCCCGAGTGGAGACCAAGCTCTAGTTTGAACCTAAACTGGACAATACTGAAAAGCGGGGAGGAATACTCAGTATAAAAACATAAATTTTATTAGAAATTATTAAAAACTTGGGAAGGATAATTACCAACAGACAAGAAGGGAGTCTGCTCCTACACAGGCATAAAGGGAATGCAAAGGTAGCACAATGTTCATAAACATACAGAATTAGTATAATATATCGATCTATCTGCACCTCTGCCTATAGTTAATGAGTACAATATATACCAAGAGCTACTCAGTATGAATCAACATAAAAGTCACAAATGTAACTAGCTCAGGTAAAAAAATATGGTGATAGCAAATAGCAGAGATACCAGGTATAGTACAGTACATAAATATATATATATATATCTAATCTATACGATAATTGACTAGTACAGTATATAACCAGAGCTGCTCAGTTAATAAACATAAAGATGACAGAAGTAACTCAAAATAAGTGCTAGCAGTATGAAGTAATATCAAGTACAAATCCATACGATCAAATAAATGCTAGTAGTATAAATAGACATCATATACAAATTCATAAAATTGGAGTGTAAAGTAAATGGATATAGTATCAGAGCAGACACAGAAACAGAAAGTCTCAGAGATGTTCAGTAAAGAAGTGAAATAGACTGTATAATGAATAATCAAAGATATAACAGTGAACACATACCCATAGTAAAATTGTAGGGAGCAGATACCCAGAACCCCCGCTTTTCAGTTTTGTCCAGTTTATTTTGGCTATAGGAATACATTATTACGATGTGACCCATACAGAAGGAATATGGTATGTTCTGGTACTTTTGATGTTCCTTTGATGTCATGTTGGTTGTATAGTTTGAACCTAGCCTAACTAAGATTTCCATTGCTGCAAGTTATAAGTCAAGTTATAAGATTTTAGAACCCATTCACTAATGTTAGTGAATGGAGACACAAGTCACAATGTGATTTTATTCACTAACATTAATGAAGCAATTGCAGGGTGACCTGTTTGCCTCTGTTTGAGTGATGTGGGTTGCTGTGAAAATCACTGTGTAGCCCTAGCAAAGTTTCACCCTGTGAGGCCAGCAGTTAGATAGGGTATAATGCTAGTGAAAGCTAGGTTAGGGGCACCATTACAGGGTGATTACATGATGATATACTTGTTGGGGCCAGTATAGGGTGGATAAAAGACCTGGCAGGTTCCCTTCAAAGGGCTATTCCATATCATAGGTCATATTCATACAGTGGAATGTGGCTCTGAATTTGAGGCAAATTCTGCTTCAGAATCTACTCCAAATTCTGTCTGAAACCAGCCTTCATTGATTTAAATGTGAGGAAGGTTCTGAGTCTTACCTCCTAACTGATTTTTCATCTAATGGAGAAAAAAAAAAAAAAAAAAAAAAAAAATGTCATTCCAGAAGTGAGTGCAAGGCAGAAAATTCAAACTGGCAGATACAGAATTTGGTCAAATGGGAAAATATAGCTTTAACTTAAGAGTTTTTCAGCTAGGAAAAATTCCGCTGTGTGAACAGCCCCTGTTGATACTCTCCTAACATATAGTCCGCTTCCACTCTTTTCTAATATCTCCCTTCACCTCCCCTTGTAGACTGTAAGCCATCATGGCCAGGGTCTTCTCTCCCACCATACCAGTTCAGTTGTTTATGTACTATAGTTTTGTGTTTTATTTATTATGTGCCTTTGTACTATGTATTTGCAGTCTTTTTATATGTACAACACTATAATGTAGCTTTAACATGGCTTTACAGGACCCACAAGGAAAGGTACCCTACAGTGTACGTATGGAACCTACACCCATATCTTGACATCTTTGGGAACAGCACAATGGCGATATATCAAATTTATGGTTCCAGGGCATTGAACTGGTTACTAGACCAATTAGAGGGGGCAATTTTGACCGAAAGGTCCTGCAAAGGGAAGCACACTGGACCTTTGTCCTAGATACTGTGCATCCAAAGGGCTTGAATGAGGTCATTTCTTATAGTTGCTTCTTATGACTTGTCCTAGCCGTTCATAGTGCATTTGGGATCTTGACTGTCTTGATCCTATTGATTCAGGAGGGTTAACCCATTATATTCTCTTTATATTCCCCCAATATTTCATAGTCTTTTAGACCAATTTATGGGTGACAATTGAGCCTGTGTGGGGTGGAGGGTTTTAAATAGGAGGGAGTGACAACCACATTCCCTGCTAGTGTGTGTTTGGTCCTAATATCGGCCCAGCCCGATTGTATGCATGCCTGTCCTCTAGTATGTATGTATGCGTGTGTGTGTGTGGGGGGGGGGGTTGTGGGTGATTCATGAAATCAAATAACAAAACCAATTAGACCAGTAACCCAGCCTAAGGCTATATAGTCTGTCAGGTAGACTATATGGGTCGAATATAAAGGCCTTTTCCTGAGAGACTTGCATACCTAGGACGTAAATACCACTCCATTCCACTTTTATATATATCCTATTTTTGGTGGTAGTCAAATGGTGCCACTATTTTTGGGGCTTTTAAAAATACAGATACAGGTCAAGTTTTAGTGCATTTCACTTTTGGTTTGTTACTTATGACATCCACTCAATGTCTGTGAGCAGAGAAAACACTGTTTTAGCCCCTTAGATGCCACCATCAATAATAACAATGGAATCAATGGGGTCTGCAAATATATCAACAACAATAATAAATACTCACTATTACCTTGTGCAGCCTTTGTTATACTTTCTGCTGCTTGTATTGCTGTTATCTACATGCATTTAATACATGGGCAAACTACATTTTCCATGATTCATCTCCCTGCTCTCACTCTGTGTACCCCTCCCTTCTCTACTGTCCCCTGCATTGAAATCACAGGTAATGCATCACTCATACATCTGAGATCACATGCTGTTGCGATGTTTTGTTTGTAAGCTCACTCCACTCCCACCTCTTCTGTGAACAGCAGTTAGATGAATCATGGGAAATATAGTTTGCTGTATAAGAATACAAATAGCCAATATATATAAAAAATATTGCATATACTTTATCAAATATATAAAAAATTCATTGTGATCAGCAGATATAGATGGAACACCAGTAAATACACGGATGAAAACCAAGCAACGGACCAAGCATTCATAAGGGGAGGAAACAACTAAAAAATTGTCATATAAATAGATTAATTTACAATACAAATAAGATTGAAGACAATATTTGTTGTACCTCTACTCATCTGGATGTATGTATAAATATATTTTTTGCAGGGAAAAATAGGGGCAATCCAATATCATACAATGCAATGCATGTGTGGTCAGAACAATAATGTATTCCTATATACACACACACCGTGAATAGTATCAGAAAAATAGCAAAAACAACCAAGTGTAGTCACCAAATAATTGTATCACGGGGTGTGTAGAATGCCAATGAAAAAGAGTAAGAATTACCACACATACATATAGTAGCAAAAAGATGCAGGGATTATTAACCCCTATATTGAATAGATCCCATTACCTGTAGACATGACATCAGGCGAAACGCGTCGAGGCGGACACAACATGTCTACAGGTAATGGGATCTATTCAATATAGGGGTTAATAATCCCTGCATCTTTTTGCTACTATATGTATGTGTGGTAATTCTTACTCTTTTTCATTGGCATTCTACACACCCCGTGATACAATTATTTTTCTCCCCGAGGCGAGATGGAGGGGGTGCCGATATGTATCAACTGCAACCTGAGGTCTGGCCAAAAAATCATATGCACCCCAAAACAGCTGAAATTTACCTTATGAAATTTGCATTTCCTGGAGTCCAGAGGCAGTACACAAATGGGATATTTTTCCCCTAGGTACAGTCAGAAGAGAAAAAGTTAAGAAGCAGTTAAACCATCAAATGGACAATCAGGACCTGCCTTTAAGAGGCCCACTGAGTCCTTGTATAGTATAAAAGCAATAAAAAATAAGGAGGGTAAGCCAGTGGTGAACCTAGCCTCTCTGCTGCCTGTAGTACAAGGGGAAGCGGGGGCGGCAGTGAGCAGGTCCGGGGAGGTTTGTAAATAGGCCAGTACCTGCTGGGGATACTCCAGCAGGTGCTGGCCTATTACAAAAAAAAAAAAAGTTAATTTACTTACCGATCTCGCTGCTGCTACTGCTGCCGCCTCCTCTTCTCCCGGCAGTAAGACATTTGCGTCTCAACGTGATGACGCCACCTGTGCTGAGAAGCAGACGTCTAAACCAGTGCAGGAGAAGGCCGCTCGGGTTGTTTTAAGAGTGGCCTTCTCCTGCGTTAGTTTAGGTAAAAAAAATCGCCGGTGCTGCTCCCCTCCGGTCGCATCAGCTCGCCTCATTAGAGGTGCGGTGCTGGGGTAAGCTGTACTGCCTCTGGAATACAGAAAATGTAAATTTCAGCTTCCCTGTTCGTCCATCGGCAGTACACAAATGGGATTTATGAGGCAATACTCTCTGGGTGGGAATTCTATTGTCTACTTAAGTACCACTTTGAAAAAAGGCCATATCTTTTGAGACCATTATGCCCAACCTGTAGTACTTAAAAAACGTGATAATGGAAGACCATATTTCCACCATGCATATTTGGTGCAGTGGTACCCTGCCAATTCTGCCCTGATATTGAAATTGCTTCGGCAGAGTGCACCCTCACAGATTTTGGTGGGGGTTGTTTTGAGATGTCATAGCAGATCCTAGTGGAGTCTGATAAAAAAAAAAAAAAGAGGCTTGTAAGAAAGGCAGGATGGCCATTCTTGCATCCAATGCATGTACAAGCCCTTTGTTGGTCATTTTCAAGATGAGACCAGAACACAGGTAAGGGAGCGTTCACACTATCTTCGGTGTCCGACAGCTAGAGTCCGCTTCTAATGTCCGTTCAAAATCTTGTGCGGACATTAGCAGCGGACACTAGCTGTGTCTGTGACATTTTGCATTGATTTAAATGGACATCGTCATGGACAACTGTCCGCTTGAAAAGTCTTTCCGACTTTTCAAGCGGACAGCAAAAACCTACATGTCGGGTTTTGCTGTCCGCTTGAAAGGTCGGACATCTTTCGGAACGGACAGTTAAAGGGGCTCTATCAGCAAAATCATGTTGATAGAGCTCCACATATGCATGAATAGCCTTTATAAAGGCTATTCAGGCACCGTAAAAGTTATATTAAACTACCCCCCCCCCCCCCCCCCCCCCCCGTTTTAAAATAAAACCCTAAAAAAAGAATGTTATCTACTTACGCATCGTGCATGGTGGGCGGGCATCTAGGGTGTGTCTTCATCCACGCCTCTTCTTCCTCCGATGTCCTCCGGTCCCGTCCTCCGGCGCTCGCGAGCGGACACTGATATAAAAAAATGGCCTGGGCGCATGCGCAATAGCATGCAGCTTCTACTATGGCTACTGCGCAGGTGCCCAGGCCATTTTTTTTTTTTTTATCAGTGTCAGTGGGGCATATGTGGGGCTCTATCAGCATGATTAGCTTGTTTCCTGTTTGATGTTGTAAGTAGAAGAAATGAATTCTGGTAATATTCTCATGGTTACACAGTCATCCCGATTCCTAGATCTGAATCTCTAGAACAGAGAACTTGAAATTCACTAATGCTCTGGGCTGACCTAGTTGCAACCAAAAAGATTTTTAATGAGGTATCTTTTCAGCTTGCTTGATGAATGTTCATATTCTATTACATACTGAGAAAGTAGTGTGTCTTTGTGCAGATATACAAGAAGTTAATATAACCTGTATGAGTCAAAAATGTATATTTAGTTTTAATAGCTTCCTAGCCCAACTTCAGGCATCAGTTGTAGTCCGTGAACTTGCACATGAAAGATCCGTATGTGTAGAATAGATCTCTCTGGACTGGAAGCTTCCAGACTTTGACCCTTTGAAAGATATAATGTGAGAAAAACCCCTACCCGACCGGGTCTTTACAGCATGACTGCAGTTGCTTCTGCTCTTCTCGTCCTGCAATTTTCTCAGGACCTTTAAGATAAGAGACTGGAGGAACTACATAACTCGGATTACTGGGCCGGTTTATGGAGCCCTCATTTGCTACAGGGTTCTTATTTGGATAAAAGATCCCAAATCTGTTGATCCATGACACTAGTGTATCAATCTGGGGATGACCCATCTTCTGGGTTCAAACCTCCTTCTCCTGGGTTTAACCCATTTATGCCTAGAGTTCCATTATTGGAACTGAAAAATATATAACCTCCGTTATAAATGGGTTAAGACTTTTGACAGTTGTTGACTCCTGAAACCTCTTTGTAGGTTTATGTAGTAAACTGAATTGTACAGCACTGCGGAATATGTTGGCGCTATACAAATAAAAATTATTATTATTATTATTAAACTGAGGCTAGGTTGCCTGCTTGTACCAGGACCTTGCGGCTTGCCAGCAATGTTCAGTAACAATGCAATGTCAGCTTGATGGCTTTTCGTCCTCTTTTGTTGGTGGAGAGGGTCTTTACTGGATGACCATCACTGTGGAATAATTTCCAATCTGGGTTGCACTGAGGAGATAGAGAAACTCTTGTCCCGGTGGCGGACTTAATTTCCCATATTGTTACATTGTTTGTAAATCTCTTATGTGGCTTTTTCCCAGTGGACTGTAGCTGAGGTCAATAGACCTAACACTCTTATGTTGGTTCTTAAGGAACTCTTGTATACTTATTGTATTCAATATATTTCTGATCTCTCTCACTAGAGAGTTTCGCCTCTATGGAGTGAATTAACGAGAAGCCCCTGCTCCTTCAGAATGTTCAGAGTTATCCGAAGATTTAAAACAATACACTTGAGGGAAATATAGAAAGCCCATTGTCCAGGTATGGTCAGGGGTGAACCTGCCTTTTTTGCCGCCCGAGGCAGACGACAGAAAGGACCTGCTCTCTGCCTGAACGTGAGAGGAGGCCGCTGGAGCAGCGCTGCTCCAGCGGCCTCCCCAATCCACCGCTCGGTAAGCAAAAATGCCACCCTCCCCAGGGCCCTGGCATAGTGCCGCCTGAAGCGGTCGCTTCAGGTCGCCTCATGGGAGGTGCGGCGCTGGGTATGGTATAACTGCAATTCCCTATAGATGTAGGGCTGCTGTTAGGACTATAACAACCTTCATAAACACTGGTGGGGCTGAGATGATCCTAAATTGAAGATATCTGAACTGGAAAACTAGCATTCCTGCTCCCCTCTGTAAATTCTCAGAAATCTGCAATGAGCTTATCAATAGGAAATAATGAGAAGTTAATTGAGCACCATCGTCCTGCATCGGTCCGCTCTTCACAGCTGGCGTCACACTTATTGCTCTGGAATAGACTCTGTAAATCGTCCACTTTAGCTAGGGTCCTGGGTCCCTTAAGCTCCTTATTTGGGAACCCCATGTTTCCACCGTTTCTTGGGTTTCTGATGAAGTCTGCTTGGGTTCGCTGTCCGGCCCCTCCTCTTCCCTTCCTCCTTTCGACCAGTTGCAAGCTGCCTGCCCAGATTCCCCCCCCCCCTTTCTTGGTTGGAATATCCTTAATTAACCACCTTCTGGCGCAAGTTCTCCTTGCAGTCTCTGCTTTCCCCAGCTCAGACGGCCTTGGAGAGTTTGCTGGGACAGGCCGAGGCTCCTCCTCACGCCCTCTCCTTATTGAAAGCCGCTACCCAGGGCCTTCCTTCCTATGTTAGATCTTGGGAGTCTGACTTGGGGACTCACCTTTCTGCTGCTGATTGGGATCGCTGCTTCCTTCTTTTGCACAAATTGCCCTTACCCTGTAGTGCCCAGGAGAAAAATTTTAAAATACTTACCCGATGGTACCGCTGCTCGACCCTCCTTCATAAATTTTATCCTACAGTCTCCGACCTGCTTTGGCTCCACGGAGGGTACTTTTCTCCACATTTGGTGGGATTGTGGGGGAATTCAACCCTTCTGGTTAACTGTGTTCTCCCTGTACGAAAAGGTTACGGGTCGCCCTGCGCCCCCCTCCCCACAGGGAGCTCTCCTTTCCCTTATCCCTGGTAAACGTTCAAGGGTGAAGGGCGACCATCTGTACCACTTCCTCACGGCCACCAGGACGGTTATCCCTCGCCACTGGCGTAGCTCCACTTCTCCCTCCCTTCTGGAATGCTAAATTGGAAGCGTAGACAAGAAAAACCGCGCTTCTTCGGGATCTTTGACAAACAGATATATCTTCTGTCACTAGAGCATATACCTGTATATGCTTAGACTAATAAGTCGAGTTTGTTGGCAGCCTATTAACTAAGGTGACCTCAGGTCGATGAATGCAGCAGGTAGATTTTGGATATACTAAAAAAATTAGTTGATCGCGCTCACTCAGGGTTACAAAGATTGCTTCAATAAGGTACCGTATTTTGTGGACTATAAGGCGCATTACCCATGAGTGCCTTATAGTCCTGCCTAGGCTCATATATAAGGCGCAACGGACTATAAGGCGCAGCGCTGTCCGGTGCGCCTTATATGTGATTGAAAGCGGCGGCACGCAGACTTTGCCAGCGGCCGCTTAACCCCCCCCCCCCCCCCCCACTGCGTGCCAGCCGCTTCTATTCATTTCAATGGCACGCTTCCATTGAAATGAATGGAAGCGCTCGGCACGCGAGGAGTTAAAGGGATTCTACCATTAAAAGAAGTTCTTTCCTCTTGACCACGTCGGAATAGTCTTAAAAAAGGCTATTCGTCTCCTACCTTTTGCCATAGCCAGCGCCGCCTTCTTCCTCAGCTGCGTCCGCCCCTTCTGTGTCTTCTTTGGGCCTCATGGATGACGCATGTGCAGTCTGCATTAACAGGCTCTCGCAGCCAGAGCCGACTGCGCATGCGTCATCCATGAGGCCCAAAGAAGACAACACAGAAGGGGAGGACGCAGCTGAGGAAGAAGGCGGCGCTGGCTATGGCAAAAGGTAGGAGACAAATATCCTTTTTTAAGGCTATTCCGACGTGGTCAAGAGGAAAGAAGAATTTCTTTTAATGGTAGAATCCCTTTAAGCGACCGCCGCCGGCAAAGTCTGCCTGCCGCTTCCATACATAAGAAGTTACAATTGAAGTTAGAGATGAGCGAATACTATTTGAATAGCACGCTCCCATTGCAATGTATGGAAGCGGCAGGCAGACTTTGCCGGCGGCCGCCGCTTAACTCCTCGCGTGCCGCCGCTTCAATCCATATATAGGGCGCACCGGACTATAAGGCGCACTTTCGATTTCTGAGGAAATCGTAGGATTTTATGTACGCCTTATAGTCCGGAAAATACGGTAAGTATTCGGATGATGCGTTTCAGGGTATAGGATTCAAGACAACATACTCCACCCCTTCATCAAATCTAATCTAAAAATATACATAAAAAGGTTTCACTAGTACCTGCATTAGTTTAAAAATGTTAAAAAAAAAAATTAAATTAAAAAAAAAAATACATTGTATGCATAATTTCATATAGTTGTCAATATTAACAATCATTGTGTACATAAATTAACAATAAAGTACATAAAAACGTGAACAAGTAATTAGGAGATCAAATTGGAGTGTTTGGGGGGGGGGGGGCAAGAGGATAGGTCCCATACTGCATTTTTTTTTAATATACATTGGAATTACCCTATAGTTAAGTCATTGTAACCAAAAAGTAATGTCCCATTACACATGTAACCAATTATTCACAAACAAAATGCGCAGTACATATTTTGTAATATAATTAAAGTGGTTACCTTGGTTTTTCAGCTGAACAGCATGCAGTACTAACTGCACACTGTTCAGCGCCTTTTTAAAGGCAGAAAAAAACGCGAAGATAACGCCAGCATCGTGCCAAGCCTCGCTGCCACTGCGAGGTCGGCACTATGTACATGCGCAGTTCGCATATAAAAAAGAGACCAGCAGTGGCTCAGAGATGTATTCATGGCCGCTGTCTCTTTCCCACGCATGCGCAGCCTTTTTTTTTCTACGGTACGCATGTGCATCGGGGCTCCGATGCTATTACGGAGATACCCGATGGTTGTGCGAAGAATATGTCTGGCGGTCTGGAGATTTCTCTCGGCTGCCGCATTCTCCACGCGCATTCCTTCCTCTATACTGCGCATGCGTGTCGAAGTTACTATGGAGAGATCCGATGGCATGTGGGGACAGCGAAATTGTGTTAAAACACATAGGCAAATGATCGATTCTAGGCTACAGAATCAAGGTGAAAATATTAATATATAATATAAAAATTTATAAAAAAAAAAAGGGTTATATTTTGGCTATTGTTAGTTCATATTAAACCATACGGATATACTATTGACATATACTAATTATATCATATTGAGCATAAAATTAAAACCAGTACAGGATAACTCACTAAAATAAAATTAACATATAGATGTTTAGTGAGTTCTTTTGCTTCATTTAGTCCTCTAGGGGTGAGTGTATTTAGTTTAAATATCCAGAACATTTCCCTTCTCTTGAGTTTTTCAAACCGATTAAACTCAGACCTAGGGATCTGTTCAATTATGGAAACATGAAAATGTGCGAAATTGCAATTATGTATTTCATATGCATATTTAGATAAACTATGTTTCTGATAGCCCTTCTGTACATTATGTCTATGTAAATAAATCACCATAGACAGCCAAAATATAACCCATTTTTTTAGGAAATTATTATTATCTACAGTTTTAATACTGTTTTAATACTATTTTTCTGTCAGTTTCACCTTGTTTCTCTAGCCTAGAATCGATCATTTGCTTATGTGTTTTAACACAATTTCGTTGTCCCCACATGCCATCGGATCTCTCCATAGTAACTTCGGAACTTCGACACACATGCGCAGTATAGGGGAAGGACTGCGCGTGGAGAACGCGGCGGCTGAGAGAAATCTTCGGACCGCCAGACATATCCTTTGCACAACCATCGGGTATCTCCGTAATAGCATCGAGGCCCCGATGCACATGTGTACTGTAGAAGAAAGGCTGCGCATGCGTGGGAAGAGACAGTGGGCATCTCTGCCATTGTTGGTCTTTTTTTTTTTTTTTTGTAATAAATGCGAATTATGCATGTACATAGTGCCGACCTCGCAGTGGCAGTGAGGCTTGGCACGACGCTGGTGTTATCTTCGCGGTTTTTCTGCCTTTAAAAAGGTGCTGAAAGGTGTGCAGTTAGTACTGCATGCTGTTCAGCTGAAAAACCAAGGTAACCACTTTAATTATATTACAAAATATGTACTGTGCATATTGTTTGTGAATATCTGGTTACATGTTTAATGGGACATTATTTTTTGGTCACAATCACTTAACTATGGGGTAATTCCAATGTATATATGAAAAATGCAGTATGGGATCTATCTATCCTCCCCCCCCCCCCCCCCAAACACTCCAATTTGATCTCTTAATTACTTGTTCACACGTTTTTATGTACTTTATTGTTAATGTATGTACACAATGATTAATATTGACAACTATATGAAATTCTATATAATGTATTTTTAAGAACAATATATATAATTAAAAAAAAAAATGTTTTAACATTTTTAAAGTAATGCAGGTACTAGTGAAACCTTTTTATGTATATTTTTAGATTTGATGAAGGGGTGGAGTATGTTGTCTTGACTCCTATACCCTGAAACGCGTCATTCGAATGAATAAATAAATACTTACCTTATTGAAGCAATCTTTGAAGCCCTGAGTGAGCGCAATCAACTAATCAATTTTTGGTATATCCAAAATCTACCTGCTGCCTTCTGGAATGGCTACAAGAGTTTATCCTTATTCACAGAATGGAGAGCCTCGTGTCGGGGGACTCCCTTGATCCTTCAAAGTTTGAAACCCTCTGGCGGCCGTGGATGGTGTTTCGTGAGTCGTCTGAGTTGTCCTCCTTATTCGGGTGATTCCCCTCTTTCTACGGTCTAGGACCCTTTGGGCCTGACCTTTTTCTTCTTCTTGGCCTTGTTCATGACCTTTTTTTACCCTCTCCTGCACCTGTTGTTGTTTGTCCGGTCTTCCGTCCCCCACCTCTTGTTTCTTGTCTGTCTGATATTGTCTGTTATATAGCGCCAACATATCACTATTATGCCAAGTTCCCTTTTTTGTGTGACACTGAAAATATCTTAATATCTTGCGAAACATCAAGCATGGCATATGCATTATAATTCTGGTGGGTTTTTTTTTAATCTTCTCCAGTGTTTTATTTTGTCCCTGTTGCTTTTACTATACTTTAGGTTCACACCTGCGTTCAGGGTTCCGCTTAAAATCTATAATGGGGTCTGCCAGGTTTCTGCCTGATTTCCACACGAAAAAGGCGTAAAAGTGCGAGAGAAAAGGCCTGCTTGCATACCTTTTTTCTCCACATTAAGTGGATTTGGGGGACGGAAACCCCGAATGGAGACTGGGTGCAGGGGTGAACTTAGCCCTTACTATGTCGACAAGCAAATTTATTTTGTGTCACATAACTGTTTAGTTTAATTTTAATTTTAACAATTTATTCTACAGTCCTTCATGCGATGCATTCCTGGGGTTGGTCTCTACTTCAGCACACTATATTTCTTGAAGCAACATGTTTTATCGGGTCAAGAACTCAGTCCCCTAGAGTCGGTTCTTTTGGGTGCAGGATCCAGGACAGTAGCAGGAATATGTATGCTACCATTCACAGTAGTAAAGACTCGATATGAGGTAAGTCTTAATATATAAGTATATTTATTTATTTCTTACTATGAGACACTGAATACCTGGGACAGCAGCACAGTTCAACTGAAAAGCTGAAAAGTTTATCCACAGCCACGTATTTCCCCTACACTTCTGGCTAGACTGTAGTCATTGCCTCCCCCTTTCCTGGCCCCAGTAGGGGAGACTCCTTTATTTACCCCTTTTATTTTTCCACATAATGTTACATACAAGTCATAGCTATGAACAAGTCACAGCCACAGTTTTGGGACACTGATGGGCACCTTGCACTCATAGAACCCCTATTTTCCTGGGATCTAGTGTCACTTTCTCCTGGGCTCCAACTACTTCAATCAATCCATGTTCCAGCCAAAACTTACTTTAAATGTACAGTGGTGTGATGTATATTAATCTTTTGGGTGTTTGTCACACTTAAATTTTTCAGATCATAAAACAAATTTAAATATTAGGCGAACATAACACACACAAAATTCAGTTTTTAAATGAGGGTCTTTTTACTATTAAGGGAAAAAGTAATCAAAACCTACAGGGCCCTGTGTGAAAAATTAATTGCCCCCACCCACATTTAAGCATATATTAACTGAACTTGGCTTCCCAAAGATGTGAGAGAACACATTCTCTGTGCTGCCGTTCGGTATAAATCCCGGTTTCCGTCGGTATGCAAATGAGTTCTCTCGCAGCATTGGGGGCGGTCACCAGCATTCAAACAGCCCTGGGGGCATCCCCAATGCTGCGAGAGAACTCTGCAGCGCCACCTCCTTCTACAGGAACAGCCTCTTCATGCGTCTTTTTCCTGCGTTGGTGGACAAACTTCTAGGCCTTGGGCATGTGTATAGATTTGGCTCAGTCACAGCTCCAGAACATGCCTTTGAAGGCAAGGTTTCCTTTAGTGGCTCCATCTCAGCAGGATGATGATGGTGAAGCTTGGTTAAATCTGGTGTCGGAAGGAAAAGTGGTTTCTGATCTACATCTAAAGTACTGCAGCGTGTTGTTTGGACTATTAACACCTGATCAGAACCCTGTAGGGGAAATGTAGAGTCCGATATTAGAGGACCATTACCGCTAGTAGTGGCTGCAGCCAATTCTCTAGCTTTGCGGTCCTCTAAATAAAAGTTACCCCCAGGACTTGATGCCAAAAAGTTATCAATTTCCCAATCAAAATCAAGGTTAATGTCTGGGTCCTCAGTCCAATCCACTGCATCAATTCAACACAATGAGAGTGATGGTTCTGGAACCACTGTTTTAGGGGCAAAGAGTTTTAAAGGGGCTAACACTCTGCTGGTGCAAGCCTTTACTCACTCCAAGGGCCAAAAACACTGCTGGTGCAAGGCTCTACTCATGCCAAGGGCCTCAATCTCTGCTGGTAACTCAGCTTAAGGTCCTGTAACTTTGTTTGGAAGGACTCATGTTAAGGGCTAGAAAAGTGAATTTTGGAATTCACTTCACACACACACACATCTCCACAATGACAGTTCAGGGTGGGGACTGAAGGATTTTCCATTGCCTATTCCATCTGTGGTTGTCATGGGGAATGTGATTTAAAGGGGTGGTTGTTAATGTTTGTTGAGCTTAAATTGGAGTTTGTGTCCATCCATTTGGGGAGTAAAGAAGATTTCCAGGTATTTTCCCACTTTGATAGTTTTTTTTTTGAATGTGTAAAGTGTGTAGTTGTTAGGCTGTGATGTTGGGGTAATAGAGGGTCTTTGGTGTGTTAGATGCCCCCAGGCATGCTTCCCCTGCTGTTCCAGTTGCATTCCAGAGGTGTTGGCATCATTTCCTGTGGTGTCATAGTGGACTTGGTGACCCTCCTGAGACGGATTTGGGTTTCCCCCTTAACGAGTATATGTTCCCCATAGACTATAATGGGGTTCGAAACCCGTTCGAACACACGAACAGTGAGCGGCTGTTCGAATCGGATTTCGAACCTCGAACATTTTAGTGTTCGCTCATCTCTAGTGCTTTTTAATGCCACCATTTTGGGGTGCCTGTAACTTATTGACTACATTTTATTGACTCTTTCTGGGTGGCTTGTAAAAGGAAACCTCAATTCTAGCATTGCTTTTAGCTTTTTTTTTTCTTTTTCCCCGTGCAGAGTACAGCATAAGTAACATGTTATCTTTATTCTCCGGGTCAGTACGGTTACGGCGATACCTCATCTATATTTTCAAATTCAATTTGGGGGAAAAAAAAATCAATTATTTTTGCATCTCCATCTTCTGAAAGGCATAATGTTTTAATTTTTCGCTAGACAGAGCTGGTTGAGGGCTTATTTTTTGCGGGATGACCTCTGCTTTTTATTGGTACCATTTCTGGTTTTCATCTCACCATTTGATTAATTTTTATTTTTTGTAAGGCAGAGGTGGTGAATAATCGTTATTTTGTGCGGTTTCGTACGTTTTTTTTTAAATGATGTTCGCCGTTCGGGTTAAATAAATAATGTTTTAATTTTATTGTTCAGGTTATTACAGACGTGGTGATACCAAATATGTAACGTTTTTTCTATTTTTCTTTATTTTACATAAAGAAACATTTTATATGGGAAAATGGTATTTTTGGGACTTTATTTATTTCTAATTTATTTTAAACTTATTTAAACTTTTTTAAATTCTACTTTTTTAGCATTTTTTTTTTTTCTGTCCTCATGGGGGATTGAAGCAGTGATCTGCTTATCACTGCTTCACTAGATGTAGCTGCAATACACGTGTTACACGTGTATTGCAGAGCACAGGAAGCAGTCATCCTGTGCAGACTCACGGGATGACAGCTTCCATTCCTGGCAGGATCAACCAGGTACGTGGAGGGGAGGGCATGGGGCAGACCCGGGGTCACTGATCAGACCCCAGGCTGCCCATTTGCAACACCAGAACCCCCCAAAACCGTCGCGGGGGTGCCGATCGGCACCATTGTGTTTGACCGCCGGCATCTCAAGGGTTAACACCCACGATCAGACCCGGTTCCGACCGCGGTTGTTACAGGGCATTGTCAGCCGTATGTTACGGCTGACACCCGCAGGGCATGGTGCGCACACAGTTTCTGTGTGCGCACCATGCAGCCTACGGCGGTTTCCAGGAAGTCCTTCTCGGCAGCGCCGTACTATTACAGTGGATGTCGGGAAGGGGTTAAAAGAGGTTGTCCATAAACTGTAGTGATCACTGTGCTGCCCACCAGGGAGGTGTAAAAAAAACCAAAAAAAAAAAAAACCTTCTCACCTGTCCCCTGCACCCCGTTGTTCCCCACCTCTATTTGTTTGGTCTTATGGTGGCGCCTCATTTCTGGAAATCTTGTACCTAATTGGTCTTAGCAGTCACATGAGGTTCAGGACTCCCAGCAAGAAGGCGACAGCACAAGACTGGCGGTGGATTTTACATCTCCTGCCTGGCACATGGGTTGCTCCAGTTCCTGGACAACCACTTTAAAGGATTTATCCATCTTTCTAAGGGCTAGTTCACACGGGGACATGGAGGAGGATTTTGACAGCGGAATCCACGTCATAATCCACCTCCATACAATGTTCGTCTATGTAGACTGCTAGCTTTTTTTTTTTTTTTTCTGCTAGCAGAGAAAAAGAAGCGACATGACCTGCCTGAAGAAAGCAATAGAAGTGAATGAGAAGCGTTTTTTACCGCACATTTTTTTTTTTTTTGCAAGAAACCACGTCGTGTTATTGTACAAAAAAAAGCGCGGTAAAAAATGTGACACATTTTTTGCGGCCCAATCTTTTAAAACGCTCCACAGGAAGCATGCCAAGGTCAAAAAAACACTTCCTAATTAGGAAGTGTTTTTTTCCGGTGCCAAAATAAGCCACACGTTATTTACGTGTGAACTAAGGCTTATATTGATGGCCTGTCCTTAGGATAGGCCATCAATATTTCATTTGTGGAGATATAACAGCCAGGACCTATGCAGATCAGTTTCCAGGCCAGCGTGGCTACAGGTAATGGTAACATTTCTAGGAGCCACGCTGTTCACTTGCCATACAGGGTGTAGCAGTGGGTTTAGGTAGTGCAGTGGTGCACATTGTATCGCGGGTGACAGCATGGCTCCCGACATGTTATTACCTTTAGCTGCCGTGTCTTGGTACCGCTGATCTGCAGGGTCCTGGCAGTGGGCCCCTAGAAACAATTCCACTGGTGGGCCCTAGACACCCCAGTCCGACACTGGCTGTGACACTTGCTAACTGCAGTGCATGAGACTTTCTAAGACACTAGAAAAATGTTTGCTCTTATTGAAGTGGAAGTTAACCTAATTATTAGAGATGAGCAAATACTATTCGAAACTGTCATTTTAGATAGCACGCTCCCATAGGAATGAATGGATGCAGCCGGCATCTGGCCGATTTAACCCCCTGTGCGCCGTCTGCGTCCATTCATTCCTATGGGAACGTGCTATTTGAAACGGCCGTTCGCTCTACTAATTATAGAAGAATTAGTACCCGAAGACTCAACCTGTAAAATTATTCCCTACTTTCCCTAACGATTCCGTTATGTTTGTCTCCATGTATTGTGTATAAGGGAATGAGTGTCCGAACTTAATTGTTGAGTGTCCTCTGGAATATTTTAATATATTGTATCAGTAAGTATTTACACAAAGCAAGTGATGCAGATTATATGTACCCTGTACAACTGCACATATTAGGCTACTTTCATGTTACCATTAATTATGTCATTTGCTATCGTTCGTCATAGGATGTCATTAACCGACTTCAACAGTGTAAGGCTAGGTGTACATCTGCGCCTTTAATTACTCATTCCACTTGAAGAATGCAAGTAGCGCTTTTCTCTCCACATTTTTCACCCTTTTTGGGTGGAAACCCAGTAGACCTCATTATAGTCTAGACTCTAAAGGGTCCACAACTAACCACCTTTTTAAATGGATTTGGCCCTCCCGAACAGAAACCTGAACGCAGGTGTAAACCTAGCGTAAAGGACACAGACTGAGCTCCCCTCCTTCTGTGTTATTTTCCTTTGACTCTAATGTAAAAAAACATGACTAACACTGTTTTCCGCCATGTTTGTTTACTTAATGCATGCAGTGGCTTTTTATTCCATCGAAAGAGTGAAAAACATGACAGAAGAAAGTTTCATATTTTTTACATTTGTAGTGAATGTAGATAGACACCTGATGGAGGGGACTCTGTGTGCATCTGTCACTGTCATTTAACCACTTCCGGACCGCCCATAGACTATATACATCCGGAAGGTGGTTGCCTAGTTCTGCCAGGACGTACCTGTACGTCCAGCAGAAGTTGCTCTACTGCGCCTCCCCCATCGTACTGAGCTCTGAGTTCCCGCTGTCAATAGACAGTGGAGACCTCAGAGCTTCACCCAGGGACCACTCTGTGTGGTCTCCAGGTACGTGATCCCTGTGACACACAGTCACAGGATCACAACGACAGTCGGCACATCAGCAGATTGCTCCGCTGTGCCTCCACCCCCCTCCTGTACTTTGCTATGAGGTCCTGCTGTCTATTGACAGTGGAAACCTCATAGCTTTGCCCAGAGACCAGCTTCTGTGGTTTCTAGGCATACGATCATCGCTGTGACAGCCTGTCACAGCGATCAGATCGTATGGTGCATGAGCAGAATATACTCCTCTGCTCCACTGCACCTCCCCCTCCTTCCCTCCACCCCCCTTGCACACAGCTCCGAAGTCTCCACTGAACAGCGGAGACTTCAGAGCTTATCCGGAGACCAGCCTGTGTGGGTGTGTGATAGCTGTGACAGCCAATCACAGCGATCACAAGGAAGTTTGTCACAGAGACAAACTTCAATGGCTGAACGCTGATCTCCCTCTCCTTTAGCTTATCAGAGAGGGAGATCAGCACTTCTGCCTCCACCCCCAGCAATGCTCCGTGGTCAGCTGTCAGAAGACAGCCTGCCACAGTGCTCACATAAAGTAATAAAAGTATATAAAGTGGCTACCAATCTCCCTCTCCTCAGATCCTGACAGAGAGGGCAATTGGTAAATAAAAATCACTACACATACACACACTCCCCCCCCACCCTTTAGTGCCCCCCACTCTATTCTATCTATCTGTCTATCTATGCTTTTTTATCTATCTCTCTATTTTTATACATAAATTCATATTTTTTGTGACCCATAAATAAAGATTATTATTACACTTTGAGGCTAAAACCCCACGGGCCGTATACGCAGCACTGAAGCGCTGCAGGAAGATTTGAAGAGAAAGTTCACAGAGTTTTCCTCTGCGGACTTTCTCTTCCCATTATATCTACGGGAAAGCAGCCGGCGTTTCCTTACATATAATTGACATGCTGCGATTTCCAAAACCGCAAAAGATTTGCAAATCGCGGCGTGTCCGCGCTGCGATCTTTTCCGCAAAGTGGGCATGGGATTCGCATGAATCCCATCCACTTTGCCAGCACTGTACTACGCCGCCAACACTGTGCAACGCCTTGGCCTCAGGGTGCAGAAACACAGCGGTTTGCACACCATTCATTGCAGGCTCTTCTGTAGGCCCAAATAATGGATAAAATACTCAAATGTGGTATTAATACAAACAGCAGAAATAAAATATATTTTAGAATCTATATATTTATTGCATATTTTTTTTTTAGGCTATTGTGTATAAATGTAGGGAAAAGCATTTTTTTTTTACACATTTTTTACCCTTTTCCCTCTATTTTTTTTCTAAAAGGTTAAATTTATCACTTATTTTGTTATAAAACGTGAAAGCCCATTATGTTCCGAGAAAAAGGAGACCAAATACATATAGGTTGGCAAAGTAATAGAAAAACAATTTGCAGTTAAACTGGAACATGGCTAAAACCTGAAAATGTGCCTGGTCTGGAAGGGGGGTAAAGGATCTGGTATGGAAGTGGTTAATGTCCGTTGCTTTCATACCGTCATGAGAGCAACAAACATTGACAGTAGTGGGAACCTACCATTATTTTGTATAGTTTTCTGTTAGAGAAGAAAAAAAACATAAAAATCATATAGCTTTGTGTTTAAAATATCAAATTCAGTAATTTGTTTCCTTAGCTTAAATCCCTTCAATATGTCTTTCAGAGTGGTAAATTTCGCTATAGTGGTGTGTTTCGAGCAATGGGGAACATATACAAAACTGAAGGTACCCGTGGTCTTTTCAGCGGTCTAGCTGCTACCTTGCTACGTGATGCTCCCTTTTCAGGAATATACCTGATGTTTTATACGCAAGCCAAGAGGTTCACCCAGCCTTGTAAGTAGGTTTTCTTATTATTATTATTTATTATTATTATTATTATTATTATTATTTTATTTTTATTTTTTTGTACAAATTAAGAATAGAATTGTTTAAAGTTATATTAGGACTATGACTCTCAATCACACCCAGGGTCAGAGTGGCCCACCAAGGAATCGTTGAATCCACTGGTGGCCCCTACCGGACCCCAACTGTTTTTTTTTTTTTTTTAATAGGCCGGGGCACCACGGTACCGGGATAGCAATTGGGATTAGCCTGACTGCTAATACATCTTATTAATAGAAAGGGTCCCAGGGTTATGTCGGACCTTTTCCAATGGTGCTATTATTATACACCCCAGAGTATAATAACTGAAAGCCCAGGGGAGGTGATTACATATAACAATTATATTCATCTCTCCTGCGACTCCAACAGCTGTCAGCATCTTATTTAGGGCTCTTCCAGCCTATGACTGAGATAATGATTGTGGTCATAATCACGTGACCACTGAGGTCCAATCTTAGGCCCCAGCAGTGACGTCTGTGTGACCACAGTTGCAGACAGAAGATGAACCAAGAGGATGCTGGAGACCACTGGATGGAGCAGGGATGTCCAGGAGAGGTGAGGTAATAATTGGAGGCCCAGGGGAATTGATGAAAAATAAACCCTTATACTCACCTTACCTGAGGCTACCCCAGTGTATAATAATAGCACTAAAGCTACTCGGAGTGCTGAACCTCACAAATATTTGTCTAATTTCATGAGATTCACCTTAAGCAGCTTAAGGGGGGAATCTTAGGAGTATTTTGTACTGAGTGGGGCCACTATGGAGCATATTATACTATGTGGAGACCACTGTGAAGCATATTATACTGTGTGGGGCATCCATTGAGCATATTATACTGTGTAAAAGCTACATTGAAGCATATTATGCTGTGTGGGGTCCCATCATTATTTACATTACATTTCATCTATTTTATAGCAGACGTGATATCACAGACTTTAATTACATTGCATGGTCACTCTAAATCAGATCTGTGCAATTATATAAAGTGAAGGTGTTTGCAAAAGCATGATGATCTCTTCAACAGCTGATCAGCAGGTGCCCTGGGCATTAGATCCCCTGATCTCTTACACTGTAAGAACACTGTATAACAATGTCAAAGAGACAGAAGCACCGTAAAAATTAAAAAAAAAAAAAAAAAAAAAAAAAAAGCTTTATTAAATTAAATATATTCGTAAAAGTGATTGACATTTATAGACCTATATAAACATGTAAGACCAGGGGAACAATCCTTCAATATTAATATTGGTGGTGGTGTAAATGATAGAATAGGGCAGGGGTGGGCAATTAATTTTCCCATGGGGCCACATGAGAAATTATAACTGTTCTAGAGGGCCATACGCGCCGCTGCAAATTTAGCTCCACCCACTTATCAGCTGACTCCGCCCATTCTCAATCATTTTTCTATGTGCCCCACAAAGTAAAATCTCCTACAGGCACCTTACATTATATATCCCCACATTATAACGTTTCCCTCCAAATGTCCCACAAAAAAATCAAAATTTTAATTATTTTGTAAATCCACTTTTTGGCTTTCAACAGTGCTTGAATATTTCTGGGCATGCTCTTTATCAGATTCAAACATGTCTCGACCAAAATCCAATCTCAAGTCTATTCTTCATATTCCCAATGTTGGTGCATACTGGTCCACTCAGGCCTCATTCATATCTGCGTTGGTAATCTGTTCGGGATGCCCCCCCCCAACAGAATACCAAATGCACTGGTAAGCGGTGTGCAGTGAAAGCACATGGACCCCATAGACCAGGGATAGGGAACCTACAACTCCCATCATGCTCCATTCACTTCCATGGGAGTTCCAAGAACAGCAGAGCAAGTATGCATGCTGGGAATTGTAGTTTTGCAATATCTGGAGAGCCATACGTTCCCTACCCCTGCCATAGACTATAATGGAGTCCATGTGCTGTCCGCGCGGTGTCAGCACGGAACATGCGGCCAGAAAAGGCTTTTAATTATCTGCCTGGACCTATCTTGCTTATGTTCTGCGGTTTATGGTCATAACTAGTCACTCACTGGCGAGCCCCCCATGATTTCTTTACTCCGACCCCGTCAAATACTTGAAACTTCTGACGGATTCTCTGATAACCATCTGTAGTGGTTCCAAGGCTGTCCTTTGTCTCCTGGGTCTTCTCTTGCTATAGAGCCACTAGCAATTGCCATGAGCCCTAACCATGACATTAAGGCCTCTTGCACATGGGCGAGGGTTGGCTGCTGACTGTGATTGAAAGGGACTGGCAGCACACAGTTGTTATCTGTGTGCCATCCGTGCTTTGGCGGTCCCAGTCATTCAATGATTAGGAGCCATGCATGCACAGCTGCAAAAAAGGAATAGGACCTGCCCTTAGTTTTGCGGCCCATACTGTTGGCCTGTGCACGGAACTGTGTAATACACAGTCATGTGTGTTGGCTGAAATTAATGGGTTATTTGTGCTATCCGAAAAAAAAACCAGATAGCACACTGAACTCACCCACAGCCGACTGCTAGGAGCATAAGGGAGGTTTGGGAATCATGATCATAAATGTAGCCTCTTTGTGGATGACATGCTGCTAACTATCACGGGCTCTCTGGGCTCGCTCCCCAATCTGATCTATACAATCTCACAATTTGCTGTCGAGCCGTAGACTCAACATTTACAAAGCCGAAATTATTATTATACAGTATATATAAGGGGAACAAGGGAAATATTATTATAATTGTGATTATTATTCCTTACTGTAAACCCTGACACACTCAGTGTTTTTGGCCATTCTGTATTTGAACAAACTATTAATTTTGAATAAAAAGCTGCTTTAGTCCGGGGCCCCACGAGACGTAAATGCCATGATTTCTGCTGTGGGAAAAATCACTTCGTTTTACAGTCAGGGCAAAGTGTATGGGATTCTAGGGAATCCCATGCCCACTTTGTGGTAAAAAAAACTGCGGTGTGGACAAACCGTGATTTCCAAAACTTAGGCTGAGGCCCCACATTTCAGAAACACAGCTTTTTTTTTTTAGTTGTTGCAGATTTTGCTGCAGTTTTTTGAGCCAAGAATGGCTACAACATGAATGGAAAATATATAGGAAACTCCAACTCTTTTTTGCTCAATCCACTGGTTTTGGTTCAAAAAACTGCAACATAGAGTCTTAGTCTTAAAATATTTTCCTTATCAACCACTGAGTAGTAAATTCAGTTTTTTATGTTGATTATAGGTATTGTCAGGGGTGTTCTCAATGGGACCACTTAAGTATATTGGATGATAGTCAAATTTAAAGATAGAGACTCGAGTCAGTGATGCGTTCAACACAGAGACAAATTGAACCTGGGTAGAAGCATACCTTTATTGCATGCATCATGTCTTCTTATACCAATTCTCAGTAGGCGTATATGGGTGTATTATAGAGTAATCATTAACTTGGTAGGCGTATATGGGTGTGTCATTGAGTAATCATTAACGGTTAGGATTCAGCAATTTCCATGCATAAGTATTACAAGAATATCCCTCCCCTAATATGAATATTCTATGAATATTGTAACTATTCCTCTTACTCACGCTAGATGACCAGAGGTTATGTCAGTTCGTGGCCATCTTTACTGTGTGGCATACCAAAGTCTATTTTGACATGGGTTTTTCCATTATTCTCATCTTAAGCTATTTTAATAACCATCTTATCACTTTATTATGATCTGGTTTATTATGGGGTGCAGCATTCTGTCTGCACGTGTTCTGATTAATATGGAAGATGGGTCAGATTGACCCAGAGAGATGCATGCTACAAGCTTAAGTATTATTGAAAGAGTGTATACACATAGGGAAAAGAATACATTCTATATATTTCCTATGTCAGTATTATTTTGAAAGTGACTGTCACCTGCACAATGCTTGACAGGGAGTTTTATCAGGTGCTCAATACTTCCTCAATCAATAATAGTTTAATACTATCATCTGCCCGCGACTTCGTCTGCAGGTTGGCGGTGCTGCAGACCCGCTTATATGTACACAAACACTGGCGCTTCTGATTGGCGGTGCGCACACGTGCCAAGCTCTGCACGCCCCGGCCCCCATTGCCCCTCACTGGGCACCGCGGTCTCTGTACCTACCTATACATCCCAACTTGCGAAGAGCCAAAAGAGGGACAAAATATGCGCCGTGAGAAACGTATGGCCGCCCACTTTTATGTGGAGTCTGCTTATTGTCATGCATTTTTTATGTGCCCCCACACAGTGTAATCCTGCTACAGTCACCTGTAAATTATATTCCACCCCTCCATCTCTCCACCAGTTTATATAGAAATTCTGAAATTTCCCCAACGTGGGACTATTAAAGGATTAAAGGATTATCTTATATAGCTCCTTCATCTGTCCCCAGTTTCATGTTCATCTGCCACCAGTGTCATAGGCCCCCTACATTATGTTCCCCTCAACACAAATACTTCTACTCGCCTTCCAACGCTCCCCCGCCGCTGTCTCCGCTCTCACTCCACTGACCTAGTTGTCGGGCCAATGGTTGGGAGGTATGCCTAGCAGCTGAGTGTGGCCCCCTCCCGCCGTTCCCCCACACACTTGACCCCTGCGATTCCAGAGGCTGAGGCACCTTCCTCCTCTGGCGCCCCTGTCCCCGCTCTGTCTCGCATGGGCCGGGCCTCTCCCACCGCAGCAGCCCCGTGCCGACCCCAACCGCGCAGGCCCCTCTGTCTCTCCTGCTGCACCCCGGCTGTCGCTCACCAGCCCCTCTCTCCTGCAGCACCCCACTGATTATCCCGTGGCGTCCACCCGTTTGCCACCCTTAAACCCCCCTCTGAAGCGATCCTCCCTTCCCCCCTACCCGTACGCTAGTGTCCCGTAGTACTTAACGCTCTGGCCGAGCCGATGCAAGCGGTGTCTGGTGGTGAGTGCCGCTGCGCAGGGAGGCTGCACACTTGCTGCCGCCGTGGAGAGTGGTGTGGCTAGGCAGAGCAGGCAGCATGGCTGCGGCGCTCCGAGTAGGCGCCACGCTGGCTGGGCTGGAGAGCGGCCCACCCACACACTGCCTTGGACGTATCGGGCTGCGCCGCTTCTCCACAGGCCCGCCCAGAGCCTGTCGCACACCAATGGGAGCGGACAGACCAGCGAGGACGCCATCAGAGGCCATACAGCGGAGCTGGAGTACTGTTTCGCCAGTCCCGTCGGGGTTGTAGGGGGAGTGCGCGCCTCGGGAGGTGGCCTATCTTTCCTTCCGGCAAATTATCTAGGTATGTGCGAAATCTCAGCCAAATCCGTACAGGCTGTGATAGTGGAACAAACATCCAAACACACAAACCTACAAACATTCAAACACACAAACTTTCACATTTATAATATTAGTAGGATATTGGCTTATTTTCATATCATATATTGATCATTTCAGCATTGTTTCATCACTTTGTGGCCACAAAAGTAGCTTCTGCTCCTATTGTTTTAATTTTAATTAGCTTCCTCTCCTATTAAAGGCCCTCTTAAAACACTATTATTGCTTTGGGATTTATTTTGAAGACTCCCTTCAAATTTATTTCATAGTATAATAATTACAAGTACAATAATGTAGTATTTTTAAACCTGAATTTGATTAATTTGTTTCCCTGCAGATAATATGGACTCCACATTCATCCCTCTTCTAAATTTTTCGTGTGGGATTATAGCTGGTCTTCTGGCATCTATATCTACTCAGCCTGCTGATGTCATCAAAACTCATATGCAACTTTCTCCTGAAAAGTACAGATGGACTGGTCAGACCGCCCACTATATTTATCAGGTATTAGATTATTGCTACAAATGATAGTAAGGATTAGGCCCCACATTTCAGAAACACGGCTTTTTTTGTTGCAGATTTTACTGCAGTTATTTGAGCCAAAATGCAAGAATGACTACAAAAGGAATATAAAAAAACTTAAACATTTTTTAATGGCTAACTCATAATGATGACAGAATATGACGTTTCGAAGCTTACTCTGGGCCTCTTCAGAAATATCTAAAAACACTTTCTGCAGGTTGGATATTTATGCACAACTGGACACATAGGGATAAGATTACAGGAGGGGGGGAGAGGCTTATTACTATATACATATAAAAACAAATAATCAATTCCCACTTCCCAGGTTCTTTATCATTATGGCTTAGTTCAGTGATTTGTATAAAATGACATGAACCCACGTGATGTATTCATTCCATTATCCAGAGTCTTAAATAATGGGATGAATACATCACGTGAGTTCATGTCATTTTATACAAATCACTGAACTAAGACAGCCATAAAGATAAATAAACTGGGAATTATTTGTTTTTATATGTATATAGTAATAAGCCTCTTCCCCCCCCCCCCCCGTAATCCTATCCCTATGTGTCCAGTTGTGCATAAATATCCAACCTGCAGAAAGTATTTTTAGATATTTATGAAGAAGAAGCCCAGAGTAAGCTTCGAAACGTCATATTCTGTCATCATTATGAGTTAGCCTTTAAAAAAGGTATCACCCACTGAAGACTTGCAAGTTTTTTGTTTTTTTTTTTAGATTTCATAACCACTGGCTAACACGGTACGAGAACAAACATTTTCCTTATACAAAAGGAATGGGAAATATATAGAAAACACTTCCTACTTTCTGTTGACTGTGGATCAAAAAAACGCAGCAAAATCTGCAACCAAAAATCTGTCTCTCCACAATGTGGGGCCCCAGTCTAGGAGCCTTCTTGCAAGGGCCATGGATTAGTTGACCATTTATTTCCTAATGTTGCTGTTATGCCCAGTGGTCATCTGTCAAATAACAAACACAAAGTCTTGATGATCACATTTTCTTTTAATGCAGATTTAATAATGGTTGCTTGTCTTCTCCACATTCCCTGTTATCATGGGAAGATGTGTACTATAGTAAGGTTATTCTCCTACCTTACTTTTTCTGATCTGCGTCGCCGTTTCTGAAAATTTTCTGTTTCTGTATAACAAAGGAGTCTTCAGAAAGAATGGACATTCCCCCTGTGCTCAGAAACCACAGGGGGTGTCCCCTCTGTTCAACGAAGATGCTCCAGCGCCGCCTCTTTCTTCTTCTGCTGACGCCTCCGTCATGTCATCAGTCATCATTCTGTGTTCGGAATTCAAATCCCATGCATGCTCAGTCAGCTCTGCCATGTCACGTTGGGAAGAGCCAACTGCGCATGGCCGAACAGACATGCGCAGTCGTCTCTGTCCAACGCAACATGGCAGAGCCGACTGAGCATGCGGTAGAGAAGCGTCGGCAGAAGAAAGAGGTGGTGCTGAGTGTCTTCATTGAGCACAGGGGACAGCCTCCTGTGCTTTCTGTAGACTCAGTTGCATAAAGAATAAAAAATAAAATTTTCAGAAACTGTGGTGTATCAGAAAAATAAAGGTAGGAGAAGAATAGCCTTTCTAAAGGCTATTCCAATGTGGTGTTTGTAGAAAAAGGGAATGATAGAATTCCTTTAATAAAGTGAAATGTCTTTAATATAGCACCTGATGACCTGTAAAATTTGTTTTGCCATTTTTCCAGCAATGTGAAATTTAAAGACTTAACCTCTTAACGACCGGCCCATAGTAAAATTACGTTGGCACTGACAGGTCCTTCCTGACTGCCCTATAGTAAAATTATGTCGGGCAGTCAGGGAAGGTCTTCCCTGTCAGTGCCGACATAAAGAAGCTGGTGTTAGTTGTTAGTGACAGCCAACACCTGCTCTATAAGCCCCCATCGGAGATCAGCTCCGATGTTTTTTTTTTTTTTTTTAACCCCTTAGATGCAGAGATCAAATACGATCGCTGCATCCAACGGGATGCGCAATCATTCTTCCCCCAGGCACCCCCCGCAGAGTGATCAGGCAGCCCTGAGCCCCACATACCTTGGCTTGTGACGTGACTGTGATGTCATCAAAGGTCCTGTAGCCACTGGTATGTAACATCTGCAGATAAGGGTCTAAATCCTAGTAGCTCCACCCACACCAGAGTCCGATCACATGGTCATGACGTCATCAGAGGTCCTTTAGCACACTAGGATTTAGCATCTACCCTGCAGATGAGTCCCCAGGATTCATTGTGTCTTATGGAAGATGTCTGTTGTATGGAGGAGAGGAAGCTACAGTAAAGTGAAACACACAGGTACCTTCCTTTAGTTACTCTGCTTATTAAAGTCAGGCATTTGGGGTTATTAATTTAGTTTCAGTAACTCCCATGTGCATCACATTAATAACAGTTAACCCCATCATGTCCCTCATATTAACCCCTGTGCCCCATATAAGTGTTACTAATATGTGAGACACATGATGGTATTAATGAAGGATCTTAATTATGAAGATACCTAACTATTACCTCCATATGTCCCACATATCAGTAACTCATATGTGAGGCACACAGGGGGTTAATGTGAGGGACATGATGGGGTTAACTGCTATTACTATGATCCCCATGGAGTTACTAAGCTGTAATGCACATGACCAGACTTTTTTTCTGCAATGGTGGATTTCCCCCCCCTCGGCTTATACTCGAATCAATAAGTTTTCCTAGTATTTGTGGTAAAATTAGGGGGTCTCAGCTTATATTCGGGTCGGCTTATACTTGAGTATATACAGTATGTTAATCGCCTGACTTCCTGTATAGGCTGTGAGACACTGAATGCTGTGTCTCATAGCCTATATATTAATAATGAAATCATTGCTGAATCAAGTGTCCTAAAGGGACATATGAAAAAGTAAGTAAATTGTTTGAAAATAATTAATAAATTTATAAAGCCCCAAAAATTCCCTTTTTTCTAAAGAAAATTAATTATATAAAAAACCACCTAAAAAATTAATAAAAACAATGCATATTTGGTATCGTCGCGTCCGTAACAATCTGTACAATAAAATTGAAACAACATTTAATGTGAACTCCGGAAGTAGTGTTATTTCACCATCTGTTCGGATGTTTGGCGGTCAATCACGCAAAACCCGCTCCACCGATTTGGCTGAAATTTTCCACAAACATAGTTAATACACCCACATAGGGATAGGCTACTTAGGGCACATAGGGCACAATAGGCTACTTTTCAACACAGTAACCCACATACGTTTTCCACACAAATCCCACAAAAAAGAAACTGACATCACCATCTCTGCAATCTCACACACTTTGGACCATAGCAAGCCCCTAAACTTCACATTACCCCATACAGCCTAGCCCCTAACCCCACACACTCACATATACTTTCCCACTTTCACCCTCACCTTTACCATCCTGCAGGAGCCTACCTCTGTCACTCTCCGGACCAGCCATATTTGACGACCCCCACCGCTGGGCGGATCCGCGGCACCGCCTACCACACTTCTCCACTAGCTTCACAGGAGCATGCGCACTTTGCACACATAAACAACGTGTTACTAGCACGCCACCATTTTGCGCCTCCACCTTAGGCCGCAGCACACGAAATCCTGCCTCCAGCTCGCAACAGTACCCGACGCCGCTATCACCTCCCTGCTGTTTCCTCTGCACAATCCATCCACCAGTTCGACACTGGTTAAGTTCACGTACGCCATAGCCCTTCCCTTACACAATCGCGCATACACTGCGCTACCCCCGTCATGTCTCCGGTTCCTGCCAACTTTGCGTCCTCTGCCGCCTTCTCTTACCTGTCCCGCAGCTCCCGTCTGTCCGTTGCTGCGCAGAGGCATCCTCCTGCTCATCTCCACCGCCTACACAGGGCTAGGCTGCCGCCGTGAAGGTCCCTATAGCAGCCGCTAGCTCTCTCACGCAGCTCAGTGTGTCCAGGCTGCTGCAGGCTATGCTACGTACCCTGCAATAGCACTGGCACGATTATGCAATACATTACGATTGCAATGCATTGCATTGTTCAGGACACCCCCTGCTGGTGTACAACGGTATTGTTTTGCAATTCAGGACACCCCCTGCTGGTGTACAACGGTATTGTTTTGCAAGCTGCTGGATGCAGCCTGCAAATCTCATTAGCATTAAAATAAAAAATAAAAAAATACTGTGAAACACACACATTACCTATCCCCGCCTCCGAAATCCCCCACTCTACTAACTGAACTAAACATTACGCCTGCATACACTCACACTATTAGGCAATGCATTGCAATACATTACTATTGCAATGCATTGCATTATTCAGCGCACCCCCTTCTCTCCTTCACACCCACTAAACGCCCATGTATTTGCTGAAAATACACGTCTACAAATACACGTGTAAGGGTCCATTCACACGGCGTAACGCGGTGCTAATTTGGTGCTTATTTTTTACGCTGAGCGCCGCGTTACGGGAGCGTTTGCGCCGCGCTATTTACAGTGCGCGTTTATGGTCGCGTGTACGCGGCGTTAATGCCGCGTAAACCCGATCGTAAAATTTCACCCACGACACTATTTACACACTTCTACAATCACCGCAGACGAAGTCGCGGGTAGCAGCTAGTATGCTATAAAAAGTGATCAAAAAGTCATATGTACCCCACAACAGTACCAGTAAAAAGCACAAGTTGTCCCGCAAAAAATAAGCCCTCAACCATAACTGTCAACTGAAAAATAAAAATGTTACGCCTCTCAGAAGATGGTGATGCAAAAAAAACCCCATTGATTTATGTCCCCAAATGTGTTTTTATTCTGCAGAATTATCACATTAAAAAAATAATATAAATGCGGTATTGCCGTAACCATACCGACCCACAGAATAAAGGTAACATGTTACCTATACTGTACGCTGCATGGCGAAAAATTTGAAAGGTAAAACACAATGTCAGAATTGATTTTATTTATTTAAATCCAGCAAAAAAAAAATAAAAGTTAATAAAATGTATTCCATAAGTTGTAGGCACCCAAAAATGGTGTCATTACAAAATACATCATATCCCACAAACAACAAGCCCTTATATGGCCACGTCACCAGAAAAATAAAGAAAATACAGCATCTAGAAATGTGAAGCCAAAACCGCCAAATCATTAGAACACAACTGGCTGCGGCAGGAAGGGAATATATAAGCTGTACGAGCGTATATCAAGGGACACCCAAGATTTAGAGCTTATGAGGGAAAAGACATCAGAAGTGACCCCCAGAGTGTTCCAGTAGCTCCTATGATTGGGGGAGTCATAGTAGGCAATTTGGTGTTTGCAATGTACTACGTATAGCTTACGTATTCCCTCTTCACTATCCACTGTGCATTCGCGTCTGGGATACTACACTCACTACACCCACTGAAAATTTTTTGAGGGGTGCTGTTTTCAAAATGAGGTCACTCCTTTGGGGAATCCATTTTCTGGTATCTTACAGGCTCTACAAACATGACTTGGCATTCAGATACCAAATACAGTGTTGGCTAAAAGTATTGGCACCCCTGCAATTCTGTCAGATAATACTAATTTTCTTCCAGAAAATGATTGCAAACACAAACTCTGGTATTAATATCTTCATTTATTTTGCTTGCAATGAAAAAAACACAAAAGAGAATGAAAAAAAAAAAAAAAGTCAAATCATTGATCATTTTACACAAAACTCAAAAAATGGGCCGGACAAAAGTATTGGTACCCTCAGCCTAATACTTGGTAGCACAACCTTTAGACAAAATAACTGCGAACAACCGCTTCCAGTAACCATCAATGAGTTTCTTACAATGCTCTGCTGGAATGTTAGACCATTCTTCTTTGGCAAACTGCTCCAGGTCCCTGAGATTTGAAGGGTGCCTTCTCCAAACTGCCATTTTGAGATCGCTCCACAGGTGTTCTATGGGATTCGGGTCTGTACTCATTGCTGGCCACTTTACAAGTCTCCAGTGCTTTCTCTCAAACCATTTTCTAGTGCTTTTTGAAGTGTGTTTTGGGTCATTGTCCTGCTGGAAGACCCATGACCTCTGAGGGAGACCCAGCTTTCTCACACTGGGCCCTACATTATGCTGCAAAATTTGTTGGTAGTCTTCAGACTTCATAATGCCATGCACACGGTCAAGCAGTCCAGTGCCAGAGGCAGCAAAGCAACCCCAAAACATCAGGGAACCCTTGCCATGTTTGGCTGTAGGGACCGTGTTCTTTTCTTTGAAGTCCTCTTCTTCTTTTTTTTTTCTTTTTTTTTTTTTCCTGCAAACTCTATGTTGATGCCTTTTCCCAAAAGCTCTACTTTTGTCTCATCTGACCAGAGAACATTCTTCCAAAACGTTTTTGGTTTTCCCAGGTAAGTTTTGGCAAACTCCAGTCTGGCTTTTTTATGTCTCTGGGTAAGAAGTGGGGTCTTCCTGGGTATCCTACCATACAGTCCCTTTTCATTCAGACGCCGACGGATAGTACGGGTTGACACTGTTGTAGCCTCAGACTGCAGGGCAACTTGAACTTGTTTGGATGTTAGTCGAGGTTCTTTATCCACCACCGCACAATCTTGTGTTGAAATCTCTCGTCAATTTTTCTTTTCCGTCTACATCTAGGGAGGTTAGCCACAGTGCCATGGGCTTTAAACTTCTTGGTGACACTGCGCACGGTAGACACAGGAACATTCAGGTCTTTGGAGATGGACTTGTAGCCTTGAGATTGCTCATGCTTCATCACAATTTTGCTTCTCAAGTCCTCAGACTTTGGTCTTCTTTCTTTTCTCCATGCTCAATGTGGTACACACAAGGACACAGGACAGAGGTTAAGTCAACTTTAATCCATTTCAACTGGCTGCAAGTGTGATTTAGTTATTGCCACCACCTGTTAGGTGCCTCAGGTAAGAAACAGGTGCTGTTAATTACACAAATTAGAGAAGCATCACATGATTTTTCAAACAGTGCCAATACTTTTGTCCACCCCCTTTTTTATGTTTGCTGTGGAATTATATCCAATTTGGCTTTTTGACAATTCTTTTTGTGGTTTTCCATTGAAGACAAATTAAATGAAGATAACAATACCAAATAATTTGTGATTGCAATAAGTTTTGGAAGAAAATTAGTATTATCTGACAGAATTGCAGGGTGCCAATACTTTTGGCCAACACTGTATCTAAATCTGCGCTCCAAAAGCCACATCACACTCCTTCCCTTCTGTGCTCTGCTGTGTTCCCAAACTGCAGTTTATGCCACGTTTGACACTGGTGTACCCAGGATAAGGAATGTAATGTCATATGTGGGTATAAACTGATATTAGTACACAGCCAGACACAGAAGGGAAGAAGGGTTATTTGGAGCACAGACTTGGTTTGGTTTTTGAATGCCATGACACTTTTGCAGAACTGAAACACCAGTAAAGTGGAATTCCCCGATATGTGACCTTATTTTGGAAACTACACCCCTGAATGATTTGTCCAGGGCTACAGAGACCATTTTTTACTCCCAAGTGTTGCTATAACTTATTATCCATAAATGAATACGAAGCTGATTGTGAAAGGTGAAAATTACAACTTTTCCAGGAATATGTCATTTTAGTGCATAATATGTTGTGCCTGACTTGTATGAGAGATGAACGCTCTAAGGGCCCCTTCACACGGCGTAAGCGCGCCACTCCTTTAGACACGTGTCCGAGTGTGGCGCTTCAAAACAGAGCCCATTGATTTCAATGGGAAGCGCGTGTATATCGGCATATACGTGCGCTTCCCATTGAAATCAATGGGCTCTGTTTTGAAGCGCCGCACTCGGACACGTGTATACATGTCTAAAGGAGCGACGCGCTTAAGCCGTGTGAAGGGGCTCTAAAAGCTGTTGTGCCCGAGATACCCGCTTACCAGTTTTTGCAGTGTGTCTCTCTGCTGACATAAGTTGAGCACAACCTATCGGGCACTGAAGTGGCGAATATCTGGAAAAATTTCATTTTTAACTTCTCATTATTAGCTGCGCATTCATTCCTGGAAACTAAAGAAATGCAACACTCAAGGGTTAAAAATGCTTGCTACGCAATAAATCCCATCAGTGGGCTAGTGTCCAAAATGGGGTGACATGTCTGCAGATTCCACTTTATTGGCAATTCAGGGGCTTTGCAAACGTGGCATGACATCCGAAAACCAAAATAGCGCTTCTTCCCTTCTGTCTGTGCCCAAACAGCCGTATGTACCCAGTACGTTATCTGGGGTACACCAGTGTCATACATGTGGGCATACACTGCCATTTGGGTACACAGCAGGGCGCAGATGTGGAGGAGCGATATGTGGTTTTTGGAGTGCAGATTTAGATTGTTTGTTTTTGGACACCATGTCACATTTGCAGAAATTACCCCTACAAAATGGGGTCACTTCTTGGGGAATTCCAGTTTACTGGTACCTCCAGGGCTCTGCAAAAACAACATGGCGCCCAGAAAGTCCCTCTAAATCTGTACCTCAAAAGTGCAGTGCTCCTTCCCTTCTGAGCCCTGCTGTGTGCCCAAGCAGCAGTTTACACCCACATACAGTACAGACCAAAAGTTTAGACACACCTTCTCATTCAAAGAGTTTTCTGTATTTTCATAACTATGAAAATTGTAGATTTACACTGAAGGCATCAAAACCTATGAAATAACACATTTGGAATTATATACTTAACAAAAAAGTGTGAAACAACTGAAAATATGTCTTATATTCTAGCTTCTTCAAAGTAGCCACCTTTTGCTTTCATTCCTGCTTTGCACACTCTTTGCATTCTCTTGATGAGCTTCAGGAGGTAGTCACCGGAAATGGTTTTCACTTCACAGCTGTGCCCTGTCAGGTTTAAGAAGTGGGATTTCTTGCCTTATAAATGGGGTTGGGATCATCAGTTGTGCTGTGCAGAAGTCAGGTGGATACACAGCTGATAGTCCTACTGCATAGATTAGCTGCTTTTTGTTCTTGCCATAATACAAATTCTAAGTAAAGAAATACAAGTGGCCATCATTACTGTAAGAAATGAAGGTTAGTCAGTCCGAAAAATTGGGAAAACTTTGAAAGTGTCCTCAAGTGCAATTGCAAAAACCATCAAGCTCTACAAAGAAACTGGCGCACATGAGGACCGCCCCAGGTAAGGAAGACCAAGAGTCACTTTTGCTGTGGAGGATAAGTTCATCCGAGTCACCAGCCTCAGAAATCGCAGGTTAACAGCAGCTCAGATTAGAGACCAGGTCAATGCCACACAGAGCTCTAGCAGAAGACACAGCTCTGCAACAACTGTTAAGAGGAGACTTTGTGCAACATGCCTTCATGGTAAAATAGCTGCTAGAAAACTACTGCTAAGGACAGGCAACAAGCAGAAGAGACTTGTTTGGGCTAAAGAACACAAGGAATGGACATTAGACCAGTGGAAATCTGTGCTTTGGTCTGATGACTCTAAATCTTTGGTTCCAACCACTGTGTCTTTGTGCGACGCAGAAAAGGTGAACGTATGGACTCTACATGCCTGGTTCCCACTGTGAAGCATGGAGGGGGAGGTGTGGAGGTGCCTGACTGGTGACACTGTTGGGGATTTATTCAAAATTAAAGGCATACTGAACCAGCATGACTACCACAGCATCTTGCAGGGGAATGCTATTCCATCCGGTTTGCGTTTAGTTGGACCATCATTTATTTTTCAACACGACAATTACACTAAACCCACCTCCAGGCTGTGTAAGGGCTATTTGACCAAGAAGGAGAGTGATGGGGTGCTACGCCAGATGACCTGGCCTCCACAGTCACCAGACCTGAACCCAATCGAGATGGTTTGGGGTGAGCTGGACCGCAGAGTGAAGGCAAAAGGGCCAACAAGTTTTAAGCATCTCTAGGAACTCCCTCAAGACTGTTGGTAGACCATTTCAGGAGACTACCTCTTGAAGCTCATCAAGAGTGTGCAAAGCCTATCAGGGGTTACTGCTCATGGCTAGGGGTTGCTGCTAATTGCCTAGGGGCTATTAGGGGTAAATGCTCATTGCTAGGGACTACTGCTCGTTGCCTAGAGGTTAATGCTCATTGTTTAGGGGCTATTGGGCTAGAGAGATAATTCAAAGTGCCCCAGAGTCTGTGCAGCTGTGCCTGTAACATGGTGCAGAAAACTGCACACGCTTGGGGTGATGAAAGGTCCTCTTTAAAATGAGATTTTGCAGTGTAAGCTCACCCGGCTTGTGTAGGTGGGACATCAACAACCTGAAAGTGGAAGCTGTGAAATAGGGTACTAGGTCACAGTCCTTGCATGGCACAATAAGCATCCCAAGGGAACCAAATAGAGTTGAAAGCATCCCAAGTGTTGTTGAGGCTAGCCGTCAAGGATTCAAGGACATCCTTAATGCGTGCCAAGAGTTCTGTGACAGAGGGGGGTGTAGAGCTTCTCCAGTGCTTGGCAATAAGGGTCTTAGCGGACGTGCAGAGATGAAGGAACAATCTGGAAGTCTTACTGCTGAGATGCCTGGGAGGGAGGTTCACAATTTATGTAAGGGGATCTAAGGAGACTCCTTGCAAAAAGGAGTCAGTTAAAGCTCTGACCTTCTGCCAAAACAAAGTATAAGGGCGCAAGTCCAAAATATGTGGTACAACGTACCCACGGCAGAATGACAACGCCAACACTGCATAGAAAGAACACGTCAAGGGGAAAGAAGGAGAAGGGAAAACATAGCCCACTGATCCAAGTTAAATCAAAAAGGATTAAAAAAAAACTTACATTCCTCAGTATGTAGGTGGATTGCACGGATAATTACTCCTCGGCCAGGAGCACTTCAGCAGTAGAAAAAAAACTTTCAAGAAAGGTATCCATCAATCAATGGTTAAAGATGATATAAAATCCAAGTTTTTATTTCAGGCTACGACTAAGGAACATTTGTACTGAAACGTGTCAGCCCAGACGCTCCTTTTATCTTGTAATTTGTGAGTCAAATATGGCCATACACAATATGGCATTTTTGTAAACTTTTTTTAATGAAGCAAAAATAAAAACTTGGATTTTATATAATCTTTAACCATTGATTACTGCATAGGAAGGGCAGGGTTCAAAGCATGGAGGAGGGCCGGTGTATGGTACCAGTGCATCAGAAGTTTAAATTGTGTTTCCCTAAGGGTTATGCACTGGGAAGATTTCTGAGTTTCGCGACCAGACAATCTGCCACTGTCCCTGAGAGATAGAAACACCCAGCGCCTCCTCCCATTTAGACATATAGCGATGTCTAATGGGGGAGCGAAGTGACTGACAAGAGAGAAGCTGATATACTGATGAGATAAAGCCCTTGGTGGAGGTACCTGCATGGCAGATCCTCTGAAAGGCTGTGGGAAGAGAGACTTTGGAGGATCCATGGAGAAAGCGTACGAAGTGAGCGGAACCATTCGGTTCTAGGGAGGTCTACATTGTCTACAAAATAAGCAAAGCACCAACAACACCCGGTCTATCAACCTGATGCTCCCCACATCTCTCCCCCACATTAAACAATGCACCCCACATCTTTCCTCCCACACACACTACAACCTGCACCCTACAACTCTTACCCTATAGTGTTAATCAGCACTCCACAGCTCAGAACACCCCAAACAAGTTTCATACAGCTCCCCATGTGTCTTTTAAGGCTGAAGCCCAATGTGGTGGTAACACCACAGCAAAAACTGCAGCGTATTCCTGTCCCTGCAAAATGGACAGTGAATACCATCCACGCATTGCAGAAAAATTCCTTCAGCGGAAATTTTACGATTTTTCAAAACACTTGCGTTTTGGAAAATGGTAGCATGTCAATTATACCTATGGAAATACCAGCGGTTTCCCTATAGGTATAATGGAAACAGAAAGTCTGCAGAGGAAAACTCTGCAAACTTTATGTGAAAAGTACTGCGATAAATCACTATGCATTCCCACAGTGTTTTTCCCCACAAGGCTTTTTGGCTGCATCCAGCTACTTGGGGCCTTAGCATAAAGCATATTATCAGGGACCCATGCATCGCCTCTCATGCGAACCCAACACAAATATAAAAGATTCCTCCATTCTTCATGAGCCTCTTGTGCATTGCCAAAAACCCCTGAATGTACCTTTAGTGCATGGAGCACACACAAGCACCCCCCAGCTCTCCACATGCCCCCCCCCCACCATGCACCCAACAGTACACTGTGCACCCCACATCTCTCCACCCCCACACTACACCATGCACCCTACAACTCTCCCCCATAGTACACCATGCACCCCACAGAAAGCTCCTTACTGATTATAGTATTTAGTGATAGACCAGGTAGGAACGCAGAGCAGGCACACACACGTGACATGGTCGATGCTGTGTCACATGTTCCTTATTGTCACACACTCAGTGGTCAGAGGAGGTGTATCAGGGAGCAGGCAGAGCCAGGTCAGTGGGGGGTGTGGCTTCAAAAATAAAGAGACAGAAGTAGAAATGAAAGTGAGAGTCTCTGAGTAAGTTTATTATTTATCTTTGTGCTACATACTACAAACTGTTAGCTTTAAAGTGGCCAACCCCTCTAAAGTGCAACCATTTGTAAAACTGCTGTCATAACAAAATATGGTACAGTAACACTTTTTTTGTTTGTTTTTATTTCTTCAGTTATCATTGTTAGTATGCCCTCTTTGGTCCCCATTTTATCTATCTATTTTATGGTCATGTGGTGGGCACACAGGTGCACAGCTATAGTCACAGCACCGTAATCAGATGTCTACCTAGTAACAAGCTGTGTATCTATCACATGACCATGGCCTTTTTAAAGGCTATTCAGGCATATGTGGGGCTCATACAACATAATTTTGCTGATAGAGCCCCTTTAAGGTGCCCAGGTGTAATTGACAGAGTCCTGCCTGTTGTTAGTAGTTGTTCCTAGCTTCTCCATATATCTAACACGACTCAGGGCCTCTCAGGCTGTAGGCAGCCTTTTTGCCGTAAAAACGTTTTTTTTTTTCTGCATGGACACAAAGTCAAACATGCAGGACTTTGTGTCTATGAAAAAAAAAGCAGTTTCATGGCAGAGAGGCTGCAGAAGGACATCAGCGGTTTGCTTTAAAAACACATTAAAATGAATCAGTTTTTAAACTTACTGTATGCAAGCCTTCTCCAAGCTGTTTTTCCTGCAATTTTGGCAGAATCACGGCGGGCATACAGCGGCACAAGTGTGAACGCCACCTTACTTGTTTTAGTTATGCCTAAAAAGTATTTTTTTTTAATAAAAAATAAAGTTCTACATGCCAGGGCCTGTGAAAACACTGCACTCATAATGTCACATGAGAACGATCCTGGCAGATACACAGTCCAGTCACATTAATGTGACCACCTGTCAAAATCTAGAATAACCACCTTTTGCAGAGCGGACCTCTGCAAGACGTGCAGGAAGAGAGGGAATGTTGTGATGATGTTCACTGGTATATTGAGCCATGCCGTGTCCAGCTGTGTACGCGGTTGAGCATCCATGGCGCGAACAACCCGATCGAGGTGGTCCCACAGATTCTCGATTGGGTTCAAGTCCGGGGAATTTGCTGGCCAAGGGAGTACGGTAAACTCATGCTGGTGCTCCTCAAACCACGCACGTACACTGCGAGCTTTATGACACGTCACATTGTCCTGCTGGTAGATGCCATCATCCTGAGGAAAAACTATTCGCATGTAGGGGTGAACATGGTCCGGAAGGATAGATGCATACTTGTGTTGATCTATCGTGCCTTCCACAATGATGAGTACACCCAGATGACTGATGACAAACGCCTTCTGCGATTGGTTAACGTTGACGTCAAAAGTAGCCGATGGTCACACTAATATGATTGGACTGTGTATATTGCACTATAGTTTGAAGTTCTAATGAACATTTTGATAGAATGGCTGTTGCATGGGGACGATAACCACACCAACTTTTACAAGAAAATGTGAGCTTACCAATAATGTTGGGAAGGAAAGAACAAACTTGGTAAGTTTTTTGTTTTTTTATGTTATATATACACATATACTGACAACCGAAAAGATAGCAACTACCGGTAGTTAGGTTATTATAGTTTTTATGTAATTTGTCCTTAGAATTTTTCCAGGCAAAAAAAAATAACTTTTCAAAAAGAAGTCTTTTAGTGCTATTAATAGGTTAAAGAGGACCTTTCATGGTCCGGGGCACAGGACGTTCTATATACTGAATTTGGCGCACTGTCGGCTTTCCTGATCTGTGCCCCGGGTAAAGCGCTATCGGTCCCGGTACCGTAGCACTTTACAGTCAGAAGGGCGTTTCTGACAGTTAGTCAGGGACGCCCTTCTGCCCAGCAGCGCATATTGCGCTGTAGAGTGTGAGCGGGGAGGAACGCCCCCTCCCTCTGCTCACAGTGCTCGTCCATAGACGAGTATTATCAGGAGGGGAGGGTGCGTTCCTCCCCGCTCACACTGTGCAGCGCGATAGGCGCTGCTGGGCAGAAGGGCATCCCTGGCTGTCAGAAACACCCTTCTGACTGTAAAGAGCTAGGTACCGGGACCGATAGCGCTTTACCCGGGGCACAGATCGGGAAAGCAGACAGTGCGCTGAATTCAGCGCACTGTCAGCTTTCCAGCAGTGTATAGAACTGCCTGTGCCCAATCTGATGAAAGGTCCTCTTTAATAAGTGCACCCAAATACCCTTTAGTAGTTTTTTGAGTTATTGCTGGATTTCTTTGTGCGCTCCTTGCATCTTCTGCATTTGTTCTGTCTTCCCACAACTACCATGATGAGTATGATTATCCCCTGATCCTGGTCTATAGTCTCTCACTCTGCCAAACTAGTATTCCTACGCTATGCTGAGGAGATCCAACAGATCAAAACAGCGCTGTCCATAGCTGGGAATCTGTTCCTTTTGGAATAGAAGTACTAGTTTGGCAATAATCCCCGCATTATGTTATTAGGCTCACTAAACGCGTCATGCATGATGTTAAGGGTAGATTGCCTCAGCCCTTTTAAAATTCATCAAGCATTTTTTTTACTTGGTTTCTAATAACTTTCCATCCAAACTCTTCATTAGGAGTATTCATGTAGGACTATCTTGTTTGCAAGTAAGTCTAAGTTCACACAGAGTTTTTTGGTCAGGGTTTTGCCATTGTCAAAACCGGACCGGAAAACGTGTGAGGAGTTCCCTGAGGTGTTTTTTGCCATTTGAAGCGGGGGGGGGGGGGGGGGGTTTAGGTGTTTTTCGAGTAGTTTCCTGACTGGATGTGTTCATGAATTATATTTTTAAAAAAAACAAAAAACGCCTGGCATTTCCTGATCAGGGAAAGCCGGAAAATGCTCATAGCTTTAAAAAGAATGGACATCTCGCTTCTTTTTTGCCGCTAGTGGAAAAGACTCAGAAGCGTTTTGTATATTTTAAATGGTGAGGCGTTTTTAGGTTCAGGGTTTAGAGGCAGATTTCTGCCAAAACCCTGACCAAAAAACTCCATGTGAACTTAGCCTAAAGGCTGCGTTCACACAGAGTTTTTTGGTCAGGAAACTGATTCAAATTCCTTCTCCTAAAAACGCCTCACCATAGGACTGTATGGTGAGGCATTTTTGGAGAAGGAATTTGAGTCAGTTTCCTGACCAAATTCCTGACCAAAAAGACTCTGTATGAACGCAGCCGCCAGCAACGATACAAATGTGTCTGCATCTATCAAAAAGTTTGACATAGAATCTAGTGCTGTTTGCATTATAATAGAATAACATTTTTTTTATGTTCTGTTCTAGAATCATGGATTGCCTGGATTTTTCCGTGGAGGCATACCTCGAGCCTTACGCAGAACTCTGATGGCAGCAATGGCATGGACAGTATATGAACAAATGATGAACAAAATGGGACTTAAATCTTGAACAAGCACTGAGACCAGCATTACCCAAAAGAGAGTACAATTAACTGGATATTTGGATTATAACCAGACCACATACTTGAAGGATATGAACATAAGCTGGGAAATAAAGATGGTTTTCAACAATCATTACAATAAAACCTATGGTAATGCCAGAAGTGATAGACTCTAACTTTCCTTTTATCATATAAAAAATAAACATTATTTTATTGCCTTGTCTGTGAAAATTCTAATTATTAAATCTCATGTTACTTGCACATGGTGAATTCTAAAAAAAAAAGGGGGGGTATAAAATTGCTTTTTTGGTCACTTCTTTTCCAAAGAAAAGGTGATCAAAAACTAATGTGTACCCTAAAATGGTACCCATAAAAATGAGTTTGTCCCACAACAAAAACAACAGGACTTCGCACAGGTCAATTGGGAATTAAGGAAAAAAAAAAAAAAAAGTAATGACTCTCAGAATATAAAGCTCAAAGCAAATAAAGAAATGATTTAACATAAACAATATACAGTAAACTGCAGTTTAAAATCCAGAAACCAAAAAGTCATTATCCCTAGTTCTAGAGATACAACATCAACAGTATGCTAGAGTACAGAACAAATATCACTGAGAAAAGTATCAGCATACCATATATACCCGAGTATAAGCCGACTTTTCCAGCACATTTTTCTTGCTGAAAAAGCTCTCCTTGGCTTATACATGAGTCAGGGTCCACGGAGCACAGAAAACTGGAAGGGGGAGGTCCTTTAGTGCTACTGCTCTGTGGGTGGCTTGTCATGAGGTCACGTGACTGTGATGTCATCAAAGGTCCTGTAGCCACTGGTATGTAACATCTGCAGATAAGGTTGAGACTAAATCCTAGTAGCTCCTCCCACACCAGAGTCCGACCACATGGTCATGACGTCATCAGAGGTCCTTTAGCACACTAGGATTTAGCATCTACCCTACAGATGAGTCGCCAGGATTCATTGTGTCTTATGGAAGATGTCTGTTGTATGGAGGAGAGGAAGCTCGAGTAACGTGACACACACAAGGACCTTCCTTTAGTTACTCTGCCTATTCAATGTCAGGCATTTAGGGTTATTAATTTAGTTTCAGTAACTTCATGTGCCTCATATTAATAACAGTTAACCCCATCATGTCCCTAATATTAACCCCTGTGTGCCCCATATAAGGGTTACTAATATGTGAGACACATGATGGTACTAATGAAGGACCTTAATTATGAAGATATCTAATTATTACCTCCATATGTCCCACACATCAGTAACTCTTATGTGAGGCACAAGAGGGGTTAATGTGAGGGACATGATGGGGTCAATTGCTATTACTATGAGGCACGACCAGGCTTTTTATCTTAAATGGAGGATTCCCCCCTCGGCTTATACTCAAGTCAATCAGTTTTCCCATTTTTTTGCGGTAAAATTAGGAGTCTCGGCTTATATTTGGGTCGGCTTATACTCAAGTATGACGCTGGGTTCACACCTGCGTTCATGTCTCCGTACTATGGTTTCCGTCTTCTGCATGGCAGAAGACGGAAACCATAGACCGGGTCTGGCCGTGCGCGGCGGTGAGCGTTTTAGGCTCTCCGCCACGAAACCGGATTTTTTTTATCCGGACACAGAGTAGTGCATGTCCGACTCTGTGTCCGGATTATAAAACCCGGTTTCGCGGCGGAGAGCGCAAAACGCTCACTGCCGCGCACGGCCGGACAGCTTTCTCACCCATTCAAATGAATGGGTGAGAAAGTCTCCTGCAGGTTTCCGTCTCCTGCCTCTGTTTTATGCAGGAAACGGAAACCTGCAATAAGGACCGAACAACGCAGATGTGAACGAGCCCTATACGGTATATTGAAAATGTAAAAGACTTTCCAGTATCTGTGGTGTCCTATATCAGAGCCTACATATTTTTGAACATTACATTCAATATTATGTCCCATGATAAATCTACTTCATCTACAAAAAAAAATTCTCGTTGTGTAACATGTCCTGTGTTTTTTTTTTAAATTTATATTAGACCTGAATATTTTTACCATTTTGATCCATTACAATTCTTTTACATGTTTTATGAGGGCTACTAGGGAAAGTGTGATACTGCTATGGATTACCTGGACATCAGAACCTTACCTAAATTGCTTAATCTGGGACCATGTATACATCTGTTATTGGGAACAAGCTTCAGAACAGTGAATTGTCCCAGATTAATTTTTGGGTATCATTTGTACAAGGTCTTTTGTACATTACACGTAGAGGCCGCTGTAGGTTATTATACGATCAGGGATCTATGGCATGAATGGAGAGGGGGACACGCTTTCTGAACAAGGTACCATCAATCCTCCCCAGTTACCCAGTGGTTCAAGCTTACTACATTGCTTCTTAAAGTATGTCATTGGTCAATGGGGATGTATGAAGAGTTCTCTTCATACACGGCGGATGCCAGCTGTATAATACCACCACGACCAGCTGGGATCGGTGCAGACATCGTAGTTTTGAATACTTTAGATGCCATGGTTAAACGAAACCGCAGCATCTAAAGTCCACAGGAGCTATGGGCATAGCTATCTTTTATCGACTGCCACCCTCCAGAACGTCATCGGAAGGGTAGGGATCGGTTGCCATAATAGCCGGGAGCCTGAAGACTCCCAGGCTCGTCACTGCCATAGGCATTGAAGGGGCCATTCTACTACTGAGTTTAGGGGCACGGAGGTGGCCATTGCATAACTGTTAGCGAATGCTGAAAACAAAGCATTATTTTATAGACCTTTATATCCACCTTATTGCAACAGTGAACAATGCCTCACATATTTCACCCCTTCCCACCGCAGGCATTTTCATTTTTCACTCTCCTCCTTCTAAACCCCATAACTTTATTTTTTCGCTCTCAAAGCCATATGAGGTCTTAATGTTTGCGGGACAATTTTTTCTGCATATTGCTACCATTTATTATTCTGTATTAGCTGGAAAAAAAATTCTGAATGGGGTGGGTTTGAAGAAAAAGTGCATTTGTGTGACTTTCTTCCAGGTTTCATTTTTACGGTGTTCACTGAGCAGCCAAAATGACATCACCTATAGTCTATGTTTCGGCACGATTCTGAGGATACCAAATTTATATGGTATATTTTAAACCCTTAACAAAAATCCAAAACTTTTTTTCTAAAAGTCGCCATATTCTGACACCTGTAACTTTATGTACAGGGATGTATAGGGTGTCTTTTTTTGCGGGACCAGGTATACTTTTCAGTTATACTATTTTGGGGAATTGCTATTGCTTTAATCACTTTTTATTCAAATTTTTATCAGTGAAAAAATGGCGGTTTGGCTGACTTTTTTTTTCCCACTACAGTGTTTACCGTACAAGAAAAATATTTTTATAGATTTGGAGAGCTGGTCTTTTTGGACATGTGTTTCACAGTATTTAAGTACGTTTATATATGTTTTAGAGAAAGGAGGTGATTTGAATTTTTAATCCTTTTTAGTTTTTTGGGTTTTAGTTTTTTTTCATATGCATTTATTACACCCCAGGGGGTCTGATCACTAATGCAATGCATTAAAATGCATATAGTAATTCTATTGCAGGCTACAGAGCAGCCTGCAACAGAAAGTGTAGAATGACAGGGCGGCACAAGGCTCCCGGCTGTCATAGAAATGGGACACAAGCTTCGGAGTTTGCTCCGGGTGCTTGTGATCCCCGAGGAAATGGCGGAGCCCAGGCGCCGCCAGTAAAATGGTGCCTCGGTCAGCTTTCACCGAGGCGCCAGAGAGGGGTCAATGCCCATAATTGGTGTGGGCATTAATTGCAGGCATTAGTGCCCGGTGTCTACTGTACAAAACAGCAGACCACCAGTGGCTATGGCGGCCGCCATCTTTAGATACCCGGTATCTAGTACGGCAGATGTCGGGAAGGGGTTAAAGGGAGTCTATCATTAGAAAATCACCTTTTGAACTAATGGCACATTGGAATAGCCTTTAAAGAGGCTATTCTACTCCTACCTTCCATTCTCTACTTCTCCCTGCCATTTCTGTAAAAATCTGTTTATTGCGATATGCAACTTACACTCACAGTGCACTGGGGTTTTCCTCCTGTGCTCTAACTACCCCCGAGTCATAACCTCTCACCCACCACTTAGTTACTTCTGTTAACACCCCTCCATCTTCTCCCGATCGTCAGCCTTGCGTAGGCATCTGACGCCATGCCATACGCCGATCGCACATGCTCTGCCAACATTTTCCAGTGGTCTGTTACATGCTCATGCAACAGACTGCCACAAAATGGCGCCCTCACATACAGCCAGCACCCCCACTCCTCCAGCGTCCTCACATACAGCCAGCACCCCCCACTCCTCCAGCGTCCTCGCATACAGCCAGCACTCCTCCAGCATCCTCACATACAGTCAGCACCCCCCCACTCCTCCAGCGTCCTCACATACAGCCAGCACCCCCCACTCCTCCAGCGTCCTCACATACAGCCAGCACCCCCACTCCTCCAGCATCCTCACATACAGCCAGCACCCCCCACTCCTCCAGCGTCCTCGCATACAGCCAGCACCTCCACTCCTCACATACAGCCAGCACCCCCACTCCTCCAGCATCCTCACATACAGCCAGCACCCCCCACTCCTCCAGCGTCCTCGCATACAGCCAGCACCCCCCACTCCTCCAGCGTCCTCACATACAGCCAGCATCCTCACTCCTCCAGCGTCCTCACATACAGCCAGCACCCCCACTCCTCCAGCGTCCTCACATACAGCCTTCACCCCCTTGCCACTCCTCCAGCGTCCTCGCATACAGCCAGCACCCCACTCCTCCAGCGTCCTCACATACAGCCAGCACCCCCACTCCTCCAGCGTCCTCACATACAGCCAGCACCCCCACTCCTCCAGCGTCCTCACATACAGCCAGCACCCCCACTCCTCCAGCGCCCTCACATACAGCCAGCACCCCCACTCCTCCAGCGCCCTCACATACAGCCAGCACCCCCACTCCTCCAGCGCCCTCACATACAGCCAGCACCCCCCACTCCTCCAGCGTCCTCACATACAGCCAGCACCCCCACTCCTCCAGCGCCCTCACATACAGCCAGCACCCCCCACTCCTCCAGCGTCCTCACATACAGCCAGCACCCCCCACTCCTCCAGCGTCCTCACATACAGCCAGCACCCCCCACTCCTCCAGCGTCCTCGCATACAGCCAGCACCCCCCACTCCTCCAGAATCCTCACATACAGCCAGCACCCCCCCCACACTCCTCCAGCGTCCTCGCATACAGCCAGCACCCCCCACTCCTCCAGCGTCCTCGCATACAGCCAGCACCCCCACTCCTCCAGCATCCTCACATACAGTCAGCACCCCCACTCCTCCAGCGTCCTCGCATACAGCCAGCACTCCTCCAGCATCCTCACATACAGTCAGCACCCCCCCACTCCTCCAGCGTCCTCACATACAGCCAGCACCCCCACTCCTCCAGTGTCCTCGCATACAGCCAGCACCCCCACTCCTCCAGCGTCCTCACATACAGCCAGCACCCCCCACTCCTCCAGCGTCCTCACATACAGCCAGCACCCCCCACTCCTCCAGCGTCCTCACATACAGCCAGCACCCCCACTCCTCCAGTGTCCTCGCATACAGCCAGCACCCCCACTCCTCCAGCGTCCTCACATACAGCCAGCACCCCCCACTCCTCCAGCGTCCTCACATACAGCCAGCACCCCCACTCCTCCAGTGTCCTCGCATACAGCCAGCACCCCCACTCCTCCAGCGTCCTCACATACAGCCAGCACCCCCCACTCCTCCAGCGTCCTCACATACAGCCAGCACCCCCCACTCCTCCAGCGTCCTCACATACAGCCAGCACCCCCACTCCTCCAGCGCCCTCACATACAGCCAGCACCCCCCACTCCTCCAGAGTCCTCACATACAGCCAGCACCCCCACTCCTCCATTGTCCTCGCATACAGCCAGCACCCCCACTCCTCCAGCGTCCTCGCATACAGCCAGCACCCCCACTCCTCCAGCGTCCTCACATACAGCCAGCACCCCCACTCCTCCAGCGTCCTCACATACAGCCAGCACCCCCACTCCTCCAGCGTCCTCACATACAGCCAGCACCCCCACTCCTCCAGCGTCCTCACATACAGCCAGCACTCCCACTCCTTCAGCGCCCTCACATACAGCCAGCACCCCCACTCCTCCAGCGTCCTCACATACAGCCAGGACCCCCACTCCTCCAGCACCCTCACATACAGCCAGCACCCCCACTCCTCCAGCGTCCTCACATACAGCCAGGACCCCCACTCCTCCAGCGCCCTCACATACAGCCAGCACCCCCACTCCTCCAGCGTCCTCACATACAGCCAGCACCCCCACTCCTCCAGCGTCCTCACATACAGCCAGCACCCCCACTCCTCCAGCGCCCTCACATACAGCCAGCACCCCCCACTCCTCCAGAGTCCTCACATACAGCCAGCACCCCCACTCCTCCAGTGTCCTCGCATACAGCCAGGACCCCCACTCCTCCAGTGCCCTCACATACAGCCAGCACCCCCACTCCTCCAGCGTCCTCACATACAGCCAGCACCCCCACTCCTCCAGTGTCCTCACATACAGCCAGCACCCCCACTCCTCACATACAGCCAGCACCCCCACTCCTCCAGTGTCCTCACATACAGCCAGCACCCCCACTCCTCCAGTGTCCTCACATACAGCCAGCACCCCCACTCCTCGCATACAGCCAGCACTCCCACTCCTCCAGCGTCCTCGCATACAGCCAGCACCCCCACTCCTCCAGCGTCCTCGCATACAGCCAGCACCCCCACTCCTCCAGCGTCCTCACATACAGCCAGCACCCCCACTCCTCCAGCGTCCTCGCATACAGCCAGCACCCCCACTCCGCCCTTTGCTCACACACAACCTGTCCCCCATGTCCCCCTCTTACTCTCTTCTCTACTGCTCACCTTCTATCAGTCTCCGCACCAACAATTGGCTTTCCCTGTGAAACACTACACTGTCCTGAATCATCCAGAATAGCTCCGCCCACAAGTCTGATCACATGGTCATGACGTCATCGAGAGTCCTTTCACTCGGAAGCAGCATCTAGTGTCGTCACGACCTCACTTGTATCCTCTACCGTGTAAAATGACCTCTCTAGGAAAGCCCTTACACACGTTCCGCAGAATTTTGCAAGAGTTGCGTCTGAATTGCGGTGCGGATCGTTACAGAAAGACAATGGTATGCAAATATGTACGGGAGCAGTTCAGGAAGAACCAGGTAATCTACACAAATCTGAGTTTACAAGATGTTAATCATAATCTTTTATGTGGAGGAAAATATGTTACAAACATGCACCAAGGTGTCGTACATGCATAACCGGGCGATATATACACTTTTTCTTTCCTTTTACCAAGCTTCACTAGGTGGTATATGATTATGGGCTAGTCACTTCAGTACCGGGCCAATTTCTGATCCAGGACCAGACACATTTTAGGTTTTCTTTGAATATGTTCAAAAAAGTGGATGGTGAGGTCCTTTCCAGTGAGTTTAGTATTTAGCCATCTCACACTGTATCCATGTATGCTATAAGATAGTATATAGTCAGTGTATGAAGAGATCTGTGAGGAAAGAGAACATGTTGTATTGTTTGACGGTCCGTGACCCGGATATGTGAATCCCCTCATTGAATGTAAGGCTGCCATATAATGACATGACCATTATTCAGTGTGGTGTGAATGTAGGCTTATAATATGAGTACCGTATTCTACTTATATATAGTAGCCGCACTGCTTGTAACATCGGCAGCAGTTTTGTGAGTGAAGCCGCTGTTTTCCGGTAATATCCAGCATTCACTATATAATTGTATAGTAAACTGTGCTGAATGTATGTTAGGGCGGGTTCACACCTGCGCCCGGTCTCCGCTTTGCGGGTTTCCGTCTTCTGTCCAGTTTCTTGGGCAGAAGACGAAAACCGGCAGTCACTTTTCAAACCCATTCATTTGAATGGTTTTGCAAAGTGTCTGCCCATGAGCGTCTTCTAGTCTCTGTGGCTAATCCGTTTTTTTAACTGGACACAAAGTGAGACATGCAGGACTTGTGTCCGGTTAAAAAAAAAAAACTGCTTCGCTGCGGACACTGAATGCCAGGTTTCCATCAGGGTTTCTCAGGCACAAGACGGAAACTCACAAAGCAGAGACCAGGCGCAGGTGTGAACCCGCCCGTAGATCAGTCCTATTTTGTGTGGCCTCAGCCTAGAGTTACATGAAGGTATTAATTAAAGGGATTACAGGGACTATGATATTGATTGCTGTGATCTCTTCTGTGCTTACCAAACACAGCGCCATACACTGTATAGAGGCCGTGCTTAGTGTTGCAGCTCATCCCCATTCATTTCAATTAGATTGAACTGCAGCATGGCCATGTGACATACAGATTCTACCTGTGTAGAAGTGGAGCTCAACAGCATATTCCTAGAATACCCTTTAGGCCGGTGCCCCACGGAACGGAAACGCAGCGATTTGCCAGCAGCGGAAACGCTGCGGGAAAATTGCGGCGTTTTACAGTGCAAGTGAAGGGGATGGGATTCATGCGAAACCCATGCCCACTTTGCATAAAAAACCGTAGCATGGACATACTGCGATTTTCAAAACCGTTGCGTTTTTGAAAATCGCAGCATGTCAGTTTTATCTACGGAAACACCAACAGCTTTCCCGTAGATATAATGGAAACAGAAAGTCCGTGGAGGAAAACTCTGCAAACTTCCTGTTGAAAGCGCTGCGGAAAGAACCGCAGTGCGTTCACGTGGTGGTTCTTTCCGCAGAATTTTTGCGCTGCAGAAACGCAATGTGGGGCCTTTGTTGCAGTTTTTTGAGCCAAAGCCAGAAGTGGATTGTGCAAAAGGTAGAAGTATAACAACTTCCTATAAATTTCCCATTCCTCTTGTAGCCATTCTTGGCTTTGGCTCAAAAAACTGCAACAAAATCTGCAACAAAAAAAGATAAGATCCTTTAATAGTCCCACAGTGGGGAAATTTCAGCATGTTACAGCAGCATAGTAGTACATCTGCTTCTCCCTCAGTAGCCCTGGCTGTATCTACAGGATAATACACAGTAATATATTACAGACGTAGGCACACATATGCTGAAAAGAGAAGATATACTAGGAGTCCATAGCAGCTAAGGAACAGAAGCAGAAAGAAGGAAGACTTCATAATCATTATTTTTCTGTACGGAATGATCTTCACTTGGACTGATGTAGATTATACAGCCTGGTCGCGGTTGGAAGGAAGGACCTGCGATAGCGCTCCTTCTCACACTTGGGGTGGAGCAGACGGTCACTTACAGTGCTGCCAAGTCCCATCAAGGTCCCATACATGGGGTGGGATTTGTTCTCCCGCATGGAGGTCACCACGGACAGTATCCTTCTGTTACCCACCACCTGTACTGGGTCCAGGGGGCTCCCCAGGACAGAGCTGGCCCTTCTGATCAGCCTGTCAAGTCTATTTCTGTCCCTGGTTGATATACTGCTCCCCCAGCAGGCCACACCGAAAAAGATGGCTGAAGCAACCACAGAGTTTAAGAAGGCCCTAAGAAGTGGCCCCTGGACTCTGAAGGCCCTCAGCCTCCTGAGCAGGTAGAGTCTGTTGTGACCCTTTCTGTGCAGCGCCTCCAGGTGATCAGCCCAGTCTAGTTTATTGTTGAGGAGCACACCCAGATACTTATAGGTCCTGACTATCTCAATACATGTCCCTTGGATCTCCACCGGGGTCAGAGCACTTCTCCGTTTACTAGTCCACCACCATCTCCTTGGTCTTCCCAGCATTAATCCTGAGCTGGTTCCGCTGGCACCATTCAACAAAATCCCGGTTTAAGTCTCTGTATTCCCTATCGTCGCCATCAGTGATGAGGCCTACTATAGCAGAGTCATCGGAGTACTTCTGTAAGTAACAGCTGGATGAGTTGTGCCTAAAATCAGCAGTGTACAGTGTGAAGAGAAATGTACCTTGTGGTGCCCCCGTACTACAGATCAAAGTGTCAGACACACAGTCCTGGACTCTCACATACTGAGGGCGGTTTGTCAGGTAGTCTATGATCCAGTTGGACAGGTGATGGCCCACACCACCAAGGTTCAGCTTCTCCCTCAGTAGCCCTGGCTGAATGATGTTGAAAGCAATGGAGAAGTCAAAGAACATTATTCTCACAGTGTTCCCGGGTTTCTCTGTGTGAGAGAGAGCTCTATGAAGAAGGTGGATGATGGCGTCATCCACCCCAATGCCTGGCGATATATCGGCAAACTGGAGGGGGTCCAGAGCGGAGCTCACTAGGGGGCGTAGGTGTGTCAGGACCAGTCTCTCTAGGACCTTCATCATATGGGATGTCCGTGCTACAGGACGGTAGTCATTGTAGCCCATCGGGTTGGGTTTCTTTGGGACTGGTACCACACAAGATGTTTTCAACAGTTGAGGTACCCCTCCCAACTTTAGACTCATATTGTACATGTGCGTAATAATACCACCCAGCTGGTCACTGCACATTTTAAGAACTCTTGCGCTTATTCCATCAGGTCCTCCAGCTTTGTCTGCTTTAATCCTCTCGATTTCCCTACACACCTGAGACTCCTGGAGGATCAGATAGTCAGATTGTAGTTGACTGCAGGTCGGTGCGGGTTAGGGTCTTGGTGTGTGAGGGGAGGGGGGTTGACTGACATGCTGGTGAAGGGACCGTAGGCTTGGAGTCAAATCTATTGAAGAATAGATGAAGCTCGTTACCTTCTATCTGGTGAGCTGCCGTTTGTTTGTGTCCAGATATAGCCTTAAGACTGTCCCACACCTTCTACCCTTCCCCATTTCCCCCAGACCTAAAAATTCGCTTTTTTTTCCTTGAGAAGAGTTTTAATCTCAGAGTTGATCCATGGTTTGTTATTGGAGAAACACCTCACCTTTCTAGTTGGTACCGTGCTGTCCACGCAGAAATTAATGTAGTCTGTTATGCAGTGTGCATTTCCGCAGCCTTAAGGATCTCCATAGTGGAGTTACTTAATTACTAGAGATGAGCAAACACTATTCTCTATTCAGTAATTAATAGACATGAGCAAACACTATTCGAAACAGCCGTTTCGAATAGCACACTCCCATAGAACTGAATGGACGTAGCATGCGGGGGGCTAAGCGGCCGGCTGCCGGCAAAGTCTGCATGCCGGCCGCTTCCATTCATTTCTATGGGAGCTTGCTATTCGAAACGGCTGTTTCGAATAGTGTTCGCTCATCTCTATTAATTACTGCCTCCAGACACCTCACATATTAGTAACCCTTAGGCCAGCTTCACACATACATTACAGTATGGGACACTGAAGCTGCGAGGAAGCAGGGACTCCTAAAATCATATACAGCTGGCATCCAAATGTGTCCATGTGAAACTGGCCTTAGGGTGCCATTACATATGTGGTCTTTATTCACATTAGCGCATGTGCTGTTGTTTCTACTTTGATCAAAAACACACCTATGTAATAGCAGCCCTTGTTAATGTCCGTTGATGGATGACAGCAACGAACATTAAAGGGATTCTACCACGAAAACGCAGTTTTTTCTGCTTTAGACATCGGAATAGCCTTTAGAAAGGCTATTTGTCTCTTACCTTTAGAAGTGGTCTCCGCCGCGCCGCTCCTTAGAAATACCGTTTTTTACCGGTATGCTAATGAGTTCTCCGCAACAATGAGGGTGGGCTCCAGCGCTCAAACGGCGATGGGGGCGTCCCCACTGCTGCTCAAGACCCTCTCTCCAGCTACGCCTTCTTCTTCACCTGCATCCTCCCCTTCTCTGTCGTCTTCCTTCTTTGTCAGCTCTGACACCTGCGCAATCTTGCCCTTGTGGCCTCGAAAATATGGCTGCCGGCATGCGCAGTGTCTCGCTTGCAGAGCCAACTGCGCAGGCGTTAGAGCTGACGAAAAAGGAAGACAACAGAGAAGGGGAGGATGCAGGTGAAGAAGAAGGCATTCGGTATGCAAATGAGTTCCGTATTAGGTCCAAATGAATGGGCCTAGTCGGGAGGAGGTAGTGTCTTCAAGGTGGATGTCGCGAGGTGACTCCGCCTGAAGACTGAGCATGTCTGTTATTTTTTCTGGGAGCCGGAACAAACGGCTCCCTGAAAATAGAACTGACCGGCTCCCATTGATTTCAATGGGAGCAGTTTTTTTGGTCAGGATTTTGAGGCAGATATGGCCTCAAAATCCTGCCCAAAAACCCTGTGTGAACTTACCCTAAATACACCAAGCATCAACCATAGCTTGCCATCCCCTAAAGTAACACAGCTCTAAATCCCCCCCAATTCACCAAGCACCCCACAACTCCCCCCCGCACAGTTCATCATGCACCCCACGTCTCCCCCCACAGTTCACCCTGCATCTCTACCTCCACCAGTATACCATGCACCCAGCATCTATCCTCCCACAGAACACCATGCACCCAGCAACTTCCCCCCAAAGTCAATCGTGCACCCCACATATCTCTCCTCCGACAGTCCATCGTGCACCCCGTATCTCTCACTCCATAGAACATAGTGCACCCTGCAACTCTCCCTCCACAGTACACCCTGCATCTCCCCCAACAGTCCACTATGAACCCTTCATCTCTCTCTTCCCACCGGTTCGTCCTCCCCACACTACACCCTGCACCCCACATTGTTCTCACAACACATTACACCCTGCACCCCACATATCTCCCCCAACACTCCACCCCGCACCCCACCTATCTACCCCCAACACTACATCCTGCACCTCACATCTCCTCCCCCCACACTACACCCTGCACCTTACATCTCTCCCCCACACAGTAAACCTTTACCCCACATCTCTCCCCCACACAGTAAACCTTCACACTACACCCTGCACCCCACATCTCCCTGCAAACTACACCCTGCACCCCACATCTCTCCCCCTTCATTCCACCCTGCACCCCACATCTCTACCCCAACACTACTCTGCACCCCACATCTCTCCCTCCCACACCCCACATCTCTCCCCTCAAACCCCACATCTCTTCCCCCAAATCTCTCCTTCTGGAGGAGGATATTAAACCATGGGGGGTAGCTGGAGGGGGACATGTCTGGCTCTAGTTGCCACCAGTTTAATGTCCCCCTCCAGCTGCCCCAGTTTAATTTCCCCCACCAGGAGAGGGACTTTATACTGTGGGACATTTGGAGGGAAACATTATAATGTGGAGGTGTATAATGTTAGGGTGACTGTAGGAGGATTTTACTTTGTGGGGCACATTGAAAAATGATTGAGAATGGGCAGAGTCAGCGGATAAGTGGGTGGAGCTAAATTTGCCACGGCGCGCATGGTCCTCTAGAACCATTACAATTTCTCATGTGGCCCCATGGGAAAATTAATTGCCCACCCGTTTTTGAATGTATTTAATTTTTTTTTATATCTGGGAAAATATAGACAAAATAGGAGGGAAATTGTAGCGTTCACCTTGCGTTTTTTATTTAAGGACACAAAGTGCTTTATAAAATAGTTTTTCCTCTCTGTTACGGTAGTTTTCATTTTGTATGGTGTCGTCGGGGGTGGGGCTATAACCTTTAGTAACGGCATTTTATTGCTGTATTATTTTATATTTTTTTTAAAACTTTTCTCATTTTTATTTTCATTTTTTTCAAATTGTGTCCCCATAAGGTCACAATAGACCTTTGGGGACATCTGATCACTTTTTTTGTTGTATTGGACAACAGCCCCTACAACAGGGGCTGTTACATTTAGCTCCAATTGCAGGAAGAATGCAGCCTTCTGCACGGTTGTATATACATCTTATAAAGCTGCTCTGGGTCCTGTAGGACCCAACAGCTCTTGTAAGACGCTGAGTCCGGCGGATCACGTGACCGACTGGTCAGACGCACCCATAGCTGTGTATACACAGCGATCAAGGAGGCAGGGAAAACCTGAGGAAATGTAGGGAGGTGCAGCATTATGGAGAGCCTTGTGGATGAAGGTGATAACTTTAGATTTTATTCTACAATGAACAGGAAGCCAGTGTAGTGACTGGCACAGGGCAGAGGCATCGCTGTAGCATCTGGACTGATAGATGAGCCTGGCTGCTGCATTCAGAATAGATTGTAGAGGGGAGAGTTTAGTAAGGGGAAGACCGATTAGTAAGGTCAAGGTGAAAATGACAATAATCAATTTTTATTGAGAATTTTTTCAAACAAGAAATAACAAACATATAAACAAAAGGGTTAAACAAGTGATGAGGGTATAACAAGCCCAAAAGGCAACAGGGGGGCCACACAGGGCCGCAGTGTAAAGTAGGCACTAGGGGGAAACCCCTTTAGGCTAAACATAGTCCTCATGGAGACAACATAAACCTAACAAGTCAAATAAAGACAAAACAAGAAAACGGGATGGAAAAAAGAGTGAGAGAAAAGAAAAAAAAGGGGAGAGAAAGATAGACAAAGCAAGACCCACGTACTAGGGACGAACACAAGTATGAAGGGGGGGGAAACAAGGGTAAGGTACAGACACAGGCGGACAGGCATCAGAGAGCAGGGAGCAGATATGGTAAGGAGATCAGGCAAATAGGGTGGAGAATAACGAGGATTCCTGAAACACCACCCACGGCCGCCAGAGGGTTTCGGACTTGGAGGAGTCGGGCAGATCCATCGCCACCAGATACTCCATTCTATGAATAAGGATAAGCTCCTGTAACCATTCCAACAGAGAGGGAGGGGTGGAGCTGTGCCAGTGGCGGGGGATAACCATTCTGGCAGCCGTGAGGAAGTGGCGCAGGAGATCGCCCTTAAGACTAGAAAGTTTGCCAGGGATAAGGGAGAGGAGAGCCAGAGTGGCCAGAAACCTTCTCGTACAGGGAGAACATAGACATCCAGAAGGGCTGAATCTCTCCACAATCCCACAAAATATGCAAGATAAAACCCTCGGCAGCACCACAGCGCCATCACCGGTCAGAGACCGCAGGGTAAATTTTATGGAGGAGGGTGGGGCAGCGATACCATCGGGTCAGTAGTTTAAATTTTTTCTCCTGAGCACTACAGGATAAGAGCAGCTTGTGCTAGAGCAGAAAACAGCGATCCCAATTAGCGGCAGACAGATCCGTTCCTAAGTCAGACTCCCAAGCTCTAATATAAGGGGGGTGGGCCCGGGCCAGCAGCAGTCAGCAGGATATCGCAGAGAAGGGAGAGAGCACGAGGGGGGGAGTAGTCCCCTTCAACAGATTCTCCAGGGACGTGAGGGGAGAGGAGAGGACATAGTGTAACGAGTATTTGCGCCAGAAATCAGAGAGCTGATGATATTCAAGCCAAGAAAGAGTGAAGTCCGGGCTAACAGATTGCAATTGGGTGAACGAAGGGAGAGAGGGGGAGAAGCCCGTAATGGAACCAAGGCAGACATACCCAGAAGCATACCAACCCAGAAAGCGACGGGCGGAAACACCCGGCAGAAACATGGGATTTCTAAACAACGGGCTCAGGGGACCTGGGACCCTCGCCAACGCGGCTGAACGGCAAAGGCCAAAACGATAGAAAGTGAGAAGCCAACTGGGAGGAGCAGATGGAAGCTAGGCGCAGATGTGAAGGTATCCAAGGGACGGAAGGAAGGTGGGAGGAAGTAAGAGAAGCCTTCAGGGAAACCCATTGCTTATAACTATATCTATAGCGCCAGTCCAGGTGGCGAAGGAGAACCATCGCACGAAAATAAAGGAAGGGATCCGGTATAGGATCCCATAAGAGCCGTGGGTGGGAGAGTGGTATGTATAGTCCCGACCTTGGGGATTAAGGACTCTCCAGACATCTACCAAGCGATGGGAGAGCAGTGAGGCCTTAAGCTTTCGGAGTTGGGCAGGGGCATTGGGGGAGGGAGTCATCCGATGGGTCAAGAACAAAGTTAGTCACCCCCCAGGACCACCACCCCCTCACAAAAGTCCGCCAGTTTGTTCAGAAGGGAACTACAGTAAACTATCTGCCGCTGGTTGGGAAGGTAGCACCCCACTACAGTTAAAACAGAGCTGCCAATACATAGCTTCAAGAAAACGTACCTGCCCTCCGGATCAATAACCGAACCCATTACTTCACATTGGAGAGAGCGATGAATGGCTATGGAGACCCCCTTTGATTTAGCGGACAGGTTGGCGCTGTGGTACCATGTCGGATAATAGCGGTTGCGGATCGCAGGGATATGGTCCTTCCGGAAGTGCGTCTCCTGTAAAATCAAAATGAGAGAATGAGACTGGTAGAGGATTTGGTTTCTCTTCTGGGGTGTGTTGAGACCCCTAGCGTTAAGGGAGCAAAAAGTGACCGAGGCCATCCTAGGACAGGTCTCAGAAGAGGGGACAGAGGGAAACAGACAAACGGGGGAGACAGAAACAAAAGGAGAACCTAACACGAGGTCGAGAAACAGCAAACAGAAGAAGAGATAGAGATAAAAAGTGAGAGGAAAGAACATGCAAAACAAATACCACTAGGTGGGGGAGGAGAGACCTCCCTGGAAAAAGTGGGGAGCGGTGACAAACTCACCAGAAATCGCGCTACACACGCGAGGACCCCGGGGGGAGAAAAGCCAAGCAAAAAAGAAGGTGGCTCCCCCCGAAGACCCCGTGCCACAGAAGACCATTAAATAATCATCAGTACAACGCACCAACAACTGGCCAGGTCTAGAGTGAGGAGGAAGAAAATAATTGTGAAGACATTAGTAGACCAGACAATAATAAACCAAACAAACGAACCAGTAGGGCCAGTTCAAGGTGGGGGGCCTCTCGCCTGGAGGTACACGGATCTGGGAACCTGGAACGGGGCACTGGAGGGGTTGGGTTCTCCGCGGCAGAACTGGACGCGGGTAGGTAGCAGAGGCGCCGGCCAACTGGGAATGTCCACGGGAGGTAGGTGGAGGGCCAACATGAAGGCCGGGATCTCGTCCGGATGGTGCAGAGTGAGAAGGCAGCCATCTCTCCGAACTTGCAGGCGGAACGGGAAGCTCCAGGAATAAGAAATGTTGTTACGCACCAGGACATCAAGGAGAGGTTTCAAGGCCTTCCGCTTAGCCAGCGTAATACGGGAAAGGTCAGGCAGGAGCTGGATCGGGCGGTCTTGGAAGAGAACCTGGTCTGAGTCTCTGGCCTTTCGCATAATCCGCTCCTTAAGTTGGTAGCGATGGACTCGACAGATAACATCACGCGGATTGCCCAGGGCCCTATGGGCATAGTCTAATTCCAGGGGAGAGTCCGGCGGGACGCCCAGCAGGGAGTTGAAGATAGAACAAAGGGTCAAATCCAGATGCCTCGGGTCAACTGATTCCGGGAGGACCTGACTCGGATATTGTTACGCCTGTTGCGATTTTCCAAGTCATCCAAAGCATCAGAGGTGTTGTAAGCCCATCACGAGCCTGCAGGACCTTGGCGTGAGAGTCCAATACAACAGAGGTGGAAGAGGACGAGGCCTCGACCGCAGACACACAGTGTTCCAGGCGCTTGACAGAGGAGGAAACAGCAGCTAATTCGGCTTTATATGATTGCTCCAGTCTCAGTACGTAAGATTCCATGTCAGCCTTGGTCGGGATAGCACTGATAGTAGAACTGAGGCGACGTAATTCACTAAGGGCATCACCCAGAGGAGCCACAGGGCCGGAAGAGTCCAGGATAGCATGACGGGAGGTTGGAGAAGAACCCAGGGGCTGACTGCCAGGGGGAGCAACAGGGGGGCCCAAGGAGCATGCAGGCAAGGGGACGGGGTTAAAATAAAGGTTGAAAAAGGTGCACTAAAATATAACTTTTATTGGTAAACTTAAAAGCCTAATAACCACACGATAAAATGGTCAAACATATATAGGGCAATTAGGATCTGTGTGTGAATGCTGTCTGAATTGCTCAAACAAACAAACTGGTGTGAATCCCTGATTGGTTAGGTTGGGTCCCTCCGGACTTCTATCTCAATATTAATTCTATTTGCAGAACCTAAACTGAGGGGAACCCCTACACCTCCTTTATAGGATTCTCACACAAAAAACAAAGCATTCCTATACTGGATCCTAATTGCCCTATATATGTTTGACCATTTTATCGTGTGGTTATTAGGCTTTTAAGTTTACCAATAAAAGTTATATTTTAGTGCACCTTTTTCAACCTTTATTTTGATTCACTTTGGTGCATAACTTCATACAAAACAAAAAAAAATTTTTTCAAGGGGACGGGGTTAGTAGCAGGCCATGACAAGGAAGACCGTGGGGGTTGCACAGGTGGGGTGTCCAGGGAAGTAGAAGACTGGGCCAGGGGAACAGGGGAGCTCAGGTCCCTATGAGATGGAGCCAGTATGGGAGAGGCAGAGAGAGAGGGCCAGTTCATGTCTGAGGCCAGGATAGGGGCCTGATGAAAGGGAGAGGCAGACCCCAGATCCCTGCTGCTAGTACCTGGAGGAGAGGCTGTCGGCGGAGTGCACAGGAGGGAGGCTTGCTGGGCCGGCAGGAGCGGGCTGGAGGCCAGGGAGCTTGATGAAGAGCCGTCCAGGGGCCCCTGCTGTGAGGAGGCTGAAGCAGCATCGCTGTTATGTGAGCCCTGTTGGTCCGGACACGTGGCGGGCGCCATCTTGGATGGCCCGTCAGCAGCAGCAGCGGAGCCGAAAAGTCTATGTAGCGCCACTCCCGGAGTCAGGGGAGACGGTGTGGACGAGGAGCGGGCAGGACCCTTCCTGGATCTGCCCATGGAACTCGTGTTTGGCAGCCGGTCAGTGCGGCAAGAGGCACGGGGAAGCTGTCGGGTGGGAGCCGAGGTGAAGTGCGGCTGCACAGAAACATTGCCAGGCCATGCCTGTTAGGAGTATTTAGGTTCATTGCTTTCTATTTTTTTTACCTGGGGAGTTTTTGGCTGCGCGGTGTCCGGGGTGGCATTCTGGCGCTGCGGGGTTGTCCTGTCGTGGGTATTGGTGCACACCTTCTGACTTGCACGCGCGCACTGTTGGTAGGCAGCTTTATTTCCTGGTTGATTAGTCTGTTCTCCCATTTGCACCTGGGAGGAGTGGTCTCTACTCTGTATTTAAACCCATGCCTCCCATGGTTCTGTGCTGAGTGCCTCTTTTACAGTGCTAGGCCTTAGCAGGAGGTTATCTGAGATATAGGAAGTTCTGTGGTTGGTTTTTGGGAGGATTGGGTTAACTAGTTGGTGTGTTAGTTTTCCCTTCTGTGTTCACCAATCCTACCTCTGTGTGTAATTGACTGTGTGAGTGAATTGCCTTATCCTTTGATTTCTACTCCATTTTCCTGTGTTTGTTTCCTAGTGTAAGGTACCTTCCCATATTGGTGTAGGGGAATCCGTTCCCACATTTTTCCTGTGTGCTGCTTGTGTTGTTAGTCAGCGCACACCCTTGTCCGTCCGTGTCAGTAGCAGCTTCCCTTCTTCGTTAGGGGTGACCCCCTTTAGTCTCCAGTCCCTAGAGATCTTATAGGGCATTCCTTCTCCCACTTCCATCTAGGCCTACGGTTTCAGTGAGAGAGGAGCCGTCGGGGTCAGGCTTAGCCTGAGAACAGCCGACCCACACCCGTGAGGCAGGGACCGGGATAGCTAGATGGAGTAGTGCAGGGCGAGATTCCCTACTGCTGTTCCTTAGCCCCGTTGCAGCTACCTGGACTGACATAACAACGCCCCCCAATAAGTGTCTTTAATGTATCTCTGGTAAGGAAAGAGCGTATTCTGGAGATGTTTTTGAGGTGGAGGTGACATGAGCGTGCGAGGGATTCAATATGGGGGGTGAAGGAAAGGTCTGAGTCAAATATAACTCCGAGACAGCTTGCATGCTGCTTAGGAGTTATAGTAAGGCCTGAGACTGAAAAAGAGGACCACTGAGGACCCAGAACATCACAGCTGGAAAAGAAGAGAGTTGAGCAGCAAGACATTGGAGCATCGGGGACAGACCAGTATGGTTTTTCGTTTCTTTTTTGTTTTTTAATTTTTTTCTCCTCCCCTGACCTAGTTAAAAATATTATTTTAGCATGGACAACCTCCATAAGCTTCATGCATTTGCTATTTCAGTGTGCTATCCTGGTATTTCCTGGATGGCACGTTTACCCATTAATTTAAATGGGTCCAATGGGTCTACTGTGTACCACGGGTCCTTGTGTGGGCCTAGAATCTGCGCCACAAAACTCAGAACATGTTCTATTCTGCTGTGTGTTTGCGGCACAGACACAGTTATAGCCATACAGACACAGAAAACAATGGACGTCACACGGATATAATGCAAGTGATGTTCGTATTTGCAAAACAGCTACTTAGCCACCCAATGGTTTTTTGTTTGTTTGGGGTTTTTTTGCTGATCCACAAATACAGATGAAAGACTGGTGCAATGACAGGTTTTGCGGAAATACATCAATGTGAAGACACATTGATGACACATGGACCTGAAAAATTGAACATTTAGCCATATTTTGTGGACCACAAATTACTTGCAGTTGTGTGCATGATGTCTGATGCTACATTCACACTAATGAAGCATGTTCTTTACTTTGGTCAGCAGTTACACACTGAGCCCGGACGACCCCATTGACTATAATGGGAGTCAGTCGGTTGTCCGTTGTTTTTAAACTAAAACTGGCAGAGGAAAAAGTCTTCCATTCAGGACCTTTGGTGATTTTTGATGGAGTCTCAAACGTAGACTCTGGCGCGGATGTAAATGAAGCATGCCTGACTGCTTCTCCATTCAGACTCTTCCTAGTCGCGGTTTTGTGGTTGGAAGCAGTGGGGTACTTCACTGGGGTAGGATTAAGTTTCTGGTAATTGGTGGGAGCCCAACTGAAATTAGTGCACGAGGAAGGGGACATATCTCCTAAAATTGTCAAGTGACAAGGTGCAGTAGTAGGTGCAGTGTTGTCCTTATGTGCTTGGATTTGAAACTAATAAAAGATGAGCACTTACAGGGGTTTTTCTATGATGCATTGCCACTCTTACTGCTCACCCCTTCTCTCTTGCTAAATATTGGCCAAGTACTCTTATACAGTTGCACAGATGATAAATGGAAGTACAGTTATAGCCATATCTTCCTAATTTTATTTTTTTGAGGCTGAAAAACTAGCCAAAAACTGTGTGACCATAGAATTGAAATTCTATGTTGGCATGTTAAAGGGTACTTGAGTTTTCATGACAAGTTGAAATATGTGCAGAGTCGGAGCAGACCGTTTTATATAAAGCTGGATTCACACGTGTTGGAGACTCCTTGCAGAAAAGTTCTGCAAGGAGGACTTTGTTTTCACTGAACAAGTGGAGAAAATGTCTGTGGGGTCCGTGGTATCTAGGGGTAACTAGTTTTTAAGCAGACCAAAATGACGAAAATCTGATTACTAATGTGAAACTAATATAAGCCTTCATGCATCATGTCCTACCAGTTTTTCTGCTGGTAATAATCACATTATGTCTGACACACATTTTACATTTCTCTGTCAGGCAGGGGTCATGTGCAGTAAAGAGCAATCTGCCCCTCTGCCTAATGTAATCAGTTCTGCATTCTGCCATGAGTAAACTTTACAACTAGCCGAGAAAATCCCAAGTAGTCATAATATAGGAGATCTAGGAACACTAGACTGTACGTAAAGGGCAAATACATGCAGCAAAGCAGCTAAAACACTAGAAAAAATAACAATCTGAGCAAGTCAGTAAAGCCACTTGCTGTTTACAGATGGGATATTAGTCATACACAAGCAGCCAGAAGTAGATACAAGTAAGCTTTGCAGAATCTTCATTCCGTTGCACAGAGTAACAGTTTACTAGGTATGCAGGCTGTATGGAGAACCAACCACTCCACTCACTGTGATTCTTCTTGTTTCTGTTATATGTAAAGACGTAATTCCCTGGTAACAAAGGAAGAAGGGAGACACCTAGAGGCAGGAACTTTGAGAGAGGTTTTTCACTCATATAGCAGCAACATTTTTAATCAAAGTGCATTACGTTTTGGTTCAAAATTACATGACCTATGAAATGAGATTAACTTGTCTGAAACATTAGTGATCAAATACTAATGTCTGCATGATTTAAAACTGGTGTTTACCTGCAAAATGTATTATTTTATAATATTTAGATACTGTGCCATAATGTGTGTGTCTGTAGAACTAGACCAGATCCTAAAATCAGCACAGACTCAAAATAAATAAAAATAAAAACCCCTGGCCCCCTAACAAAGTACAAACCTCTTACCCCAAAATAAATACAGACGAGAAAATACCTACAAACTACATACAGAGTGTAAGTAGACACTGAAAAATAGATCCAGCATGCAGGACAAATGCAGCAGACTGTGCATCATAAGAGCACATACTGAGAATTCCATCAAGTACTGTAGTACTGTACCATGTCTATATTCAGGGCATTAGTAGTAGAACTACAATGTCTATATACACTATATGGACTAAGTACCAGTATTAGGACGCACCGCTAAACAATCCATCAGGTACCTATGCATAGTCATAAGGGCTTAGGCTTCCAAAATCATAGATGAGCAGCTGACTGTACCCACTTCTTGGTGTATGGTGCTGCTTAGGTCATCTATCGTGGCCTGCCCTTTTTTACTGCCTGTTTTGATTTAATAATGCTACTGCCCCAGAGACAGTGGAGGATACAAAGAATTGGTGCTATGGTGGTGGGGAGGCGGTAACATAATCATAGAAGCTGTGTTTTGTTAGGCTCCGATTCAAAGGAGTAACGGGCCGTTCATTCTGACACGTAAACACGTGTCAGAGTGAGCGCTGTAAAACAGAATCCCATTGGCTTCAATGGGTGCCGTCTTACGCTCGCTACACATTGAAATCAATGGGAGGCTTTTTAACCCATTGATTTCAATGTGTAGCATGCGTAAGACGGCACCCATTAAAGTCAATGGGATTTTGTTTTACAGCGCTCACTCTGACACGTGTTTACATGTCAGAATGAGCGGCGCGTTACTCCGTGGAAACGGAACCTTAGTGATCTGGTTTTATGGCCTTGATAGTCTGTTCTCTGCAGCTAAGCTAAAAGGTAACTGAATCTGCTTTTGTTGCACAATCTGGCCCTGCTTAGTAGAGCTTGTTCAACTGGTAAGTCTAACTTCTGATGCCTCCATTTTGTCACATACCACCAACTCCTGAACCTCCTCCGACTCTTTCACAAAAGACTGACAGCCTCAGTCATCTAGAAGCAGTAAACACCTATAATTCATTAAAAAGGCAGTGATTGAAATCCTATTAAAGTGTTCGTATGAAAGAAACAAGAGCAGATACTGAGAATTGCAACCGGCAAACAGAACAAGAGAAATAGTACTATTGAATAGTTGCGTTTCATATATATATATATATATATATATATATATATGAATATACCATGGCTATATTCAGGGCAGTAGACTGGTTGTCACATCTAATTGATTATACAAAGGTAACCGTATAAAAGTGTTAAAAATAGTTATTTTTATTTTGAAGCCAGAGTTAGTAACCTTTTCCAACTTTAGCCAAAATTGGTCTTAACGCCAACTTCTTAGCCCTGTTTCTCACATGAGAGAGAGATATAGGATTATATGCATAGGATTGAAGTATGGTGTAAGTTTTGCACATTTGAATTTTGTTATTTAAATATTGTAATATGCCTTCGCAGGTAACCAGTGAAAAGCTGTGCTTAGCCCACCAAGAGCTACATTTCCAAGCATCTACATATTTATGTCTTCTGCAAAGCGTGAGGAACCATGTTATCTTTCACGCAGAATATCATGGCAAAGGAGAACGTTCTGTTGAAGAGGCGGCTGGACTTGTGGGTCTTATGGTACCACAACAACCTGGTGGAAAGGGCTGGGAGAGGTGAATTGCTGTTAGCGAGAAACTCTTTCAAATCATAAACTGTAGCCAAATTGTTCTTATTAGCTAAATAAAAGATCTTTCTATTTCAGTGTTTCTTTTTTATTTTTTATTTTTTTTTTTTTTTTTTTTAATAGTACTTACTGCTATGGGTTATCCAGGTAAAAAAAAAAAAAATTTTAATCAGGCTGCAGGAGGTAAAAAAAACAAACAAACAAAAAACCTCACTTTTCCCTGGTGGCGTTTTGATAAGCATTTGATCGGCTCTGTTGTTGTCTTCTGGCGTTTTCTACTGCAGACTTTCTGCTTCAATCCTATTAATATTATAAATGTGAAATGTTTGTGGGTTTGGATGTTCGGATGTTTGGCGGTCAATCACACAAAACTCACTCCACCGATTTGGCTCAAATTTTCCACAAACATAGTTAATACACCCGATTGCGCAATAGGCTACTTTTCAATACAATAACCCACATACATTTTCCACACGACCCCCGCAAAAAACAAACTGACATCACCATCTCTGCAATCTCACACACTTTGGACCATAGCAAGCCCCTAAACTTCACATTACCCTCTACAGCAGGGGTCTCAAACTCAACTCAGCATGTGGGCCGCAGAGCAAGATCCCAGCCAGTCGGCGGGCCGCACCGCGGCAAATTTAGCTCCACCCACTTTTATGTTGACTCCGCCCATTCATTTTTCATGTGCCCCCACACTGTATAATCCTCCTACAGTCACCCGTAAACTATATGTCCCCCCTCCATCTTTCCCCCAGTTACATATACACCCTTCATCTGCCCCAAGATTCATGTCCCCCCATCTCTGCCCTCAGATTCATGTCCCCCCATCTCTGCCCCCAGATTCATGTCCCCCCATCTCTGCCCCCAGATTCATGTCCCTCCATTTCTGCCCCAGTGTCATGCCGTTCTCCCCCCTCCCTTTGTCTGCCCCCAGTGTCATGAGCCCCTTCATTCCACCTCAATGTTTAAAGAGGACCTTCCACCATTTTGCCCACAGGCAGTTCTATATACTGCCGGAAAGCTGACAGTGCGCTGAGTTCAGCACACTGTCGGCTTTCCCGATGTGGGCCCAGTGTGAAGAGCTTACGGTCCGGTACCGTAGCTCTTCTATGGTCAGAAAAGCGTCTCTGACGCTCAGTCAGAGACGTCCTTCTTCACAGCACAGCCAATCGCGCTGTGCTGTGAGAGCCGGGAGGAACGCCCCCTCCCTCTGCTCGCAGTACTCGTCCATAGACGAGCATTATCAAGGAGGGAAGGGGCGTTCCTCCCGGCTCTCACAGCACAGCGCGATTGGCTGTGCTGTGAAGAAGGACGTCTCTGACTGAGTGTCAGAGACGCTCTTCTGACCATAGAAGAGCTACGGTACCGGACCGTAAGCTCTTCACACTGGGCCCACATCGGGAAAGCCGACAGTGTGCTGAACTCAGCGCACTGTCAGCTTTCCGGCAGTATATAAAACTGCCTGTGGGCGAAATGGTGAAACGTCCGGATTCAACTTGGATCCGGCGTCCCTAGGCTTGTGCGGGCCGCACAAAATTGTTCGGGGGGCCGCGAGTTTGAGACCCCTGCTCTACAGTCTAGCCCCTAACCCCACACACCCACATTCACCTATACTTTCCCACTTTCACCCTCACCTTCACCATACTGCAGGAGCCTACCTCTGTCACTCTCCGGATCAGCCATCTTTGCTGACCTCCACCGCCAGGAGGATCCGCGGCACCGCCCACCACACTACTACATTATCTTGACAGGAGCATGCGCACTTTGCACACATAAACAACGTGTTACCAGCACACCACCATTTTGCCACTCCACCTTAGGCCGCAGCACCCGAAAGACTGGCTCCAGACCGCTACAGTACCCGACGCCACTATCACCTTCCTGCTGTTTCCTCTGCAGGATCCATCCACCAGACCGACACTGGTAAGTTCACGTACCATTCTTCCACTGCCAGGACCTCTGCCCTCTCTACTCCGCTGTACCAACACCTGACGCTCCATAATAACCTTACCCCTCTCCCTCAATGCCCTATCCTTCCACTCACTTGCACCTCACTTCACCCCCCCTTGCTACGGCCCATGCCGCTGATGTTCGTATGCCAACCGCCCGCCATAGCCGCTTATTTGCATACCAACGGTCACTTCACTTACACAGCCTCTGCTCCCTGCTGGCATACCCCCTTGTACTAAAAACAAACCCTTCCCTTCCACAATCGTGCATACACTGCGCTACCCCCGTCATGTCTCCAGTTCGTGCCCACATTATCTATTCTGCGGCATTCTCTTACCTGTCCCGCGGCTCCGGTCTGTCCCTCGCTGCGCGTAGGCCCTCTGCCTCGCTGCGCGTAGGCCCTCTGCCTCGCTGCGCGTAGGCCCTCTGCCTCGCTGCGCGTAGGCCCTCTGCCTCGCTGCGCATAGGCCCTCTCCCACTCAGCTGACTGTGTCCAGGCTGCTGCAGGCTATGCGACGTAGCCTGCAATAGCACTGGCACTATTATGCAATACATTAGGATTACAATGCATTGCATTCTTTTGTACAAGCGTATTGTTTTGCAAGTTGCTGGATTCAGCCTATAAAACTCATTACCATTAAAATAAAAATAAAATACTGTGAAACACACACATTACCGAAGTGTATTAACTTGAAAGACCTCAGTCCCAAACCCTCTATGTACACTTTTGGAAAACAACGTATAGCAACTCAAATAAAAACCATGTTAAACAAAAAAGCCTAACGTATTCTCTCAATTACCCAACATTCATATCCCATACCTTTTACACACTACTAAAATTTCAACCGCAACTCTATTTGCACACTTCTACAATCACCGCAGACGAAGTCGCAGGTACCAGTTAGTTACACATATATGGGAAACACCAAATTTTTTTAAAATTCCTTAGAAAGGTGTTGCATTGGTATTTTCTTCTGCACCTAATATAAAGTGCCATCATATTCTGCAGCACTTTACAGAGATATAGTCATCACTGTCCCTATGTCCCACGCAAACACAGGGAGAACATACAAACTCTTTGCAGATGTTGTCCTTGGCTGGATTTTCTAATTAATGCCAGATGGGCAGTCCCTGTCTGTCTGCTTCAATCCATTATAGAACCTATTTAGCATATGGGAATACAGTCAATACTGCTGAAACAAATAGCACAACTTACATTGGAATAGTGGTTGCTAGAGAAAAAAATCCTAGCTGCATTGGAATTCGTAGAGCAGCACCTATTGAAGGATGTAAAGAATTGGAGATGGTGGCGTGATAAAAGATTCTCATTTAGGCTGCAGAAATCCAGCTTTTTTATTGTAGATTTTACTCCATTTTTATGAGCTAAAGCCAGGACTGAAGTGAGCAGAAGTACGTATAAGTATAAGTACTTTCCCATTCCTTTTGTAGCAATTCTTGGTTTTGGCTTAAGAAAATAAAGCAAAATCACTGCGTTTCCACAATTGTGGGGCCTAAGGGTTGGTTCATATCTGTGTTTGGTAGTCCGTTTGGGGCATCTGCATGGGGACTCCCCGAACGGACTAGCAAACACATTTTGCAATCGCTATGCAGTAAAAGCACATGGACACCATAGACTATAATGGGGTCTGTGTGCTTGCTGCGCGCTGTCCGCACAAATCATGCTGACAGGAAAGTAGATTGTAAACTACTTTCCTGTCCGCATGTTCCCTGCGGAGATCTGGCAGTAAGCATACGGACCCCAAACGTAAAGCACCATGGAATTAATGGTGCTATATAAATAAATAATAATAAAAATTATAATGGGGTCCGTATGCTTTTACTGCACGGCGCTTGCAAATGCGTCCCCATGCGGACTCCCCGAACGGGCTACCAAACAAAGATGTGAACCAACCCTTTAGGCTAACAGGGTTTTCCCATGAACATAACCATATTTAAATTTGTAGACAAAGTTAAACATTGGAAATATAAATAAATTTTTGCTGAGTTTTAAAGGTTTTCTCTAACCCAGAGGTTGCACTACATTTTTTTTCTAGAAGAGTAAAAATACTCATCTTATTTCTGAGGAGTACTTCATTCCAAAGATAAACTCTGACAGTCTTATTAATGTGATATGGGTGAGTGCGTCGGTTTCAGAAATTATCCATAGATAGACTGATCAGTAATGATCAGTCTATCTATGGATAATTTCTGAAACTGATCAGTTACTAAACATTCCTTTAATTTCTTGTTCTCCCATAAATGCTCATGCTATAACCAGATAACCAGACAATATACATCCAAGGAAACTCCCCCCCCCCCCCCCTATAGAACTCTATGGTTAATTGTGCTAGTCCACTTCATCTGGGACCAGGTGTCCAACCCCCTCTATAGGCCATCAAGTGAATTGGATGTATTTTATTGCACAACCATAGCTAAGTATTATCTCTCCATTTATTAAACACCTTTTATTTTAACCCCTTAATGCAAAATTACGTACCGGTACATCATGGGAATAAGTGCCTTATGGCAAAATGACATTCTTATTTTGAGCTGGTGACATCAAGAGCGGGTGTCAGTTGAAAGCAAAAGCTGACACCCGCGCGTAACACCCGTGGCCGGAGCTAGATGCCGCAGTCAAACATGACATGACCCCAGGCTGTTAGGACCCCCAAGTACCTTGTTGATCCCGCCGATAACTGAGGAAGTCAGCCATATAAGATGATGGGGGAACAAAACACCGGAAGTAATGATTTTTTTGCCATTTCACCTTACAATATATGCTATAAAAAGTTATCAAAAAGGCATATGTAACCCAAAACAGTATCAATAAAAAGCACAGGTTGTCCCGCAAAAACAAACAAAAAAAAGCCCTCAGCCAACTCTGTAAACCGAATAATAAAAATGTTACGTCTCTCAGAAGATGTCGATTAAAAAATAATAGATTTTTCCCCAAATCGGTTTTTGTTCTGTAAAATTAGTAAAGTCATAAAAAAAACAATACAAATGAGGTATCGCTGTAATCATACTGAATTGAAAAATAAAGGTAATATGTTACCTATGTATGGCAAAATTTTTTAAAGATACCGTATTTTTCGGACTATAAGACGCACTGGACTATAAGACGCACCCAGGTTTTAGAGGAGGAAAATAGGGAAAAAAAATTTTGAAGCAAAAACTGGTAAAATATTTAATATATGGGAGTTGTAGTTTTGCAACAGCTGCAAGGCCACATTGACAGGTGACCCTGCAGCTGTACGAGGACGCATAGAGTGTTTTTTTTTGCGGGTCCAGAAGTACTTTTTAGTTATACCATTTTGGGGAATATCTATTGCTTAGATCACCTTTTATTGAAAAAAAAAACCTGGTGGTTTATTATATATGATTTTCTACTTTTATATATATATTCTAGGGACAGGAGGTGATTTATAACTTTTATTTATTTCATATTTTTATTTTATTTTATTTTTAAACTATTTTATTCCCCCCCCCCCCGGGGCTTGAACCTGCGGTCACTTGATTGCAAGTCCCATAGACGGCAATACAACTGTATTGCCGTCTATGGGACATTCTGTGTATTAGTATTACGGCTGGTCATAGAGACCAGCCGCAATACTAATACAGCAGTGACAGGCCTGGGAGCCTCATTAGGCTCCCGGCTGTCACCCGAACAGGTCGGCTCCTGCGATACCGCCGCGCAGGAGCCGGCCTGCAACTCTACAGGTACGGGGCCGGTGGGGACCGGCCCCGGGGGAGAAGAGGCCGCTGATACAGACTGCAGACCCGGCATCCGCTGTACTAGAGAGGCGGATGCCGGGGAGGGATAGACGCCGGGGCCTGAGACATCGCTGCCCTGCCCTGCATGAAGCCAGCGGCGGGGGGACGGAGGAGCTGCTGCTGGCTTCATTCAGGGCAGAGGAGCGCAGCGATGTCGCAGGCCCCGGCACCTGTAATGGCGTCTATCACTTGCCGGCTTCCGCCTCTCTATTACAGCGGGTGCCAGGCGCCACATTCGGCCTATAAGACGCACCCTTCTTTTCCCCCCAAATTTGGGGAAAAAAAAGTGCGTCTTATAGTCCGAAAAATACGGTAAATGCCATGCCAGAATTGATATTTTTTTTGTAATCCACTAAAAAAAAGTTGATAAAATGTATTCATTAAGTTATAGGCACCCAAAAATGTTGTCATAACAAAATGCATCTCATCTTGAAAAAAAAAACAAAAAAAAAAAACAGCCCTCATATGGCTACATCAACAAAAAATTTAAAAAAAAATATAGCTTGTACAATGTGAAGACAAAAACCTTAAAAACAAAACAAATCATTAAAAAATTACTTGCTGCAGCAGGAAGGAAATGTATAAACTGTGCCCAGGTCTAGAGCTTACAAGGAAAACCAGACACCAGAAGTGACCCCCATATCGACTCCCCTATCATAGGAACTACTGGGGAAATAGGAGGGAATTTGGTGTTTACAATTCACTATGCACTGCTTACATATTCACTCTTCACCATCCTTTGTGTATTCACATCTGGGATAATAATACTCACTACGCCCCTTGATTAATTCTTTGAGGGGTGCAGTTTTCACAATGGGGTCACTCTTTAAGGTATTCCACTTTTCTGACAACTTAGAGGCTCTGCAAACATGACATAGCATCCATCTAAAACATCTAAATCTGTACTCCAAAATTCATATAGCGCTCCTTCACATCTGCACCCTGCTGTGTACCCAATGTCATATCTGGGTATAAACTGGTATTTGGGCCCAAGTGTTGCTGTAATTTAATTTACAGAAATGAATATGCAGCTGATGGTGAAAGATGAAAATTACAATTTTTCTAGGAATACATCATTTCAGAGACAAATGCTCCAAAAGCTGTTGTTGGAGTGTGTTTCTCTGCTGACACAAATTGAGCACAACATATTGTGTACCGAAGTGGCATATCTCTGGAAAAATTGCAATTTTCACTTTTCATTATCAGCTGCGTATTCATTTCTGGAAATTAAGTTAATGCAATGCTCAATGGTTAAAAATTGTTGCTACCCCACTTGATAAATCCCATGAGGGGTGTAGTTTTCAAAGTGGGGTCGCATTTCTGTGGAATCAACTTTACTGGCAATTCAATGGCTCTTCAAAAGTGGTATGACATTCAAAAACCTTTATAGCTGTGCCCAAAAAGCAGTTTATACCCACATATCACATTACAGGAAGTCCGTGAAGAAAATCCAGCTCCACTCCGAGGTCTTTTAAATAAAACTTTAACGAGACTCTCTCTTAACGAGAAGATATGCCAGTGAGTCGACCAAATTCTTCAACCTCTGGTTGTCAGGAATCCCGGGTATCTCAAGGATACCAAGGAGGTACTTAAAATCTTTGACAAGTTTAAGTGGAGGAGGGGGCACACCTGGGTCTCTTGTGACATTGTGTCGTTGTATTCGTCAATACCGCATGACATAACGGTGAAAGCTGTTGTTGACTTCCTCTCTAAATATTCGGATTTATTGCCTAATCAATGTGAATTCGTCATCATGGTAATTGAATATTTATTGAATCATAATTATTTTTTGTTCAAAAAACAATTTTACCTACAAACCTGTGGTGCACCCATGGGTGCCAAATTCTCGCCGTCCTTAGCCAATATCGTTGTTGCGTGGTGGGAGGAACAGTATATCTTTTGCGACAATAACCCTTTTAAAAAAAGCCTTGAATGGTATGGTCGTTTTATTGACGACACCCTCATCGTTTGGTCTGGGTCTGAGGACGACATACATAGATTTGTGCAGTATATCAACATCAATCCATACAATTTGAAGTTTTCATACCAGATTGAGAAACGGAGCATCAATTTCCTCGACATTACCCTTACAGGGAATGAAATAGATGGCACTGTAACAACGTGTGCATATCGTAAGGAAATGTCGGGAAACCTTTTACTCCATGCGAGCAGTTCTCACCCCAAACATATAGCTAAATCTTTACCTTTGGGGGAGTTTACAAGAATCAAGCGTGCTTGTACTAGTAACGACACCTATGAGAAACAAGCGGATGATATCTCCTCTAGGCTGAAACAATGGGGATATCCACATTGGATGGTTAGTAGAGGAAGGAATTTAGTTTAGAAAAAAGACAGAAAAAGTTTGCTTTATTCAGATAGAGTACAAAAAACTTCAAATTCTAGTATTTATTTTACAACTAAATATAGTAGTCAATATAAGACCATTGTAAATATTATGCGCAAAAATCTTTCCATTCTCAGTCAAGATGAAGTCTTACATAATATCATTTCTGAAGGTTGTAACTTTGTGGCCAAACGGGGACAGTCATTGGGTAATTTTTTATCCCCAAGTATGTATTTGGAAGAACCAGTCCATCAATCTAATACTTGGTTACAAATAACAGGATTTTTCAAGTGTGCAGGTGTCAGGTGTGTAGATTTGCTCAAAAAAGTTCTACATTCAATAATTCTACACAAACCCAGAAATATAACATCAGAGGCTTTTCCAACTGTTCAACGGTTGGAGTAGTTTATATGATATCTTGTAACATGTGCAGGATCGACTACGTTGGTTGCACTTCTAGAGCAACCAAGGTAAGGATCTCGGAACATTTACAGAGCATCCGTAACCCCAACTCCCAAAAAAGTACAGGTGTTTCGAGACATTTTCTTGAGAAGCATGAGGGGGATTTATCCTCCTTTTGCTTCAAGGTTATTGAGAAGGTGGATAAACCCATAAGAGGGGGGGATTGGGGTCGTAAAATCAAAATCAGGGAGGCTCATTGGATTTTAAAGCTAGATGTACGTTTTCCCCGGGGTCTCAATCGCCGTAATGATTTGGCTTATATATATTGATTTATTATTTCCATGCAGGCAATTCTTTGAAAACTATATTGCAAAATCTTATCATGAAATCAATATTTATTGAGAATTGGTAGATAAACATGTCATTTTCGGTTTACAAGGTTCATGTATATATTACAGTTCTGAGGACATTCTTTCATTTATATGCACATAGAATGATATGTCTGCATACTTACCGTTAGACAGTTGTGGATATCTTTCGTGACGGTTGTGGATGGAGATTACTTATTGTGGTGAATAGAATCAATCTTTGGGGAGCTTTTTTAAGTGCATAGTTCCTTGTTTTGTATCTATGATGTATCGTTGTGTGGATTTGGTTACAATAGGGATAATATCCATATTACAGCGATTCGGACCTTGACATACACACGCGTGCGCAGGTTATCCAACACGCATGCGCATATTATTCCTTGAGATGGGGATTGATATGGAGGTTTTGACATAAGTGTCCTTAGATATACGCATGCGCAAGTTACTTGGTACGCATGCGCAGAATCGCTGGTTTAAAAATGCGGGTATGTTTTCTTATTTATCGTATCGGCCATATTTGAAACTGGCAATAGTCATCTTTGACCACATCTTCCAGCTCCGTTGTAGGGATTCCATGGAGCAACATTTTTGGAGATATTGGGGTATTAAAACACGGAAGGTCAACTTCCAAATGGAGATACTTCTCTAAGGTATAGTGTTTATTCACATGTTTTTCTTTTCTTTGATTTTCTTTTTTTATTTATATATTTTCCTTACAGTGGTGGTAATTGTGCTTGAATGTAGTTCTTTTGAATTATATGTATATTATTATTGTCCTTTGCATTGTTTCTTATTGTTTTTAAATGTGTGTGGTAGTGAAAAGGTTAATTTGTTCTTAGAAAGGTTGTTCCCTTGTGGATACAACAGGTGTTTTTTAATTTGATTGAAACATATATATATCCTACTAGGAGGTAGAAAATTAGGCTACGACTAAGAGGAACAATCCTCGAAACGCGTCAGTTGCGTCTTTTGAAACAATGGATATGGAAACACCGTAATGGTGTTCATGTTTCATTAACTTGATTGGATTTTACACAGTGTATAATAAATGTTAAGTTTTATTTAAAAGACCTCGGAGTGGAGCTGGATTTTCTTCACGGATTTCCTGTATTTGTGTCGGAGCTTCCTCCGATCTTCAATGTTGAAACTGCATCACCGTGGAAAGATCTTTCAAGCAATTAAAGGTCAAGTAAGTGGGCTGTGTTTCCCCCTTCCCATTTCCCTTATTTTTGCCACATATCACATTATCCTGGGTACAACAGAGACCTATGAATGAATGAGACCTATGTCCTTTTGGACTGCTAATATAGAATTTTGCTTTTTGGATACCGTGTAACGTTTGCAAATACCCTAACGTTGCACTATAAAATGGGGTAACTTCTTGGGGAATTCCAGTTTACTGGCACCTCTGGGGGCTCTGCAAAAATAAATATAATAATAAACTTTATTTATATAGCGCCAACATATTCTGTAGCACTTTACAAATCAGAGGCAACATAGACAATATGAGACATGTTTATTTCTTTGCCACATTGTAATATCAAACAATAGGAGTGAGGGCCCTGCAGAAAAGGTTGTGTAGCTGAAGCTGCATGAGCACGTCACCAGCCAGTATCTGTGAATAAATACTAAATGCAAGGAGTGCAGTGTAACTTCTAGATGGAGAGGACAGGATCTGAGGAACAGAGGAGGAAGGATAAAAAGAGTTAATGTTCTACACCTCCGCACACTAATCGGTGATCACGTCATGTGATAAGCCTGACCAAACATGATTTTAAGGCAATTTTGAAGCTGCTGTAGTTGGGGATTAATTTGATTGTCTGAGGTAAAGCGTTCCAGAGCAGTGGTGTAGCTCGAGAAAAGTCTTGGATGGGAGTGGAATTTTCGGATAACAGAGGATGCAAGCCTAAGATCATTGGCAGACCGGAGAGGACAGTGACGTGAGAGGAGATAAAGGGGAGCAGTGCTATGGATGGATTTGTGGGTCAGAGTGATAATTTTATATTGTATTCTGTGATGGATGGGCAACCAATACATTGACTGACAATAGGTAGATGTGTCTGTGTACCAGTGTGACAGAAAAAGGAGACTGGCGGTTGCATTCAGGACAGATTGTAGTGGGGAGAGTTTAGTAAGAGAAAGCCCAATTAGAAGAGAATTGCAATAGTGAAGATGAGAAAGTATCAGAACAACAGTGAGGGTTTTTTATGTTTCCACAGTGAGAAAAGGGAACATTCTAGAGATGTTTTTGAGTTTCAGGTGGCAAGTGTCTAAAGGTGTGGGGTAAAGGTGAGATTTAAATTAAATACAACCCCAAGCCAAATAGTGCTCTGATTCACTGTATGGCCTTCTAAGGCTGTTGCTACCTCCAAATTATATCAATTTGCCACTCTGTAGCCTACTTACGCTGCCACCTCCACACTCTGCCACTGGGTAGTCATATGGGCTCATAATGCTACTGCCACCACCCCATTCTGCAGCAGCATGAAGAGGTCATACTCAGTGGCAATCTACACAGTCTGCCACTGCGTCACTGTTTGGCTTCATAAGGCTGCTGCACTCAGTGGCAGAGTGTGTAGCTCTGCCACTGAGTCACTTCATGGTTTCAAAAAGCTGCTGCCACACACGAGTCGGCAAGACACCTGTGGACCTGTGATTTTTCAAGCAGCATCGCCAAAAAAAGCTGAAAAGCTCAGCTTATACTCGAGTATATATGGAATAAGAGGGAGAATTTATAAAAAAAGGAAATATTAATAGTAAATGCAGTGGAAGAACTATTATAAATATATGCCCCTGTTTCTTAGTAATAATGACCTTTTATTTCTCATAATAAAGCTTTTACTCACCCATCCATACTCCCCCGCTGAGTCCTAAAGCTGAAGTCTCTCCATGCTTGTAGAAGTGCAGGTCCGGTGACATCATCGCGCCCAGTCTTCTAACTAGTCATCTATGTCAGAGCATAGGACTTAGCTCCTTGCTCTGACATAGATGTCCATAGTATTGGCGTGCATAGCATCTTGATACCCTTGTTATCAGGTCTGCCCCAATGCGGGTTACCAGATCAAACGTCTGATGCTACAGATCCTGGGGCCCCTTAGGAGATGGGGGCCCTGAGAATTTGCCCAGTTTGCCCCCTTCCAAAGCTGGCCCTGCATATTGGACTGTAACTTTATATGTCCAGGCACCATCTGCACATTAAAGTACTGGTGACTGCTCATACAACTTTATATATGTGTAATGACAGTAATCTCCATCACAAAAATTTCTGGACCACTGTATAAGCAATGCTATCTCTTATGCTGCCCCTGCTACCTCTTGTGTCACCCCCTCTACCTCTTAGATTATAAACTCTTGCGAGCAGGGCCCTCAGTTACATTACAGGTAAATAGTCAATTTCCACAATTAATCTTTTTCTCTGTACTTGAACCCTACATTTTGTGTGTGGAAAATGTTGGCGCCATATAAATGAAATGTATTAATATTATTACAAATGTATTACAAATGTAGTTACATTTGCCTGTACTATTTATTTATGCAGTGACCATTTAATTTGAGCTTCAATAAAAGTGTTCTCTGAGAATGGATATTGATGTAGTGGGGGAACTATTATAAATATGTGCCCCTGTTTCTTAGTAATAATTAGAGATGAGCGAACAGTGTTCTATCGAACACATCTTCGATCGGATATCAGGCTGTTCGATGTGTTCGATTCGAATCGAACATCACGTGGCAAACTCCAAAAGAATTTGATTCCCCTCCCACCTTCCCTGGCGCTTTTTTTGCACCAATAACAGCGCAGGGGAGGTGGGACAGGAACTACGACACCGGAGGCATCGAAAAAAATCGGAAAAAGTCATTGGCTGCCGAAATCAGGTGACCTCCATTTTAGACGAATAGTGGATTTCAAATCCGGGTCATATGAGAATGTGAACTTTGTGACTATGAGACAGGGATAGCTGTACAGGCAGGGATAGCTAGGGATAACCTTTATTTAGGTAGGAATGTTATTAAAAATAACTTTTTGGGGCTCTATCGGGTGTGTAATTGTGATTTTTGTGACAAACTTTTTCCCATAGGAATGCATTGGACAGCGCTGATTGGCCAGAGTATGGAATTCGACCAATCAGCGCTGGCTCTGCTGGAGGAGGCGGAGTCTAAGATCGCTCCACACCAGTCTCCATTCAGGTCCGACCTTAGACTCCGCCTCCTCCGGTAGAGCCAGCGCTGATTGGCCGAAGGCTGGCCAATGCATTCCTAAGGGAATGCAGAGACTTAGCAGTGCTGAGCCAGTTCTGCTCAACTACACCGTGTGCCGGTCAGCCCATCTGATATAGCAGAGCCGAGTGTGCACACTCGGCTCTGCTATATCAGATGGGCTGACCGGCACACGGTGTAGTTGAGCAGAACTGGCTCAGCACTGCTAAGTCTCTGCATTCCCATAGGAATGCATTGGCCAGCGCTGATTGGCCAGAGTACGGAACTCGACCAATCAGCGCTGGCTCTGCTGGAGGAGGCGGAGTCTAAGATCGCTCCACACCAGTCTCCATTCAGGTCCGACCTTAGACTCCGCCTCCTCCGGCAGAGCCAGCGCTGATTGGCCGAAGGCTGGCCAATGCATTCCTATGGGAATGCAGAGACTTAGCAGTGCTGAGCCAGTTTTGCTCAACTACACCGTGTGCCGGTCAGCCCATCTGATATAGCAGAGCCGAGTGTGCATAAGGGTTCTAGTGTACCCTCGGCTCTGTTACATCTGATGTAGCAGAGCCGAGTGTGCACACTCGGCACACGGTGTAGTTGAGCAGAACTGGCTCAGCACTGCTAAGTCTCTGCATTCCCATAGGAATGCATTGGCCAGCCTTCGGCCAATCAGCGCTGGCTCTGCCGGAGGAGGCGGAGTCTAAGTTCGGACCTGAATGGAGATTGGTGTGGAGCGATCTTAGACTCCGCCTCCTCCAGCAGAGCCAGCGCTGATTGGTCAAATTCCGTACTCTGGCCAATCAGCGCTGGCCAATGCATTCCTATGGGGAAAAGTTAGCTTGCGAAAATCGCAAGCTGACAGGGATTTCCATGAAATAAAGTGACTTTTATGCCCCCAGACATGCTTCCCCTGCTGTCCCAGTGTCATTCCAGGGTGTTGGTATCATTTCCTGGGGTGTCATAGTGGACTTGGTGACCCTCCAGACACGGATTTGGGTTTCCCCCTTAACGAGTATATGTTCTTTTTTTCTTTTTTTTAATTCAAACTTTATTAATTTTTTCAAAGTACAGAGAACAACAATGTTCCCCATAGACTATAATGGGGTTCGAAACCCGTTCGAACACTCGAACAGTGAGCGGCTGTTCGAATCGAATTTCGAACCTCGAACATTTTAGTGTTCGCTCATCTCTAGTAATAATGCCCTTTTATTACTCGTAAAATATTAAATAGTAGATATTATTACTCACCCATCCATGCTCCCCTACTGAGTCCTGAGGCTGAAGTCTCTCCATGCTTGTAGAATCCAGTGCAGGTGCGGCGCATAGGACACGATGCAGTGATGTCATCATGCCCTGTCTTCTACATAGTCATCTATGTCAGAGCAGGGACTTAGATGACTATGGACTATTCAAATCTATAAGCAGCAGACTGCACTAAGCATTGCCACTGCCACTAGGCCAGTGGTTCTCAACCTTTCTAATGCCGTGACCCCGCAATACAGTTCCTCATGTTGCGGTGAGCCCATTCAGTTTGGAACACGCGTCCATAACGGCGTGCGTTCCAGCTGAATAGCGCTGCTGCAGACAGTAGCGCAGCTTCTCAGTGGCTAAAGCCATCAGAAATATGTATTTTCTGATGGCTTTAGGCATACTTCCCAACTTTTGAAGATTAGCAAGAGGGACAAACTATGCGGTGCACGCAGCGAATTTAGCTCCGCCTACTTTTATGTTGACTCCGCCCATTCTCATTCATTTTTCATGTGCTCCCACACAGTATAATCCTCCTACAGTCACATTATATGTCCCCCCGTCATCTCTCCCCCAGTTTCATGTCCCCCCCTCCATCTCTGCCCCCAGTTTCATGTCCCCCATCTCTTCCCCAGTTTCATGTCCCCCCATCTCTGCCTCCAGTGTCAAGCCGTACCCCCTTCATCTGCCCACAGTTTCATGTCCCCCATCTCTTCCCCGTTTCATGTTCCCCCATCTCTGCCCAGAGCTTCATGTCCCTCCATCTCTGCCCCCAGTGTCATGCCCCCCCTTCATCTGCCCACGGTTTCATGTCCCTCCATCTTTGCCCCCAGTGTCATGCCGTCCCCCCCTTCATCTGCCCACAGTTTCATGTCCCTCCATCTCTGTCCCGTGTCATGCCCCCTTTCATCTGCCCACAGTTTCATGTCCCTCCATGTCTGCCCCCATTGTCATGCCGTCCCCCTCTTCATCTGCCCACAGTTTCATGTCCCTCCATCTCTGTCCCCAGTGTCATGCCATCCCCCCCTTCATCTGCCCCTTCATTATGTTCCACCTTAATGTTTAAAACAAAAAAAAAAAACACTTACACTCACCTTCCAACGCTCCACGCTCCCCCACCGCCCGCTCAGTCTCTCTCACTCATATAGTTGTAGCCGCGATGTGACGTCATCACATCGCGGCTACACATACAGAAGCTGCAGCACAGCGTTAAAGCAGGAGCTGGCTGTGTCAGCTCCTGCTTTAATCGCCTGTGCTTTCAACTCATTGGCGTCCTCCGGGCAAAAATGTTAAAGGGATTCTACCATTAAACTACTTTTTTTTCTAATTACCACGTCGGAATAGCCTTAAGAAAGGCTATTCGTCTCCTACCTTTAGACGTGGTCTCCGCCACGCCGTTCCGTAGAAATACCGGTTTTAACCGGTATGCAAATGAGCTCTCCACAGCAATGAGGGCGGGCCCCAGCGCTGAAAGGCCGATGAGTGCATCCCCATTGCTGCCCGAGAGCTCTTTCCTGCGCTGCCTCGTTCTCCTGCAGCAACTCCGCCTCTTCTGGCTTCTCTTGCTCTTGTAGTTCTATACAGGAGCATAGAGAGGCCACCCCAAAATGGCCGCCGGCCGGCTCCTGTATTGAACTGCAAGAGCGGCTACCCAAAAATGGCCGCAAAGATCTCTTGGGCAGCAATGGGGATGCGCTCATCGGCCTTTTAGCGCTGGGGCCCGCCCTCATTGCTGCGGAGAGTTCATTTGCATACCGGTTAAAACTGGTATTTCTACGGAACGGCGCGGCGGAGACCACGTCTAAAGGTAGGAGACGAATAGCCTTTCTTAAGGCTATTCCGACGTGTTCATTAGAAAAAAAAGGTAGTTTAATGGTAGAATCCCATTAAACATTTTTAAATTTGTAGATTAAAAGTTAATGTTCCCAGGAATACCCCTTTAAGCAAATTATAACTTTTTCCAATTTAACAAACAAATCCTTGTTCCCAAATCTACTACATTGTACAAGCCATTTCCGACATCTGAATGCCTAGGCAATTGACTGTCATCAGGGTAGGACTGTATTTTACTGATACAGATAGACCATTTCACTCGTCTTCTGCAACTGTAAACTCTATCCAATGTCAAATGGATTGCCTGGACGTGATTGACCCCAGTACATACTACAGTATTTACCCAAAAGTAGGACACCCCCGAAAGTAAGGCACGCGGGATGGGTGGGGGGGTTTCTGTTGAATTGCCTAATATAGGGCACCCCCTGAAACTAAGGCATGCCCATAGTGGTGGGCGGGGTTTAGTGGTCCCCACTTCACTGACACAGCAGCCGTGCTCTGTGCTCCGTTTGCACAGTAAAGCCGGCTGCTGCCTCTGCTGTTGTGTCCACCCAGCTCATCCCAGAGGCAGCAGCCAGCTTTCCTGTGCACGCGGAGCACAGAGCACGGTTGCTGTGTCAGTGAAGTGGGGATCGCTAAGCCCCGCCCACCACCACTGGGACGAACAGTAGCACCAGTGCTGCTAGGAAGATGGGAAAGGTAAGTAGAATACCACCATCCGGATATAATCGCCTCCCTTTTTGGGGATTTCTATATTAAGTTGAATAATCTCCACCCCCCTGAGTCTCGGAATCCTGAACAGAGATCTCGTGACTTAGAGGATTCTTTGGCAGCTTGTGATCTCCCCAAACTACCAGCCTCGGCTTTGGAGACCCTTAATGCCCAGGTTTCTGCTGAGGAGGTTGCTGATATACTAAAAGGTCTGCCCAGTGGTAAGGCTCCTGGCCCTCATGGCTTGTATTATAAGATTTTCCGGGAGGAGCTTGTGCCCCATTTATGTAACCTGTTTAATGGCTTTTTGGAGAGTGCCCCAATCCCTCCCACCATGCTTCAATCTCATTTATCTTTAGTCCCTAAACCAAGCAAGGACCTTCAGGAGTGCTCCAATTATCGACCGATCGCCTTGTTTAATACTGATCTTAAACTGTTTACCAAGATCTTAGGGCTAGTTCACACGTGAGTATAAGGGGAGGTTTTTGACTGCAGATTTCGCGTCCAAAACCTCCCCTTATAATGGTGGTCTATGGAGACCGCCGGGCTTCTGTTCTCTGCTAGCGGCGAGCTGCTGCTAGCGGAGAAAAGAAAGGACATGCCCTTTCTTCAAGCGGAAGCCGCGCAGGCTCAGCCGCGCGGCTTCCGCCCCCGGCAGCTCCCTCCTATGTCGGCTCATTCATTTGAGCCGACAGCAGAGGGTTAAGCCGCGACAGCGATGGTCGCGGCGGGCGGGTTTTAACAAGAGAGAGACGCGTCTCGCCGCGTCTCTCTCTGTGTCAAAACCCGTGCGGGCAGTTCACGTGTGAACTAGCCCTTAGCCAATAGGCTTAGCAGTTGGCTGCCCTCACTCATTCACAAGGACCAGGTGGGTTTCGTCCCTTGTAGGCAGGGTGGAGACAATACCAGAAGGGCTGTGTATTTGATTGATGTTGCTAACCGCTCGTCTATTCCTACCCTGGTGCTGAGTCTTGATGCAGAAAAGGCATTTGACCGACTCGATTGGTCCTTTATGTTTGCCACTCTTAAACGGTTTGGTCTTTCTGGAGCATTCCTAACTGCAATCCATTCCTTATACTCAGTCCCTTCCGCTGCTTCCAAATGCAGCCTCTCGTACCTTTCCCATACAAAATGGGACTCGGCAGGGTTGCCCCCTTTCCCCTTTAATTTTTGCCCTGTATATAGTACTGTTAGCTGCCAGAATTAGGTCAAATTCAGATATTGCTGGGGTCAAGCTGCGTAATAGGGAATTTAAGATCTCCTTGTTTGCGGACAATTTTCTTCTTACTCTGACTTCCCTCGACACTACCCTCCCAAATTTATTGACTATTCTAACGGAGTTTGGGGGTCTTTCTGGCTACAAAGTGAATCCTACTAAAAACTAAGCTCTCCCTATTAATATCCCCGCCGCCTCCCTGCAACTACTCAAGAGCAATTATGAATTTCAGTGGCGTGTTACATCCCTTAGGTATCTGGGTGTACACTCTCTTCCTCCTATGCTGGTTTATACTCTGCTAATTACCCGCATTTATTTGATGAGCTTCGCTCGATGCTAGATAGGTGGCGCCCTCTTCATATTTCCCTTATGGGGAGAATCTCGGCAGTTAAGATGTCCCTCCTCCCCAAGTTCCTTTATTATTTTGAGACCCTTCCTGTTGCAGTGCCTAGAGGCGAGTTGCAGTCTCTCCAGAAAAGTATGTTTCGTTTTATTTGGAATGCTAAAGGTCACCGCATCCCCAGATCCGTGATGCTTGCTGGCAAGGGAGAGGGTGGACTGGCTCTTCCGCATTTTCTATTTTATTACAGGGCTAACCCATCTTCGGGTTATACCGTTCTGGTATAACCTCAAAGGCTTACACCAAGTGGGTGGAAGGCTGAACTAAAAGGGCCTAAACTCTGCTGGTGAAAGGCTGAATTCACCTCAAGGGCCTCAATCTCTGCTGGTAGCTCAGCTTAAGGGCCTCTAACTTAATTTGGAAGGGCTCACGTTAAGGGCACACACATATACAATGACAGTTAAGGGTGGGTACTGTTGGATTTCCCATTGCCGATTCCATCTGTGGTTGTCATGGGCAACGTGATTTAAAGAGGTGCTTGGTAATGTTTCTTTAGCTTAAAATTTGGGTTTCTGTCCATCCAATTGGGGAGGAAAGAAGGTTTCCAGGTATTTTTCCACTGTCATAGTGTTTTTTTTTGAGTGTGGAAAGTGTGTGGTTGATAGGCTGTGATGGTGGGGTAAAACTGTGACTTGGGCTTGTTAGATGCACCCAGGCATGCTTCCCCTGCTGTCCCAGTTACATTGCAGAGGTGTTGTCATCATTTGCTGAGGTGTCATAGTGGACTTGGTGACCCTTATGAGTCGAATTTGGGTTTTCCCTGAAACGAACGGTTTTTCCCCATAGACTATAATGGGGTTCAATATTCGTTCAAATAGCCAAATATTGAGGGGCTATTCAAAACGAATATTTCACTGTTCGCTCATCTCTAATGCTTATTGTATTACTCATGGTTTTTGATTCCTTGTTCTTTCTTAATACTTGCCTGTACACCCTGTTCCCCTGTGTCTTGTCTCTTTTTTTCCTTTATATCCCGTTGATTTTTCGATGCGGTCTCAGTGGCCGTAGTTGATTTCAGTTATTTTTATATGTTGTTGCTGTTTTGCGTGCCTGTTTTTTCTCTTTGTTGTAAACCTTCTTGAAAAATTTTATAAAAATTGCAGTTAAAAAAAAAAATATGAAGAATTAAATCAGGTTCCTGCTCAATTTTAAAAGAGTTTCCCTAATTTCCCATGGAAATGAATGGAACATGTTGAGAGTCGTAGTTTCACAGCAGCTGGGGTGCCGAAGGTTGCTATGTCCTGTTCTATAAAGACTTATACTTGGTGACCCTACATAAAGTTAATCTACCCAAGCTTTCAGCACTGCAAAGAGATGCCCTCAACTCCCCAATAACTAAATAGGAAATCCTACAGGCTATTGAATCATTCAAGCTAAATAAATCCACAGACCCAGATGGTTTTTCTATTACTATCATTTACATACCTTATTTAATGACAGTTACTAAAAGTATTCTTAACAGGTTTAATGAGACTTGTATTTCACTGCTCTTAAGAAAAAAAAAACCTGGAGAGTATTACCCTTACAGACCCATCTCGTCATTCAAGCGTTACTAAGGATTTTAGCAACATATTTGCAATTACTTTTCCCAAACGTATTGGCTTTGTTCATGGTAAATTGGTCCCTAGTGTTAGTAGGGCTAAATGGGCCATTGTCTCAATTCATTCACAGAAATACGATCGCGTAACCTGGTCACATACCTTAAAATTTAGGCATTTTGGGAGGGATTTTATTAATTTATTTTTACCGCGCTCTTTATCAGAATGCAACTTCCATGATATTGATAAAATTGATTTTCTAATCCTTCCCTATATGTAAATAAATTTGTCAGGGATCTGCTTTACTCTTCAAAACACCTTTATTCTGAGTTTACACTGAGTTTTTTTTAGAATGGATTTTGATGTAGGAATCTGCCTCAGAATCCGCTCCAAAAAATGCCTCCTGTTTTGTCTATTGATCAAAGCAATAGACATTCCCAAAAAATGGTGTAACTAAAAAGTACACCTGGCCCCGCAAAAAAACAGACGTCCTATGCAACCCCGTACACGGAAATATAAAATGTTATAGGTGTCAGAATTGGTCATGGACTTTGCAAAGTTTTGGATTTTTGAATGAAAAAGTTAAGGATATTAAAAAAGGTAAAGGGATTTGGAGGGCAGGGAGTTAAATATGAAAATGGCTAAAAAGCGGGAAGGTGATAACATTAGCAAATTCCACTTCAGGGCCACCTGTCAATGTGGTCTTGCAGCTGTTGCTAAACTACACCTCCTATGTGTTATTTATGTTAAATATTTTACCAAATTCTTTTTTTCCTATTTTCCTACTCTAGAACCTAGGTGCGTCTTATAATCCTAAAAATACGAGGTTTTAGATTGATTTCAGTGATCCAAAGAGCCCTGGGACACTATACCATCCACCGTATATACTCGAGTATAAGCCGACCCCCCTAATTTTACCACAAAAAAACTGGGAAAACTCATTGACTCGAGTATAGGCCTAGAGGGGAAATATAGCAGCTACTGGAAAATTTCAAAAATTAAAATGTTTTTGGGTGCAGTAGTTGCTGGGTGCTGGGAAAGGGGAGGGGGTGTTTTGGTTGTCTGTCTGCCCCTTCCCGGTGCTTGAGGACTGTTTCCCCCCCCCACGGGAAATTCAGCCTGGCTGCAGTGCTCCTTAACCCCTTCCTGACAGAAGAGGAGCACTGCAGATCCTATATTCAGTAGACTGGGCACTTTCAGACACAGGGATACCTAATGTGTATGTGTTTCACAGTAATTTTCTACTTTTATATGTATTCTAGGGAAAGGAGGGATTTCAAACCTATTTTATTTTTTTTCGATATTTTTTAAAGCTTCTTTTTTTTTGCTATTTTATGGGAGATTTTATATACTACTATATAATTACTATTGCTTGACTCGAGTATAAGCCGAGAGGGGCTTTTTCAGCACAAAAACTGTGCTTAGAAATTCGGTTTATACGGTAATTGAAAAACAAAAAAAATTAAAATGTTTGAAACGTAAATCCAATTTGCATAATAATTTGGAACACAGTGTAAGTTATTTACATTTGCTCACAGATCCTTTCTTAGCACAGAACAGGCATTTTTTAAAATAACTACAGCTTGTGTGCTAACCTCTAAGTGGTATTTATAGGACCATTAGAACTAGTATTGACTGGCCCAAGAAGTTGACAGGAGCTACCAGGTGGCTGTCACAACTAATATCTTTTATAACTAAAGTCTTGTTAGACACTAAAATTAAGTTAAACATTTCAGTCAGCACTTGCATGGCCTTATTAATTTTCCATGGAGCATATCTATATAGAAAACTATTACATATTCTTATGCCACATGTCAACCACCAAATTGATATAATTTTTGGAGTTATCCCCATCACAAGGTTTATGAACTTGATACATAATCATCTTACTAATAATTTTAACATTTGTGTGAACTTGACTCCTGAATGAGCAATCTTTAACATCCTATCTGGGAAAGACAGGAGCTGCTACTCTCTGATAGGTCTATCGTGGACATATGGGCTAGTTCCACACGAAAGTATCCTTCAACACTTCGCAAAACGGCTCTGATCCTTTCCACTCTAGTACTCTAGTTTATATGGACTGGTTGAAAAAAATTGTCATATTAACGTGTCTTTTATTCAAGGTTGTATTCAATCTTGAGGCTTATTCATAATCCTGCATATTACAAAATATTTGTAAGGTTGTTTTAAATTTACAGCAATAAAGTAAAAACATGGCAGACAACAAATGCTACAATGTTACAGAGGGATGAGTTGGAGATAGGGTCTCATTGTGTTTGGGTTTTTTCCCCCCATCTTTTACATTATGTTATACAGTTTATATTTGTACTGATTCAAGTGTATTCAATGTATATTTTATGCATAAACAAGATTCCGAAAAACAACTTTGAAGCATTAAAGAGTTAAATAAGGCTCCATCTTTTTTTTTTCTCTCCTCATTCCAGGTATCCACCATAGCTCGCCCCTAATTCCTGGTCCTCAGCATGGTACAAGTAATTTGGAGGGGGGGGGGGGGGGTAGGTGGTGGAGAAGGAAATAGCATTAAAGAAGGGGAGGTACTTCTCAAAGGAGTGGTTGGTCTTCTGGAGAGGTTTCACTATATATATTGACGAGATGACGCTAGCATCTCTTTGACAACACAAAATTTGATTCACCAAGATCCATTAGTTTTCTACCCCAGAAGTTTTGCAGCATGTACAGAATAATTTAATACTACCCATGTTGTCCTTGTTAAACTACAGTAATCAGCAGTAGATTGTGTTAATTTACTGCAGCTTGGTCACACCATGACAATGTAGCCTTTATTAGGGGGCCATTTGATATAATTCCCAATTTAGTTTGGTTACATGTATTTCAGGCCCACAAATAAATCAATACTTCAATAATACAGAATGGTTGTATATTGGGGGGGAGGGGGGAAAGCTTCATTTAACAGGTTAACATAAGCTACATACACTCACCGGCCACTTTATTAGGTACACCTGTCCAACTGCTCGTTAACACTTAATTTCTAATCAGCCAATCACATGGCGGCAACTCAGTGCATTTAGGCATGTAGACATGGTCAAGACAATCTCCTGCAGTTCAAACCGAGCATCAGTATGGGGAAGAAAGGTGATTTGAGTGCCTTTGAACGTGGCATGGTTGTTGGTGCCAGAAGGGCTGGTCTGAGTATTTCAGAAACTGCTGATCTACTGGGATTTTCACGCACAACCATCTCTAGGGTTTACAGAGAATGGTCCGAAAAAGAAAAAACATCCAGTGAGCGGCAGTTCTGTGGGCGGAAATGCGTTGTTGATGCCAGAGGTCAGAGGAGAATGGCCAGACTGGTTCGAGCTGATAGAAAGGCAACAGTGACTCAAATAGCCACCCGTTACAACCAAGGTAGCCAGAAGAGCATCTCTGAACGCACAGTACGTCGAACTTTGAGGCAGATGGGCTACAGCGGCAGAAGACCACACCGGGTGCCACTCCTTTCAGCTAAGAACAGGAAACTGAGGCTACAATTTGCACAAGCTCATCGAAATTGGACAATTGAAGATTGGAAAAACGTTGCCTGGTCTGATGAGTCTCGATTTCTGCTGCGACATTCGGATGGTAGGGTCAGAATTTGGCATCAACAACATGAAAGCATGGATCCATCCTGCCTTGTATCAACGGTTCAGGCTGGTGGTGTCATGGTGTGGGGAATATTTTCTTGGCACTCTTTGGGCCCCTTGGTACCAATTGAGCATTGTTGCAACGCCAAAGCCTACCTGAGTATTGTTGCTGACCATGTCCATCCCTTTATGACCACAATGTACCCAACATCTGATGGCTACTTTCAGCAGGATAATGCGCCATGTCATAAAGCTGGAATAATCTCAGACTGGTTTCTTGAACATGACAATGAGTTCACTGTACTCCAATGGCCTCCACAGTCACCAGATCTCAATCCAATAGAGCATCTTTGGGATGTGGTGGAACGGGAGATTCGCATCATGGATGTGCAGCCGACAAATCTGCGGCAACTGTGTGATGCCATCATGTCAATATGGACCAAAATCTCTGAGGAATGCTTCCAGCACCTTGTTGAATCTATGCCACGAAGAATTGAGGCAGTTCTGAAGGCAAAAGGGGGTCCAACCCGTTGTAGCATGGTGTACCTAATAAAGTGGCCGGTGAGTGTATATATATAATTGTATAGATATTATATGTAGCTTGAGACTTACTAAAACTGCAGAGAAGGCAATTTTATAGCAAATGAATACAAAAAAAAATTGTTAACATTACATTTATTTTATAACAGTTCTTACAAAACACCAAAACTTACAGAAAAACAAAAACAGGCTCTCTTTATGGATAGTGTCCCTTTAAGAAAAACATTTTTCTTATTAAATTTTCAGCTTGATAGTTTCATGTAGAACAAAAATTGCACTTATGTACATTATATAGTTTGAAAATGCACATTTTCCAGCCCTTTAAGAATATGAACCATTAACAAAAAAAACACACTTCAGATAACTTCTAATTCAGTGATCAAAATTCTAGTCCATGTTGCAAATTCAAACAGGATATGAGGAATCATGATGAGGCTTGTTCAGAACAGACTGCATCTTGGGAGAATGAAAGCAAAGCTCAAGCAGTTTTTATAACCGCACTCTCTGGCATTTAGTTTTTTTTTTTTTTTAAACAATTTCTAAAAAGCCAAAACCACCAACACTGACAATTCCCATGATCGTATCCTCCTAAACTGCAGTGTAACAAATGATAAATTTGGCAACATGCAGATAATTACATTACCTTTTGAATTGTGTTTGCATGGCTCAGCTGTTTTCCTCTTGGGTTCACATTATTACATTTCACCATTAATTTCCTTTTACCTCAGTCCAGAACCAAATAGGGCCATGTGAAAGGTTCCATTTAATTAACCCAATATTGGCTACAGCATAGGGAAACATCCTGTAGCACACTGTATATGGCCAACATTAGGGGACATGGATTTTAGATGGCAAGCGTATTGTTCCACAAGTCATTTGAAAATTTGTACCATAAAAAAAAAAAAAAATCTAAAACTGAAACCCTTTAGACCATTTTCACCCATAGAAGCAATATGCTGCAAAACCGCCTGCGGAAAACCCGCAGTTTTACAAGAAGTGAGATTTTATAAGTCTCATTTGTATACCAGTGGGGAAATTGACCTATGCAGTAGATGTCAATTCAGCAGCATTTCAAGTGAGGCTAGGTTCACATGAAGGAATCTGCCACAGATTTGAGAGTGGATTCGGTCCCCAAATCTGTGGCAGATTCCATCCCTAATCTGCCTTCCATTGAAAGCAATGGGAGGCAGCGATAGCAACGGGACGCAGAAAAAAAAAAAAAAAAAAGCAGCATCCTTCATTATCTTGCCATGGATTTGGTGGGTCTGATTCCCTGCTGATTAGGTCCATTCTTCTGCATCAGAATGTTGAAGCAATACCATGGCCAAATACAGCCGTGGAAAACAAAGAGAAATTTCTCTTCATTTTTCGCCATTTGAATCTAGCCTTATGTTGCAGCTTTTCTTTACTGATCTTACCCTGCCAATGCAATGAAATAAAAATAAGGGTTTTTTCTTTTAAAAAAGGGCTGTTTTCATGGCAGAACATGAAGCTACATTGTTATTTTCAGCCTAAGCTAAAGGAATGAGAAATATCAGGCAAAGATTTTTTTAAGTTTTCTTCCTGCTGGCTAGGTGTGTTTATTAAATTTATTTGGAAGTAATGATCCAGCAGCATTTTGGTGTGAAAGTCATAACTAAGTGGCTCAGTGAACAAAACATTGGAATTTCTGGCTCTATGGATCTAAAATATCACAGATCATCTTGCCATTGACAAATTGGGATCAAACTAGGTGGACAAATTAACACAGAAAATGCTGCATTGAATTGCAGAAGTCTTGAAAAATAAGGGTCCACACCTTATCGAGTCTTTGCATAAAGCTGATGGATTTGTCAAAAGCTTAGAAAATACTTACAAATGTACTGCAGTATACTAAAGAAAGACTAGAAAGATCTAAAAGCAGTGGAACAGCAAATACTGAACGCTAAAATACGTCAGTCTCAAAACCTTTGGCCAAAACCATTGACAGCAAAAAAAAATTTTGAATCTACTTCGATGACTACTTTACAGAGCTTTAAAAGAAAAAAAACAAAACAAAAAACAAAACAGGAGTGTCCCTTTTGAAATAATTTGATTAGATTTCATTGTGGAAGAAAAATCTTTTCCAAATACTTTCTAACAAGAGACCTTTGAGAGTAATAGGAACAGTTAACTCTTCAAATAACTTCTAATGGGTCAATAGCTTCATCTAAATGCAGAGGTCAGGTTACTCCAAGTTGTAAATTCAAATTCATGTGGAGTCTCTTTAAAAAAGTCTGCAACTTGAAGAATAAAAATAAAGGTCATTCAGTTAGTGTGACGAGCAGCAGAATCTGTGTTTCTTTAAAAGGGAGTCTCATCACCAAAAATATTAAACCAGCCCCAGTGCTCAGAGCTGCAAGCACAGTGCTATAAGGCTCGGTTCACATCTGCACCCAGTCTCCGTATGGGTATTCCATTCCCCTCTCCGCATGAAAAATGTGGAGAGAAAAGCACTGCAAGCAATGCTTGTCACCGTGCATTTTTCGCCCTTTCCGGGCAGAATCGGAACCACACAGGCCCCATTACAGTCTATGAGGTCCACAAGTTTCCAAAAGCTAACTGCTTTTTTATGTGGAATAGGTTTACTTTCGGGAAACCTAAGTGGACCTCCCAAATGGAAACCCAAGCGCAGATGTGAACCTAGCCTAGTTTGATTGTAGAATGGCTACTTGATTTTGAGACAAAACTTTTCGTTCCTTTACGTTGCTCATTTGCAGTTAAAATAAAATATATGAGTGCATTTGGGGCATGTTCTGAGGTGGCTGAGCACTGTCGCAAGGTGTTCCTTCCAGCAACACTGATCTATTTGGAGTAAGATTATATTGGGGTATGTTTCACATGGCTGTGCTTTGAAGAAAGATCTTCCATTTGCTCAATACCCCTCAAAGTATTAATACCCTCATTCACATCTGCGTTTGGATTCTGTCCGGGGGAATCTGCATAGGGACCCCCCCGAACAAAATACAAAACGCAATTGCAAACGCTGGTGCAGTAAAAGCACACAGACCCCATAGACGATAATGGGGTCCATGTTCTTGCCACCAGATCTCCGCAGGGATCTTGCGGACAGGAAAGTAATTCCCAATCTACTTTCCTGTCTGCATGATTCGTAAGGGCAGCGCGCGGCAAGCACACAGACCCCAATATAGTCTATGGGGTCTGTGTGCTTTTACAGCACAGCGCTTGCGTCTCCATGCAGACTCCCCCAGACGGAATCCAAACACAGATGTGAACAGGGCATTAGTACTTTGAAGAGTATTGAGCAAATGGAAGATCTTGCTTCAAAGCACAGCCACCAGAGCATACCCCAATATACTCTCATGCCTCAAGTCAAGTCTTAAATTGCTTACGCAATGATAGGATCAATGGAGACAATGTTTGCGTCAATGCTGTAGGGATTCTAATTCAGTTTTTGGGAAAAAAAAAGTATGCAACTTTTTTCCCCCCTTACATTATAAATGTATACATGTAAATGTGAGCACTTCCCACAAAAGATCTGATTCAAAGTCATCCATCTCATGCATGCAGATGCTTAGAATATGCAACTAGAACCTGATGAAATGTGAATTTAATGACATAATATCTATAGGCATTATTAACTATAACAAATTGATATACTAGCAACAGCAAAAAAATAAAAAATAATCAGTAAAGTTTAAAAATGGATAAATAAATCTGTTTAATGCAATATTGTACTACATGAAACAAATATACAGTTAAAAGATTATGGCAAACATTTTAATTACAGTTTCCCTTGAAACATTATTGTGAAGTTCTCTTTCAGGAGTAGACAGTTAAATGAGACAATAAAAGCAATGGCAGCTTGACCTTCGTAATTCTAGGTTAAAAAAAAAATTAAATAAAAGTCACAACAAATTTAAAAATTCAAATCCCATAGGTTAAAAGGGTTGTCCAAGAGTAAGATTTTAAAAATGCGGTATTTATTCAAACAAAATATTTTCTGTATTCTGTACAGAGCACAACTAAATTGTGAGATTTTGACTTGGTACCTGCAGGTTCTGAGAAAAATTACAGCAAAAATTGCAATACACTCATGCGAACACACTAAAAACAAAACTTCAAACCACAAAAAAAACAACCCCTCAAGCAAGCACCTTTAAGTCTAAAGCTACATACTGTAGAGGTGATTTGTTAGATCAGTTTTTGTGTAGCCTGAGCTGCACCCTCCTCAAGTCCTGTCGAAATGCAACACGAAAAAAAAAAGAAAAAAAAGTTATACTACTAGGCTGCATGGAGCTGTAATAAGCTTGTGTGAATAAGGACTGTATGTGTAATGAAATAAGTGACTGCAAGTTTGTCCCATTTAAGTGGATGGAAGTTTTGTCCAAGGCTAGATATACACACTTGCGTCCAACTCCTGGTTGTAAAAATTGATGAATCTGACATGGTTGCTAATGGACAACAGATGCAAAACGGATGCACGATGTGTCAAAAATGGACCATTGGTCAATGTTTTACAGCTGAGTGTCAGCTGTTTTTCACACCAAGCTGCATATACGCAGCTTCCCATTGAAATCAATGGGCTCTGTTTTGAAGCTCCGCGCTCGGACACGTGCATACGTGTCTAAATGAGCGGCGCGCTCATGCCGTGTGAAGGGATGCTAAAGGTGTTTTGAATGTGCCATTTCAATGCAATTTTTAAAAGCAAATGGGGAGAATTTAGTAAAGTTAAGCCAGGGTTTTTAGAGCGGATTTTGACATGCAAAATCGGCTCCAAAAAAACTCTTCTGCGGCTAGCTGGATAACGGTGCAGTGCACACTGAGTTTTTCGGCATCCAGTCGCAGTATACCACTCTGGATTAGGCCCAAATGAATGGGCCTAGTCAGGAGGGAGTCTAGCATCGCAGATTCCGCAGCTTAATCAGTTCCAGAATCCACGTCAACAAAGGCAGGTTTGCTTGTTTTTTCCACAAGCGTTTTTTTCCTGGAACCCATTGAAGTCGTTTTTTTGAGCCTGATTTTGACGTGGATTCTGCATCAAAATCCGGCCCAAAGAACCCTGTGTGAACTTGGCTTTACCATGCCAATTTTCTGGTGCAAAAATTGAACATTTCTGGCATAAGTCCACTTACACTGAAAATGCTCTGCTTTTGTCCATTTTCTAACTTCCTCACCACTTAAAAAAAAAAGTGGGTGGAGGTGGGCAGACATCAAGCCAGGCCAGGGAAGCCTAAGTATTAAAGTTTTACTGTAACATGCCAGAAAATTAATGTGCATTATACTTGAAATCAAAGCCAGCCTGTGCCTGTTAATATTGTGAGTGCTGGCTGCAGAAGAACCAGAATGAAATCCTCAAATGAAGTACCAGTCTTAAAACTTTAAGTGAACTCACCCTCAGTGGGGATTTTTTTTTAAAGGAAGATTTTGATGTAGAATCCACCTTAAAAAACATCTCCCATCCATTTCTATGGGAGTGAGTACCAGATTTTTTTTTCCCTTTAGCTGTTTTTTTTAATGTTTTTTTTTTTCAGCTATAGAGGGGAAAAAAAAAAAGTTTTTGCAAAACTGCTACCAGATTTTCCAGGCCCATCCGCAAAACAGGGTAACCCTCCCCACAAAAAAAAACAAAACCAAAAACAGATTCCCAGATTTTTTAGCCTGAAAATAACGTCATATTAAAGTACTGTAAGTGAGAAAGACGGAAACTATGTAAGGAAGATTCTGCTCCTTTTTTAATTTATTCCTAGTTTTGGCTTGATAACCTGCATAAAAAAATGGAGTGTCGTGTGCTCATGCCTTAAAACTATTTCTATAGATGCCTCAGTCTTGTAATCAGACATTAGCTGAGCAGCACCATATACACATACACACAAAAATTCAGGAACTTTGTTTTACTGTCTCCTATCCTTACAAGGACAACCCCTTTAAAAATACTTTAAACTTTCAAAATAAAAATCTTTATCTTAAGCCTGAGTATCTCTTGCTTCCAATAACTGGAGCTACAAACTGGCAGTTCCAATCATGCCACTTGCTCATAATTTGTGTGACCTTTATAATATGTTATAATAAACTGATTTATTCTTCTGGACCGCAGTGGTTATGCTATATACGTTAAGTCCGTTATGTATCCCCAGCCATTATTTAGACAAAGAAACCAACTGCTGAAAATCTCCATCATGCAGGCTTTTCTAAGTGGAAAGGAACTGCATAGTGCAGAACTCTGCCTCTGGGAGAGCTGCCTAACTTGGGGAAAAGGCAGAAATGGTGATCAGTACCCCAAAAAAAGTTTTGAAGAGACTATTGTTTATGAACATCTTAGATATGGCAGTTGAACTTCAGGATCTACCATTACTTATTTAACAAAAGTGACTGTCAAGTCATGTAGCAATACTTAATAAATTACTCCTTGGAGGCGAGATTTATTTACATTCCGATAACATTTTACAAGACTAGCTGCACTGTACTGCATTTTTCTAACAGTGGGCAAAAGCTGTTTACGTTATATGGATTAAATGCAATATAAGCAAAATCGTCAAACTAGCTGTAGTAGTAACAGAACATGTCAGCTCAACTGGGAATTTCAATGAACATTCTTTTTAAAGATGTAACAATTACAATGTAAAAATAAAGATTTGGCGTGGCTATGTAGCAGACAAAAATTGCAGAAAGTTCCATCTATGGTAAGGTACCTACATATGGTATGGTATCCACTTCCAATATCTGTCACTGCATCAATGATTGTAACATCGGTTACATTTCTAACCATATAAATGTGCAAATGCCACTTTATTACAGCCATTTTACAGTACAGTGTGCAACGGGGAAGAGTGGAAAGAAAATAAAAAAATTTACATAACACTTCCAAAATATTTTGCATAGAGCTCCCATATTTATGAGACATTGCCTCCAGTGGTTCTATTGCGCTCACACTAGTTTAACCTACTATCATCGACAGCCTGTATTGTGGGACAATTATTAGTAAAAAAAAAAGCCTATGGTGCAAAAGAACTGGGGCTGTCCTGAAGAGGGTAAAATAAACAGGCACTCTAAATGAAGTCTATGAAACTGCATGCAATGGTAAAAACAAAAAAACACCACCTTTTCACTGCAACCATGTCTCAAATACTATTGATAATGCATACAGTAAAATGCAGTGCATGATAGAAGGACTACAATGTGGTACCACATAATTACCCCAAAGTAGCAAACTACAATTTACATCACAATTTCTATCACTTATAGGAAGACAATGATATTCCACTTCCGTGGAAAGTTTCAATTTTTACCTGATTGATAAATGAATAGCTGCAATATTGTCCAGAGGAACAACATGAAAACCCCTAAAGTAGCATTCCTTATTTTCCCTTTAAAGGGATGCATTTGATCAACCCCTTCCTTAAATTTCAAGGATTTAAAATTTCAATACTAAAAATTAAGGAGATTATTACAGCTCCAGGAAAAGAAACCAAAACAAAATATCACAATAAAAACGCCTCTTGCATTTACCCAAACAATGGTAAATAGCCTATTGTGAACATAAAGGATTTCGGACATTTGTAAAAGAGCATATGCAGTCTATTAATAAGCTGCCATTCAAAGGTGTGGGAACTTTCTTCAGGACGGATATTGTGACCAGCACGAAAGAAGAACAGTAGCATGGGAACTAGTACATAAAATGATTTTCCCCTACTATGATCACTGTTCTACGTAAGCAATAACTACACGACTAAAACAGACAAATGACAAAATAAGCCTTAGATGGAGTCATATTTAAACTAGGTTCCAATAACAGATTAATCTTTCATTGTGCATATATAGTTTTGGCTTGGAAAAATGTAGTATATATCAATCATAACCATAATAAATATTTGCCAGTATTGTACTGCATTCGTGTTCATTAATCTATGTGCTTCTCCTGCACAAGACACCTGTGCTATACAGGGTATTAAATAAATGTCAATAAGCTAAGAAATGAAAACAGCTGGAAAAAAAATACATAAAATATGAAAGCAATGCAAGCAATAAAAATATGCCGATTCAATATAGTTAGATTTTGAAGTCTGTAAATGTCTTTTAGGCTTTTTCCTCTTTTTTTTACGGTCTTGGAGAACACTTTGTTATATCCGTCCTTCACTCCAGAGGAATTTACTAAAAGGAGCTTGTAATTAAGAAATTATAAACTTTCCTTCATAGTCTTCCATTAACCTTGCATCACCATTTTTGTTGTCCTATTTTCTTCTTCCAGGCATAGAAATAATAATACTAATAATAATAATAATAATAAAAGCTCACAGCACAGTTATGTAAATATTATATACACACACACACTTTTACCACAGTTGAAAAATTAATATCTTTGGAACAAAATGAACACACCCTTTAAAAAACAAAAAGTAAATGCAGAACTAAAAATTGCAGTTTGAAAGAAAGCTGAGGTATAAAAAAATGTTCTTTTTGTTTGATTTGTATATATTTCAGTTGTATCCATCCATCTTGCATTGCCAGGAAATTCCTATAGGAGTTTCTCTTTAAGTATTGCAAAAGCCGCGCCTCGCAAACTTTGACAGTAGAGGGAAAGGGAACAGGCAAATGGGGAAAGGGCAGTTTTGTCCAGGTTGAATTAACAATAGGCTTACGTCACTTCAGTACGGAGCAAATCGGCTGTAACCGCCTCTGTATAAACTTGCCTGCAAAATAAATAAAATAAAATTATCTTTTACAGTTTCATAAAAGGAAAAAAAAATCTACAGATACTGATTGCTGTAGTTTCTCATGCACACATATCATTAGGAATGCCAGCCTAAATAAAAAAGCAATAACTCTTCTTTATTAACATATAGAGCAATGGAAATGGTAGTGATGAGAATGGTTTTCAGTTCTTACTTAGATCAACACAAAACTTCATGAGGCTTATATTGAAGTGATAGGGTTCTAAAGAGTGGTAGAAGACAGGTCAATTTTAAAATATATAGGATTAAGAAAATTAAACATTAAAACAGAGTTATATAAGATTTGATAAACCATTTAATATGAGATCAGTGGGAATTCAGCACCTGACACCTTCACTACTTGCCAGAAACTGCTCCGAGTACACTCAATTCCAGGACTGTCTAGGACTGAGCATCAAGTGTAACTCAGCTTTATTTTTTGCTATTGTGTAGGGTGGGATTTTTTTTAAAAAAAGTTAGGTTAATTAAGTATATGATTTTACATCTGATTAGCACATTCATTTAATGGAAAAACGGACACTAATACAAACTGATGGTAAATACGCAGACATCAATGTAAAAATAACTAATACAGAACAAAAAAGTATCAGTTTCTATCCTTTTTTGATGGACATAAAAATATGGTATACTATGTTTTGTGTACAAAAAAAAAAAAAAAAAAAAAGTTATTTTTTAACCCCTTCCCGCCAATGGCACTTTTTGACTTCCTGACTAAGCTTGATTTTTCAAAACTGACATGTGTCACTTTATGTGGTAATAACTTTGGAACGCTTTAACTTACCAAAGTGATTTTGAGATTGTTTTCTCATAACACATTATACTTCATGTTAGTAGTAAATTTTGGTTGATATGTTATGTGTTTGATTATGAAAAAATAGGAAATTTGGTGGAAATTTTGAAAAATATGCATTTTATAGAGTTTGAAATGATGTGCATTGCATACAGATAGTCATACCGCCAAAATTATATCATACATGTAATGTACCAGATCTCTGCTTTATGTCGGCATCAAACTTAAATCAGCCAAAATAACATATCAAGTATTTCAGCCCTATAAGTGCTTAACAGGAATTAAGACAAAATGGAGGTGAAATTTACACATTTGATTTTATTTTACTAATATTTTCGTTTAGCCCTAGAATTTGCACACATTCACAAGGGGTTAAAGGAGAAAACGCATCACACAATTTGTTATGAAAGTTCTCCGGACAACCAAAGTACCCCACTTGTGGGTGTAAACTAATATATGGACACACAGTGAGACGCAGAAGGGAAGGAGCGCCAAGGAGCTTTTAGAGGACAGATCTGGCTGTGATCAGTTTCAGGCACCATGTCGCATTTACAATGCCCTTGAGGTGTCAAAACAGTGGAAACCTCTAGAAAGTGACCCCATTTTAAAAACTGCACGCCATCAAATGATGTAGTGAGCATCAGTAACCCCGAAGTGAATATGTAAGCTGTGCGGAGTAAATTGGGTACACCAAATCCCATTCTATTTTCCCACTAGCTCCTATGACAAGGACGGGGAAGAGGGGCATTCTGGGGGATCAGCGCTGATGTATTATCTCTCATAAGCTCTAAATATGGGGTGTCCCCTGAAAACGCTCTCACAGATCATACATTTCCTTCTAGTCGCAGCCACATGTCCTAATGATTTGGCGACTTTTGTTTTTTTTGTCTTCACATTGTACAAGCTAGATTTTTATTTTTATTTTCTGGCAATGTGGCCATATGAGGGCTTGCTGTTTGCGGTATTAGAGGTGCTTTTCAATGCCACCATTTTGGGGTGCCTGTAACTTATTGACTACATTTTATTAACTCTTTCTGGGTGGGATGTAAAAGGAAACATCAATTCTGGCATTGCTTTTTAGCATTTTTTTTTCCCTTGCAGCGTACAGCATAAGTAACATGTTACCTTTATTCTGCGGGTCGGTACAGTTATGGCGATACCACATTTATATTATTTTTAAATGCGTTGCTATTTGTGAAGAATAAAATTCAATGTAGGGGGAAAAAAATCTACTTTTGCATCGCCATCTTCTGAAAGGCATAACATTTTTATTTAATTTATTTTTCTGTTGACAGAGCTGGTTGAGGGCTTATTTTTTGCGGGATGACTTCTGCTTTTAATTGGTACCATTTTGGTTTTCATCTGATCATTTGTTTACTTTTTATTGAACATTTTGTAAGGGAAAGGTGGTGAATAATCATTTTGTGTGGTTTTTTTTTTTCACGTCAGAAGAGTGTTTAAATTGTTCGTTTGGGGGGTACTTGGCTGGAAATTGTTTCAACAAGGGGTACTTTGCTTCAAAAGGTTCAGAAACACAGTTTTAGGACTTTCAGCCATAGAAATAAAACCTGACTGGGAACCTCAAACTGAAGTAAAAGTTAATTTAGTCATTTTGAAAAGCTAATTCTTCCAAAACAAAGTTGAAAGTTGCTATCCTAGCGAGGGGAGTCATACATATACATCTATATCTATATATATGTGTGTATACACACACACACACTAGCTTCCTCCCACGACTTCATCTGCAGGTTGTTGTCGGCAATGATCCGCCTATATTTAGCGAAATGTGCCCGGTGATTATCTGCCAGTGTTTCGTCTGCACCCGCGTCTCGGCTCTGCCACATCTGTGCATATGCGAAGCAGACCCAGCGGTATATACATCCCTATAGAGAGCAGAGCAAGCTGTGCTACAACGCTGTCTCAGCTCTGCTACATCAGGCAATTTTGATTACAGGGCTTGTCTTCTGTCAGTGTGTGAGCTGCTTTTGTGCTAGAAATGGCTGTTGCTGAAATTTGCCACAGTTCGCACCCTTCCATCAGAGGCCAAACACCACATTCCCCTGTGTGATGCACACAAACTGAGCCCCACATACACTCCTTGTGCCCACACACAGCCTCTGCATGTGCTGCACTTGCCTGACCAGAGACTCCAATGAGACTCCATTGTGAGCGGCTTCCACAGTGCCTAATGCAAGGCTATATAGCGCTGCCCACACCATAGAGTGTAGCTTTGCCCATGCCACAGCGTGTAGCTCCACCCACACCATAGCGTGATCCTATCAGAGAACAGCTAAAGGCCTGTGCTGACATCATCAAAGTCCTTTAGCGTAGTGTGAACATTAAATCGTTCATAGCGGTCACGAAGCCATGTGTTTTACCGGGCTAAAAAGTAGCCTATGTTTCAATCCAGGTTACAATCCATGTATGTGCCGAATTTACCTATTATATCTATCTGCCAGTACACATTATATCAGAGTTTTTGGACAGCCATGATGCAGTGTCCAGTTCACTCAGGTAATGGAGTGAATTTTGGGAGCCTCCACAATGATATTTGGGCTGTGTGCTGTTGAATTGCTGGATAGTGGGTTAAACTCACTACCTCACTCACTGTACTCACTACCTCAGTTGCTTGACTTAAATATGGGGCCATTGCAGGATTTTCATACTGACTAAAATTCCACATCAAGAGGTTAATTTTACTTTATTTTTAAAACACAGACCATATAAAAGTATATACTCGAGCATAAGCCAACCCCAATATAAGCCAAGGCCCCTAATTTTATCACAGAAAACTTATTGGCTCAAGTATAAGCCTACGGGGGGAAATCCACCATTGCAGATAAAAAGTCTGGTCATGTGCATTACAGCTTAGTAACTCCATGTGCCTCATAGTAATAGCAGTTAACCCCATCATGTCCCTCACATTAACCCCCTCTGTGCCTCACATAAGAGTTACTGAAATAGAAAAAGCGTGTGTTTGAACGCGAAACGGCTGTTGCCTTTTTTCTGCCGATAATGCTATCACTCCCTCCCTAAGGAATTCTTTTTATATGTACCTAATAAAGGATTTGTTTTTAATAATAAGAACATGTCCTCTACTGACTGGTGAGTGCCCATCCCTTTTCTCTTCTATTTCTGTATATGTTTTTGCTGTTTTTCCGGGGTTTGTTGAGCACCACTATCACATTGTTAGTCAGTACTTCCGATCCAGGACAATAATTCGAAGTGGCAATCACATTATCTTTCTACGTACACATTGGGAAATAGCAGTGCCGTCTGTTTTCTTTTTTTCTTTAAGAGTTACTGATATGTGGGACAAATGGAGGAAATCATTAGGTATCTTCATAATTAAGGTCCTTTATTAGTACCCCCATGTGTCTCACATATTAGTAACCCTTATATGGGGCACACATAACCCCATCATGTGAGGGACATGATGGGGTTAACCATACCTCCCAAACAGTCCCGATTTCCGTGGGACATTCACGATTTCGGTGTCCTGTCCCACGGTCCTGGTCGGCGGGAGGTATGTCCAGATTACAACTCAGATCTGCGTCTGGAGGACACAGATCGGAGTTGAATACATGGAGTTACTGAAACTAAATTAATAGCCCCTAATGCCTGACAGTGTTTTACTTTCACTTTACTGTAGCTTCCTCTCCTCCATTCGACAGACATCTTCTATAAGACACAATGAATCCTGGCCACTAACTTATCTGCAGATGTTACATACCAGTGGCTACTGGACCTTTGATGACCTCACAGTCACGTGACCTTAATGACAAGCCAATCACAGAGCAGTAGCACTAAAGGACCTCCCCCTTCGTTTAATTTATGGAGGTCCTTCAGTTCTCTGTGCTCCACAGACCACGACTCGTTTATAAGCCGAGAGGGGCTTTTTCAGCATAAAAACGGTGTTGAAAAAGTCGGCTTATACTCGAGTATATACGGTATATTTTAAATTAGTGTAGATTCCACAGCATACAGCAGAGAAGATTGTTTGATCTGCTATACAGTATGAGAAGCTTCCACTGTTTCTTTGTCCAACTTCCAAACAGTCTAGGCAGAGATTGTGCGGTGCATACCCATTTACAGCACATACTCTTTGTCCTCCTATTCACAGCAAGTAACCATTGCCTTTCTTTGTAGGGGTTTTGTGTACTTGTGACTGCTATGGACTTGGAACTGTATTGTCTTTAGCGACAAATCCAGAGTTCTAATATACAGGCTGTATGGCGAGTGCTTCAATCCTGGCTTTTCCATAAAGCAACACACTGCTCACATGAGAATGCTCACCCACACACAGCAAGGATTTTTCAAGAATGTCTCTGACAGAATGCAACACTTCTTTGACCTGCCTCATTGCCAGATTTATTGTCAGGGAATCAGCTAAGGAAATCTATGCAGAATCTACAGGCCCAGCTGCAAAATCTGTAGGCAAATCTGCCACCACACTCAATTCTCTCATCTGGTATCAAGGCTAGAGGCAGCCCAACAGGTTACTACATTTGTACTTTTCACCAATAAGAATATCTTTGGCTCTATGTTAAATATTTGAGAATTAAACAGGACTTTCATCCAAGCACAAAATTATATCAACACTACATTCACATACAAATCCAACAACTCTTCTTGGTGCATTATTTTTTGCCAAAGAGTGTAGTTTGAAGAAACAATCCTACCATCAACATTAACAAACTGTCCGTCACAATAAATTAAAAAAAATAAGAACCCAAAAAAAATAAAAATAAAAAATCGACAGCCACCATGTCCCAACAAGGAGTTGCCAGAGTCCTATTTAGCACATGAAACTAATGGCGTGGTCACCATCCCTCCCTGACCTCAACATTATTGAGAACCTTTGGAGTATGCTCAAGCAAATGATCTACAATGGGTTGGAAGACGTCCACATCAAAAACAGTAGTTCTGGTAGGCTATTCTAATATCTTGCAGAGAAATTCAAGCAGGAACTTTCACCCAAAAACCCACAATTTCAATGGATGAAAGAATTGTGAAGGTGATATCAAAGAATGGGTTAACAAGTAACTTGGCCTTTTAAGATGTATGATTGAAATAGCTGTTTATTTCAATAAATGTGGCCTCTTAATACTGCAAGTTCAAACAAGTGACCATTTTCAGGTCTTTACAACCAATAAAACATTTACAAACTGTTGTGCATAATTTGGCACAGTGGATTTAAATTTAATTTGTGGGGAAAAAAAAGTTATATAATTGGGAGGTTTGCAAAACAGAATTTTATACTCTAACGATGGGAGATTTTAAATTTATATTGTCATTTGCATCAACCATTTAAGAAAATCAGATCAGATAAACATAATTTTTCCAACATGGTGTATTTCACAAAAGTGTGTCATGGCTATCAGTGATGTAACATGTCAGAAAACCTGTCAGCAAAAAGGCTAAATATAGTCTTTCCTATTAAAGCCATTAAGAATTCTTGATAAAGTCTTCAAATGTAGCAAATTTATTATTAGTTTTATTTATGCCAGTAATTGTTGTAAAAAATGAAAAAATGTGGCGCAGCCAACTTTTAGAATTCTGACGAGCATTTTGCACCTTGCATATAGAAAATTCCTTAAATTCCTTTGCAATGTGCCTGCTTGTTCTGCAGTTTCCCATTAGTGCAGATAGCTGCGTGAAAATGTATTCACTGAAAAAAAAACCCCAAATATTTTACCTAACGATAGGTTCAGACAAGTTTGAGTTTCAGTATGAGACTCCATCCCCCATTCTTTTCAGCTATAACTGGATGGAAATCTGGTAGACCCCATTATAGTCAATGAAGTCCGTGGGCCTCCGCGTGTAAATGCTTTTTAAGCAGATAGGGTTTCCGTTTTTCAGTTGCCCAAAAGAACGAAATCCCAAAGTTTAGTGTGAATCTTGCCAGGCAAGTACAGAAAATAAAATTAAATAAATGCACACACAAACACATACACTACACTTACAATGACTATACTATTATGCTAAAATGCTCCGTGAACAATCACCAGGGCCGGCGTCAGCACACAGCATAGTCGGGCAAGTGGCGGGGCCCACAGAGCCTCTGGGGCCCCCGGGCACTTGCCTGTCCTGATTTCAGCTCATTGGTGTCAAGAGCTGAATACATAGGCGATAAAAGCAGGAGCTGTCACAGCTCAGCACCTGCTTTAACGCTGCAGTCCGGCTTCTGCATTTGTAACGGCGATGTTATTAAGTCACATCGGGCCTACAACTATGTGAGTGGAGTGAGAGCGGAGAGAGCGGCGGGGGAACGTTGGAAGGTGAGTTTAAGTGTTTGTTTGTGTTAAACATTAAAGAGGACCTTTCACCATATCTGGGCACATGCAGTGTTATATACTGCCGGAAAGCTGACAGTGCGCTGAATTCAGAACATTGTCAGCTTTCCCGATCTGTGCCCGGTGTGAAGAGCTTACGGTCCGGTACCGTAGCTCTTCTATGGTCAGAAGGGCGTTTCTGACCATTAGCCAGAGAAGTCCTTCTGCCTCGCGGCGCCTATCACGCTGTGCTGTGGAGCGGGGAGGAACGCCCCCTCCCTCTCCTGATAATGAAAAAACGTGATGTATTCAGCTCACCCTCAGTGTATCGGCACCTGCTCCTGGGCTGCTCGGATGTGGATGGACTTGATGGACTCGTCTATGGACGAGCTGTGTGAGCAGAGGGAGGGGGCGTTCCTCCCCGCTCCACAGCACAGCGTGATAGGCGCCGCGAGGCAGAAGGACGTCTCTGGCTAATGGTCAGAAATGCCCTTCTGACCATAGAAGAGCTACGGTACCGGACCGTAAGCTCTTCACACCGGGCACAGATCGGGAAAGCCGACAGCGTGCTGAACTCAGCGCACTGTCAGCTTTCCGGCAGTATATAACACTGCCTGTGCCCGGATATGGTGAAAGGTCCTCTTTAAGGTGGAACATAATGTAGGGGGCCTACGAAACTGGGGGCAAATGAAGGGGGGGGACAATGGCATGACACTGGGGAAGATGAAGGGGAGGGGGAGAAAGGCATGACACTGGGGAAGATGAAGGGGGGGGGGAGAACGGAATGACACTGGGGCAGATGAAGGGGGGGGAGAACAGCATGACACTGGGGCAGATGAAGGGGGGGGAGAACGGCATGACACTGGGACAGATGAAGGGGGGGAGAACGGCATGACACTGCGGCAGATGAAGGGGGGAGAACGGCATGAAACTGGGGACAGAGATGGAGGGGGGGACATGAAACTGAGGGCAGAGGAAGGGTGTATATGAAACTGGGGGAGAGATGGAGGGGGGATATAATTTACAGGTGACTGTAGGAGGATTATACGGTGTGGGAGCACGGGAAAAATGAATGAGAATGGGCGGAGTCAACAAAAGCGGGCAGAGCTAAATTTGCTGCGGCGCGCAGAGCGCACCGCACATTTTGTCCCTCTTTCTACTCTTCAAAAGTTGGGAGGTATGGCGTAGGTGATGTCACTCACTTTGTCCACCCGCAGTGTCCCGACGCCTCCACAAGGGGGCCCACTGAGGCTCTGTCGCCCAAGGGCCCATAAAAACCTGGAGCCGGCCCTGACAATCACCACCATCTATGTTTACAGACAGACTAGAAAGTGCTCTTCAAGGGAGTTGTAATACATGTGAACAATCCCACAAATCATAGGTTTGGGCATGGATGCTGCCATTTTGGGGTGGAACAAGATGCGAGGACAGCAACCCATTATCATGGCAGCTAGGAACCTATTGAAAGCTCCCAGGCTTGTTGTATCTGTTCTTTACAGCCTGTTCTAGTTCAAGAACCTTAGGAAGTCTATAAAATAAAGAAAAAAAAAAAAAGTTTTTAAAATATTAAAGAGAGTGAAATAATTCAGATAAACCAGAGGTGGAATGTTTATTTGAATTTTGTTTCACTTTATAACAAAATATTTTTTTTCCCCAGAACTCATAAAAACACATAAAACCCCCAAACACTACAAACCTATAAGAATATTTGTTCCATACAGTGAATGCTTTAGTGAGGGGGTAAAAAAAGAAAAAAAAAAAAGAAAAAAGAAAAAAAAAGGCAGTGCAGGTTTTTGTGAGCAAAATATCAGACACTCCTCAAAATGGTACAAAAAAAGTACATGTGACCTTACAAAAGTAGAAGAACCCCCCCCCCCCCCAAAAAAAAAAAAGACACCTTATGCACCACCATATATGGAAATGAAAAAGTTCACAGCGTCAGAATATTACAACTTCAAGAATTTTCGTTTTGCAAAGTTTTGGATTTTTTTTTTAAAGGGGTTAAAGTTAAATATATATATATATATATATATATATATATATATATAAATAAAAATTTGGTATCACCATAATCATGCTGACGCACAACACATTAACATTATTTTGGCCACACAGTGAATGATGTATAAACAAAAGTCATAGGCAAGCTGCGTAAAGGCAATTTTTATCTAATTTCACCATTCTGATATTTTTTTTTTTTGCAGCTTCCCAATATATCATATGTAAACTGTCCTATTACAAAGTAAAATTTGTACTTCAAAACTTAAGCCTTCATACAGTTATGTGAATAGAAAAATAAGCTTTTAGAAGGAGGGGGAGAAAAAAAAAAAGACTGTAGGGGATTGTAGGGTTATAGGTTGGACTTGATGGACTCATGTCTTTATCCAACCTCATCTACTATGTAACTATGATAAATGTTGCCCTCTTTTCTTTTTTAAATGTAGATTGTGAGCCCCATAATAGGGAATGTATATTTTTTTCCCTGATCAGTATGTCTTTGTATATTCTCCCCGTGTTTGCGTGGACTTCCTCCCATTCTACAAACTCCTTGTAGATGTAGTTCCTGGCGGGATTCGAATTCAGGACTTCAGCGCTTCAAGGCTACGGTGCTAACCACTGAGCCCACAGTGTTGCATCCTTTCTGTGAAAGCTTTAATGTAGAATGTGAGCCCCATATAGGGATCACAATGTACATTTTTATTTTCTTCTGTATGTCTTGTAGAATGGGAGGAAATCTTTGCAAACACAGGGAGAACATACAAACTCCTTGCAGATGTTGTTCCTGGTGCTAACCACTGAGCCACCGTGTTGCCCCCACTCCTGCTTCTCATTGTGTACTGACTTGTGTGCAATGCAGGGAAAACAATGGTGGGGTAGTCACTTCAAAAAGTTATGTCTCGGCCATTATAAAACTTGTGTTTTATAAAAAAAAAAATAAAAATAAAAAAAAATTTGACTTTATGCTTTGTTGATCTCCCCTGAGCAAAGATTTTAAAAAGCATGATGGAAATTGTGAGTACTGCAGTGCAATAATATGTGTAAGTGAAGAGAGGTAGTGAAGGAAATAATTATTTGATCCCTTGCTGATTTTGTAAGTTTGCAGAAAATCACATTGTATAAATTTTAAAAATTTGTATTTTGCATTGAAAAATAAGTGTTGTATCCCCTGGCAAACTTAAAGGGGCTCTATCACTGGGAAAAGTCATTTTTATCTAAACACATGCTTGCATAGGCTTTAGAAAGTCTATTCCACACCTACCTTTTGTATGTAGATTGCCTCAGTGGTTTCTGAATAAGTCCGTTTTTATTCATATGCTAATGATCCTCCAGCCAGCTCAGGAAGTTCCCAGCAGCTTCCTCTCTCCCATTATCTTCTATGTGTGTGAACCAAACAGGAAGCGAGTCATCAGGCAGCAGCAGCAGCCTCCCATAGAAAACAGCAGAGAGAGGTATGCACCATCTATCGTGCACTAGTCTAATTAGCATATGAATATAAACTGACTTATTCAGAAACCACTGAGGCAATCTACATACAAAAGGTAAGTGTGAAATAGACTTTCTAAGGGCTATGCAAAGGTGTGATTAGTTAAAAATGACTTTTCCTAGTGATAGAGCCCCTTTAATACTTGGTGGAAAAACCCTTGTTGGCAAGCATAGCAGTCAGACTTTTTTTTGTAGTTGATGAAGTTTGTGCACAAGTCAGGAGGAATTTTGGTCCACTCCTCTTTGCAGATCATCTCTAAATCATTAAGATTTTGAGGCTGTCATTTGGCAACTCGAGCTTCAGCTCCTTCCATAAGTTTTCTATGGGATTAAGGTCTGGAGACTGGCTAGGACACTCCATGACATTTATGCGCTTCTTTTTGAGCCACTCCCTTGTTGCCTTGGCTGTATATTTTGGGTTATTGTCCTGCTGGAAGACGCAGCCACGACCCAATTTTAATGTCCTGGCGGAGGGAAGGAGGTTGTCACTCAGGATTTTATGGTACATGGTAGACATGAGCGAACACTGTTCGGATCAGCCGATCCGAACAGCACGCTCCCATAGAAATGAATGGAAGCACCTGTGACGCTGACTTTGCCGGCGTCCGGCCGGCGTCACAGGTGCTTCCATTCATTTCTATGGGAGTGTGCTGTTCGGATCGGCTGATCCGAACAGTGTTCACTCATCTCTAATACATGGCTCCAACCATTCTCCCATTGATGCGGTGAAATAGTTCTGTGCCCTTAGCTGACAAACACCCCCCAAAACAATGTTTCCACCTCCATGCTTGGCAGTGGGGATGGTGTTCTCTGGGTCATAGGCAGCATTTCTCTTCCTTCAAACACGGCAAGTTGAGTTAATGCCAAAGAGCTCAAATTTTGTCTCACCTGACCAAAGCACCTTCTCCCAATCACTCTCAGAATCATCCAGGTGTTCATTGTCAAACTTCAAACAACCCTGCATATGTGTCCTCTTGAGCAGGGGGACCTTTTGGGCACTGCAGGATTTTAATCCATTACAGCGTAATGTGTTACCAATGGTTTTCTTGGTGACTGTGGTTCCAGCTGCCTTGAGATCATTAACAATTCCCCCCTCATGATCAAGGATACCCCACGAGGTGAGATTTTACATGGATCCCCAGATTGATGTCGATTGACAGTCATTTTGTATTTCTTCCATTTTCTTACTATTGCACCAACAGTTGTCTGTTTCTCACCCAGTCTCTTACAGTTTTGTAGCCCATTCCAGCCTTTTGCAGGTCTATGATCTTGTCCCCTACATCCTTAGAAAGTTGATTAGGAGCATCGGACTAGTCTGTAAGAGCCAAAACTGTTAATGGCTAGTAGGGGGTGGGGGCGGGTGGTCAAATGTGATTTTCTGGATTTTAATTTTGATATTTTCCTTTTAAAATTAACCTACCCTTAAAATTATTGACTGTTCATGTCAGTGGGTAAACGTACAAAGTCAGCAAGGGATCAAATTATTTCCTTCACTGTATAGGCCATGCCACTCCATATTTTGTTCTTTTTCTTTAGCAGTTAATTTTTTTTAAAAGCCAAATTATGCTTGAACTGTCCATATACACTGCTCAAAAAAAATAAAGGGAACACTCTGAATACTTTGTTCTGTACAAAGTTGAAAGTGATGACAACAAAATCACACAAAAATCAATGGAAATCAAATTTATTAACCAATGGAGGCGTGGATTTGGAGTCAACCCCAAAATTAAAGTGGAAAAACACACTACAAGTTGATCCAACTTTGATGTAATGTCCTTAAAACATGTCAAAATGAGGCTCAGTAGTGTGTGGCTTCCTGCATGACCTCCCTACAACGCCTGCGCATACTACTGATGAGGTTGTGGATGGTCTCCTGAGGGATGGCACATCAATGCGAGCTGTGGCAAGAAGGTTTGCTGTGTCTGTCAGTGTAGTGTCCAGAGGCGCTACCAAGAGACGTGGAGGGGGCCTTAGGAGGGCAACAACCCAGCAGCAGGACAGCTACCTCCGCCTTTGTGCAAGTAGGAACAGGAGGAGCACTGCCAGAGCCCTGCAAAATGACCTCCAGCAGGCCACAAATGTGCATGTGTCTGCACAAACGGATAGAAATTGACTCCATGAGGATGATATGAGGGCCAGACTTGCACAGATGGGGCTTGTGCTCACAGCCCAACACCGTGCAGGACGCTTGGCATTGCCACAGAACACTGGGATTCGCAACATCGCCACTGGCGTCCTGTGCTCTTCACAGATGAAAGCAGGTTCACACTGAACACATGTGACATAGTCTGGAGGCGCTGTGGAGAGCGATCTGCTGCCTGCAACATCCTTCAACATGACCGGTTTGGCAGTGGGTCAGTAATGGTATGGGGATGCATTTTTTTTGGAGGGCCGCACATCCCTCCATGTGCTCTCCAGAGGTAGCCTGACTGCCATTAGGTACTGAGATGAGATCTTCAGACTCCTTGTGAGACCATATGCTGGTGCGGTTGGCCCTGGGTTCCTCCTAATGCAGGACAATGCCAGACCTCATGTGGCTGAAGTGTGTCAGCAGTTCCTGCAAAATGAAGGCATTGAAGCTATGGACTGGCACACCCATTCCCGAGACCTGAATCCGATTGAGCACATCTGGGACATCATGTCTCGCTCCATCCACCAATGTCACATTGCACCACAGATTGTCCAGGAGTTGGCAGATGCTTTAGTCCAGCTCTGGGAGGAGATTCCTCAGGAGACCATCCGCAACCTCATCAGGAGATCACACAGGCACATGGAGGCCACACACACATTACTGAGCCTCATTTTGACATGTTTTGAGGACATTACTTCAAAGTTAGATCAGCCTGTAGTGTGTTTTTCCACTTTCATTTGGGTGGTGATGCCAAATCCAGTGGTATACATTAACAAATAGTCATACTTTCAGGTAGTAGCTACTTTGACAAGATCAGCTCAAAATATAAAAGACTTCAGTAGACCTGACCAAATATACTTTAATTTCTTGGCAGAAACCCACAACCCGACAAGTCTCTTGGTTTTTGCTAACCCTTTCACTGCAATCAGATGTGTGGTGAGAAAGTATCTTCTAGTGCAACAATTCATATTGGCTGGCCTACACAATAGCAAGACTCACTCCGATGCCATATACAAAAGGATCCAGGAGGCCTAACTGACAAAGATGGATTCAAAAACTGAAATACTTGATTTACGTTATGATTTTTACATCTGTTTAGCAGGTACACTGCTAAACTAAAAATACTGGTTGCGAGCCATACCTTTTCAGCCAAAAGTACTTTGGTATGGTCAAGCATGGATTTTGAACGAGCTCTCCAGATTTTTGTGGAAAACATTCCCAGAAGGGTGGAGGTCATTCTTTCAACAAAAGAGATCCCAAATCTACATTGAACATCAATGGGTTTTGAAAGTGAATTCCAAGCGATTTCAGAGATGTGATGTCATGTGTCCACATACTTTTGGTCACATGGTGTGTGCCATTCACCAAACTTTTGAGCACCCTTAAGGCTGGGGCCCCATGTGGCGTAAACTCTGTAGCAAAAACCGCAGCATTCTGCAACCCCATCAACACATTCAAGAAAAAATACCCACAGCTGAAATGCTGCAATTTCCAAAACAGTTGCATTTTTTGAAGTTACACCATGTCAATTATACATACAGAAACTCTGGCAGTTCCCCTGTAGGTATATTTGAGGCAGAAAGTACACAGAGGAAAATTCTGCAGACTTTGAAAATGGCTGCAGGAAAAGACGTAATGCGTTTCTGCTGCATTTTTTCCCCAACAGTGCTTTTTGTCTGCGACTCATTATGTGGGGCCTAAGGCTTGGTTCACACATGCTTATGTGATCAGTCCGTTTGAATTCAGTTTGAGACTAGAGATGAGCGAACAGTGTTCTATCGAACTCATGTTCGATCGGATATTAGGCTGTTCGGCATGTTCGAATCGAATCGAACACCGCGTGGTAAAGTGCGCCATTACTCGATTCCCCTCCCACCTTCCCTGGCGCCTTTTTTGCTCCAATAACAGCGCTGGGTAGGTGGGACAGGAACTACGACACCGGTGACGTTGAAAAAAGTAGGCAAAACCCATTGGCTGCCGAAAACATGTGACCTCTAATTTAAAAGAACAGCGACGCCCAGCTTCGCGTCATTCTGAGCTTGCAATTCACCGAGGACGGAGGTTTCCGTCCAGCTAGCTAGGGCTTAGATTCTGGGTAGGCAGGGACAGGCTAGGATAGGAAGGAGAAGACAACCAACAGCTCTTGTAAGAGCTAAATTCCAGGGAGAAGCTTGTCAGTGTAACGTGGCACTGACGGGCTCAATCGCCGCAACCCAGCTTTCCCAGGATCCTGAATGGAATACACTGTCAGTGTATTCCCGTATACCCGATATATACCCCGATACCCGTTCCAACGGTGTGCCCCCCCACCTTCACCCCAGAAATACCCTGCAAGTCCCCTAGCAATAGAATTGGGGCTATATACACCCACAATTTTTACTACTGGTATACAGTGCCATTGTCTGACTGGGAATTCAAAGAATATATTGGGAATACAAATACCCTCATTTCTTGCTACTGCCATATAGTGCCAGTTTCTGACTGGTAATTCAAAGAATATATTGGGGTTACGTGCACCCACAATTTTTACTACTGGTATACAGTGCCATTGTCTGACTGGGAATTCAAAGAATATATTGGGAATACAAATACCCTCATTTCTTGCTACTGCCATATAGTGCCAGTGTCTGACTGGGAATTCAAAGAATATATTGGGGTTACGTGCACCCACAATTTTTACTACTGGTATACAGTGCCATTGTCTGACTGGGAATTCAAAGAGTATATTGGGAATACAAATACCCTCATTTCTTGCTACTGCCATATAGTGCCAGTTTCTGACTGGGAATTCAAAGAATATATTGGGGTTACGTGCACCCACAATTTTTACTACTGGTATACAGTGCCATTGTCTGACTGGGAATTCAAAGAATATATTGGGGTTATAAATACCCTCATTTCTTGCTACTGCCATATAGTGCCAGTTTCTGACTGGGAATTCAAAGAATATATTGGGGTTACGTGCACCCACAATTTTTACTACTGGTATACAGTGCCATTGTCTGACTGGGAATTCAAAGAGTATATTGGGAATACAAATACCCTCATTTCTTGCTACTGCCATATAGTGCCAGTTTCTGACTGGGAATTCAAAGAATATATTGGGGTTACGTGCACCCACAATTTTTACTACTGGTATACAGTGCCATTGTCTGACTGGGAATTCAAAGAGTATATTGGGAATACAAATACCCTCATTTCTTGCTACTGCCATATAGTGCCAGTTTCTGACTGGGAATTCAAAGAATATATTGGGGTTACGTGCACCCACAATTTTTACTACTGGTATACAGTGCCATTGTCTGACTGGGAATTCAAAGAATATATTGGGGTTATAAATACCCTCATTTCTTGCTACTGCCATATAGTGCCAGTGTCTGACTGGGAATTCAAAGAATATATTGGGGTTACGTGCACCCACAATTTTTACTACTGGTATACAGTGCCATTGTCTGACTGGGAATTCAAAGAATATATTGGGGTTATAAATACCCTCATTTCTTGCTACTGCCATATAGTGCCAGTTTCTGACTGGGAATTCAAAGAATATATTGGGGTTACGTGCACCCACAATTTTTACTACTGGTATACAGTGCCATTGTCTGACTGGGAATTCAAAGAATATATTGGGGTTATAAATACCCTCATTTCTTGCTACTGCCATATAGTGCCAGTTTCTGACTGGTAATTCAAAGAATATATTGGGGTTACGTGCACCCACAATTTTTACTACTGGTATACAGTGCCATTGTCTGACTGGGAATTCAAAGAGTATATTGGGAATACAAATACCCTCATTTCTTGCTACTGCCATATAGTGCCAGTGTCTGACTGGGAATTCAAAGAATATATTGGGGTTACGTGCACCCACAATTTTTACTACTGGTATACAGTGCCATTGTCTGACTGGGAATTCAAAGAGTATATTGGGAATACAAATACCCTCATTTCTTGCTACTGCCATATAGTGCCAGTTTCTGACTGGGAATTCAAAGAATATATTGGGGTTACGTGCACCCACAATTTTTACTACTGGTATACAGTGCCATTGTCTGACTGGGAATTCAAAGAGTATATTGGGAATACAAATACCCTCATTTCTTGCTACTGCCATATAGTGCCAGTGTCTGACTGGGAATTCAAAGAATATATTGGGGTTACGTGCACCCACAATTTTTACTACTGGTATACAGTGCCAATTTCTAACTAGGAATTCAAAATGCGCAAGGCTCCCGGAAAGGGACGTGGACGAGGCCGTGGGCGAGGTCGGGGGAATGGTTCTGGGGAGCAAGGTAGCAGTGAAGCCACAGGGCGTCCCGTGCCTACTCCTGTGGGGCAGCAAGCATTGCGCCACTCCACAGTGCCAGGGTTGCTTGCCACATTAACTAAACTGCAGGGTACAAACCTTAGTAGGCCCGAGAACCAGGAACAGGTCTTGCAATGGCTGTCAGAGAACGCTTACAGCACATTGTCCAGCAGCCAGTCAGACTCTGCCTCCTCTCCTCCTATTACCCAACAGTCTTGTCTTCCTTCCTCCCAAAATTCCGAAGCTTTACAGAACAATAACCCAAACTGTCCCTGCTCCCCAGAGCTGTTCTCCGCTCCTTTCATTGTCCCTCAACCTGCCTCTCCACGTCACGATTCCACGAACCTAACAGAGGAGCATCTGTATCCAGATGCTCAAACACTAGAGTCTCCTCCATCTCCGTTCGATTTGGTGGTGGATGACCAGCAACCCACCCTCATCGACGATGATGTGACGCAGTTGCCGTCAGGGCATCCAGTTGACCGGCGCATTGTGCGGGAGGAGGAGATGAGACAGGAGTTGGAAGAGGAAGTGGTGGATGATGAGGACACTGACCCGACCTGGACAGGGGGGATGTCAAGCGGGGAAAGTAGTGTGGATGTTGAGGCAGGTGCAGCACCAAAAAGGGTAGCTAGAGGCAGAGGCAGAGGTCAGCAGCTTAGGCGAAGCCAGGCCACACCCGGAATCTCCCAAGATGTTCCAGTTCGTACCCAGCCCCGAAAAACTCCCACCTCGAGGGCACGTTTCTCGAAGGTGTGGAGTTTTTTCAAGGAATGCGCCGAGGACAGATATAGTGTTGTCTGCACAATTTGCCTCTCGAAATTGATTAGGGGCTCTGAGAAGAGCAACCTGTCCACCACTTCAATGCGCCGTCATTTGGAATCCAAGCACTGGAATCAGTGGCAGGCAGCAACGGCAGGACAAAGGCCGACTGCCGTTCACGCCACTGCCACTGCCTCTGCCTCTGCCACTGCCACTGCTGACTGTGCTGGCGATGCACTCCAGAGGACGAGCCAGGACACCACTTCATCTGCCTCCGCCACTTTGTTGACTTCTACCTCATCCTCCCCTGGTCCTGTCTTATCTCCTTCTCCTGCACCATCAAAGGCACCATCAGGCGTTTCTTTACAACAACCCACCATCTCTCAGACATTGGAGCGGCGGCAGAAATACACTGCTAACCACCCACACGCGCAAGCCTTGAACGCCAACATCGCTAAACTGCTGGCCCAGGAGATGTTGGCGTTCCGGCTTGTTGAAACTCCCGCCTTCCTGGACCTGATGGCAACTGCGGCACCTCGCTATGCCGTCCCTAGCCGTCACTACTTCTCCCGGTGTGCCGTCCCCGCCTTGCACCAGCACGTGTCACTCAACATCAGGCGGGCCCTTAGTTCCGCGCTTTGCACAAAGGTCCACTTGACCACCGACGCGTGGACAAGTGCATGCGGACAGGGACGCTACATTTCACTGACGGCACACTGGGTGAATGTAGTTGAGGCTGGGACTGCTTCCCAAACTGGCCCGGTGTACCTCGTCTCCCCGCCTAACATTCCTGGCAGGGACACGAGAAGAACACCCCCCTCCTCCTCCTCCTCCTCTACCGCCTCCTCCTCCGCCACCGCCTCCTCCTCCGCCACCGCCTCCTCCTCCGCTGTTAGATTGACCCCAGCTACGAGTTGGAAACGTTGCAGCACTGGCGTTGGTAGACGTCAGCAGGCTGTGCTGAAGCTGATCAGCTTGGGGGACAGACAGCACACTGCCTCCGAGGTGAGGGATGCCCTCCTCGATGAGACGGCAATATGGTTTGAGCCGCTGCACCTGGGCCCAGGCATGGTCGTTTGTGATAACGGCCGGAACCTGGTAGCAGCTCTGGAGCTTGCCGGACTCCAACATGTTCCATGCCTGGCCCACGTCTTCAACCTAGTGGTGCAACGTTTCCTAAAGAGCTACCCCAATGTTCCAGAGCTACTGGTGAAAGTGCGGCGCATGTGCGCCCACTTTCGCAAGTCGACAGTAGCCGCTGCTAGCTTAAAATCTCTCCAGCAACGCCTGCATGTGCCACAACACCGGCTTTTGTGCGACGTCCCCACACGCTGGAACTCAACGTTTCAGATGTTGAATAGAGTGGTTGAGCAGCAGAGACCTTTGATGGAATACCAGCTACAAAACCCTAGGGTGCCACAAAGTCAGCTGCCTCAGTTTCACATCCATGAGTGGCCATGGATGAGAGACCTTTGTGACATCCTACGGGTCTTTGAGGAGTCCACAAGGAGGGTGAGCTCTGAGGATGCGATGGTGAGCCTTACAATCCCGCTCTTGTGTGTTCTGAGAGAATCCCTGATTGACATCAGGGATAACTCAGATCACACAGAGGAGTTAGGGATAGCATCCGATCCGTCACAGCTGGAGAGTAGGTCCACACATCTGTCCGCTTCACTGCGTTTAATGGAGGAGGAGGAGGAGGAGGAGGAGGAGGAAGAAGAGTTGTCCGATGATGTGATGGTGATACAGGAGGCTTCCGGGCAACTTCGAATCGTCCCATTGTTGCAGCGCGGATGGGTAGACATGGAGGATGAGGAGGAAATGGAGATTGAACTTTCCGGTGGGGCCAGAGGAGTCATGCCAACTAACACTGTGGCAGACATGGCTGAGTTCATGTTGGGGTGCTTTACAACCGACAAGCGTATTGTCAAAATCATGGAGGACAACCAGTACTGGATCTTTGCTATCCTTGACCCCCGGTATAAAAACAACATCTCGTCTTTTATTCCGGTAGAGGGGAGGGCCAATCGCATCAATGCTTGCCACAGGCAATTGGTGCAGAATATGATGGAGATGTTTCCAGCATGTGACGTTGGCGGCAGGGAGGGCAGTTCCTCCAGTAGGCAACCAAGTTCTCACCGGTCCACACAAACGAGGGGCACACTGTCTAAGGTCTGGGACACCTTGATGGCACCCCCTCGCCAAAGTGCCGCCACGGAGGGTCCTAGTGTCACCAGGCGTGAGAAGTATAGGCGCATGTTGCGGGAATACCTTTCCGACCACAGCCCTGTCCTCTCCGACCCCTCTGCGCCCTACACGTATTGGGTGTCGAAGTTGGACCTGTGGCTTGAACTTGCCCTATATGCCTTGGAGGTGCTGTCCTGTCCTGCCGCCAGCGTCCTATCTGAGAGGGTGTTCAGTGCAGCCGGTGGCATCATCACTGACAAGCGCACCCGTCTGTCAGCTGAGAGTGCCGACCGGCTCACTTTGATAAAAATGAACCACCACTGGGTAGAGCCGTCATTTTTGTGCCCACCTGTGTAAAGCACCCCAACATGAAACTCCATGTCTGTACTCAACCTCTCCAATTCCTCCGCATCCTCATACTCATCCACCATAAGCGTTGCACAATTCTGCTAATACTAGGCTCCCTCCACCCTGATTTCCCCCAACTCTGCTGGTTAGAGGCTCCCTCCACCATGAATTTGCCCAAACTGGGCTGTTTAGAGGCTCCCTCCACCATGAATTGGTCCAAACTGGGTTTTTTAGAGGCTCCCTCCACCATGAATTTGCCCAAACTGGGCTGTTTAGAGGCTCCCTCCACCATGAATTGGTCCAAACTGGGCTGGTTAGAGGCTCCCTCCACCATGAATTTCCCAAAACTTGGCTGTTTAGAGGCTCCCTCCACCATGAATTTGCCCAAACTGGGCTGTTTAGAGGCTCCCTCCACCATTAATTGGTCCAAACTGGGCTGGTTAGAGGCTCCCTCCACCATGAATTTGCCCAAACTGGGGTGGTTAGAGGCTCCCTCCACCATTAATTGGTCCAAACTGGGCTGGTTAGAGGCTCCCTCCACCATGAATTTCCCAAAACTTGGCTGTTTAGAGGCTCCCTCCACCATTAATTGGTCCAAACTGGGCTGGTTAGAGGCTCCCTCCACCATGAATTTGCCCAAACTGGGCTGTTTAGAGGCTCCCTCCACCATTAATTGGTCCAAACTGGGCTGGTTAGAGGCTCCCTCCACCATGAATTTGCCCAAACTGGGCTGTTTAGAGGCTCCCTCCACCATGAATTGGTCCAAACTGGGGTGGTTAGAGGCTCCCTCCACCATGAATTGGTCCAAACTGGGGTGGTTAGAGGCTCCCTCCACCATTAATTGGTCCAAACTGGGCTGGTTAGAGGCTCCCTCCACAATTAATTGGTCCAAACTGGGCTAATTAGAGGCTCCCTCCACCATGAATTGGTCCAAACTGGGTTTTTTAGAGGCTCCCTCCACCATGAATTTGCCCAAACTGGGCTGTTTAGAGGCTCCCTCCACCATGAATTGGTCCAAACTGGGCTGGTTAGAGGCTCCCTCCACCATGAATTGGTCCAAACTGGGGTGGTTAGAGGCTCCCTCCACCATTAATTGGTCCAAACTGGGCTGGTTAGAGGCTCCCTCCACCATTAATTGGTCCAAACTGGGCTGGTTAGAGGCTCCCTCCACCATGAATTTGCCCAAACTGGGGTGGTTAGAGGCTCCCTCCACCATTAATTGGTCCAAACTGGGCTGGTTAGAGGCTCCCTCCACAATTAATTGGTCCAAACTGGGCTAATTAGAGGCTCCCTCCACCATGAATTGGTCCAAACTGGGTTTTTTAGAGGCTCCCTCCACCATGAATTTGCCCAAACTGGGCTGTTTAGAGGCTCCCTCCACCATGAATTGGTCCAAACTGGGCTGGTTAGAGGCTCCCTCCACCATGAATTTCCCAAAACTTGGCTGTTTAGAGGCTCCCTCCACCATTAATTGGTCCAAACTGGGCTGGTTAGAGGCTCCCTCCACCATTAATTGGTCCAAACTGGGCTGGTTAGAGGCTCCCTCCACCATTAATTGGTCCAAACTGGGCTGGTTAGAGGCTCCCTCCACCATGAATTTCCCAAAACTTGGCTGTTTAGAGGCTCCCTCCACCATTAATTGGTCCAAACTGGGCTGGTTAGAGGCTCCCTCCACCATGAATTTGCCCAAACTGGGCTGTTTAGAGGCTCCCTCCACCATGAATTGGTCCAAACTGGGTTTTTTAGAGGCTCCCTCCACCATTAATTGGTCCAAACTGGGCTGGTTAGAGGCTCCCTCCACAATTAATTGGTCCAAACTGGGCTAATTAGAGGCTCCCTCCACCATGAATTGGTCCAAACTGGGTTTTTTAGAGGCTCCCTCCACCATGAATTTGCCCAAACTGGGCTGTTTAGAGGCTCCCTCCACCATGAATTGGTCCAAACTGGGCTGGTTAGAGGCTCCCTCCACCATGAATTGGTCCAAACTGGGGTGGTTAGAGGCTCCCTCCACCATTAATTGGTCCAAACTGGGCTGGTTAGAGGCTCCCTCCACCATTAATTGGTCCAAACTGGGCTGGTTAGAGGCTCCCTCCACCATGAATTTGCCCAAACTGGGGTGGTTAGAGGCTCCCTCCACCATTAATTGGTCCAAACTGGGCTGGTTAGAGGCTCCCTCCACAATTAATTGGTCCAAACTGGGCTAATTAGAGGCTCCCTCCACCATGAATTGGTCCAAACTGGGTTTTTTAGAGGCTCCCTCCACCATGAATTTGCCCAAACTGGGCTGTTTAGAGGCTCCCTCCACCATGAATTGGTCCAAACTGGGCTGGTTAGAGGCTCCCTCCACCATGAATTTCCCAAAACTTGGCTGTTTAGAGGCTCCCTCCACCATGAATTTGCCCAAACTGGGCTGTTTAGAGGCTCCCTCCACCATTAATTGGTCCAAACTGGGCTGGTTAGAGGCTCCCTCCACCATGAATTTGCCCAAACTGGGGTGGTTAGAGGCTCCCTCCACCATTAATTGGTCCAAACTGGGCTGGTTAGAGGCTCCCTCCACCATGAATTTCCCAAAACTTGGCTGTTTAGAGGCTCCCTCCACCATTAATTGGTCCAAACTGGGCTGGTTAGAGGCTCCCTCCACCATGAATTTGCCCAAACTGGGCTGTTTAGAGGCTCCCTCCACCATTAATTGGTCCAAACTGGGCTGGTTAGAGGCTCCCTCCACCATGAATTTGCCCAAACTGGGCTGTTTAGAGGCTCCCTCCACCATGAATTGGTCCAAACTGGGGTGGTTAGAGGCTCCCTCCACCATGAATTGGTCCAAACTGGGGTGGTTAGAGGCTCCCTCCACCATTAATTGGTCCAAACTGGGCTGGTTAGAGGCTCCCTCCACAATTAATTGGTCCAAACTGGGCTAATTAGAGGCTCCCTCCACCATGAATTGGTCCAAACTGGGTTTTTTAGAGGCTCCCTCCACCATTAATTGGTCCAAACTGGGCTGGTTAGAGGCTCCCTCCACAATTAATTGGTCCAAACTGGGCTAATTAGAGGCTCCCTCCACCATGAATTGGTCCAAACTGGGTTTTTTAGAGGCTCCCTCCACCATGAATTTGCCCAAACTGGGCTGTTTAGAGGCTCCCTCCACCATTAATTGGTCCAAACTTGGCTGTTTAGAGGCTCCCTCCACCATGAATTTGCCCAAACTGGGCTGTTTAGAGGCTCCCTCCACCATTAATTGGTCCAAACTGGGCTGGTTAGAGGCTCCCTCCACCATGAATTTGCCCAAACTGGGGTGGTTAGAGGCTCCCTCCACCATTAATTGGTCCAAACTGGGCTGTTTAGAGGCTCCCTCCACCATTAATTGGTCCAAACTGGGCTGGTTAGAGGCTCCCTCCACCATGAATTGGTCCAAACTGGGGTTTTTAGAGTCTCCCTCCACCATGAATTGGTCCAAACTGGGGTTTTTAGAGGCTCCCTCCACCATGAATTTGCCCAAACTCTGCTGGTTAGAGGCTCAATCCACCCTGATTTTCAAAACAAATGTTGGTGCCAACCTCAACTTACTACAAGGGCCAAATTCACTGCTGGTGACAAGCTCTCCTCACTGCAAGTGCCAAATACACATGTTTCAAGGTGTTTTCCTACTGTCAGAGAGGTGGTATTGAGTGTGTAAAGTGTGTAGTTGTTAGGCTGTGATGTTGGGGTAATAGAGGGTCTTTGGTGTGTTAGATGCCCCCAGACATGCTTCCCCTGCTGTCCCAGTGTCATTCCAGAGGTGTTGGCATCATTTCCTGGGGTGTCATAGTGGACTTGGTGACCCTCCAGACACGGATTTGGGTTTCCCCCTTAACGAGTATCTGTTCCCCATAGACTATAATGGGGTTCGAAACCCGTTCGAACACACGAACATTGAGCGGCTGTTCGAATCGAATTTCGAACCTCGAACATTTTAGTGTTCGCTCATCTCTATTTGAGACTAAAAACAGACTGATGCACATACTGATTGCAAACTGACACCTTTTTATGCTGATAGCAAATGCTGTCCTTTTAAAAATGTGTCTACTGTAGATATTTATTTCTTTTGATCTAGAAGACTTGACTAGAGGACAGATAAGGGGATTAAAAGTAGAAAATTGTAAACAGAGTAGAGATAAGGACATATAATAAATGTCCTTATCTCTACTATTACAATTTTCTACTTTTAATCTCCTTATCTGTCCTCTAGTCAAGTCTTCTCCTAGATTAAAAGAAAAAAAATATCTAAAGTAGACGGACACATTTTAAACGGACAGCATTTGCTATAAGCATAAAAAGGTGTCAGTTTGCAGGGGGGAAAACAGTGGCTTAGGGGGCGTTCACACTACCGTCGGTGTCCGACAGGTAGTGTCCGCTCCAAATCTGTCACGAACATTAGGAGCGGACACTAGCTGTGTCCGTGACACCTATCATTTATTTAAATGGGCATCGGGTGCGTTCTTTTGCACTCCGTGCCCGTCCTTCCCTGTCCGCAAGTGAAGATGTCCGACTTCTCAAGCGGACAGAAGAACCCTGCATGCAGGTAGTATGAATGCTCCCTTAGTGGTTAGCACTGCAGCCTTGCAAGGAGTTTGTATGTTCTCCCCGTGTTTGCATGGATTTCCTCTCATATTCCAGAAACATACTGATAGGGAAAAAAAATGTACATTGTGAGCTCTATATGAGGCTCACAATCTACAAAAAAAAAAAAAAAAAAAAAAAGTGTCAGTTTGCAATCAGTATGTGCATCAGTCCAGTTTTAGTCTCAAACTGTATTCAAATGGACTGATCACATAAGCCTTACCGGCTTTCCTATAGTCACCCATTATATAGTCACAGCCAAAAAGGACAAGTAATCTGACCTTTATTTTTGTATCCGTTTAGCAGAGCCATTTAACAGACACAAATAATATGAAAAAGGTGCTGTGAATGGAACTTAATAAGTTAACACCCCTGTACTCCTGCATGTTTTTTTCATGAAGGAATGAAATAATCCTGAAAAATCAGGAAACAAAAGATACTGAGCATTACTGTATTTCCCCATTTGATTTGTTGCTTTCACAAAATACAAAAATGGTCCTTATTTATACGTATATGTACCGTGCAATGATGAGTATCCAAACCACACAATGAAGACGTATGGGTACCGAATAATGAAAGGAATAAGTTACTTCCATATAATGCTTACAGTGTTTAGCCACACACTAGATTCAATGAAACTGTAAGCCTTAAAGTAAAACTTCAGGCAAAAGTTTATCTTTACACCCTTCTGTAATGACTATGCTATACATACTTGTCTAAGTTTGTATCCCCATTTTCCATATTCCACTATAATAAGTGCTGCTAGGGCCCACCGCTTGATCTGGACATTTACAACGCGGTTTATGTGGTTTCTCTTTACGTGAATCTCGCAGTCATTCAGAAAGTAACCTCTGGCCCACAGTGCACAAAGCAAGTATGTACAACATAGACTATGCATACTGGGAGAAAGTATAACTTTCCCCTGGAGTGTCGCTTTAGTACAAAAGTTCAATTTTTAATTCTTCTGCAATATAGCAGTCACAGCGTGCTTGATAAGCTGCTCTTCACTTCCCATGCAATGCGTATATGGCAAATTCAAGAAACTTTTAAACTGGAAGAAGCAGCCAATTCACTAGCTGGGGCTGAAAATGTGGGAGAAAGAGGGTATATCCAACATGCCAAGTTACCACTAAGTGTAAGGAAATGATGAGGTGGAGCCAGTGAGCAGAAAAGCAAAGTGAATAGGAAAAGAAATGTCATAATGCATTACAAATTATATGTGTCCTAAATACTCCATCCTCCAGTTACCGCAGTAATCTAGAATTCAAGAAGAGGTACAGTGAGGGAAAAAAAAATAAAAAAACATTTTACTAAAATATAAAAAGAATGGGTAGCTTTAGAAATAACTTGTTGTATATACATTAACTGCTATGATTTAATCATTTTTGATTCTACATAATAGTATACTCCGTCTCATAGCTAAAGATTTTTCATTACATTTAAAACAGAATATGACAAGTGTTTTTTTTTTTTCCCCTACCCTAAACTGTCTTCAACATGTAATGACCTTTCCTATGGTGTCCTCAATAAGCTTTGTGTGATGAAAACTTAGGCTCAATTCACATGGAGGAACTTGGTTTAGAATTTGGTGTGGAATTTTCCACGCCCAAAAAAGGGGCTCCCATTGATTTCAATGGGTTCTGCTAGCTTTTTTTTTCACTAGCGGAATTTCTCTCCATTTTCTTCCGTGTGAATGGAACCTTAGGCTAAGTTCACACTGAGTTTTTTGGTCAGGAAACTGACTCAAATACCTCCTCCTAAAAACGCCTCACCATAGGAATGTAAATGGTGAGGCGTTTTTTGGAGGAGGAATTTGAGTCAGTTTCCTGACCAAAAAACTCAGTGCGAATGCAGCCTTACAAGCATTTAACCCCTTCCTGCTGATGGCATTTTTTGATTTTCGTTTTTGATTACCCTCCTTCTAAACCCCATAACTTTATTTCTCCGCTCCCAGAGGTGCCACCATTAATTATTCTGTATAATGTACTGGGGAAGCTGGAAAAAAATTCTGAATGGGGTGGATTTAAAGAAAAAATGCATTTCTGAGACATTCTTACGGGCTTCGATTTTATGGCGTTCACTGTGCAGCCAAAATGACATGTCCCCTGTATTCTGTGTTTCGGTACTATTCCAGGGATACCAAATTTATATGGTTTTATTTACATTTTTTTAAAAAATTCAAAACAGTGATACATTTTTTTTTTTCTAAAATTCTCCATATTCTGACAGCTGTAACTTTTTTTATACGTCTGTGTACGGGGATGCATAGGGCGTCTTTTTTTGCGGGACCAGGCAAATCTACCATTTTCGGGAAATGCTATTGCTTTGATCACTTTTTATTATAATTTTTTATCAGAATCAAAACAGTGAAAAAACGGCAGTTCGGCACTTTTGACTATTTTTCCCGCTACGACGTTTACCGTACAGGAAAAATATTTTTATAGATTTGTAGAGTGGGCGATTTCGGACACAGGGATACCTAACATGTAGGTCTTTCACAGTATATAACTACTTTTATATGTGTTCTAGGGAAAGGGGGGTGATTTGAAGTTTTAATCCTTTTTTTTTTTTAAAAAAAATTATTTTATTTTATTTTTTGCATTTATTAGACCCCCTAGGGGGTCTTTAACCCCAGGGGGTCTGATCACCAATGCAATGCATTACAATGCTAATGCATTGCAAAAAAATCATCATTTCTTTTGCAGGCTGCATAGACCAGCCTGCAAAAGAAAAACTACAGACCGGCTGGGAGCCTTTACAAGCTGTCATGGGAATGTGACATCGGCCCTGGAGCTTGCTCCAGGCGCCGGCGATCACCGGCAAAATGGCGACGGCCATGCCTTTGACCGAGGCGCCGGAGGGGTTAATGCTTCCGATCAGTCCCCGGACACAGAAAAACCCGGCGGCTATGGCGGCCACCATAGTTAAATCCCTGACATGCGCCGTACTAGTATGGCGGATGTCGGGAAAAGGTTAAAGTCTTTAGCATAGGCAAATTTACCTTTACAAGGGTGGGAAGGGGGGGTGCAACAACATCAAGGCATCATACATGTCGCGTGATTGTCTTGTCCTTCACTGGCTGATGTCAGCCTGATACCCCCCACCTAACTGCCAGTCTTTAAATGGTCTGGTTTAGTGCAACTCAAAGGTGAACCTAGCCTCTCTGCTGTCTGAGGTAAACTAAAGAAAGACCTCTCCCACCCCCGAATAAAAGATAGATACCCAACCATTTTTGGCTTTGTGAAGCTGCTTACCTAATTAAAAGTAAAGGATATGGCCCCTTCATTTGCAGAGCCCCCACACAGTATGACTCCTTTTTGCCCCCCCCCCCCCAAAAAAAAAAAATGTGACCCCTTTTTTTGGTTCCCCCACAATATATGACCCCCTTTTCTTGGCCCCCCAAACAATATATGACCCCTTTTTCCCTCCCACAGTATATGGTCAGTTTTGACCCCCCTCAGTTTGTTATCTCTTTTTTTGCCCACCTACAGTGTATGACCCTTTTTTTGTGTCACCCTTCCAAGTATATGATTGGGACAGCATTTTTTTTTTTTTGTATTATTGCAATAAGTAGCAGCCGATACCTTTTACTCATCCATCTGCACTCCTGTGCAGGTTGATGTAGTAGTAGCAGTAATGGCAGATTTTAAAGATAAATGCCCCACCCTGATTATTCCATGAGGTGCCACTTCAGGCCATTGCCCCTGGTCACCTCTTGGAAGGTGTGCCCCTGGTGCAACTGCTGCATGACTTGATGAAGCTTGACCCACAATGACTAAGCTAAATTTTCATATGCCAATCTAATGTCTTAAAAGCTTAGAAAATGACTTCTCCCCAAACAGAAAGCTTTGTTAGGGGCACCATAGGACAAGGTCATGCTGTTTAGGGTTGAAAAACACCTGACAGGTTCCCTTGAGCAATTTTTGCCAGTGGTCTCTAACTAATCCTATTGAAAATCTTCTAAAAGGTTGAGAGAATTCGGTAGAGAGCTACATTTAAAAGTGTAATTAAAGTTACAGACAACTTATTTTTCTGGCAGCATGTGTGTCATAAAAAACAAAAAACTTGGTTTTGGTGTCCTATGAAAGAGAATCTTAAAGATGTAGTTCTACCTATAAGATTTACAGCGCTATTACTGGCAAAACAGTCCATATTGGGATGTTCAATTGCAGTCTAAGGGCACAGAGTAAACGCTCGTGTGTTTTGACAAAATATACGTGTAAAAAATACACGTGTAAAAATATGACTCCTATTGACTTCAATGACATTTTGTTACACGTGTACAAAAAAACCCGTCAAAATACACGTGTAAAATGTCATTGAAGTCAATGGGAGTCTTATTTTTGCACGTGTATTTTGCCAAAATACACGTGCGTTTACTCCGTGGGAATGGGCCCTTAATATCATATGAAAAGAGAACCTCCCATTTCATATGACACCACAATGCCCTCTACTCTAATCATACCCATTTCACACAATCCATACACTATCACGCTATACACAATAAAAAGCTCTCAATAGAGGCGAGCAAAAGAGTATTAAAAAAAAATAAAAAAAAGTATTCAAAATGTATTAATCACAGAAAATAAAGTTGTATAGCAGCTTGGTTACATTTTAAGGTCAAGTTCACATGGAGTTTTCTGGTCCGAACCCAAGGCGGTTCCAGACCAAAATATGGGTAGCTACGACTGGATGCCGATGCAGTGCACCGGCATCCAGTCGTGCACTCCGCTCCGGATTAGGACCAAATGAATGGGCCTAGTCAGAAGGGAGTGTCTTCAGGCGGATGTTGCGAGGCGAATCCGCCTAAAAGCATGAGCAGCTCGCTTCTTTTTCCAGAAGCCGGAACGAATGGCTCCTGGAAAAAAGAATTGACCAGCTCCCATTGATTTCAGATACAGATACAGGCGGATACAGCCTCAAAATCCTGACCAAAAAACCCCGTGTGAACTTACCCTAAAGCATTCTCAAATAAGACCAGAAGTGTAAAATGACACAATAGCCAAGTCTGCAAGCTGAATCTTTAATTATGACGACAGAGAATTAAAAGTTTAAAAGGTGAAAACATTGCAACTGAATGTACATTACAATAGGATTTCTCTGTGACTGACAAGGGAATCATTTCAAAACGAAATGCTGATTTTTTATTTTTAGACTTCTTTCAATTTGATCACTTGCAATCCACTGTATGGATATGCGCAGCTATACAGGTTTTTTTATGAGCTTTCGTTCATCCACTGGATTAAGGCAAGTTTGTATTTTTTGCATGTCCAAACAAAATGTGTTCCCAATTCTCAGAGGACTTTGTTAACAATAGTTAAAATTCCAATCAATCTTCGCTAACATGGTGAAACAAATTACTTTTTTGGCTTTCAAGTTTCTCATTTACAGTTGCAGGAGAACAGAATTGTTCAGTTTGTTTAATTTGCACTAAACCACTGAATTATTACACTGTCAAAACCAATTCTGTATTTGCAAGCTTAGGCTTGGTTCACACATCAGTATGCCATCCATCCGTTTGAATTCAGTTTGACACTTTAAAAGGGACTGATGCACATACGGATTGTATACTGACACCTTTTCATGCTGATAGCAAACGCTGTCCATCCCCTAGAGGACAGATAAGGGGATTAAAAGTAGAAAATTGTAAACAGAGTAGAGATAAGGACATTTATTATATGTCCTTATCTCTGCACTGTTTACAATTGCTACTTTTAATCCCCTTACGCTAGGTTTACCCTAGTGCCCGGAGTCCCTTCTCAGCTTTCTGTCTTGTGCATGCAGAAGACGGAAAGCTGTCAGATCGGGTCCAGCCGTGTGCGCCGGTGAGCGTTTTGAGCTCTCCGCCGCAAAACAGTTTTTTAAAAATCGGACACAGAGTACTGCATGTCCAACTCTGTGTCTGATTTTTAAAAAAACGGTTTTGCGGTGGAGAGCATAAAACGCTCACCGGCGCTCATGGCCGGACATCTTTCAAACCCATTCAAATGAATGGGTATGAAAGAATCCTGCCGGTTTCCGTCTCCTGCTATGTTTTGTGCAGGAAACGGAAACCTGCATGAACGGAGACCGGGCGCAGATGTGAACGAGCCCTTATCTGTCCTCTTGGGGACGGACAGCGTTTGCTATCAGCATAAAAAGGTGTCAGTATACAATCAGTATGTGCATCAGTCCGTTTTAAAGTGTCAAACTGAATTCAAATGGACGGATGGCATACTGATGTGTGAACCAAGCATTAAAAGTTTTTCCCAGGCTTACATATTGGTCACCAATTCTTAGGATAGGTCATCAATGATAGTACAACACCCAGATGCCAAAAGATCAGCTGGTTGAAAAGGCACATAGGTCAGTGCAGCGGCCTTCTTACTGAATACCAAACCCTGTGCATACATTGTAACCGCATTCACTTAAGTAGGATTAAGTAGCTGTTTTCCACGTGACTGATGAACATTACATCAGCACAAAGATGACGACGCAGTCTTAAAACAGCTGATTGGTAGGGTTTTAGCACCTGAGACCAGTACAGAACACATTAATAACCTTCCTTCTCTATGATGGGGCCTGCTTTGGGCACCTCACATGAGAACATGACGGCGTTAGGCAGTATGCATGCAGTGTTTTCCCTGGTGTGGAACAAACTGAGCAATACACTTAAACAATAACAGTAAGTTGCACTTAGCAGTCAGTAGCAAGACCTTAGCAAGACCTGATGCTATACAGAGCTTAGTACTGAAATCTCTGAAGATGTGCCTGCTAATTACTCCACCTATGCAGTAGAGGGAAGAACTTACTGAGACTCCTTCACCATCCTAAATACTGCCAAATTCCTTATTGCTAAACACTGGCTATACACTGAGCTATACACCTATATTAAGGAGATTGAATCTTTAGCACATACAACCACCTTATTGAACAATATATAAATTTCAAGGTACTTGGGGCCCCTGGGATACTTTCTGGGTGTCAAAAGACGTATAGTAGACGCTCTTACACTGACCTCATGCCACATATGCCATTTGCAATGCCTACCACCCATGTGTCTTGTCTGGTCAGTCTGTTCGTGTTCCTCGGTTTATTTGCTGTTTGACATGTCTATACGGTTGGTTATCTGAAGCCCTGTTTAGAAGCAATTCAGGGTAGGGAGCTCAGGTCCTGCCAGGCTGCCTTTGCCCGTGTGCACCTATGCCAGCACAGAAAAAAAGCAGGTCCCACCCTGCTGTTTGGCTTTTGGCAAATTACCTGGAATAGGTTACACATGCCGTGTCATTTGCAGAGCACCTAAAAAAAACTGTTGAAGGAAAAACCACAGCCGTATTCTTCCCGCAGCACTTTTGACAGAAATTTTGCTGAATTTTCCCCTGCGGACTTTCTGCTTTAATAAAACCTATAGAGCATGTCCATACATATAATTGACATGCCCAAATCGCTGGAACATATATTTTAAAGCAAAGTCGGCATGGGATTCGCTAGAATCCCAACCACTTTGCTGTGACTGTAAAATGGCACTTTTTTTCCCCACAACGTTTCCCCCACGTGTAGCCTTGGTCTTAAGGTTGAATTTGGAGCAGATTTGAGGTAGAATCTGTGTCTGGTGTATTTAAAAAAAACTGTCAGACAAAAAGCTATTTTCTCTTCCTCCAATTTAGGGCAGGCTTTACAACGGAGTCTTCAACGCAAATGTGAACGCAACCATATATCATAATTACAAAGAATAAAAGTACATTCGAAAAGCAATAGATTCTTACCTATGACAGCAACCATGTCCCCCCCCCCTCCCCCATGCCAGTGCACATGAGCCACATGAACCAATTTTTGTCTATACAAAAATGCATGGCCATTTTGTTGTAATTAATCCCCCAACTAACTATATGAAATTGATATGAACAGTAATATCAGTAGTATCAGTAGTGTGTACACTGATGGCTGTTCCTTAAAGTCACCAAAATTTCCCAAACTGATGAATGACAAATATGCCTAATGATACATTGATAGTTTCCTTTGATAAATCTTCCTCGATGCTTACCTTTCAGGAGCTCTCAGCAGCTGAGTAACAACCAATAGTTTTCTAAATACCAGACCTCACTATTGCCTTACATATATTCCAAACTAAGTTTGCTTTTCAGGGTTCCGAGAAAGCTGGGTAGCATATCAGGTAATGCTGTTAGGGAGCCTTCACACGGAGTAACGAGCCGCGTGATCTGGCATGTATACGGCGTGAGAGTTTGCGTGCCGTAAATGCTCCCATTGATTTCAGTGGGAGTTAGGATCGTATACGCTGCGTTATTTTGCGGCTGCAAAATCACGGCCGCAAAATAACACGGCATATATGATCCTAACTACCACTGAAATCAATGGGAGCGTTTACGGCGCGCAAACTTTCACACGCCGTATGCTTGCTAGATCACACGGCATGTTACTCCGTGTGAAGGCTCCCTAATAGAGACTGCAGAATAAAGCAATATAAAATAAGTGTCCTTGAATCAGAGCATGACAGATTTGCCATTCAGACTTTTGGGAAAGATGGGTAACACAGCTGGAATAAGGAATACCATATTGACTTACTATTGTTTACCTAAATAAAACTACCCTCTTGCAATATATTCACATCATAGCTTGCCAGAACCCTTTCAGGGTTCTTAAAAAGATGGATAACATGCCGGGTAACACAGTATTAGGGGCAAATAAATACTGTATATCTACAACCCTCTTGATTGCTAGATTTGTCTTTCAGGATTTTGGAAAAGCTGCAGAAGAAAAATAACTAAACTGCTTTCTGTGCTTTGACACAGCTAGTTCTACCATCCAGTAATCTGGGAATGCCGGGTTATTTTCACAAAGTATATGAAAACCACACATGTAAATCTCCTCTCCCCCTGGTTTAATTCATACTGCACTGTCTCCATAATGCTCAATAGCACTCCATTACAGCATTAGGCTGTGATAAGCCCCAGTCCCCACCCCCAAACCTTCCTGTGAGGTCCTGCTAGTGTTTGCAGCTGATCTCCAGATAACTATTGGAACTGCACAGAAGTAGCGTCTACTCAATCTGTCTGCAAGTTTTCTACTACACTGCTTAGAAATGCAGTTTAGTAGTTTAAGGGTTAATTATCAGTTTATCCTGGACAACCCCTTTAACTAAACTCCCTCCCCCACCTAACTTCTAATGTACTTCAATTTAAAAAATAAATAAATCTATAATTACCCATTTCCCTGGAGCGGCCATGTGACCACACCAGGGATGCTTTCTGATAATCTGGTGAAATTCCATTTCACACCTTCCAAAACGGAACGTTACCATCACTCTCCTTCCGACCTCCTATCCCCATCAATACTTACCAAGCCTTCCTGTGTCTGTGACTTCTAGCAGTGGGCAGAATAGGTTAGCCAGGAAGATGGGGAAGGGTGGGCGGGGCTAGTAAGGGGCGAATTGCTAGTGAGTGGGAGGGGCTAGGCTTAGCAAGACAGTAAGGGTGGGAGGGGCTAAGCTTAGTGAGATGGGGGGTTTTGTAACAGGGTGGGGGGCTGAGTGAAAGGGAGTTAGTGTAGCAGCTACACAGGAAGCTGCACAGCAGGAAGCTAACTCCATCTAAACAAGGGGATGCAAGGCCAGCAGCAACCAGAAATCACTCAAAACACTGCTGCTAACTTTATATGTCTGGTTGGTCAACTTTTAACCCTGCAAGGACTGTTATAGAAAATATTAACCTTCATTCATTGGTATTATATTGATTCATATTAATCTGTCAAAATGCAACTGTAACATGAATTGTTTCTGTCTTCCTGGAACTTATGTTTTAGAGATTCTGTGAAAGTTCTGATTTTTCTAAATTTAATATAAAAAAAAAATCTGAATACATATGTCCAAGCTTGGTTAAGCCGCAGCTCATAATTATGCAGGTATATAAGCAGGGGGCATTGTGTACACGGTGATCAATCACGATAACTGATGCAATCTTGACAAAAGATGCAAAAATTATTTGATTGACCCCAAAGCATTTTTTTCATTTTTATTTTTTAAAATATCCCTCAAAACCACATCTACGAGAAAGAAAATTCAAGTAAGTTCTGTCCTGAAACAAGGAAAATGGTCTAGCCTTGAAATGGTTAAAAGGGGTTATCCAGTTTCAAATTTTATTATTTGTACATTGAAAATTATACAATTTCTAAATATACTTTCTGTATCAATTCCTCAGGTTTCTCTAGATTGCTGCTCGCTATAATTGTTTATTTCTAATGGATAAAAATCATGTGATGGACAGTTTGTTAAAGATTACTATAACAAGCCATGAACCTGTGTGTTCAACACATGACCATGGACTGATTTCTATCTGCTGGAAATAAACAAAAAATACACGTGTAAAATGTAGTTAGCCATTGAGTTCATTGGCTTTTTTTTTTTTTTAACGCACGTGTATTTTTACACATGTAAGGGCTCATTCACACTACGTAAACGGCAGCTTATTCTGAACGTAAAACGCGTTCAGAATCAGCGGCGTATAAAGCAGTTCCATTCATTTCTATGGGAGCCGGCATACGAGCGCTCCCCATAGAAATGAATGGGCTGCTTTTTTCACTACGAGCACTCCCATTGAAGTGAATGGGATGTGCTCGCGTGTACGGCTCGGCATGAGCAAAGCTTACTGTACACGCTGGCACTTCCCATTCACTTCAATGGGAGTGCTCGTAGTGAAAAAAGCAGCCCATTCATTTCTATGGGGAGCGCTCGTATGCCGGATCCCATAGAAATGTATGGAACTGCTTTATACGCCGCTGATTCTGAACGTGTTTTACGTTCAGAATAAGCTGCCGTTTACGTAGTGTGAACTTACCCAAAAATGAACAAAATGAGCGGAGCGTTACGTCGTGTGAAGGCACCCTTATAGTAAGCATAAATCTGTGAAAAAGATTGTGGCCAGAAGTACTGTATTTATTGGACTATAAGACGCACCTAGGTATTAGAGGAGGAAAATAGGGGAAAAAAATTTGATAGCAAAAAATGCTAAAACTTTTAATATATCGGAGTTGTAGTTTTGCAACAGCTGCAAGCTCACATTGACAGGTGACTGCAGTTGTATGGGGATGCATAGAGCTTTTTTTTTTTTTTTTTTGAGGGGTCAGGTGTGCTTTCTAGTTATACCATTTTGGGAAATGGCGGTTTGGCACTTTTGATTTTGACGTTCGCCTTACAGGAAAAATATTAGTAGACTGGGCATTTTTAGACACAGGGATACCTAAGGGTATGTTCACACGGCAGAAAATGGATTCCGCATGTGAACATACCGTGCAGCTAGCCGTAACAGAATGCCGATGCAGCGCACCTCATCCCACCGTGGCATTCTGCTCCGGATTAAGCCCGAATGAATGGGCCTAATTGAGAGTGAGTCCCGGACTGCAGATGAGTCAGCAAAATAGGTCATCTCACTTCTTTTTTCCGCTAGTAGCTAACAGGAAAAAAAAGAAGCGAGCAGCTCCCATTGCAGTCAGTGGGAGCCGTTTTGGCAGGCAGATTTTGAGGTGGATTCCGTAACAAAATCCGTTGCCAAAAAACTCTGTGTGAACATAGCCTAATGTATATGTGTTTCACAGTAATTTTCTACTTTCATACATATTCTAGGGAAAGCATTTATAAGTTTCATTTATTTTATTTTTTACAACTAAATTTTTTTTTTTTACCATTTTATTAGCCCCTGCCTAGGGGGCTTGAACCTCCAATCATTTGATTGCAAGTCCCATAGACAGCAATACAAGTGTATTGCCGTCTATGGAAGATTCTCTCCATTACTATTGCGGATGGTCATAGACCAGCCGCAATAGTAATATTCCTATGACAGGCCTGGGAGCCCTCAGTAGGCTCCCAGCTGTCATAGGAACAGGTCGGCTACTGTGACCTCACCGCGCAGGAGCTGGCCTGGTCAACTTTACAGGTATGAGGCCAGTGAGGACCGGCCCCGGGGGCTATTTTTAAGTACTATTGCCCATGATCAGAGTCTGATTTTGGGAATTGGCTCCTGTGTCTCCACTGCGGAGACGCAGAGACCTGGTTGCTCTGGCGACCGCTCTGAAGTAGAGCGGCCGTCATTAGCTTTACAGACCCAGCATCCGCTGTAATAGAACTGTGGATGCCGGGGAGGATTTTTGCTGCAAGATACCGCAGCATCGCCACACTCCTGCCGTTGCAGGAAACCAGCAGTGGCAGGAGTGTGGCGATGCTGTAATTTTGTTCCTCCGTACCACCTATAGTCCACTTTTGGACGATAAGAAGCACCCTCATTTTCCTCCCAAATTTGGAGGAAAGAAAGTGTGTCTTATAGTCTGAAACATTGGTTCTAAGGCTATTGCTGGATACCTCATGCTTGGCCTGAAGAAGACACCCGTCCAGTGTCGAAACGTGTAGCCATTTTAAGCTGTTGTTCATGTCCTTGGAGCAATAAACAGAACCAATTTATCTTAACCATCCACATCGTGATTTTTATTCTTAAATTTATTTTGAATTTGCTGCCATTAGCGCTCTATCATTTCCCGTTTTTTTTATATATCCAGTCCGAAAAATATGTTATAATGAAATATTGTCTACTTTTCAATATATAAAAAAATATCTTTGCTGAAACTAGACAACCCTTTAAAAGGGGTTAACCCACTTTTTAAATATTGATGGCCTATGCTTAGGTTAAAGAGGTATTCCCATGAACATAATTATTTTCAATTTTGTTGATAATTAAATGTTAAATATTTTAGCAAATATAAATAAACATATTGCAGAGTTTTAAAGATTTTCTCTAGATATTGTGGTCACAGTCCTGTTGTCTTGGTCATTTGCCAGTGGATGTGAGCATTTCTGCAAAAATGTTTAACTTTTAATTATATACAAATATAGATATGATTATATTCATGGGAATACCCCTTTAAGCCATCAAAATTGGATCTGCAAAGGCCTGACATCCAGGCTGTTCTGGGACAAAGTGGCTGCCGGTATTGTTTACATGTAGATTGGGATCAATGGGACACTGCTACAGTACTCAAACCTGCCGCTACAAATCGAAGTGTAACTGAGCAGTTCAGCTCCTGGCATGTAAAAACATTATGAGGGGGTTTGCACTCTATGAACAGCTGATTGGTGGGTGTCAAACAGTCTCAGATCTAAAATTGACTGCTATTACAGATTTTGATTATTTATTTATTTTAATGTAGATTGTGATCCCATAAAGAGCTCACAATCTACATTTTTCCCTATTAGTATGTCTTTGGAGTATGGGAGGAAATCCACGCAAACACAGGGAGAACATACAGACTCCTTGCAGATGTTGTCCTTGGCAGGATTTGAACCCAGGACTCCAGCGCTGGCCGGCTGCAGTGCTAACCACTGAGCCACAGTGTTACGCTGGGTTCACACCAGCGTCTGGACTCAGTTATCAGGTTTCCATCTTCTGCATGCAGAAGACGGAAACCTGTCATGCAGTTTTTCTTAAACCGGACACAGAGTACTGCATGTCCGACTCTGTGTCTGGTTTAAAAAAAATGGTTTAGCTGCAGAGAGCATAAAACGCTCACCGGCGCTCACGGCCGTACACTTTTCAAACCCATTCAAATGAATGGGTTTGGAAAGATGCCTACAGGTTTCCGTCTCCTGCCCTGTTTTGTGAAGGAAACGGAAACCTGCAGAACAGAGTGCCGGGCGCAGATGTGAACGAGCCCTTACCCCAATTTTGACAGTTATTAGCTTGCGTGTACTTTATTTTGAAAAAGTGTTTGGACAGAATTTTCTCCTCTACATCAGCTAAGAATTTTTCAATGAAGGCTACTATATTCAGGTGTACAGGAATATTAATAATTCTTACATTCTTCTATGTCTACTTTCCAATTCATCACATTTCCGCTGGGGGACATTACAGTGTACCTTAACTTTGAAACAACTTTAGATTCTTTGGCAACATTCGCAACTAATAAATATTGTAATTACTTTATTAATGGAGAATGTTATCTTTCACAAGACATCAAAACCACTGTTGTACATTTTATAATGGCCAAGATATAGCTGTTTCAAGTGACCCCCCCCCCCCCCCCAGACTGTTTCCCTCCTTCATTACAGCCCAGACACCCTCAACTCCAGTGAGAAGCCAGAGACTGCAACAAGACAAAATATAGGAAGGATCATAATCTGGACTTGAGCACAGATTTAATGGAAAGAAACCAAAATCTGATATTAAAGAATAAACTATTTATTAATACCAAAAATGCTGACAGGAAATCAAAAGTTATTTGAAAGTTTAATTATGTTTGAAGTGGTTTACTACTAAATTATGATCAAAAGTTAAGAGGGGCAATCTTTTCTTTCAAAGCCATTAGAAAGATTTATGTAGATCCAATTTAGTCTTAATTTAGAGAAATCCTGTCTAATAAAAGGATATTTTTGTCTGACAACTCCTAATTTCATGCTCAAACCTTTAATAGCATTATCAGTTTTAGGGCTAGTTCACACGTGGGCAAAGGGGAGGTTTTTGACAGCGGAATTCGCTTCAAAAACCTCTCCTTTAACATGGTGGTCTATGTAGACCACTAGCTTTTTTTTTTCCTCCTAGCGTTTTCCGCCTGAAGAAGCGACATGACCTTTCTTCAGGCGGAAAACGCCTGAAGAATTGCATAGAAGTGAATGGGAGGCGAAAACCGCGCGGTAAAAAACCGCGCGGTTTTTTGCACACAAAACCGCGTGGTTTTTTGCAAAAAAACGCGCGGTTTTCGCCTGCAGTTTCTATAGCACATATAGGAAAAAAAAAACCTAGCGAAAACCGCGTCAAAAACCTCGTCAAAAACCGCGTGGAATGCAAAAAACAGCGTCAAAAAAACTCCCCGAGGTTTTTTACCTCGCACAAATAAGCTAGGCGGTTTTCACGTGTGAACTGACCCTTATACATTCTTTAATGGCCAACATGACTTCAGCCAAAGATTAACTTTACTGAAGATTGGAGTGAAATTCCATCACCCTTAGTGCCTCCTGTGTCTGAAATACAAAACTTGGGATACACTGGATGCAAAAATTAAAGTTAACCATCCCAAAATTTTGACTAGCTCACTTGTGTATTTGACGAGTCTAGAAAAACAAGTCACCTACATTACTCTTCTTCTCAGTAGTATATAGAATGAAAAAACCTTTCCATTTTGGCTGCTATATTTTCTTATATTGTCTCATCATACTTCATAGATTAATTAGCAGATTGACTTAAAGTGGATGGTGCAAAAGTGAAACATATAAACAAACTTAATATAACAATATATTAATATAACAAACATATGATCAATAGGGTTGACTTAAAACCCCCAAACTATGACAAGAACGGCGTCCCTATGCCTTTGTTTTGGAGCAGTGCTCAAAAAAGCACACCACCACTTCATTCAATCAGTAGTTCAGACTTCCAGACCACACATACTCTGCTAAATATAGGCAAGTTCTCTTTTCTCTCAAAGGAGAAAATATGTGAATATTTTTATACAATCAGTAGGAACATCAGTCCTGTAGACTTCAAATGTAGTATTAGCATACATGTTGAACCACTGCTTCATTTGAATTGGTTGGGGAGTAGAGACCATTGCGTTAAATTTTAAATGAGTTTCCAAATGGCTTAGCATACATACATAGGTTCCCCAGTCCACTGCATCCAAACATACTGACTTACTATGGACAGGTTAATATATTACGGGAAAAAGAGAGTTGTAAGATTGGTGTGTGGGTTTTCTGATTGGATAGCTTAAAATGTTCTACTTACCACAGCTCCCACTCCGTAACTGGTAGCAGGGGCCAGGGCATGATATGGGTCAGCTGTATATACCCTCCCGTATCTGTACAGGAAAACAATACATTGTAAGTAGCAGCAACTTTTGTTTAAGTTTTATAATTCACTTTTATAATCCAAACATATAAGTTTTTTATTACTTAAAGGGGCTCTATCAGCAAAAGTATGCTAATAGAGCCCCACATATGCGTGAATAGCCTTTAAAAAGGCTATTCAGGCACCGTAAATGTTATATTAAACCCCCGTCCCGTATTTAAATAAAAGCATTAAAACATATATGCAAATCTTACCGAACGTGCACCATGGGTGGGGATGCACGATGTGACGTCAGCTTCGGGCACGCCTGCCTCTTCTGTCTTCTTGTAGAAACGCCCTCTGGTTCCGTGTCTTCCGGCTTCTTCTCTTCAAATCCCGCGCCTGCGTAGTAGCGCTTCCCTCCGGAGCGCTACTGTGCAGGCTCACTCACCATTTTACTTAATGGCAGTTCGCGAATGAGCCTGCGCAGTAGCGCTCCGGAAGGAAGCGCTACTACGAAGGCGTGGGATTTGAAGAGAAGAAGCCGGAAGACACGGAACCAGAGGGAGTTACTACAAGAAGACAGAAGAGGCAGGCGTGCCAAAGCTGACGTCGCATTGTTTATCCCCGCCTATGGTGCACGATAGATAAGATTTGCATATATGTTTTAATGCTTTTATTTAAAAACGGGACCGGGATTTAATATAACATTTATGGTGCCTGAATAGCCTTTTTAAAGGGGCTCTATCACTGTGAAAAGTCATTTATAACTAATCACATCCTTGCATAGGCTTTAGAAAGTCTATTTCACACTTACCTTTTGTATGTAGATTGCCTCAGTGGTGTCTGAATAAGTCCGTTTTTATTCATATGCTAATGAGCTTTCAGCCAGCTCAGGAAGTTCCCAGTAGCCTCCTCTCTCCTATTATCTTCTATGTGTGGAAGCAAACAGGAAGCTGGGTCATCATCATCAGCAGTCTCCCATAGAATACAATAGGAGAGGTGTGCACGATCTATCGTGCATCAGTCTAATTAGCATATGAATAAAAACGGACTTATTCAGAAACCACTGAGGCAATCTACATACTATAGGTAGGTGTGAAATAGACTTTCTAAAGGCTATGCAAAGGTGTGATTAGTTAAAAATGACTTTTCCTAGTGATAGAGCCCCTTTAAAGGCTATTCACGCATATGTGGGGCTCTATTAGCATAATTTTGCTGATAGAACCCCTTTAAAATTAAAATTTGGCCTAAACTTGAGTGTACTGTATTGTTACTGCCTGATGGCAGTTCAAAATACGGGAACTATAAAGGACAAACAAAAGATTTGAAATTGAAAATTGTATTTATAATTAAATCACCCCAAAAAGCATTAAATATCATAACCAAACAACCTCACCCCTTAAGACATGCCTCTTCAACTATTTAACTGTACTTCAGTATTTCAGCAACTTTATGGCCTGAACGTCGTGTCATGCCTGGAACAAAACAGGCACCACTTGCTGCCTCCCTAAATTTTCAAGTGCCTGAACAAACTATAAATTAAGGGAGAGCATCTCGACATACAAGTAAAAACTGTACATTTGTTTTTTTTTGCTTTTTCAAGTAAAGGTGCACACATTTCTATGAACTGATTTCTGTTTTCATTACCAGGTATTGAGTATATACTTATTAGATTCAGCAAATCTATCACTGTTCAAAAAGGTTATAATGCAACAAAATGGAAATGTGATCTGGAATACATACTTTATAGTGAATGAAAGACCTTGGCTTTTATAAACTGCTGAGACCTAGGACTGGTCGATTAGGGCCTAAATCAAAACCGCAATCGGACATTTTACCTTGATTACGATTAAGGCTGAGGCTCCACGTTGCGGAAACGCAGCTTTTTTTGGTGCAGATTTTGCTGCTGTTTTTGAGCCAATGCCTAGAATGGCTACAAAAGGAATGGGAAATATATAGGAAGTCCTTATACTTCTACCTTCTGCTCAATCCACTCCTTACTTTGTGGAAATGCAGCTTTTTTTTTGCGCCAATGTGGAGCCTTAGCCTAAAGGAGATTTAGGACACGCCCCTTGATTCGCCCCATGATTAAATGTTGGGCGAATCCTGCTAGATTAGTCTCACAAGGTACTCCAGGACTGAAACTGCTATTATACTCTGGGGTTTCTTCAGAGCGGTAAGTAACACACTGTGTTTCCTAGGCAGAGGTCATTGTGTCAAGAGGGGAGCCAGAGTACTGCAGATAGTTTCATTCATTTATCCCCCAATCTTTTTTTTGCCCCTATTATGAAACTTAAAAGGAGTTTTCTAAGCAAATAAAAAAATTAATTTTAATTCCAAAAAGGTCTGTTAGTGCTAGTAATAGGTTATTAATAGAGATGAGCGAGTACTATTCGAAACGGCCGTTTCGAATAGCACGCACCCATAATAATAATAAATTTTATTTATATAGCGACAACATATTCCGTAGCGCTGTACAATTTGTACCCATAAGAATGAATGGAAGCGGCCGGCACGCAGACTTTGCCAGCAGCCAGCCGCTTAACCCGCTGCGTCCATTCATTCCTATGGGTGTGTGCTGTACTTGTGCAACCCTCCATCTCCCCAGCCTTCCCTCTCATGCTAGTGTAGCAAGGGGCTTTACTTTGTGGAGCTTGGAACGACGTCACTTCCAGAAGTGATGTCACGGCTAGTATGCGGCTTTCCAGCACTATTGAGTATGCATGGAGGGCTGCATACGGAAGAGGAGCGGTGGGGATGAAATGTCTGCCCGGGTCCACAGGAAAAGGTAAATACAAAAGGACTAGCAGAGGCGAGGGCTTTTTCCTGATCTAACGGGTCAGGATATGGATTATACCCGATGACCGTATGTCAGCAGAAAGGTTAAAAAAAAAAGTAATATATGTAGGTCACATGACCTACATATTTTACTCTCTAAATATACAATATGTTTAATAAAAATATATTATAAAGTTGGGGGGGGGGGCATGGGTGCCTTCATATAAAAATATTGATTTATACAGGACAACCCCTTTAAGATATTGCCGTGTTTGTCAATATGTAAATACGCTTCTTGGAACAATGAGTACACCCTCATTACATGTTAAAAATTATGATCTCTCAGCAATGGAGGTACGGTTTCACATGGTGGGGGGGGGGGGGAGCACCGATTCAGTTTAATCCAACCTAAATCCATGGGTCTGGTCGGATATGCAGGGTTCCGATGACATTATGCTTACCTTGAAGTTTGCATTGGAGTCTATCAGAAATATACATTTTCATACAGAGTTGTAAACAATAGAACATCCATTAGGTTCAAACATTTTTTAAAGTGTAACTAAAAATATTAACATTTGATTTTCTAGGACCATTTGCATCAATGCATTCTGCAATATTTTTATTAAATTTTGGCTATTTTCTGTGAAACCGCGTGCTTTACTGGGGAAATCAAATCGGGGCACAGCAGCAATTACTAGATATGTCACTTAGTACTTCATATTCTGCAACAGGTATTGAGAATAAGAAACCCAAGAGACATAAAAACACAAGCAAAAAATGAAAACAAACAATACAATGATACATAGAGCAAGGAGGGTGTAAATCTATTTGCTCTATGTATCATTGTATTGTTTATTTTTTAATATGAGTTTTATTATTTGTTGGGTTTCTTATTCTTTTTTTCTACTAAATTCCACACAGGCGCAATTGCCCAAATGCAAAAAAAAAGTCTATTTTCTAGTTATTTTTGGCAACCGGTTCTCTTTAAATTTACACCAATTGGTTGGCTTAGTTTAGATTAGACAAATTTAATTCAGACCTATCATGTAGCATAGGCCACTGTGATAAATCTTTCTGACTACTAGACACTATTAGTAAATCTTCTCCACTACTGCCAAGTATAGAAATTATGCTTTTTAGAACATATAAAAAAAAAAAAAAAAAAAAAAAGTAAACCACATCATACCCATCGCTGTAGGCTGCAGCAGCTGCGGCAGCGGCTGTGGCTGCTGTGGCAGCAGTAGCTGGTTGTGTGTACCTGTAAGCTGCATATCCACCCTGTTCATAAAAGAGAGATATTAGAAACATTGTCCAGTTTTGAAAGAGATGCGACAACAAATTTTGTATTTCAAGACAGTATTGTGTACAATATTATATAGGCATTTCAGCAGGCAAGGGAAGAAAACAAAAAAAACCAAAAACACAGTTTTAAGAGTTTAGATACAACTAGCTTGTGAGTCAGGGGTAAATACTAAAAGGCAAACATTTTTCATGCACATCAAATTATTTTTTATAAAAAAAAAATGTAAATCCTTATAATTTTGCAACTTATGGTATTCTATGAAACCAAAACCTGAATTATAAAATAGAATTAAAAAAACTATAAAAAGAACCCTGCAAAGTACTTGTTACACCATCTACATTGGATAGAGACATGTCCAGTATATTTATATAAACAAAAAATACAGCTGGCCCTACTATTGCACACTTGTCACACTATTATGGAACATAAATTAGCACACCAGTTTTCTTTTATACTCATAATCAGAATGATCACTCAGATGAAATCTACAGTTATTTGGTTTTACAGTCTTTAGTACAGTGGTTAAGTTGCACATTAGCAAATATTTTAATGGCCCTTGCTAAAGTAATGTGGAAGAGGTTGTGTGTGTGCAATTGGTAATGGATTCAATATAATACATTAAAATTTACAAGATCAAAATTAATGGGGTTGGCCATTTTCAGACCAATATTGAGACACCAGAGGTATTGTCAGTATATTGGAGAACTGAACAATTATACATTCTGTATCAATTCATCATGGTTTTCTAGATTTCTGATTTTTATCTACTGGAAATAAGCAGAATGAATTAAAGCAAGCAATCAATGGTTATCTGATGAACACAGGTGTAGAGATAGTTACCAAGCATATGTCTGTTTGTCCCATTGCTGTGATGTATGTAATGAGCTGTGCACCTCTGTGTTCATTACATGACCATGGACTGATTTTTATCCACTGAGAGTGAGCAGAATGAATGACAGAAAGCAAAGATCTAGAAAACTGTCAGGAATTGATACAGAAAGTATATTGGTAATTTCTATTATACAAAGATTAACATTGGTCTCTCAATATTGGTCTAAATGGCCAAGCTCTGAGTAGGATACTTCTACAGAAGGATACAGATAAAAGCTACTTTCAGTGCAATTCTGAGGGGGGGGGGGGGGTGATTATCTATACACACTGATTAAGTAATTTCAGTTTACCAATATTGCATGGCTGCCACTACTTACAGTTACTGGCCTGTAACTTACATTGTATACTAGGACTTGGCTGTATAATATTGTATAAAATCAAATCTTATGTGAGACTGGGTGTTGCTTGAAAGTTTCAGGTGTCGTGTTCTTTCACAGGTCACCACCACAGAAATTTAATGGTGTACTGCAATGTACGTTTATTTAATATCAAGGGACAAAACCAACTCTGGGCAAGATTTTGCTGTGCTATGCTTAGTTCAGGTAAAGGGGGGTTAAGAAGAAAACAAAAACAGTTTTTGTCATACACCGATACACTCAGGACCTAGAATATGCATAGCACAGCAACACTTGTGTATTTATACTATGACCCACTATATGTTTTAACACCGAAAGCCCTTAATGCTATAAATTGTACAATAGTGTGAGCTGGTAGTTCCCACACCATGCTAGCACAACAGGCACTGGATTTAGTAGCCATGTCTGTGCCCTGCACAGCAGGAGTAATATACAATATGAAGCTAATATCTGAGTACAGAGGTACAGTAACTCCAAAGCCTACCGTTACACCCATCAGTTGCCATGATAAATGCTGACTGTTGGCTAACAATGGCCCCAGGTCTACACTGTACATAAGCCTATTATGGCCATCTCTGACACGACTTAATACTGCAGACTACAATACAGAAGTATTACATTGTATGACAGTAATCAGAAATGTTAACTTTTAACAAGGTTTAGGAGAATTTTTATTTATTCTTAAATCAGTACAGCTGCTAATACAATAAACACTTCCCTATCACAACGAAAGGCATACAAAAAGCTAAATTAAGCCAAAATGTTTTTTTTTTGTACATGTACCTCCCAGAAAAGGGAATTAAAAGTATAAATCAGGAAGTCCAATGGACTGCAAATCTACAACTTGCCCAAAAGACAAGTCCTCTGTCAATGGGAAAATAAAAATGAAAAGTGTTGTGACACCAAACATTCATAAAAAGTAGAAAAAGTATAACAAAAAACTACAATGAAAATAAACTTCACTGGCTCTACCAACCATAGTAATACAGCACGCAACTGCTAGTAGGTATCTGATTTGGGTCACAAGTGGCACAAACCCATGTAAAACTAACAGTCATTTGTGAGTGCCAACTCCATGTTGCCACTTTGTTCTACATAATAAAAGCTTACAGCTGTTTGTCAGTGATGGTGCTGTTTCTTTTGGATGATAAAAGCTACGCCTTATAAACTAACCATCCCTATAAACAAACCTCAGAATATAGCCAACCTGTTTATACATTGTGTACAACAAGCGGACAAAAAAAAAAAAAAAAAAGTCAAAGCACATAAGTAAATGGTACCTTTGACTAAGCAAAATACTTTATTTGCTAACTTTTGGAGCACAATTCAATACATTGAAGGATATACATTAAAATCACTAGACATTTTATCATTTCAAGTCCAGTTATGTGTTGGATATGATGATAACAATACTACAAGACCTGTACCCGCATGTTATTAGGCTAAAGTGTCAGTCTCAGTTGTACCCTGTCCTGACCATATAACATCAGTCAAGGATATTCCTTAGGCCAGAGAGCCACATAGTGAAAAGGCTATGGCAAAAACCGCTGCATTTTACAGTCCCTGCAAAGTGGATAGGATTAGACACACTGCAGAAAGATATCTGCAGTGTAAATTTAGCGTTTTTGTAGATCGCAGCATGTCAATTATACCTACGGAAACACTGGGGATTTCCCTATAGGTATGACAAATTCCACAGAGGAAAACACTGCAGATTTTCTGTGAAAAGTGGTGCAGAAAAAAAACTAATACGTTGTTGCGGTTTTTCCCATATTGCTTTTTCACTGCAGACCTTAGCATGTAGTTTTTTTGGTCCGGATTTTGACTCAGGAAGCCGCGTCATAATCCGGACCAAAATGTGCCTTCTGCGACTGTCACGGCTTCCGACAGTTGCAGCTTTCTGCTCAGGATTAGGCCCAAATGAATGGGCCTAGTCCGGAGGGATTGTTTTGCCGCAGATGCCGTAGCGGTTAACATGTCACGTTAGGGCAGGTCGCTTCCTTTTTTCGACAGTGGTAAAATACCGCTTGCGGAAAAAGGAAATGACCGGCTCCCATTCAATGAGAGTTGTTTTTTTTTTTACCCGGATTCCACGTTAAAATCCAGACAAAAAAAAAAACTACGTGTGAACTAACCCTAAGGTTCCATGTAATGTTCTGCAGTAATAAAGCGTTGTGGCAAAAACCACTTCGGCAACAGAATGCTTCCCCACAGAGGTTTCACTATACAGTAACTGTAAAACGTCACATTTACACCACTTGGGACCCCAGTCTAAGGGTGGCAGCATATGACTGTTTCACCCGTGAAACTGTATGTGTGTTAGCCAGATTTAGGAATCCTTGACATGGAGTAAACGCTCGCTCATTTTGGCAAAATACACATGTAAAAAATAGACATGTAAAAATAAGTCTCCCATTGACTTTAATGACATTTTACACGTGTACTTTGCCAAAATGAGCGAGCGTTTACTCCGTGTGAAGGCTCCCTTACTGGCTTGAACTTCATGCTGGGAGCGGAACTCCTAGCATCCTAGTTATCTGAGATGCTAGGAGCCCCTGCCTCACAGCAACATACTGTCCCATAATGTAATGGGCAAGTCGCTGGGAAGCAGAGACTCCTAGCATCATAGATAATACTGCTTGGAGTCTCGCTGCCAGTATTAAGTTAAAGCCGGTAAATCTGGTTAACACAGACTGAATTTCATGGGTGAAACACAGTTGTGTGCCACTACCCTAAAGGGGTTTTCTGGGCATATAATAATAAATGAGTACTTATTCTTAGGATCAATCAGTTGCTATACAGAGAATAGAGCTGGAAGTTTTTGTGTAGCAGCTGTGTTGAGTTACTCCCATTCAATTATATAAGGCTGGGTTCACACGGAGTTGTTTGGCTCAGGAATTTGGTCAGGAAACTGACTCAAATTCCTCCTCCTAAAAATGCCTCACTATAGGACTGTATGGTGAGGCGTTTTTTGGCGGAGGAATTTGGGTCAGTTTCCTGACCACATTCCTGACCAAAAAAACAGCCTAAGGGTGCATGCACACTATGTAACGCCGGGCGTGTATGAGAGCCGTACACGCCGGCATTACGGCAGACTGCCGAACACTTCCCATTCACTTCAATGGGAGCGCTCGTAACAGCGGCGTTTACGAGCGCTCCCATTGAAGTGAATGGGAAGTGTTCGGCAGCCCTGCTGTAACGCCGGCGTGTACGGCTCTCATACACGCCCGGCGTTACTCAGTGTGCATGCACCCTAAGGGAGCGTTCACACTACCGTCATTGTCCGACAAGTAGTGTCTGCTGCTAGTGTCCGTTAAAAATCTTGCACGGACATTAGCAGCGGACACTAGCTGTGTCCGTGACACTTTTCATTCATTTAAATGGCGATTCGGTGTGTTCTTTTGCACTCCGTGCCTGTCCTTAACTTTCCGTTTGTAAAGATGTCCGACTTTTCAAGCGTACAGAAAAAAACCTACGTCAGGTTTTTCTGTCTGCTTGAAAAGTCGGACATCTTTACAAACGGACAGTTAAGGACAGGCACGGAGTGCAAAAGAACGCACCGAATCGCCATTTAAATGAATGAAAAGTGTCACGGACACAGCTAGTGTCCGCTGCTAATGTCCGTGCAAGATTTTTAACGGACACTAGCAGCAGACACTACTTGTCGGACAATGACGGTAGTGTGAACGCTCCCTTAGGCTGTTTTTTTGGTCAGGAATGTGGTGTCCGCTAGCTAATGTCTGTGCGAGATTTTGAATGGACACTACCAGCGGACACTACCTGTCGGACAATGACGGTAGTGTGAACGCCGGCTAACAGTTAAGCTGTAGTAATCCAGCATGGTCACTATTGAGAATAGCCTTGCCGATACATTCACACGGAGGAAAATGGTGAGGAATTTGGTGTGGAATTTCAGCACTGAAAAAAAAAAAGCCTCCCATTGACTTCAATGGGTTCCTTTTTCTGCTGAAGGTCTTTTTCCTCCGTGTGAATGAACCTAAGGCCTCCTGCAGAAAATGTTGAGGAATTTGGTGTGGGATTTCAGCGCTGAAACAAAAAACGCCTCCCATTAACTTCAATGTCTATGTGCTACAGTATCAAAATAGGTAATTTTGAGTAGTGTATAATCCTCTTAAAATGTAACCTACATATTAGTTTGTGGTAAACAAGACTTGTAATTCCTCAAAATGAAAACACCTCAAATTCTATAAAGCAAGTGGTAGCAGTCAAATGGTAAACTCCTTGCCATTTAAATGACTTGCTGATTTTTTTTTTTTTTTTTTTTTTAAGCTAAAGTGGTCAGATTACCGTATATACTCAAGTATAAGCTGAATTTTTCAGCACATTTTTCATGCTGAAAAAGCTCTCCTCGGCTTATACACCAGTCAGGGTCCATGGAGCACAGAAAGCAGGAAGGACCTGGAAGGCGGAGGTCCTTTAGTGCTACTGCTCTGTGATTGGCTTGTCATGAGGTCAGGAGACTGTGATGTCATCAAAGGTCCTGTAGCCACTGGTATGTAACATCTGCAGATAAGGTTGAGTCTAAATCCTAGTAGCTCCCCCCACAACAGAGTCCAATCACATGGTCATGACAAGATCAGAGATCCTTTAGCACACTAGGATTTAGCATCTACCCTGCAGATGAGTGGCCAGGATTCATTGTGTGTTATGGAAGATGTCTGTTGTATGGAGGAGAGGAAGCTACAGTAAAGTGACACACACAGGTACCTTCCTTTAGTTACTCTGCCTATTAATGTCAGGCATTTGGGGGTATTAATTTAGTTTCAGTAACTCCACGTGCCTCACATTAATAACAG